>NC_137696.1:18883268-19483268 GCF_964034855.1 Anser brachyrhynchus
GAGGATCATCTAATCTGTGTTGCTGTGTTCTGGCAGCTGCGTTATGTACACACATGTCAACTGAAACTGTGATTGTAAGTATTCTGTAAAGATGTATTTTCCAGAAGAGAAACAGTTCCTCTGGGCTGATACTACAGGTACAGGGGAAACTTTTATAGATTGTCTGAATGCCCTCAGGGTTGCAAAAGATGCCAGTGATAGCTGTTTGTACATAAATATGGCCTTGGTTTGTGATCTGAGAAAGGCATGATACTGGCATATCTTCAAAAAGCATGATCTTCTCTTCTTGTGATGTGGAGCCAATTTGTTTCTTGTAAGCATAGCCTCTCTGGCTCCTCTGTGTTTCTCTGGACTGATGAATTGGCAATAACTTATAAATTGTGTTGTAATAAGGCTATTGCCCTTGATGGTAGCCCAAGGCATGCTGGAACATGGATGTGTTCTTTGAGGAAACTAGACACAGCTCTCTACGAATATCTGGCAGCATTAGAGGTGTGATGCTCTTTGGAAACGTGGGTTCAAATCCTCCTTTGTAAGTAAACAGACTTTTGTACCAGCTGTGCTAGTTACATCACCTCTTCCTTAATCTGTAATCGAGCAACATCTTGAGAAGTCGTCTCCTTTTTCGTAAGTTAAAATATTGTGCGTATATGGTACAGCCAGCTCTCTGCCATCCAGAATAACCAGAGGGCTGGGATGAAGTACTCGTGGGCAGGGCACTGTAGATGAGTGAACATTGCAGAGAGCCTGGTCCCAGTACAACTTGTTACCTATGGCTTAGCCGTGCTGGATATCTACACAACCACTCAGTATCTTTGTGTTAGCCTCACAGTGCTGGGAAACAGCGGGGTTGAGCACAACAGTGGACTTGTTGCATCTAGCTATTTTCAGAGCTCTGTCTGAAGATAAGCCCTCCTGGACACCTTGTTGGGAGGGCAATGGTCAAGCAGCTTTGCAGCTGAGTTGTCAGCATGCCAGGAAGTCCGACCACGAGTAGTAAACAGTTGGCTAATATAGACAGATTTTGAAGAACAGCCTACCAAAGTGGGGTGGGAGACTATACCAGTTACTTCAGTACTGTCCAGGAATTTGTCACTTCTAAAAGCGGTCTGGATGCCATAAGGAAGTGTTTGAATCTTGATTCCTCTTTTCCTGCTTATAATGCGGACAGCGGACAGAAGGCTAATGCCCGTAGGTACAGTGCAAGGAATAAAAAAATATGTATTTCCTGTCCCATAAAGGGAAGGTGTATATACTGAGGCAGCCAGGCATGATGTCTTAGACTGGAGCAGACAACTAGAATGACAAGCTGGCACATCCGGGGAATGACTTTGGTGTTAGCTAGTGTGCATGCCCACAGCTGTCTCTTTTGTCATAGTGTTGTCTCTTGCTTGATGTGACAGGGATGCACCTCTATCTACAGAGGCAGAAGTGTTGTCAAAAAAGAGATGTGGGGGTGAGATTATTATATGTTTGTTTTTTCTCTGCTGCCTTTAACCCCTCAGCACACTGAAGCCTGAGAAAAATGCTGCTAACTTCACTGAAAGGAGTCTTAACATAAATGACATCCTTTACGTGGCCAGAGGTAGCTTGACTGAGGTGTGGGGCTGGGATTGCCTTTGTCTTCCTGCTTTCAAAGATGACCTAACACAACAGGGTGTGCATCCTGCTGCTGCAGAGATAACACAAATTGCTTGTGCTCTGCTTCATCTGGAAGATAGCTTTCAGGGAAACAACACGTCCTTATCACGCACGTGTGTCACTTTGTGGTGTGACCATATTCACTGGCAATAAGAAAAAGGACAGAGAGCTTGTTGTCAGTGAACACATTTAGGAAGTGGAGAGCTGGTCTATTAAGCACTTTAAATTCTGACTCATTTATGCAGGGATTATCTGGTTGAGATGTCCTTATCTTTGTGGTCCCCGAACCTTCTTAGCATTGCAGTTGTTAGGAGACTTGTCAAATTTGGAAAAAATATGCCTATAGAGAAAAGTAAAGCAATTTCACTTTCCTATCTGTAAAATAGGAATCTCTGATCTGTCTAAATAAGAATGATCTTTGTCACTAAGGATCTTCATGAACCCGTCTGACCTATCAGCCTGTTTAAAAAGAGAATAAATATCAAAAGGTAACATTATTAGTCTTTTTTCCTCCCAGGCTTCCTTCATTTTTTTCCCCTCTACCTGGCAAAGCTATCCCCACTAAAATGTGGTACGAAATGTAATGTTTTAAGGAAGTCATACTAGCTGCAGTACTGAACACCAAAACATACCACCACCAAACCATCTTACACTGGAAAGCACAAGCTGCTTCTTTCTTTATGTTAGCCTCATAACAAGAGAGCACACTTCAGCAGGCGCACTCGGCTGATACCTCTCACTGCTGTCGGAGGTGTTACGCGTGATGGTTGTTCGTCTGGTGCTGCTCGACCTCCTGTGTTGGGAGAGCTCAGTCCCGTTCCTGTGAGCCCTATGGTGTGCAGCTTGCCAGTGGTAAGCAGCAGTCCCGAGGCAAGTTGGAGGTCACACCCAAATGCCATTTTAACGTGAAATGAAGTGCAGGATTGCTTTTGTTTCCAAGAGAAACATTAACTACAGTGCCAGGCTGTACTGTGAACTGAGAGGAAGTACAGCTGCCAGGTACTGTTTAACACGCCTAGCCTTCACAGTCCAAAGTTTAAAACAATGACAAGCTTAAAGCTTTGATAGTGAAAATTGTGGCTGATTGGCTGTTTGGATTTTTTTTTTTCTTAAATTAATTTGCTTACACATCTCACCTTTACTGGAGGTGGAGTGGTGGTTGTTCGTCTGGTGCTGTTCGAGTGCCATCTGCTGTCTCATCCTGGTATGGCTGCCCTGAGACGAGAAAAAAGAAGTCTTAAACCCTGGCTTGCTGTTTTGCCTCCACAGGCAGAGCAGGTACTGGGGGGGGGAAACAACACTGAGTGGGGACAGCTGGGTCTCCTATTGCTGCCAAACATTTCATGCTTTGTAACAGGGTGTAGACACCTTAACGCACAGGATCATCTTCCACACCATGCAGACCCTTTCCTTTTTGCTTCATGTAGCTGGAAACATCTGTCAGGGTGATGGGTGGAGAGGCGTGCAGCTGTGCTGAGCCCAGGGACAAACATGTCCCACAAGGCGTGCCACGGAGGGTCTCAGTTTCTGCTGAAAACGTTCACTTGCTCCCTCAGGAAGTTGATTAGAATCATTTGGTTTGGAAAAGACTCCTAAGGTCATCAAGTCCAGCTGTTAATTACTGTACTTGGTGCTGCTCTGGAGGTCTGGTGGGTAGGGATGGGAGGAAGCCGAGTTCAAAGTGCTCTCCTCGGGGTTGTTAAACATCGAACAGATGGAGGTTTATACCCCCCCCCCCCATCCCTCTATTTTTGAGCTAGCTGATTGCTCCAGGTAAACAGAATGGGAAAATTGTTGCTTGGAGTTTTGGTGGCAGCCTGTGTATAAACACGGGGCTTTAGGATTCTGCTCCGTGTGCCAGATCACGGTACTTCTTAAGTGCTTTATTTAACCTAACTCTGACAAGGTGGGCACAAACCAGCCGTGGAGACAGAAAACAGGAAAAAAAAAACCAACATCTGTAGCGTAACACCAGACGTAAGAGTTCGCGGCAATGTGGAATTTTCGTCATCCCCTCAGCCAGCCCCTTCCTCCTCCGCCCCCCAGCCAACCCCATAGTGCCCGTGAGGGAGTCGACGCTGCCTCCCCCATATTTACTAAGGACACCCCTTTCCTTCTATTCACCCTCTACCCTTAGCCAAGATGGCCTCCTGACGCCGCCGCCGCCACGTTTGGTGTGGTCACCCCTTTCGGAACGCTGTGGAGGGGTGGGGCGGGTGCCCTTAACCAAGATGCCGGCGGGGCGTGCCGGCGCCGCCATCTTGTGTGCGGGCAGGCGGCGTACCGCTGAGCTGGCCTTGCCGGCGGAGCGGGGCCTGCCGGGACCGAGCGGCGGCGGCGGCCGGGAGCGGTGAGGTGCGGGCAGGGCAGGGGGGCGCCGGCCGGGCCCCGGGGGTGGCGGGTGGGCTCCACAGCCTCCTCACGGCCTCACAGCCTCCTCACGGCGACCTCCTCGGCCTCGCAACAACACCCACCTCGCATTCGGGCGTTGGTTGTCAGATTTTCGTCTTTCTGTGCTGGGTTTGCTGAGGTTTTAGACAACCTGCCTGAACGCGCGCTGCTTCGGTCCTTCCAGAGCTGCTGCAGCCCCATGGCGACGTACCTGGAGTTCATCCAGCAAAATGAGGAGCGTGACGGCGTGCGCTTCAGCTGGAACGTGTGGCCCTCCAGCCGGCTGGAGGCCACGCGCATGGTTGTCCCCCTCGCCTGCCTCCTGACCCCGCTGAAGGAGCGTCCGGACCTGCCTCCCGTGCAGTACGAGCCGGTGCTTTGCAGCAGGCCGACGTGCAAAGCGGTGCTCAACCCGCTCTGGTACGTGTTTCTTAGCTGGGGACGTTGAGGGAGACGTTATCCTAATCTCCCTTATTCACTTTTTTCTTAACCTGGTGCTCGTCGGCTTTCTTCGCTTAGTTGTAGTGAGTGTGTTAAAAGCCACGCATGCCTAGCTGGATATGGTAGATGCCAGCTTATAGCTGGAGCTGCCAGAACCTGAGGAGAGAGGGTTGTCTTCAGGAGGGCTGTTAAGCTGAAGGTAACGTGGAAACAGCCAATCCTGTTACCATCCCAGAGAGTTTTGTGGTGGATGATGAAACATAGAACAAAGATAGATGCCAGTTTTACTGATATTGTCCTGTGGGCCGTCGTGTTCATTTGGTTTCCTGCTTTATACACATCCTGTTGGTTGTAGGTCATCTCCGATATGAGCGTCTAGGTTTTCTTCGCAGTTTTGCTAAGAATTTAAGATGAAATCTTTGTCCCGAAATCATGCGGTGATTATGCTTACTTGGAGCATAGCATCGGGCTGAGGAAAAAGGAGGGAAACTAGTTAGAGGAAGTAGGAAGAGATCAAGCCCATGAAATAGGAGTGTGGCTAGGCTTTACTGCACTAGCAATTATTGTATGTATTGGGCTGAGAAGAGTAAACTCCTTGGTGCAGTTTGTTCTGTGTTTGTACAGGATGTGGGTGGGTGGCTTCTGCTGCTCTGTGACTGGAGCACTTGTGTACTGCAGCTATACAAACAATAGGATCACTGAGATAGGCCCAAGCATAGCAAAAGAATAATAAGATGTAAACTTTTGCCTACCAAAGCCAGAGCTTCGGAGAGCTGTTGGTGGTCCCTCGTGCTGACAAGCCTGGAAGCAGCCAGGCCGGCTGAGGTAACAGTCTTTCTGGCATTAGAACAAGAGTCTGAATCCCTCCAACCCTGTCATTGGAGCTGTAGTGTCTGGTATTTTGTTTCTTCTTCGGTGCTGTGAAGCAGCGTAGATAACTGTGAAGCTGGGTTGTAAGATTGTTCCTACAGTTATACTAATGCCTCACCTTTTCCCTGCAGCCAAGTTGACTATCGGGCCAAGCTCTGGGCTTGTAACTTCTGTTTTCAGAGAAATCAGGTATGTTGAAAAAAGCCTCAGCCGTTCTATGTTTTCGGTGAGCGTTTTATTGATGACCTCCCCTGGCAAAGGATGTTAAAAAGAGCAGAAATTCCACCTCTCTAGGTTTCATCTCTTGGCCTTTTTCCATTAATGAACCCAGGCCAGAGTACTTGTTAATGAGCCTGTTTTATGTGACATTTTGCCTTTTGCTTACAGTGGGATGAGTAAGTAGCTGTCTGTACTGCTGGCCACTGTTGTCTGTGCTTAGGAAAGCAGCAATACAGGGCTCTTGTCATGAATTAATCAGGTTGGCATGGTGGTAGTAAATAAAAAGTTGAATAACCACATCACAAGCAGGGCAACCTCTGTACTGCAGAGGAGGGCCCTACATTTCTGCCCGGCAAATTCCTTGTCCTAATTTTTGGTTCTGTTTTTCAGTTCCCTCCAGCCTATGCAGGCATATCTGAAGTCAATCAACCAGCTGAGCTTATGCCTCAGTTTTCAACAATTGAATATATCGTGCAGGTGAGTCATAGGCAAGTTTGCAGCCCCCAGAGCTGTCTTGTTTGTGATATCTTCTGTATGTATTTGTTTTAATTAAGATAACGGAAATAAGTGTGACTTATATAAGATGCTTAAGATAGGGCTCATTTTATTCTTTGACTGGAGTCATGATAGTAAGTGTCATCCAGCATATGTACGTGCCTAGTAAACCCATCTCTTTCCACCTAGCGAGGTCCACAGACACCGTTGATCTTCCTGTATGTTGTTGACACGTGCTTGGAAGAGGAGGACTTGCAGGCACTGAAGGAGTCCCTCCAGATGTCCCTGAGTCTGCTGCCTGCTGATGCTCTGGTGGGGCTTATCACTTTTGGCAGAATGGTCCAGGTTCACGAATTGAGCTGTGAAGGGATTTCCAAGAGCTACGTCTTTAGGGGCACAAAAGACCTGACGGCTAAGCAAATACAGGTATGTCCTGCCAACTGTTAGGCCAGTGGCTTGTTCCTGTTAGCTCTGTTGACACCACTGCTGTCTTTCAAGCTCTGAGGGAGGAAGGAAGGTTCAGTGCTCTTTATTATTTGTTATGCCATTACCTTCCCAGTGCCTCTCCTGTCTTGTTGTCATTGCGAATGTTTAGAAGCTTGTCCAAGATAGATCCATCATGCAAGATATAAAAATTCTATTGATGATTTCTTAATGGGGATGTAAAGATTTGTTATTTCACAGTTTTTAATTTACTTAGTGCCACGGCACTGCAGGCCATGGTCTATATTGCTTGACAACAAATAATGTTTAGTGTTTGAATATTACACCTCCTCTACCTCATTTTTTCTGTTCCGTAGGATATGCTTGGGCTTTCGAGGCCAGCTGTCCCCGTTCAACAAGGAAGACCTCTTCAGACTCAGGAGCAACCTGCTATTTCAAGCAGGTAAGTACTACGTCAACACAGCAGAAGAGCAGGGAAGATGTTTTTTGACCCTTTGGGATCACACTTCTAAACCTAGGTTTCTTAAGAGGAATTTTTGTAAGAAGACTTAAATGGTATTGTCTTGTCACAGTTATTGCCCTCCGTCATGGGATAGGTACGGATGGGATTTACTAGAGCAATGCTTTATACTTCTGTAGTATCTTGGTTTTGCAGTTGCAAGAATGTAATTGCCATTTGTGCTGGATTTCTACTTGAAAAGCGTAAGGTAGCAGCCTTTGGAATGCATATTGTTCAGGGGTTGTATGTGTTTAGAGCAAGGGTCTTTTGGTTCACCGGCCAACAGGGACCTTGTTTGAGTAACATTTCTACCTGTCACCTTCTATTCCTTGCCTAATCAAGTCCAAAAAAAGATCGGCAGGCAGGCAGTGACCGTGAACAATGAAGCTGTATTTGCCTTTGTTGAATACAGTGTTTTCTTCCTCAGCTCCTCTTTTTCATCACCATTGAAGCCCCTTTCCTATGCTTCATGTGATTTTTGCTTTCTCCTTGGTTCCTGATGACTTGCTTTGGTCAATTCTGTTATTTTGCCCAGGCCTGTTATCTAGGAAAGTTTGTACATGAAGGAGTGTGCCACATGACTTTTTGCTTCTGATAACTCTGTCTGAGCGCAATTTAAGCGTGCTAGGAACAGAGGCACTTTTCTTCTCTTAAACTGAAAGGATTTGTAAGCAGGAAAACATTTCATTTAATTTTTTTTCAGGTTTCTGCAGCCAGTTCATAAGATTGACATGAATTTAACAGATCTCCTGGGAGAACTGCAAAGGGACCCGTGGCCTGTGACCCAGGGAAAGAGGCCTTTACGTTCCACTGGAGTAGCTCTTTCGATTGCTGTTGGCTTGTTAGAGGTACTCTTACTGCTGCTGTTTCTTTGAGATGAGCTGTCTTTGCTGAGACACGTGCAGGCCTCAGTCCAGCTTGGTTTGCGTCCCCTTTACGTTGGGATGCAGCGGTGCGTTTTGTCTTTACTGGCATTTGACAAGAGTTAACACCAGCTGGTGTAGAGTGGGCTGGGAATTTACATCTAAATGTAAATTACATTAGAGAAGATGCAGGTGTTTAAAGGTCTCTGATCCTTGTGCATATGGCCACGTGGAGTTGCTTGCATGTACTGGGTTTATCCGAGGGTCATCTGAGATATATGTAGAAAGAACAGAAACTGCCTACTTCCTGTTGTGAAGCTTCATGTAGCTTGAGCCTAAACCAGAGGGTGCCCGACAGGAAATGCACTGCTGCTTGTCAGGGCTGCCTCTGACAGCAATGGGTTCCTAATGATATTGCAGAAGAGCAAGCAGATGCTTCTCTAAAGAAAGTATTGTCCTTTTTAAACACCCTCTTCCTCTCCCTGCTCTCTAATGTAAGGCCTTATTTTTATTTTAGGGCACGTTTCCAAACACAGGGGCCAGAATAATGCTGTTTACAGGTGGGCCACCAACGCAAGGACCGGGCATGGTGGTGGGAGATGAACTGAAGACACCCATTCGTTCGTGGCATGACATAGAGAAGGACAACGCAAGGTTCATGAAGAAGGCCACCAAAGTAGGTGCTGGTGTCAGCTGGGGGCAAAGGCACACGCAGCAGCTTAGGCTTGTTGCATGGCATGGTGTGTTTAAAGACAAAAACAGCGTTCTGAGTGTTGGGACATGACACAAACCCATGTAGACAGCTGCCCAATATCCTTCTTCAGGGAGCAAACATCTTACTTTCTTGCTATGGGAACAGTGTGTCTGTTATATAACACATACAACACACATATATTTGTGTGTGTCCATGAAATGTACGAGTCTTTCTGTGTGTTAAGGTCAAGGGAATGGTGAAAGAGACTTGCTGCCAGTTACTTCTCCGGCCTGGTGTTGTGCCTTCTCAGAGAAGTATTTCAGTGTTATTTCCTAGCTGATGGTGGGTGGAGAGCTTTGTATCTTCTTCAGGGAAGAGGGGAAAATAAAGCCTGTTCTCCCAAGAACTGGTAGCTTCCACAAAGGGTCCTTTATCTCCTGACATATGAAAGAACAGTCAAAAATTCAGGCATGAGATGTGCCTGGCAGCTTAGAGGAAGCAGTATCATACGTGTCCTCTTTACTATCATCTAGAAACCTTTGAATTTCTAGTATGTTATCACTGATAGAGTCCGTGCTTGGATGAGGGTAGCAGTTCATGTCTTCTCTGTACCTGTGACTTGCAATTCAAGCTTATCCAGGGAGGGAGAAGTGTGCTCAGGCAGAGAGCTGTTTACCTTTTACAGTGCTGGTATTGGCTTAGTTTGTGCTTTGTGCTTCAATGTGTTGTCCTTGGCCAGAGAGCAGAAGAAACGTTGCCTGATGCAGCATCCTCAACGCTGTGTGCGTTGTCTCTTCTCCCCAGCACTATGAGACTCTGGCCAACCGCACTGCAGCCAACGGGCACTGCATCGACATCTACGCCTGCGCCCTGGATCAGACCGGGCTGCTGGAGATGAAATGTTGTGCAAACCTCACCGGGTATGTTCACAGCAGGAAACACAAAGGTGGCACCTGCGTTTTTTTGGAGGGGGAAAATGGCTCAGAAAGCAGTTAGTTTGCTATCAAGACAAAAGGGAGAGATTTTTGTCGTTTTATTCTAAACTGTGGTTTGAATTTGCCAGGAGTTATATGGCAAACATCCCCTGATCCCAGTCCACATTTCTGAAGTCTCAAAGTAGCACATGAATTAACACTGCTGGTAGAAAACTTGATGTCCTGCTTTTGAGAAAGGTATTCTAAAGCATGGTGCAACATGTCTTTTGCAAATGCCTTTTGCCTCCTTCAAACGCCTTGGCAGGTAACCAGCACCCTTCACAGAATTGATGGGATGCAGATTCCATGCACTGTGGTGCGTGCATGACTGAAGCACCATCAGAAGAGCAGAGCTTCAGGCACGGAGGGCAGAAGCTTTCTTTGTGTGGGCAAGATTTTCTCTGCTTAACAGTTCATTTTGCTTTCTCAGGGGGAGTAGGCTGAGCAGAGTTCTCTGGGTTGAGATATTTGTAACCCCTGGAACATGAGCATTTTTAAGGCAGCTGAAGGGATGGCAAGATACACAGTTGAGAAAGCAAGCTGGCAAAGACGGAGCATTAGCTTGTCTGGCTTTGGAGGCATTCATTAATCTGTGTTCTCTAATACGAATTCTACCTATGCAAACGCATGCTTTTAAAACAGTTTCTGCCCGTGTTTGCATGCATGAGAGTTGGGGAGGGGTGTATCCTTTGTGATTTACTTCTAGTTTCTAATTGTTTCAATTTCTTTTTATCTTCTTATTTTCCTCTTAGAGGACACATGGTGATGGGAGACTCCTTCAACACTTCTCTCTTCAAGCAGACCTTCCAGCGCGTTTTTAACAAAGGGTTCAATGGGGACTTTCGGATGGCTTTTGGTGCAAGTTTGGAAGTGAAGGTGAGAGTTCAGTTAAATTGGCTGACGTCAATGGGAAAATGCAAGTGCTGTTGATTGGAAAAGTTGATTAAGTATCTGTGTTGTAGAATTTTCTATGTGTTTGAGGTCAGCTGAAGTGCCTGTTTTGGAAGAAGTACCATAACGGATTGAGTGGAGGGATTTTTGTTTGAAAGCTTATTAATTTTTTTTTTCTTTCTTAAAAGTAAAATTCTGAACTTTGCTTTTCCTCATTCAGCAAGTAACATTTCGTACTCTCTCATGGTGACTATGGATATATCTCCACTGTTAAGAGTACCTACGTGGCCACATTTTATGTTCACTAGCTGTAGCAGTAGGTGACAGGTGACCTGGGAAGGTACTCAAAGATGCTTTTCCTGGTAGCCATGTACGTTCAATTTATGATAAAAGCTGAGCAGCTGATTCAGTCTGTGTATGTTCTGTTCTACTAACTTTTTTTTTTGAAAACTTTTTTGACCTTGTTCTAGACCTCTAGGGAGCTGAAAATTGCAGGAGCTATTGGACCATGTGTATCCTTGAATGCTAAAGGACCATGTGTTTCTGAAAATGTAAGTTTCCAATATGGAAAAACAAAACAAAACCAAAAAAAACATACTGAAGTAGGAAACTGCAAAATTTCTGGCTAGACCTACAGGTCAGCTAGAATGTGAGAGTTTTCAAGAAGAGCGATTTGGAAACATCCCCAGGAAAAGGCATTTTTTCCTAGATTAAGTTCTTGCCCTGTAAAAATCTCCTTGTAACCGCATGCCCTTCAGTAACTTAATCCATACCCAGAAGATGAGAAATGCAGAAGGACTGCCACGACTTGTATCTCTGATCGGAATTTAACGGCTTGCCTTACCCACTGCCAGAGACAAAAAGGCTCTTTTCTCTTCAATTCTGTGCAGGAACTTGGAATTGGAGGAACATCTCAATGGAAAATTTGTAGTTTGGATCCCAGCACAACTCTGGCCATTTACTTTGAAGTGGTAAATCAGGTCAGCCCTTGTTTTTCTCTTTTTAGTCTTCATTTTTACAAGCTGAGTAGTTGTAACAGGGCCAGGAAATGAAATGGCATTGCTTGTGTTGTCGATGGATGGTTGTAAAGTGCCAAAGTAATTTTCTTAGAGGTTGTTTCCATGTGTATAAATTGCATGACGTTTTTACTTTGTACAAGAACTGCATTCTTTCTTCTTGTCTTCTTCTGATGGCATTCATTCGCAAAGAAGAAATAGTCTTTTTGCTATTAGGTGCTCTGGAGAATAAAAGGACAATTGCTTTCAAATTCTTGGAGAATTGATCCTCTAAGTTGTAATATGAGATGGCTCACAAGCAGATGTTTTTCTCTTCTCTTGTCCATCTCAAGCTTGAACTTATTCTACGATTATTCAGTTGATGCCCTGGAGTTGTTCCTGTAGTGTACAGAGCTATGGCAAAGGCAGCCTGTATTGAAGGCTTACCTTATTTCATTTGCAGCACAATGCACCGATTCCTCAGGGAGGCCGAGGGGCAGTGCAGTTTGTCACTCAGTATCAACACTCCAGTACACAGAAACGCATTCGTGTCACCACCATAGCCAGAAAGTGAGTATCTCGTGCCAGTTCTTTGGCAGAATGGCAGAAACTTCAGCACAGTCTGTGCTGGAATTGCTTTAGCCTTTTATTGCATGCATTGGCCGCAGAGTATTTGGCACAGGGGGAATAAATCTGGTTTGGGTTTTGCTGAAGATGAATGCACTAACCCTTTACTAATCCTTCAGCTGGGCAGATGCACAGAGTCAACTCCAGCACATAGAAGCTGCGTTTGACCAGGAAGCAGCTGCTGTGCTGATGGCGCGACTAGGTGTGTACAGAGCTGAATCTGAGGAGGGACCTGATGTCCTGCGGTGGCTGGACAGGCAGCTGATCAGACTGGTAAGACCAGTAGGCTGCGGTTGAGTGCAGTCTTAATTCAAATAAAAGTGGTCTATTGGAATGAAAACACCATTCTTTTTCCAGGTTGACTTGTTTCATTGTGTTCTGATCACAGTCCCATAGTTGTAGTATGTGATATTTGGAAGACGATATGATTGGTAAATTTGTGGTGGGTTAGGTAAGCATCCCATTGTGCTGAAAGGGCCAAACCTGAGATGAAAGAAGTGATAGTGGAACCACGATAATGCAGGTGGGAAGGGACCTCTGGAGGTCTCAACACCCTGTTCAAGCAGGGCTAGTTTTGTATTGCAGCAGGTTGCTCTGGGTCTTGTTCACGTGAGTTTTGAAGATCTCCAAGGATGGAGGTTGTCTTGCTTCTTGACAGCCTGTTTCAGTGATTGATTGCAGTTACTGTGACTTACTACTTTTTGCGGTCAGAATTTCCATTTCTACAGCTACCCATTAGGTAGTTGCAGACAGCACAGTATGACCCCAGATCCCACTTCACTAGGCTGAACAAACCCAGCTTCTTCAGCCTCTGTTCCTGCATTGGGTGCTCCAGCCCCATCTGCTAGGCTCACTTCAGTACGTCTTCTTATGTCTTGCACCGGGAAGCCTCAAACTGGACCCAGCATTCAGATGGGCTCTCACCAGTGCAAACTTGAGAGGAGTTGTCACTTCCCAGCTAATGGCATTGTCCTGTGTCCTCATAATGTCTCTTTCTTCAGATTCCACAGGTTTAAGCTGCCTTAAACCAAGTCAGTTCCAGCTTTTTCTGAACACCTGTGCAGATTTGATACTAACAGTTACGGCACATCAAAAACTGAAAAAAAACAGCCAGTGTCAGATAGGAATTTGAGTACTGAAACACACATGGGCATGCCACATGCTGAAATGGTTGTGGAGTCATTTATAGTTGATAAAGAGGTTTTAAATTGATAAATTTTGGTAAGGATGCTTCTTATTTTCAGTGAAGCAGTTAGTGAAATTCCAGTTTGCTGCTGCTCTAGAAGGAAGCGGAGTTGATGCTGAAGTGTTTCATAGTGTACAAAGTAGCTAAAGTGTGATGTAGTATTCCTGATCCAATGGAAAAATGGATGGTACTAGAAGCACTATTTCTTTCATTCTTAGATAACTTTGAATCTAGATTCAAAATTCTAGATTTTTCTTAGTAAGTCGTCATTCTCATTCCAGTTAGATAAAGAAGTCACTGACATATGTAACAAATTTAAAGGGTATTCTTATTTTACTTCTTGTTGTGGCATTCATGACTTGGTTGCTCTGTTTAAAAACATGTTATTGCTGATGGATGTGTGTGAGGGAGAGATAACCAAATATGCATTTTGCTTCCTACAGTGTCAGAAATTTGGACAATACAACAAAGATGATCCCAACTCCTTCAGATTGTCGGAATCATTTTCTTTGTATCCCCAGGTAAGAATTTATCTTCTTGGAGCTCTGGGAAAAGTGTGCAAGGGTGAGTGAGAGCGATGATAAAGCATCTAGTACCATCCCTCAGATTCACGAGGGAAGGAACAGATGCTTTTTGAATTTGGTGGGCTGGTCCTGTGGTTGAGTGCTGCAAATGACTGGTAATGAGGAGTTCACTGGGATATTTTTTTTCCAAAGAATTTGTTGTTCACGTATACAAATTTCTGAGTACAGAGCTTTCAGCGTGACCTTACTGACACTTCTCTTCTTGCTGATCTTTCTGTTGCAGTTCATGTTCCATTTGCGACGCTCCCCATTCCTGCAGGTCTTCAATAACAGTCCAGATGAATCTTCTTATTACCGTCACCACTTTGCTAGGCAAGATTTGACCCAGTCTCTCATTATGATCCAGCCCATCCTTTATGCTTATTCTTTCCATGGACCTCCTGAGGTAAGCCTGTGTTTAACAGAAAGAGGTGGATCAAACCACAATAACAAGCATTCAGTCAGAATAATAATAGTTCGTCAAAAAGGCCCCTGTGTATTTTTTTAATCGAGGTAATTACTAGGGGGTGACTTGGGATGATGTAAAATATACATTATATTTTCAGTTGGCTTTCTTTCAGTATGTAAATCATACTTTCAGTAGGCTTTTAAAACGCACACGCATACACAGCA
This sequence comes from Anser brachyrhynchus, assembly GCF_964034855.1. NCBI lineage: Eukaryota > Metazoa > Chordata > Aves > Anseriformes > Anatidae > Anser > Anser brachyrhynchus. The sequence goes on from NC_137696.1 coordinate 18,897,695, forward strand.
AAGAAAAACCACCAAAAACCGAACACCTGGTGAATCTTGAAGCTCTCGGTAGCGCTTCTGTTTCTCTGCCAGAGGCTGCCTCCTCTACTGTGTAAGTCAGCAAGCTTCAGCCTTGCAGGTCATAATCTCTCACCAGCTGCTTGTTTTCAGCTGTTTATGCAGCACTGTTAAACTGCTGCACAAACTCTGACAGCCACCTTGAGTGGAGTGTGTCTGGCAGGAAGGAAATACAGAAGCTGCTGGAGTAACATTTTAAAACATTCTTGGCAGCGTTTGCCAGAGTCCATGTATTTTTTTTTTTTGAAACTTTTGCTCAAGATCACTTCAAACTAAATTTGATAGCCAGAGAAATTGCTTTCACACCCATTTCATAAAGTAGCTGAGGACCTGCTGCTCCATTCAGTGCTGCCCCAGGAGGCTGATGGTGCTCTGCAAGGCATTCTCATGGGCTGAGCAGCCCTCGACAGTCTCCTCTGTACACGCGTGGCTGAGCAAACTGTTCCCCCCCAGCTGTGCAGGTTAATACGGTTCTGAGGGCGCAGTAGCGACTGACCTTCTTTGTTTTCTGCAGCCGGTGCTTTTGGACAGCAGCAGTATTCTTCCTGACAGAATCCTACTGATGGATACTTTCTTCCAGATAGTTATTTACCTTGGTGAGGTATGGTGAAATGCATTCTCGCTCTCTGTTTGCACTCTTCCTCCTGCCATGCAGGCAAACAATGTCACTGTTAGTACAAAATGAACCGCTTTGCTAGCGTAACAACATCATATACGTGTTGCCAGTTGTAATGCACAGAAACCCTACAGGAGTAGCTAAGGGTGTGTTCTGCAGTGAGCAATTGCTGTCATGTTAGCTTGGTAACGCAGGTGAACTTTTCTTGTCGTGACTGGAAAAGGCCAGAGAAAGATGAAACTCAGCAGGGCAGAGGGAGCTGCAGTTTGTTTCGTCAGATACACGACATAGTTGGTTACTGGGTTTTGACACTAAAATACTGCTGCTCTGAAAGAAATCAGTTATGAATTTTGCCGGTTTCTGTTTGTAAATATTGGATGTTCTCGAGGTCTGCTCCTGTATTCCTTCCATCATCACTGACATAAGCACTTAGGTGCAGGCTACTTCTGAACCTTCAGACCAATATCCAAAGCTGGCTTGTTCTCCTCTTCTTTCTCTGGCAGTGTCCCTTTTTAATTCCCCTCATATCCTTTCGGTCCTGCCTGGGGAGTAGTCCACATGCAGTTTCTTCTACCTAAACACGAGATCGAACTGGAATTTAAATGAACTCATCTTTGCTTATGGTCAAACATTCCTATTAGTGAATTTTTTTGGAGGTGTCTTAACTCTTCCCTTCATTTTCGAACTGAGCTATTGATATTTAATGACTGTTAATAGAATGCTTAAATTTTGGTATGATAGCTTGCAGCAGCTCCATTATTGGCTCCCAACATTCCTCCACGTAGTGTTTGTTCTCTCTGAGAAGAGAGCAGGGATATGTGAGTGACATGAGCAGGAGTTGAATGGTGGAGTCAACAACGATAAATCTTCCGAAGTTACCTTAACCAGTGTCTCCATATCTCAACTGTTGTGAAGTAACACACTCAGCGGCTGGGTAAAATTAGACAAAGGAAGAGTGAGGTGTGTGATCTGCCTATGTACGGAGCAATTGTCAGTTAGCAGTGTCACTTGAAAATAGCGTATTACGATGGCTGCTCCATTTAAATCAAATTTGAGTCAAATTCAAAATGTCAGTGATTTTATAGCTGCTTGGTACTTTTATGTCAATGCAGGCTGAAACATAATGCCTTGAAGTTTTCTTTGAACAAATTGTTCTTGTATTGCACAGACTGCTACCCAATTTTGTGTTGAGTGCCTTTTCTTAAATTAAGGAACAGACAGAAACTAAACAATATTATTGACAGAACAGTGAAAGCTTGTTTGTCCTGTGTTCCGTAAGCAGAAGCATGTGTAATGTTCTACTGCCTGAAGAAGCCCCAGTTAAAAAGGGGAGGCTTGTAGACGTCTCTACCACTTTTTAATTTCTTCCCTGTCAACAGACTATTGCACAGTGGCAGAAAGCTGGTTACCAAGACATGCCTGAATATGAAAACTTCAAGCACCTGCTGCAAGCCCCACTGGATGATGCCCAGGAAATCTTGCAGACTAGATTCCCAATGCCACGTTACATCCACACGGAACATGGGGGCAGTCAGGTAAGGAGGTTTATTCAGGAACTCTTTCTGTTGAATAAAGCAAATACCTGTCTTTTCCTGCTTTACGAAAGGGGTGGTTTTGTAAGTTAAATACAGTGATAATTTAGCCTTTAAAAGTACAGAGCTTACAGATTTTCTCATGAGCTCTTACTGCCACTTTTTTCCTTTAATAAGCCAGTCACTCTCTGGATATGCTTTTGAAATCTGAGGATGGAAGGTGGGGGGAAAAAAAGCTTAAATATATTTATTTATTTCCCAAAGAAAAAGTGGGAAATCAGTGACTTGGCTCCGTAATCTAAACTTACTCAAGACAGGGAGTGCGGTTAGTTTGCCATGACCATAAGTCACACTGAATGATTGAACATCTGTTCCTTTATTCTTGGATGCCAGACGAGGATATAAAATAGTTCCTATTTTTTTTCTTTCTGGAATTGCAGTAGTTCAGTGCTTGTCTCTGGCTGGGTGGTTGTCTGTAGGAGTGAAGAGGCAGGAATCGGTAATCCAAACCAGAATTTTGGTGTTAATTTCTGATATTATGAGTGTTACCCTGGTTCTCCATTGACCTCTTTTCTACGGTGCAGATGGGGACTTGCAAGGGATGCAGCTGGTGACGTGGCTGTGTCACGTGGAACCAGAGCTGCCCTGCCAAGCAGGCACCGCTTGCTGCAGCAGAGATATGTCCCTTGGACAGACCTTCAAGGTGACGTCCTCCCTTTCAAAATGGAGGTGCCCATGGGGAACTGCCACCACCTGGTGGTAAACTCCCTTCCCTGCTGTTACTTTGTAGATAATGCAATCAGCAGAACTTGCTGCTCTGTTTTTGAGACAACAGGAAAATGCCCCAAGTTTTAAGTTCAGTAAAATTGTCTATGGAGCAGGGCTATTTCTGAACTTCAAACCTGTTTAAGTTAAACTAGCACATTGCTTGTAAAAGCAGAGGAAAATCACTATTCATGTATCTAAGGTGGTAAGTCTTATGAGAGTTGACAAGTCTGCCATTTTGTAAAAACAGTTTTCCCATGTTTTGTTTTAATAGGCCCGGTTCCTCTTGTCTAAAGTGAACCCTTCACAGACCCACAATAACCTCTATGCATGGGGCCAGGTAAGCAATGGAAGAGCTGCTTATGTTTGGGAATGCTGTAAAATGTACATCTACATATTTGTCTGCATAGGGGCAGTCCTGCTTCATCACATGGTATTAGGCCACAAACTGGTTCTATTTGTCCTGCTCTTACCTAATGGCTTTTTGCAAGACATCTGTGCTTGGATTTGAAAATTTTACAGTGAAAATTTTACAGTACAGTTCTTTATGCTGCAAAGTACAAAGAAGCAAGGTTACTTCTATGCACCAAAGGATTTATGATGGAATTACTGGTTGAAATTGTAATAGCAGTGCTTTTGCCCCTTTGATCTCCCTTCCTCTCACGTAGCTAGCTACTTGTGTAGGGCACAGACCAGGAGAGTGTATTTGGTGGCTGCTACTGATGGATGCAGCTAAGTTGATACGGGAACTCCTACAGGTTCTAGATGACCTGACATAGAAATTTGTTTTCACCATTTGCTATAACTCTGATGTAAAACCCTTAGGACATAGTGTATTTGTTCTTTTGGAAAAAGTAACTAGCATATGGATACATATCTAATTTTTCTGCAAATAACAGGTATTTACATTTTTTATCTTGTTTGTGTAGAGCTTTGGGCAGAAAACTTCCTATTGCTTTAGAAAGAAGAGACATTTTTGCTGTAGCTGCAGATGGCACTGAAGGATGTTGTCAGTGCTGTAATCAAAGAGTGGTCTCTTTTGAGTAGGTCTGTCCTTTATAAGGAAAAGGTGAATGATTTAATAGGCAATTAGCGTTAGTAGACTGCTGACCTCTGATTTGGTTTCAGTTAGTCCCTGGTGTTAATGTTATTTTAGACTCATTATTTTTTTTAACTTGTCTGCAGGAATCAGGAGCTCCAATCCTGACAGATGATGTTAGTCTCCAGGTATTCATGGACCATCTGAAGAAACTGGCAGTTTCAAGTGCATCGTGACTTGGATCTGACAGAAGCAAGAACAGAAGAATTACATGGATCATGTTGATGACAAAAGTGGAATGATCTCTTTACATTTCCTTCTCTTTTAGAATACAGTTTTTAAATATTGAATGAAATAAATATGTGGGGAGAGTTTTGTACTTTGCCCTTTTAGATATTAATTTATTTGTATTCCTTTTTGTCTCTATTGTTTACTCTACCTCTTTCATACTGTAATTAGAGTTAAAGTAGCCCTTAGCAGTCTTTACCTTATTTTGTAACATTCTTTGCTTTTAAACGGTGTATTTTAGCAACCTGTATTAAGGAAAAATAAAACCGGGTAAGGAAAGCATTAATAGCCGGTGCCCTCCCCAGCGTGGCTGGACGCACCATGGCCTTGGCCTACCTCCTTTCCACTTTTGAAAAATAAAACACTGGGCTGCGCAGAAACTATTAAAATTAACTTCAGTCGCTGTTGCCTAAGCGCTCACTGGGGGAGGGTTTGAGGGCGGGGCGGGCCCGGCCGCGTAATGGCGCCGCGCCGCCGCCATGTCCCGCCCCCCGGGGGCGCAGGCGGATGATGGCGGCGCGGGCGGCCGTGTGGAACGCCCGCTGGGCCCTGCTCTACTCGCTGGGCGGCTGGACCGCGCTGGGCGGCATGATGCACTACAGCTACCGCAGCGCCGGGGCCGGGACCGGTACGGGGCCGGGAGGGCTTGCCTGAGGGGCCGGGGGTGCTGAACGTAGACCCCGGCCTCAGGGGATGAGGCAGGGGGGTGTCCGGGGGTGCTGCTGGCTCGCTGTGCCCGCCCCGAGCTAGGTGCTTGGTGCTCCTGTAGCTCCTCCTCAACACGCTGCTGATAGGAAATAACACCGAAATGTTCACAGCAGTGAAACATTTTAGTACTAAACATCTTTTTTTTCTTCTACTCCTTAGAGAATGAAAATCATCCTCCACCGGAGGACTCAGTCTCTCGAGAAGTAGTCGTTACAGATACACCTATAGGATTAAAAATCACAACGGTAACAACGTATAACAAGGACTTTGTGTCTCCTGCTACTCGGCTGCTCAGGAGTGTGAAATCTTTCTTTGACCCTACTGATAGCCCTCCTTCTGAAAAGTGAGTAGTCTGGAAAATTGAACTCTGTGCTGCTGGGGGAGAGCTGCCTTGTCGGAGAAAGTCGTCCTGGAGCATGGCGCCACACCGTCAGTCGAAAACTTTCTCGTCTTGTTGAAATGACAGCTCCATCACTGAAATCACTTTGCAAAACTTGTAACCTTCTCATCTGCTGAGATCAATGCTGTATTTGCACTTGTACTCAAATTATTAAACATGAATAGTTCATCTAAGAGCGTTGTGAGATGTTAATGAGTCTGTGTGCTGCCTGGTGTCCTGTGCCCTATAGTCTGACCATGTACCTGTTGCAGCTTTTTGTGAAGATTTCCCAGCTCAGTGGTGGTGTTTTTTCAGCTACAAGCATGAAGATTTTTCTGAAAGAGCAATCTAGCTTTGCGTTGTGTAACATGGGTCCAGGGATACTGCCTCCTATAGCAAACGGCACACCTATATGAGAGACCTGCTATCCCCTTGCAGGTCCGTGTGGGCAGTGCGTTCAGGTACAGGGACCAAGTCTTGTGCTCTGTCCCTGTGTGCAGCTGCCCTCAGTCCCTATACTCATTACCTCTTTCCCTGAGTTCACTAACCTTCATTTCTATAGGGGTTTCCCTCCTCTTAGAGCTTCTGGGTCCCTTTAAAGGAGGTTGCCTCTGCCAGGCCCTTGTTCCTACAGGGGTTTCCCTGATCTTTACACATACTATCTCCCCTTTATAGGTTACTGTCTCCTGCTACTGAGTGTAAACTTTGTTTCTATAAGGTTTCCCCATGTCCTTGTGGACATTGCCTGCTTTTTACAGGGGCTTCTCCTGTACCCTATAGGCACTGCCTCCCATCTGAAGGAAGCTGACTGCAGCCCCTGCACATGCAGACCTTCCTTTCTTGTAGGGAATGCCCCTGCCCTTGCAGACACCTCCCTGTTTCTACAGAGGCTGCCCCCTCTCCCTATGGCCTTTTCTAGGAGGATGCCTGCTTGCAGCTAGTCTTTACAAAGCCTCCCCACAGACTGTAGATGCCACCTTGGTGTATAGAAAGCTGCTCCCAGTCCCTCCACCCCATCTTGTAGGGGGCTTTTACACACGTAGCTGCCCCACCCCAAATTTTACAGGGGCTTTTATACCGCGTTGCTCCCAACTTACAGACACACTTTAGCTACTGTCTCCTCTGTCCCTACACCTACCACCTCCTCAAGAAGCCTTCAAGAAGTTTCCTTCAAGAAGTTTCATGGGCACCTACGGACACCGCATTCCTACAGAGGGAATTCCTATAGAAGGCTGCTCTGGTACCTCCCTGCAGCTCCCCCGCCAAACAACCCCCTCCTCGCCTAAAACCCTAAAACCTGGGGGGGGGGGGGAAGGCCTTCCCTTAGGGTCTTCCCTATCGGCACCACCCTCGGCGACCCTCCAGGGCTGCCGCAGCACCTCCGACCCGCCAGGGGACGCTGCCAGCCCCCCCCCGGGCCTCCCCTGCCCAGCTCCGCCGCCGCCGCCGCAGCCTCCCCGCGCCGGGCCTCCGCTGCGCCACCATGAAGGCCATCGTCCAGCGGGTGGCACAGGCCAGTGTCACAGGTCAGTGGGCGACACCGGGACCCACAACGGGACACGGGGAGGGGGGGAGGAGGAGGCGGGGGCGGGCGGAGCGTGGCGGAGCCATGCTCCGCCCGCCCCCGCCTCCTCCTCCCCCCCTCCCCGTGTCCCCTTCCACAGCTCGCTCAGCCTTCAGGCTGTCTGGGCAGCGGTGGGGTGAGGGGAATGGGGTGAATTCGCTGGTGTAGCTCACTTGGGTGATTTTTGCAAAGGTTGAGGGGAGTTGTGGTGCCTCTCGTTAGCGCTGCTGCCCCGTTTGTAGTCTGTGTGTGGAGTTCCTCAATGCTGAAGTAAGTGCGGTGGGCTGGTCCCTCGCAGGTGAGACCCTGTATTCAGAAGGCTTTTGAAAGAGGGCTTCTGTGATATCTTAGAGTCACAGAATGGCTCAGGTTGGAAGGGACCTTAAAGATCATCGTGTTCCAACCCCCTGCCACAGACAGGGATGCCACCCACCATGCCAGGTTGCCCAAAGCCCCATCCAGCCTGGCCTTGAACACCTCCAGGGATGGAGCATCCACAGCCTGTCTTGGCAAACTGTTCCAGTGCCTCACCACCCTCACAGTGAAGAATTATCCATATATATCACAGAATCATTAAGGTTGGAAAAGACCTTCAAGATCATCTGGTCCAACCATCCCCCTACCACCACTGTCACCCACTAAACCATGTCCCTAAGCGCCACGTCCAGCCTTTCCTTGGACACCCCCAGGAACGGTGTGGCCACCACTTCCCTGGGCAACCCGTTCCAATGCCTTACTCTCTAGCAAAATTAAGATGGATAAGAAAGGTTTAGAATCATGTTTTCTGTGGTGCTTGTACAGCTGAAATTAATACTTACCTATGTTACAAAATGAGACAATGCATTTAATCTTTTTTCTCTTTTTTTCCTTCTTCCCTAGTGGGTGGTGAGCAAATAAGTTCAATAGGACGAGGCCTCTGTGTGCTGCTGGGCATCTCGTTGGAAGATACACAAAGAGAACTGGAGCACATGTAAGTCATGTATTTCCTTTTTCCTTGTACTCTTTTATTTGTACATTTCTGGCTTTGAATCAGTACTGCCTATGCTGTACTAAAGGAAACGAGGCACTCCTTCTGTTGGGAAACACAGATTTGCCAGTGTTAGTTCCTCTTGAGATTTTACCTAGAATGCATTTTGTTTTAGTTGGAGTTTTCTTTTTATGTCCCATTGAGAAAATAAGTTTTCCAATTCCTGTCTATGTGTTTTTTTTTCTTTGTGAAGAAGAGGAAGAATCAACATTTTCTGTTTTTCTGATCTCCCTTATTTGAATGTCTGACCTTTTTACTCTAAGAGTTTCACCTTAAAGGACTCCGTCCTTCAAGTATGGTATATATCAGAAACCTCAAACTCTTAGATTGTGCTTGACAAATTCTCTTCTTCCAAGAGACTGGAAAATCTCATCAGTTACTTCTCTGTAAATATGAATCAGTTCTGGCAGCCTGGAGGCCTGGCTCTGCCATCCCTTCCATGGCTACGAAATACTGCAATTCAGCCACCAAACACATGAGAGAGAGTTCTCCAGGCAATTCTTCTGTCTCCTTCAGGCTTTTTATTGTTCTGGGGCTGATCTCAGTTCTTACAAAGACAAAGAAAACCAGATAATTCAAGAAGAGGGAAGACAGTGAAGAGAGGAGAACGTAACTGAGGGTGAAAGCAACCCTTAGCAGATGTGGAAGAGAAAGTAGAAAGTGAGGATGCAAACTGAAGGTCGGTAAGGATCTCACTTATGAAATTCATGGAAAATGGCAGCAAAGCTGAAGACGCTTTAATCAAGACATGCTCCAGTGTCTTGTCTTACTGTTTGTCTCTTCGGGGTGTGGCATTTGCTGTATAGTTTTTTTCTCATTCCTGCCTTGGTGAATGACAGATACTTTTGAATATTGCAAGTGGGTGATCACCAACGACCGTGCTCTCAACACCAGGAAGTTTAGATGGCTGACGCAGAAAAGGCAGGAAGCCGGCATCTGAAAAGAACAAATAACAAGAAATCAGCATGACCAGGCTCTTCAAGTGCTATTAAAGGAAACTTTAGTAATCCTGTAGATGAAACAGCAAATACCTTTTTCATTAAAACACAGCTGTGACGATAATTTAAACCTATGTGCCAGCTTTCAAAGCTTCTAACTGTGCTTCATTCAGAAGCTGTTTCTGTTTGTCTTTGACATGCACAAATTGGCAAGGATATTTTCCTGTGGCTGTGCCTTAGAGCTGGCAAAGCCTGAAGCTAGCCCATAATAAAGTTTCAGCTTTATTTTATGCTATCTGCGTCACCTCTTGTGCAGGTAAAACGTCTGGCTGATGGCTGCAATTGAAATGCATTGCACTCATCTGCGCTCACTGTTGGCAGATGCTGCAGGTGTGGAGAAGCTAAAAGAAGAAACTAAAGACTGGAGAGCAGCACGATTGCACTCTTGTAATCAAAGTCCAACAACTGATTGGGTTGCAAGTCTGTCGACTGCTTTTTAGGATTCATTTGTGAAAGTCCCTTTGTCCTTGTCCTCTTTGAGTATTCAAGCCAGTCTTTTCTGGTACCCGCATTGAAACATCAGCCCTAATACAAATCTAAATGACAAATCCCAGTCACCACTTAGCTGCCCCCTCTATTTCTGCACCGTTCCCTGCTTTCCTTTTGGTCCTGATGGAAAAGTGCTTTCCTTGCAGGGCTTGCGGCATCTGGTTTGGGATGCATGCTAGTGGGAGACGAAGCTGGAGGAGTATATGTGAATCATGTTTGGTAACAACCATAGTTTAGGATGATCTCATTTCATAATGAGTATGATTTCCCAGTGCAGTAGGAGGAATAAATTGCCAAAGCTATACATGTTAAATAACGTTGTGACTCGTAAAATCAGATAGTAAAGAATAAGCTTTCTTATTATACCATCTTCATGTCACCCTGTGATGTGCAGTTGTTCTGTCCTGATCTCGTTCTCTACAAAAAGATGGAAGATATTAATTAATGGTCAGATAATATTATGCATGTGTGTAAGGACTTTCTTGGTTGCGGGTTTACCTAATGTGAGGATATTTCTGTGGTTTAGGAAGGAAAGGACAAAGGGTTCTGTTATGTGGAGGCAGAATGAATGTGCATCTGCCATCCCTTTTCTCTCTTCCTGTGTGGTGTGTATTACTTGTACTCGTTGATCCTGCATGGGACGATTTAGAAATTTAAAAAATCTTTTTCTCCTTCTAGGGTTCGAAAGATCTTAAACTTGCGAGTGTTTGAAGATGAAAGTGGGAAACACTGGTCCAAAAGTGTGATGGATAAACAGTACGAAGTGTTGTGTGTGAGCCAATTTACTCTCCAGTGCATCCTGAAAGGAAACAAACCCGACTACCACATGGCAATGCCCACAGAGCAGGCGGAGAGTTTTTATAACAACTTCCTAGAGCAGCTAAGAAAAGCCTACAAACCAGAGCTTATTAAAGGTAAGGGTGAAAGGTTGGTAGGGTCCTTGAGGCGACCAGTGGACCTCAGTTTCGTGCTCTTCCATGATTGTTACCTTATTCTGTGAGTGTCTGTGTTGCAAAGGAGCTGTCTTCATGCAGCGATAGATGAGCGGTTTTACAGTACATTTACAAGCAGCCTGATGGGGTGATCAGTCCAGCCTTCCTCTAGCCAAGCCATTTCTTGGTGTTCCTCTGGAACAGTTTGATGTTTAGATGTTCCTGTGTTGTCGTCAGATGTACCAAGTGAGCAATGACTGACTGCATAACCCGGAGAGGCTGCAGCCATGAGAACTAGCTCTGGGGTCAGGCTTGCTCAAAGGCTGGATGTCCTCGTGCGAGACTCACCCAGGGCAAGCATTTCTTCTGAGGGGTAGGTGGTTGGCCAGGCTGGAAGGCATTGCCAGTGTGTGATGGACAGTGTATCTCAATCTGTCACTTTATTTTTGTGTTCCAATAAGTGATAATGATGACAGTGGGAGGTGTAATGTGCTACTTGAAAACAGCATTTGATGTAGACTGTCTTTTCTCATCTACATGCCGTTTATGAAACAGTTTTCTCGTTACCAGAAAATGCCTGGCTTCCCTTTGCATTTGTGCTTTATCCACCTTTAATCTTTTCTGTTTGCTTTCCAACCATTTGCAGATTTAGACTTGAATTTAGATATAGTTATCCAGAAGATAAGAGTCTAGAAGGACTTTTTTAATGGAGGTTATTCATAGACAGAAGTGGAAAAATTGAGATCGTGATAATGGTCAGCCTTACTTTCCTTATGAGGAAAAAGGGGAAAAAAGGCAGAACACTAGCTGGGGGAAGGTTTAGAAGTTAATCTCAATGTTGACTGTGGATGAAGGATAAGGTACCATTACTGTGAAGTGTTTTCCAAGGAGGCGCAGTGAAACACGTGCATAAAATGCTTGTCTTATGTCAACTTCCCAATAGCTTGATATATTCTTCCAGTCAACCTTCGCTGGTGATAAGGAGTGCACTTCTTATACCCCGTCCATACATTCCTTTTGGTCTGTAACATGAAACTTCTGGTCTAATGAATTCAGAGCGTGTGCTTTTTGAATTTTTATCTTTTGTTGAGTTGTGATTAAGTTAGGACCTGTTCCTGTGCCTCTGAAGCTGATAACAGAACTTCCTGGGAAGTCAATGGGAATAAAATTTGCTCTGGGAAGGTTTGATTGAGTTGGGCCCCTTTGTCCGGCAGGTGTGGGCTTACTTTTTTCACTTAAACAAGGTCCATAAAAATTGATGTATCTCTACGTATCTACATCTTTATCCTTGGTATTTGGAAAATGCTCTGTTTCTGAGATACTCTCAAGCATTTTTTGTATTTTGACAGCAACTTTTTAACCTTCTCTTTTCAGTAAGCCGTACACATGAAAAGAATAGCCACTGGTGTTGAGTGCCCATATTTTGGCACTTGATTGCCAATGTTTTCTTCAAAGCCAGCTTTCACTTCTGTTCTTTGTTTTCATGCTGAAAACATAGATTTGGAAGCACCAGAGTGGTTGCCTGTGCTATTGTGTCAGATAACACACACATTTGAAACTGCTTTCAGCACTGGAACCACCTGTTAATTTATCATTTTGCTTTATTTCTAGGTTGTTCCAGCCTGCGCTGGGCTGCATTCAAGCCTGTTAGCGTCTTATGATGGAAGTTTCTGTTGTGCCAGTTGCTTTGCCAGTGTTTTTTGTTTGTTTGCTATTTATTTATTTATCTGTTTGTGGGTGCAAGGTTTCTGTAGCTTGACAGTTTCAGGGATAGCAGGCTAAGCCATGCGGTTGCACCAGCAGAGTTTACAATTTCCCTGAGCTGAGGTGAGTTAAAAGACAGAGCCTTTGCACGCTGGCTGGTCGTATGCGAGCAGGACTGCTTGGGAGTAAATATACATTTTTGAAATTGTGATGCCTGGGCTGTGATTTAGTGTGACGTGCAAATGTACTGAATTCTGCCCTGAAAAAGTCATGAGAAAACCAGAGCCTGGGGTCTGTCCTGTGTGCCACTAGATTACAAAGGGTAATGGGGGCGCCCTGGGAAGGAGCGCTGATGAACGAGCTGGCGGGCTATTAAAATAGGCTTAGTTTATCAACGTGAGGCTCTGCCTGCTATCTTCAAAATGTGACCTCAGATATTTCCCCTACACATACACTTCCACACACGTGCAGTTGTAGTCACTGGGAGATTAGTTTGATTCTCTGGATTGGTGTAGGTGGCTTTCCCTTTGATCTTGCAAATACGCTTAATGCCTTTTAGAAGAATCATTTCATTATTTGAAAGGGTATTTGTGTACCTGAGTCAAAGGCTCATAAATGTATTGCCGCTTTGCTTAAGAGCCTTGTGTTTTCTATTCCCAGTGTTGTTGTTTCAGTAGGCTGATCTGGCTGTCAGAAGTTCAGGTACTACGTGTGCTGGGGCAGGCGACTCCTCCATCTAGCCTGTGGTTTACCTGGAACTGGCCAGCTGGGAGCTCAGAGTGACCAGCGGCCCCCAAAGAGAAGTGCAGACTATTCTTTCACACCCCAAGCAGGGGGACGTTTGACAGACAGTATCTTGGAGAAGGCTTGGAGCCGTGGTTCTTGTTTCACACAGATGCTTTAAAACTGCAAATGGACCCGCAGGTCTGGGGAGGAGAGAAGGGTGCATCAGAAATCAGCGCTACTCTTGCTTCGGCACTTCTTGTTGTGAAATTAATTCTGAAATACCTCAACTTCACTCTGAGGAACAGAGCTGGTGAGTGCAGGTCTGAGGACTCTGCACAAGCTAGTATCCGAAAACTAGGCCTACACAAGGCTTCTCCTTGCGGGTCAGGCCTTCGCTCTCTGTCCTGAATGTGGATTAATCTTCTGAGGCAGTGAGGATTAGCATGGCAAAGAGCGCGAAACATCTCACTGCCTTAATAGCAATATCTGAGTCAATGTGGGAGGACTTTTCCACAACAAGGAGTTTAGTTCAGATTAAGGTTTGGTGCAGGATGAAAGCAGAATGATTCTGTCAGATTAATTCCCTTTGAGAGCGTTGGCACTTTGGAATAAAGTGCGCTTATCTGGAGCAGGGTTACTCACATGGGGTTAATTAGGAATAACTTTCCAAATAGACAGGCGTAGAAGTAACTTCTGAATAAAATCAGTGTGAAATTTCTAGGTCATGAGGCTTGAGATATGTCCAAAAAATATTCTGAAAATGTATTATATTTCATTTTCAAGTCTTTACATCGTAGATTTGTCATGTCTTTCTCAGCTCAGATGATAAAAATCCTCTTTGCCTCTGAAGAAGGCATGTGTGCCAGAGTCTAAGGGCAAAGGAATTTGAAGAGATGGGTGGCCAGCAGAATAAACTTGTCACTTGTAGGATCCTATTTCATTGCAGAGGAGGTTGCAAGGAGGTGACTCGATCAGTTAAGAAATCTTAAAATTGCTTACTACTTTGAAGAGCGTTGTGGTATAAAAAGCAGGAAAAGAAATAGTATTCAGGGGTAAGTTGCTAGTGTTTCCCATGGTCATTACAGGACCATGTGTGTGATAGATTTACCCAAAGTTGCCAGGATAACAAGTGACATGGTAGGAGGGAGGGTTCTTTCAGCTCCTTTCTTTCTGACTGAAATATGAAATCAGTCCGGAGAGGCTTCATTTTGCCTTGGGACACAGAGATGGAAGAGATCAAATCCTCAGTTTCTTTGCAGTCCTGTGCAGGAGAGGGATTTGTCTCTCTCTGAGTTTCAGAAATTGCATTAAAGGGCAGAACAATCAGCTCAGCTCCTTTGCAGTCCTTCTGCCCAAGTACCACAGAGGTGCTGTGTTCCTCCGGTGTGCTCTGAGGTGAACGCAAACTGGAGCATTACCACACGTGTTGGCCTGTTCTAAGGGGAGTCAGGCTTGTGTCTCAACTTTCAGGAAACCAAAACACAAAAATGAAAAATGCCCTCTCAGAAAGCCTGTGTGAAGTGCCTTATACTGAAACTACTGCTGACGTTAGGACAAGAGAAAAAAGGCAGGAGCAAGTTTTTTTCACCGGCAGCCGGCACTGGGGGAGATACTGCTGTAGAAGTATCTCTTTTTAATGAATAATTGGGTATTGATGTAAGAAGTGAAGTTAGTTTTTTAGCTTTCTCTTGTTCTTTCAGGCAAGACCAGACCCCCAAGCTGCAGAGAATAAGAACTGTATTACAGTGAGGCCACTTCTTGAAAAGAGTGATGATAACTGGTGCACCACTAGAACCCTTTAGTTTTGTTGTACAAAGAAGCTGCCAGCACAAAAACCCAGAAGCATCCTACAAGGAAAGCACACGCTGCACAGGGTCTGTAGTTCCTGAAACTACAGGACACATCAATTTGTGGTAAGGAGGGGTGGCAGCTGCTCCTAGGAACATCAGCTTTGCAATATGCTCAATAGCTTGAAGATGGGGGTGAGTGGTGGCCCGCAAGACATTTTGGAATAAGTGCAATAGAGGGATTTTGGAGTATGTGAAGAAATTCCCCCATGGTTGGCTTTTTAAATTGTTTAAGAGAATGAGATTGCCGCGACTGAAGCCTGCTCTGCCTTTCATACTGTGGTGGCTGCAAGGCACAGAGAGGAAGATCTGGAAGAGAGGGGGCAATAGAGGAGGGCAGCATTTTCTGTTTTTAGGTACTGTTTCCATTAGCTCTTAATCCTAAACTCTCTGAGCAGTGATTCACCTTGACCTGAGGTGAATTCTCCTTGGGTCAAAAGACTGGAAGTTTAGGTATGAGGAGAACAGGAGAGAGCTGTTAAAAAGATGTCCCTCGGATGCAGCTCTGATGCAGGGACAATTCAGGTAGAAAGTGCTCGTGACCTGGGAGTGCTGTGAGGGTACTGGTAAACTTGATGGCTTATCTACCACTTTCTCAGCCTTGAAGAAAGGTGCCGGGGAAGGTTTTGCTTGCTTGTTTTAGGTCCAAACATGCATGGAAAGTGTGAAAGGCTGGCCTTTTTCACGAGTAAAGTACAGGAGAGGGAGGATACGGTTACAGAGAGCTCTTTGAAAAGTATTCTTTCAAAAAAAAATGCAAAAAAAATTCTTTCAAAAGCTATTTACCAAACTCCTACAAAGAATGGCCTAGGTTGCAAACAGGAGCATAGGAATTACTGTATCAGATTGGGATTGCCCTGCAAACCAATGCCCCAAACTAGCGCTTCAGAATATGCTTTTTTTTTTTTTTTTAAAACCTTTTGCCCATATATAAGATTTCTTCAAAACTTCAGCCTTTTAGCTGGACTGGATCCCTAGACTTAACTGTTACATCCTTTACAATTTTGTCTCCTGCCAATGAGAAGTGTCCTGCCTCACCTGAAGTGTGAGCACCGTGATTATCTGTGGACTTGTTCTGTTTTGTGGACATCTCTGTACTTTGCTGTGTATTTGTTGTCTCTGAATATCAGAGCACAAGGCTGAGTGCATGTAGACGTTTTTCTTAGTAACTTTCTGCAGTTCATTAATTAGCTGTCCTGTATTTATTTGTCATTTATTTAAGTAGCACGTTTGGGAAAGATTTTGGTACGTGTTATCCTTTCAGCACTTCTGTCTCTTCCCTTTTCAGACGGCAAGTTTGGCGCCTACATGCAGGTACACATCCAGAACGACGGTCCTGTAACAATAGAGCTGGAGTCCCCGGCTGCCACTGTCGACCCTAAACAGGTAAATGAGCCTGGAAAGGGTGGATATATGGGGCTGTGCCTCCTCTGTGAATACATACATCTGCCTTTATGTGTACTTGGGAATACTGGCGTGTAGGGCACTCTGTGGCAGCAGAGCTCTTTCTTTTTTTGCACGTTCATGCACACCGTTCTGTTTTTCCCTCTTTTGTTCTAACAGAGGTTGGAAAATACAGGGAATTATGCATCTCTGGGGAATTCTGCATAGCGCAAAAAAACCCACCACATACTAAAGGCATTTGGAGCCTAATGGGAAAAGAACGAGGGACAGTCTAAAGCATCATCTCTTATACAGTAGTTTCTCTTTAAAATCATGAATTCCTATTGAAAGAGGTTGTCAACTGAAAAAAATGCATATATCAAGAAATTAAACAACAAAAACAACCCAACTCACAGGCACCAGAGGAGAGAGGGTACACAAGAAGAATCAATATGGTGATTTAAAGCACTTCCTTTGCTTGCTCACTGTGTCTTTGAGCGTCACGTTGCACAGACAGGCTAGCTAAAAGCTGAAGTATTATCTTCTAGATAAACTCCCTTTGCATATCTCAAACCTATTAATGATTTTCGTAGTTAAAGGTATTTATAGCAGTAACTGATGAAAGCAGTGCTATACTGACAAATACTTTATCTTGAGCTATCTTAAAGATGAAAGTAGGCATTGAGTGGAGAACATCAGATAGAATAGAAGCAAGTTTATCCTAGTGCTAACGTAACAGCTTATTTGCTATTTCTGATTATAAAGCTTCTCATATACAGTTTCCCTAATTACAGAATTACAGAGCGGTTGAGGTTGGAAGGGACCTGTGTAGGTTACCTGGTCCAACTCCTTCAGTGTTTGGGCAAGGAACAAGTTTTGCCAGTATGTGTATGCTATTGTTAGCTGGAGGTAAGTAGTTCTGTCACCCTGCACAACAGCCAGGCCAGCCAGAGCAAGAGCATTTCTGTCAGGGGTTTGCCTATTGGATTCTGAAAAACCTCCAGGGATGGAGATGCTAGTGCTCCCTGGGGCAATCTTTTCCAGGGCTTTACAGCTTGAATCTTAGGCTAAATCTTTGTAACTCTTCTGCAGTCTAAATCCATCCCAATTATCTTGTTTCCCGTGGTCATAGATGTTTTTCATCCTGTTTGCTGTTGTTTATTTGTGTGTATGAAGATACCAAATGTACCAAGGTAGCAAAACCCATCTGATTCTGCTCTGGAATTATTCCACATTTGCCTACTTTTAATCTGAATTTTTGAGATTCAGTTTAGTCTTCCTGTTTAAATGACAGAAGGTCTTTATCAGCGATCTATACTGCAATGCTGAGCAAAGGATCAGTTGCAGTAAAATCGTTCAGTTCTTCAGGCTGGTGATGAGACCGTACATGATTAGCAGCAGGTGGACCAGTTCTACTGATGTGGCATGTATGGCTAAAACATTTGAGAAGAGAAAGCATTGGAATTACAATTGTATAAGCTAACAAGCTGTAAACAGCATGCAGCTGCTTATTTTTGTTGCTTTAAATAACTAGGGTATATTGTTTTGGAGGTGTTTTTTTTTACCTTCGAATTCTGTTCTGCATCCTTTTGTGATGTTTTACCCCCTGAAAGAACTACATACACCTCTTCTCTGGCTGGCTGTACTCTCACAGCTGTAGCACAGAGTTCACAGCCCAGACCATACATAATTAGCAGCAGCAGCAGTGCTGTCTTTGGATGAAGGGCTAGGAGATGTAAGTACTCACATACCCATGTGGAGGGATGGAGCTGCTGCTGATTTGCTCAGGAAATATAACTTGTAGAAATGTGGATGGCAGAGCAATGGCGTGCTTTGATCTCCCGTTCGAATTGTTCTACAGTTTCTACATCGTCTCTGAGAGTGAGGGTAGATCAAGTATTTCTTTTCAGTCTTGCAATGAAGGTAGATCAGGTATTCTTGCAGTTATGATGCAGGAAACAAAAGGATTTTTCATAATGATCTAGTACAAATCAAAGGCACTGCAGTTTCCAGCCTTAACCTGTGAAGCAATTTTTGGGTAATCCCTTTTTGAATTTACATGCATCCATTTGGATAATTGCAGAGGTAGGCACCAAGACAAAAGATGCCTGGGCTGTCTCAGTTAAGTTTGTTGTGATCATTGCTGAGTTTAGGTTAGCAATGCCCAGAGTGCTCTGTATGTTTATATCCTATTTTGGGGAAAGCTAAAAATGTAATTTGTCTTGTTTCAAAGGGTTTTGTAGCTAGTAGAAGCAGCCAGATGGAAAAAAAGTGGCAAGAAGTTTTAGGGGAAGTGACATGGACACAAGTGAAAAAAACAAACCACAAAGTGTGAAGGTGTTTTGGTTCCCCAAAGGGGGTATTGCTTCAGCTTGTATTTTCGTTTTGGGGAAGGGTGGAGATTGTTTTAGAATTATGTGATCAGTACCATTGTACTTATGCAGCTGGTGTCAAATATTTTGTGATATTAAACTATGGCAAATGACTGCGTGGTGAGGGCCTCCATCTGCAGAAGGAATGGATTTTCCCTGATTTTTGTTTTTGTAATCTAGTTTTTCTTCCTTCCCACGTTGACATATGCACCATATGAGATGTAAAGTGCAGTCCTCTCCTTGACTCTATTAGCTGACGTTTTTCCTAGATGTTGTGTTGCTTGTTTAATGTTTGCCTTCTTCCAGTTATGCTGAGCTTACTTTCAAGAAATAAACCTGAAACCTGAGAGTTCATTTTCTTCTACTGAAAGTTTTGGTGAGAAAAATGAACGAAAGAAAGTTCAGCTTGTTACTGATATCACTGGTGATAAAGAACGGGGAGGAGAACAAGTAGGGTTATCCCCACTCAGGGATAAACTGCTCTGCAAGGGAATTTTTCCAAGACCCTGGGAGGACAGTTAGACCAGGGTAACTGGTGAAGGGCAGGTACCACTTTTCTTGCCTCAGGCTGAAGTTACAGATAATGTAACTTGATTGTATGCTGCTTACATTTCTTTTAGGAACAAAATGAAGTATGCAATTCATGCGTGAGCTGCTCATTGGCCTAAAGGATCCTGTCCTCTTCTTAAGAAAAAAACCTAATAATACTTTGATCATAAGAATAAGGTACAGTTGTGTGGAAAGGAAAAGGAAAATATTAGATGATCTGCTGCTTTCTTAGCAGGTTGTGAGACAGTCCTTGTGCCACAGCCTTTCAGTGGCTTTGTTTTTGCAGTAAACCCCTGCATTTTATCTCAGTGCTATCATTGCTTAGTGACATTCATACTGAACTGCTTTATTTGTGATGACCCTATGATAGTTTGAAAGATTTGTCTCTTTTGGAAATGTAGCCTGTCCTTAAAGTTGTTGTGATCCCTCCCCTCCTCTCCTCTCTCTTCTTTTTTTTTTTTTTTTTTTTTTGAGATTTGAAATCATAGCAGCTTGGACACAACTACTGAAATTTAAAATGTACATCTGCAGATCTTGTGGTTCCAGAAACATGAGTACTGCCACTGATTTTCTGGCAGACTGCTAACAAAACAATTCTGCCGGTGGTGTCGTTCACTTTTTCCTGGTGTTATTGATGGTTTTATCAAAAGGAAAAGCTGTCTTGAGAGCAGAAATCAATCTCTGTGTACACATTGATCACAGAAAATCAGGAACACTGGATGTATTTGTTTGTTCAAGGAAGACTGACAAAGAGGAGTTGTAGGATGTGGGAAATTAACTTGAGCAAAACAAACAACCCAGAGAATTATTAGCATTTTCAAGTGGGGGACATCTTGTGCTAGTTTGCATGTTCGTACTACAGCAAATTGGTTTCAAAAGTCATAGTATTACAGCTGATGGAATGGCAGACATTTCTGAATAGTGAAACGTTTCAAAGAGCAGCCTTGCTTTCCACTATAATTACTCAATTTTCACTTTTTTTTTTCCATGTCTCTGATGTACTATTAAATTGCATCAAGCTAGAATTTGCCAAAGAAGCTGTCAAACCAAATGTAAATTTTGACCTTTTTCAAAAACTGTTACTCTGTATTTCGGACAGTCCGTTGGGAACGAAGCAATGTCCACATGCTTCAAAATGTCTTGCTTATCAGCAGTGTCTCAGCAGTGCAGGATATCTGTATTGCAACGGCAGATAAGAAAAGTTAGTTTCTGTGGACTGAAGACTTGTATTTTTGTATATTGTCACAAGGAAGATGGTGTTAGACACTTGAGATATTTCAAGATCTTTCTGACTTCTTCCATGCTTCAGAAATTCAGCAGTAGGGTCAGACCAGATACTGATTCCCCTAGGAAGCGGAGCACAGATTTTGACTGCTGGCAAGGGACTAGCAGTTTCTGAACCACTTATCTGTTTGTGGGCTGTGATTCTTGCCAAAGTCATAACATGGAGCCATGCCAGGGTACTGTGGCTTCAGAGAAAATGATCAGCATTTTCAGGTTTACATCTGAAATTATTTTGTGTGTGATTTTTCAGGCTTCGTTACTCCTGGTTTGTCTGTACTTAAGGCTGTCTTAAGGGTTTGAGGGTTTCCCATTCTAATCCTGTGCCCATATTTTTGTCTGTGGTATGTTTACTTGTCATAGATCAACACAGAGGATGTCTGATCTTGTCTTATAAATGTGAACATTTCAGTGCTTGTGGAGATGTAACTGCACTACACCCAGGATCATAGAATTACATAGGTTAGAAGAGACACTTTTGATCATAAAGTCCAACCATCAACCGAACACTACCCAGTCCAGCGCTAAACCATGTCCCGAAGTGCCACATCCACACGTCTCTTAAATATCCCCAGGGACGGTGACTCCACTACCTCCCTGGGCAGCCTATTCCAATGCCTCCCCAATTTCCCTGAAGAAATTCTTCCCGATATCCAATCTAAACCTTCCGTGATGCAACTGAAGGAGCTGGCAGAAGCACTCACCAAGCGACTTTCAATAATTTATCATTGAATTACTGTAGAATTAAATTATTATAGAATATTTTGTCTGCTTCTTCATCCTGATTAGGTGGTCTATAATATGCTCGTACCACATTATCTCCCTTCTTGGCCTTACCGAAAGACACTCAACCCTTTCATCACCATAACTAAGCTCCATGCCATCAAGACCTTTCCTAACGTAGAGGCCTACGTCCCCTCCTCTCCTTCCCTGCCTGTCTCTCCTGAATAGCCTGTAGCCACCCATCTCAGCACTCCAGGCCCCATCTCACTGAGGCCTGTGGTATCATAGCCCTGAGACGGGGCTAAAATTCCAGCTCCCCTTTCATATTTGTGAAGTTGGGCCCCTAAGGAAGCTGATCACTGGCTGTCATTCCTTTGTGCCGCTCTTCAGGTGCTCTCCCGCTGACCTCTGCTCCTTTTCCTGTCTCCAGGCAGCCACTGCTGATGCTGACCAGCGTTCCCTGTGCCCAGCAGCTGTAGTTTAAAGCCCTCTTTGCCTGTAACTAAAGATGCTTTTTCCCTCCTCAGACAGACGGACCCCATCTGACCCCAGAAGAGCAGGTTTCACAAAGCGAGTCCCATGGCCTGGGTAGGAATGGCACCAGCCCCGTAGCCATTTGTCAGTTTGCCAGATCTGACTGACCCTTTCAGTCCCCTTCCCTTTGACACGAGCGATGGAAGAGAAAATTGCCTGAACCCGAGTCCCGTTCTGCTGCTCCCAGGGCTCTGTAGTCCTTGATGCTCCTCAGACCGCTCCTGGTGCACACGTGAAACAGCAGTGGCAGATAATAGCCAGTGAGTTGTATGAGGCTTTGTAGTTTCTTGGCGATATCCTTGGTAAGAGCCCCACAAAGCAGCACACCTCTCCAGAGTGTCGGGTCAGCAAGTGGGTGCCCCCTGTACCTCTCAGAAGAGGGTCACCCACTGCTGTCACCCGTCACACTGGTAGTTATTCAGGTACCAGATCGGGCTGGCTTAGTCGGCCCCAGCATCTCCTCTGGTGTGACCTGTCCTTCATCGTCAGCGTGCAGAGCAGCGAAGCAGTTCTGCCAGGGCACCTCAGGCTTGGGGAAAGTCTCTTCCTCCTGCTGGTCCTTGCCGTTTTAAGCTTCCATTCTTCTGCGTTACTGGCCTCCCTCCCTTCTTTGTGTGCTGGTGGGGCCAACAGGGTTTGGCTTGTTGGCTGAGGGTCCCCTGCATACTGTGCTTGGCTCCAGCTGTCTGCCTCCTCCTCAGCCTCCACGACGCTACTGCGCAGCCTTCTCACGCTGCTGACCACGCAGCTTTTCATCGTAAGCAGACACAGTGCTTTTGCAACAAGACAGTGCTGCATCTGCTGTAAAAGGACCACGCTTTGAATGCTGAGGAGCCTTCCAAGAGGTCTAAGCATGAATTTAGGGTTTTAGATGTAGAGTGGAGTTAGGTGCTTTCCATACAGGTGCACCATCTCCGCAGCTAGCCAGCAATCATCATGGTGCAGTAGACACAAACAGCTCATGATAGGTCTACAGATGAGATGATGACTGTCAACACACTCTGTACTTACGTGAAAAGCATTAATGATATGTTTCATTGAGATGGAATTGTGTGTCTGAAGTGTTATTTACTGTAATACTAAAAAATGAGCTGTCATGAATTTTTTTCAGCTTGCAGGCAGGTCTTTTTTGGCAGAGCATGCTTCTGTAATATCCTTTTCAATCAATCAAGCGCTTTATAAGCGAGGACATGAAAAACTTCAGAGATGTGTAATTCTTTTATTGCCTGCATAATGAAGATGAGTGTGTATTTTGTGGGTACAAAGAAATACATATTTTATCTCTGTGCCCAAACTTTGGTTCATAGACTGATCACGGTACATGCACAGACTGAAGAGCATGCATGTGTGTGTGTGTATGGCCATAGGTACACACAAATCTTTATTTATTTCAGCGTTACTTGAGTATTAGATGGATGAAGCAGTTCATTTACAAACTTTATTTTGTTATAATTTAAAATAAATTATTAAATTTTGTTTATAATAAGACATGGATTAAAATTATCTTCTCCTTCGTGTAAACGAACTTGTCATTTTTCTTGGAGCTGGGTGAGTACTACTGTCAGATCATGCCAACGTGGGCGTTGTTCTTAATATTCAAGGTTGTTCGTGGTGCTTTTTCTTCATCTATTAAAGGTGCTGCCCTGTGAGGAAGATGTTTAGTTGGGTTGTCATGTGTACGGTCTTGGGCGTGCTACAGATCTATGTGTGAAGATGGATCTGGATTTCTCTGTGGTTATTGGCTATTCTGTTTGCCATCGGTGCTTCTCCACTACACCATTCTCAAACTAATTAGCTGCAGAACCGGTGGTAATTTATGAGGTCCTTCATGATAAATGTATATCATAACTTTAGAAATTGTTGCTTACTTTTTACTTTAGAATATGAATACTACAGAGATTTCAAAAGAGAATATGATCCCTTTGTACTTAAGACTAAATGTACATAAATATAAAAACACGATATATAACTATGTATACTTCAGAAGTTTTAGCATGCTATTTGCCCTGAAGACCATCTTGGAAACTGGCCAGTATAAGCATGTTTGAAATGCTAATATGGCATGCTAGTATATATCGAGCCGTTTCTGCCTCTGTGTAAATTATATATGAACAAATATATATTATGTACATGGATTCAGTATTCCATACCGCAAGGTTCACAGTGTGAACACACCACTATTTCCCATGTTTGGAAAATCTGGGGTTGGCTTTATTGGGTTAGCTCACAGCCTCCTCAGAGGGAAAAGGTAATTCAATTTAAACTATTGTGTCTATGTGATTTAGGCTTTTTTTTTCTCCTTTCAAGTAATAAGAAAGAGAACACTAGTTAGAGAGGAGTGGATTTCCTGTTTCATGGAGTTACGTTACGGAACTACGTGCTACGCAGACACTTTTTCTGCACCATTATTGCTGAGAAAGGGTCACCGCTAAGAGCCAAGCTGCCACAGTAACAGAAAGGGGTACCAGCTGCAGCAGCTGTTTAGGTTACAGGTTTGTTGCAACAGGTTTGACTGTTTTGGCTTTGTGTTGGGGGTACTCTGTAATAATTGACTGTTAGGTTGAAGGCTACGGAGGAATGATGTACACACATCAATGATGAATGATGTAGATATTTATAAAGGTGTACAAATCAATATTTTGAAACGTAGGAGCTGTGCTTTCTGCAGCCTGCAGCTAATATAACATGCCTTCCCACTTCAATACGTTTTTGTCTGTGAAGGTCACTATAACCCCAAACCTGGTTTCAGCAGCAGAATGAGCCCAGTGCAATTTGTATAAATAAAAAACAACTGCATAGACATCATCTAAGTACTGTTAATCAATGCTTAGCACCTTTAATAGTAAGGGCTCTCAAACATTTGTTTCCCTTCTTGCAGATGCACTCACTTTCTCAGTCACTTTTAACATTCACATGCTGTTTATGTAGGCTTGTTGGCAGAATAGTAGTGTATATCTATCAGACACTTGAGTTAGAATATTGCCTGTATCGTGCCCTGGGTGCTTGTTACATATCTGCATGTGACAAGGACTGGATCATGCTAAACAGATGCATTGTACTCTGTCATTTCACACAGTGAAAGTAAACTAATTTTAGTTGTGAAAAAAAGATCAAAGGATATTCTGTGTCAGCCTAGAAGCCCGTGTGTGCAGGTATGTAAGGATGGTGTGTATGTGCCGTGAGGTACAAGGGGATGCTGTGCATCCTCCCGAGACTCTGCATTCTGCCCTCAAAGCTCTTAGTGGCTTGCAGATTTACATCTTCACATGCATCTTCCACAAGCCTGTCTAATTCAAAATCAGCACACTTAATCTAACTTACTTGATTCTATGAAGATTTCACCTCAGAAAAGATCTGCTAGCCATGAAATGGTAGCTTGTGACTAGCATGCTTTATCCTGCGGGAATCATCATGGAAGCACTTGAGAAAATCAGAAGATTATGGAAATTAACCAAGCTGAAGGACTGCACGCAGTGTCCATAGTGATTTAAGTAACTATCAGTTTGTAGCGTCCCCAAAACTTACAGCAGCCTGCTTCTCTGAAAAATGGGAAAGAGATGTAGCAGTGACAGCTAAGTGCAGCTTAGTTTGACTTTTCTAGGAGCATTGAAAATACCTCTGTGGAGAGGTGGCAAGGTGGTGTTAGCTGAAGGTTTTGTCCAAGCTGATTTGAAATGGTTATTCTATATCCTATGTGATGCTAAAGTTCATCTCTTTCTTTTTTTTTTTTTTTCCCCTGGTAGAAATAAATGTGTTGCCTGAACTTGTTAGAAACCTGCAGACTATGACACTGCTGCTTAAGACCCAAAGCAGAACAGGAGGTTGGTGGAATCCAGCCACGCCTTTTGGTCCTTGTGTTTTATTCTTTTCTATGTTGGCAGATTGCGTTGAGCAGAAAAGGAACTCAGAGAAAAAGCAGAGGATAGTCCTTTGAATATGTACAGTTCTCATTTACACTCAGGGTCGTGATCATGTTAGTGTATGAGAATTCACTGTCTTTTCCAAATACCCGAAAATCTAAACATTTTCTTTTTTCTTTCTTTTGTTTCTCAATGATATGCGTATAGCTATTATGAATCTGAGTTACCAGGTTGCTACAAATGCTCACATTTACAAGTTTTTAGAAATACTGTCTTCTGAAATGACTTTATTCCATAAAGTCTTTTCTCACTCTCCTTGCTTTGTAAATAGCTGACAAAACTTGAAAAGCAACAGCAAAGAAAAGAGAAGACCAGAACCAAGGTACCCTCTGAATCAAGTAGAGAAAGAAATGCCCCCCGTAACAAGGACGACCCCAGCGCAAGCAGTGGAGCAGAAGGAGACGTGTCTTCGGAAAGAGAGCCTTAGCTCCTCCAAAGCAGGCCTCAGGTATGGCTTTTACACTCCTGTAAAGTTGTGTCCTCCTGCTTGGCAGTCTCTAACCCTGGGTACTTCGCTGAAGCAGTACCTGGAGTCTGCACAGAGTTGCATTTAAAGTGTTGAAAGGTGAAATTCTGATAATCTTGCTGGTGGGTAGCCTCCTTTTTGATCTGCAGTTGGCAGAGCAGAATGCCAGAATGTAGAAGTGGGTGAAAACCTCTCCCTAGCTGTGCGATTGGCTGGTGGTGTGTGTCTTGAATCTGGCCCGGCCAGGACCGCTTTCAGGCTGAGACTGGAGTTCTAAAATGTCGGTCTTAGAGCACAGCAGTGACTTAACTGAGAATCCTGCTTTGTGCTCTTCAGAGCTGAGATACGTGGTCATGTTTCTCCCCCTGCCTTTACCTAACAGGCAGGTCACTCTGGAACAGCCCCCACCATTTGTAATACCCAAATAACTCAAAATCCCCAGAAATGGAAGTGGAAAACATTTTGGAAGTTGGAGACAGACCAGAACTGGAAGTTAGAGTTCCCCTCCCCTCAGTGTATCCTCTTGTTTTTACACTCAGTGTATGCTCTTGTTTTAATACTGGTGATGAGTAGGCACATTGGGAAGGAGAATGTTTTCTTAGAAACTAAAGTGAGAACGTACCATTTTTCAACAACTGTTGGCCTTACTGCCATGCCACAGGAACACAAGCTTTCCCCTGCTGTTTCTGGGTTATGTGTTGATATGAGAACATTTTAGAGGGCAGGAGTTTGCATGCCTTACGAGTGCTTTAATCAGCCTGACCCTTCTAATAGCGTTTGAAAATCTAGGTTGCTGAACATTTCTAAAATGGTGCAACCTAGCATTAAATTTCATGCCGTGACAGTAAGTCAAGGTACTTCTGTCTGTGTGAGTTGAAGGAATCCTGTACTTTTCTACTCTACCTACAGTAATGTTTCTGTTTGTTTGCCTTCCAGAGTTTCTCATATAAAAGCTACACTGGATTCTTGAGGAGAGACCTAACAGACATTCACCTCAGCACCACTCTTCGAGGACTTCGGATAGGAATGGGAAATGGAGAAACAGAACTAAGACAATAGAAACCTATATCATTCTGTATCGAAACAACCAAAGCAATGCTTTCAGATCCAGTTGTTAATGTGTAGTATCAGTAGTAAAAAGGACTTGTAACATTTTTGTGTATGTGTTTTCACATGACTGCTGAATAAAGGATGACTGTAGGCAGATTGTAGCAGAACATTCACTATCAGTACATAAAGCTCCATTTCAAAAATAAATCAGGGTTTTTCCTTAAACTTACACTTGAATTCTGAAAGTTATCCAAGCAAGCTTGTACTTTGATTCTCACTCTCTGATGTCATGTGCTACCTGTTTCCATGGCAGCCTGTAGGTCTGTGTGTATTTTGGTATATTGTTCAACTGCTATGTAACACCAAGTTAGGCAGTCTAGTCTTTCTGCATGGATTAAGTTATTAAAAGGAAAGATCAGCCACTAGTTGTTTATCATGTGAAACACATCTGTCTTGTAAACTTTTTTAAAAACAGAAAAGACTTTATTAAACAAATGATGCTAGCTGAGTGCCTGTTGGTGTTTGTTGCATTCCCTAGTCCATAGCCATGTGTGTGACAATGAGGGTGACACAGAGCAAAAGCAACAGCCAAAAAACACCTCCCAACGTAACTCATCCACGTCTCCTTTGGAAACTCAGAAGTCAGGTTTCTACCCTGAAATATCTACTCTTTCTAACACAGTAATTCCTTTAGATACTTGATAGTGGTCATCAAAGCGCGTCAGCAGCTGCTCTGCATACGGCATCGTGCATGTGTTGACATTTATGTCAGACAGTTTTAGGAAGCTGCCAGCAAACAAGTCAGGAAGCAGCAGGCTGCAGAACTGCTCTCCTCTGGTTGTTAAAGCTAAGGGAGCTTCAGGCAGGCTGAGGCAGGGGAGATGAAAGAGTGCAAATGCATCTTTGACTTCTTTCAGAGGTTGCAGTACCTTTTATGAAGTGTATTCTCCCAGCCTGCCTTAGTCCTATGGTCTTCACTAGCCACCTGCCGTGGCCACCATCAAAGCTTTACATGATTTTAAGGGCGACTCACTGGTGATAGTTGTTCTTAATCCAGACACGTATCGTACTGATATTGCTGCACAGTGTGCAACCACTCTGACATGGCTTTTTAAAATGCACTAACCTCAAGGTTCTGCAAGCCACGCGAAGGAGTGGAGTAGCCTGGGTAGATTAAAATGTTAGACTTACTATTGCCTTTGAGAATTTACATAACTTTTAGTCTGGCCATTGTATGAAACTTGGTTTGCCTGAAGTCACAGCCTTGCCACAAGCAGGACTTCTGCATCTCCAGGTACAAGTGCTGTGTTTTTTCCCTTCAAGGTGCACTCTCCTGGGACTGGAGCCCGCTAGGCTGTTGGCACATTAGCGCTTACTTGTCTGTAAAGAGCACCTTCAGTTGGGAAGATAGAAGAGTGCCCACCTTGCAGGCGTTGAGGGCTGGTCATCAGCAGCCGTGTCAGGCCTATGTCATCCAGTTTAAGTTTCCTGCTTACTCCAGCATCTTTGAAATCTTGCCTTCTGCTGTGCAATCTGTTCTTAAGAAGACAAAGGCATGAAGAAAGTCCTACAGTCTCCTTGCATCCTGAAAGGTAAGCTGGTAGGAGCCAAGCTAAAAAAAGAATGATAAATATTGAAAAGAAAAAGCATTACAAATAATTCCCATGGGAGGCAAGCTCCGGCTGTATTTAAGCAGAGGTAAAGCGATGGCTGGTAGCCAAAGATGTGTGCATGTGCTGCTTGGCTCCCAGCTCAACCACACTTTCCCTGAGTGACCAGATTATGTGGTCTTTCCGTGCCTCTCCAGTCAATAGTGTTGTCCTGCCTCACGTGGGAGATGTGAGGATAAACTTGGGATGTGGTCGTGGTCTGTGGGGATGGAGGCTGGAAATACCCATGGAAAGCTGTGTGTTGAAGATGGATGCTTCCTGTTGTCCCGTGCCCAATGTATTTTCACATGCTGTGACTTGTTTCAGGATTCAATGAAAACCTAACAGGCCAAACTCTGTTAAAAGTGCCGTTTAACAAAAAATTATGCCCTATTCTGCTCACAGCAAAACTTGGCTGGTTTGAAAGTACAGTTACACAGCTTACAAACTCAGGATCTTACCCACGGCTTTTCTTGCTTGTAGCGAGCTATAGAAGCAAAACCCAAAGACTCTAACTCCTGTATCTGTTCCTCTGCCTGGTGTTTTTTTAGGCTTGGTTGGCTGCTAGTGCCCTGGTGAGCTTTTGTTGTCTGTGAAATAGGTGAAGATCTTAGAAGGAATGTTATTTTTTTTTCTCCTTTATTGTTGAAAATGACCTTATTTAACAAAAAAGCACATTTATTTCATATAAATTCTAAGGGACACAATTTGTGAATAAATTGCAGATTTAGCCTTACAGTCTTTTCTCCGTTTTCCTGTCCTGATTCACAGAGCAGGGGGTTTTGCCAGAGCTCGCTTCTTTGTGATTTATGGGCTAGAGCCAGAAGATGATCCTCAAAGGGGGCTGTGGACAATTTTTATAGCTATAATGAAGTGGCTTCTCCTTCAGAGACCCTTCAGTGTCTGATCTCTAGCTGCACACTGGCCAGTTGTGCAGCAGAGCCTGTGGGGTGGATATTTTGGGGAGTGCCCCCAAAACCAAATGAGCTGTGGCTGTTTGCCTTGCTGATAACACTTCATGGGTGCTGACCGACTCTTACAGCTGCCTTCCTGCTTCTGCCTGTGCTGGCACTGCTCTCTGCCTTGCTCTGCCTTGTGAGCTCAGGCAAAAATCATCCTCGTCGGTGAAATGCCTGGGGAACATTAGAATGCTGTGAAAATCATATACATGACAAGTGAGGGTCAGTGGTGGTGTCCTCAGGCACAGGAACCTCATTAGGCTCTTGTTTTGTTGTGGCTTTGGTTATTTAGAGTTCAATGTATTTGTAAGGTCTCTGTACAGCTGCCACGTGGTCATACTTTAACAAGCAATTCTGCCTGAACAACAAACACACTCATAAAATTACAGAAGGTATTCTCAGTAGGATTTCTGCAAACACTTGGTAGCGTTTGTGTATAAGACGGGCCTGCAAGAAAGTTGCATTGGATTTATGAATTGAAACTGAAAAACTGAAATTCCCAGCAGGTGTCTGGGACATGATATAAATCTGAATACAAATATTTTCTCCAACTTCTTTTTTAAAATACTGGCTAACGAGGGAGCGCCTGCAAATCATTCTGTATTGAAACACTGGCTTGTACTGTCTACTGTTGGTATTGTATTTCTTTCATCCTTACATTCTCAACAGAAGATCCCCAATGAAATCTCCTTGGTAACCAGAAATTCTGCTAGGAGTCCTTTCAAAATCTTCTGCTAATTTTCATTGATTGCTGTGTCCAGAAAAGATAATCATTACTACGCTAAAAACCAGTTTCAAAAGGCATTTTGCAAATGCCTCAATTCAGATACCGATTGTATGGATTACGTTGCTTTAAAAAGTAGGATTTTAGGGATGGAGCAATGTGACTAAGTGATGCTCCTAGGATCGGCCAAAGTTATTTGAAAATATGTTTGGATTTGGTGTGTCAATAGAAATGAATTAAAGGCAAAATAACTTAGGTCTATTGATGTAAATGCTCAAAAATCTCCTAACTGTGGAAATAAAGGCTAATTGATCAAGCTCACAGTTTCCAGTTTTGGAAGGTAGTGTGGGCACTGAATTAAAATGGTTTGATTTGCAGAGACGCTGGTTCTCGGAGAATCCTCGTTTGAAAACGTTGCCTCTAACTCCCTCTCTCCGGTCCACTTTGGTGGGTCTGTGATGACAGGTTTCAGTCTCAGCATCATTTATTGCACTTCTCTGAAATGCACCTTCGTATTTGACCTGCCACAGAGCTGGGGGAGTGTGAGTCCCCTGTTAACCAGGCTTCAACAGCGTGCCGAAAATGGGGTCCAGCAAGTCTGGATAGCGATGCTGAGAAAAGTGCTCTGATGTATTTAGGGGCTGGCAATTAAAACAGATCTGTAATACTTTCAGCAATCCCAGGGCTACAGATGGAGCAGACAGAGCCAGAGCTTCCTTGTGTGCACCACGGGCCTCCCATGCAGGCTGGTGTGTTCCTTGCAGCCCCTTGGGAGGGGACGTGCTCCCGTCCTGCATCCTGGGGGTGGCCACAAGAACCCCCCCCCACCTCCTCCAGCCACTTCTCTGCCCTGGGGTGCTGGTCGGCTGTGCCCAGGCAGCTACAGGATATTCCTATAAGCTAGTGCTTCCAAAAAATTTATTTTATTTTATTTTATTTTATTTCATTTTATTTTATTTTATTTTATTTTATTTTATTTTATTTTATTTTATTTTATTTTATTTTATTTTATTTTATTTTATTTTATTTTATTTTATTTTATTTTATTTTATTACATTTTATTACATTTTATTACATTTTATTACATTTTATTACATTTTTATTTTTTTATTTTATTACATTTTTATTTTATTTTCTATTTTCATTTTCTATTTTCATTTTTATTTTTATTTTTATTTTTATTTTTTACTTTTTTCTTTTCTTTTTATTTTTTCTTTTAGTCTCATGTGCTCTTGCTAGGGCTTTCTGTCAAACTTCCGCTTCTAAACATCTGAACGCTTTTGATCTCTAATTTCTGTATGCTCTGCATGTATTCCCATTAACCTGCTAATGGAAAAAAATAATTGAGTATTCTGAGGCTTTTTAATGTTAATAAAAAAAAAAAAAAAGACCAACCAGCATCTAGTAGAAGTGTTTGCCTTGCTTGTGTTCTGGCAGCGCCGTGCTGATTGGCAAGGAATTGGATATCCAGTTTTATGCTGATATGCTTCAGACAGCCTGCGGATGATATTAAACTATAACGGTGTTTGTTATGGTGGCTGTGGCGTGTTATGAGGATAACCAGAGCACGACTTGTAGAGAGTGACGGCAGCTTTTCCAACCGCACCACTTGTTTTCTTTAATAAACAGTGTTTCAGGCTGTTCATTTTTATACGCTGTTGCAACAGGAGATCCAAATTTACCACAATAACTTCCCTAGTTTTGCAGCAGCTGTGTTTTTAGCAATTACAGTTGCTTATTTTAACCGTTTTTCTGGCTTTTGGTTGCATAATCAGGATGCTTAAAACCTGCTGTATGGAACCTTCAGAATACAAACGATCTGATTGCATGGGCTTAGTATTTTACTCCCATCCATACTCAGTCAACACCATGGCTGCTTTCTTAACTTTATTTGCAAGTCCATTCACATTTTATTTTTTAGAAAACTAAATGAATTACTTGCTTAAAATAGTTTGTGGCAAGTGGAAATCTTGTTGGGAAATCTTCGTTAAAGGAACGCTGGGTAATAATGGTATTTAATGCCACGTGTGAGTGGAGGAGGCCAGACCGGCCCAGGGAACAGTCCTGGGGTTGCACAGCCAAGAGGATTTTAAAATGGGAAAATGTAATATACAAAGGAAAAAATAAATGTGAGAATGGTGTTTAAAACAAGTTTTGTGAAAAATAACGGCGATCTTCATAAACCCTTATAGAGCTGGAGTCTCAATGAGACTACTGAGCAAGTGCCTATGTGTGGTCAGGGTTGTAGCGTGGAGACTCAGACAAAAACATACTGAAAATATTCTTATAAAATATTTATTGAATAGATATACATTGGTTTTATTAAAAGCACTTGTGTACCAAGAAGATTTTTTTTTTTAAAAAAAAAACAAACTACTCATATATGTATATTTTTTCCCATGCTAATTAATTTTTAGGAGCAACTCTGCTTTAAAAAAAGATTTTAACGCAGTCAACGGTATCTGAATAAGGTTTTGCTTTTCAGGAATTTGGCTTCACACACAATGTTTTAGAGAGCTGTTCCGTTGAGCACTTGGACAACAAAGTAATCCTGCTGATATAACGCGCATATTGTAGGGCTTGTGTACGGGATTGGTGGCTCAGCTGTGACATAAGGAGAAGAGATCTAAGCTTTGGTTAAGAGCCCCCTTTGCTCTCTGTGCCTATTTAGCTCCTTCCTCTTGCGTTTAGGTTACCTGGGGGGCACTAACCACTGCCAGCTGAGGCAGGAAAGCAAACACGTGTTTCACATTAAGAGCTGAGGGTGCTCATTCATTTCATATGGACGGCCAAAAAGCTTATGGCCATGGGGTGGTAATGTATATATTCTTCTTAATCACTTTGCATTAGCACAGGTGTATGCCAAAGACTGAAGTACTTGGGGGCAAATAGTTCCTGTGGTATACGTGACTGTTTCAAGGTTAAACCTGCAAAAGACTTCCATGGCAACCCTTCTAAAACTCCGAGCACATTGTCTTACTGTAACAGAAACGCCAAATCATCGCTCAGAGGTTAAGGGCTCATAGCAGAGCAGAACAGGAACGTGGATGTTTATCATTTTTAGGCTATTTTCCTGTTTGCCACCAGGTGTCAGTAAAGCCTAAGAAATAGAAAATCACTGCAGTGGATTAAGGTGTTTTCTATTAAATCATTCTTCCTTACAGGTAAATAATTGTTTAGGCGTTAATTGGGGTAGTTATTTCTTTTAGAATCTGTGTATTTGTTGACAAGTGTGATCTGTGTCCTCCTGTAGATGGCTGATCTGTTCAAAAACTGTAGGATATACACCTTTTTGCATATTTACAGATACGATCAGTGTTACGTTTGTGCAAAATCCTCAGGCTGGTAAGGAACACACAGGTGGGATTCAGGAGCTGGCAGCTCTTCTTTGGAGGTAGCAACCCTGCTGGGAACTCTGCTGCTAAACCTCCCTGCTACTCACACTGCAGCCTTGCTGGTGCCAGCATTTTCTCTGCTATGGTTATGGAAACTGGGAGCTGGAAATGAAGTAGGGTTTCTGAGGTGCTGACGTAAAGCTCTGCTCCCTTGACTTGTATTTGGGAAAGAAAGCATGTGAGCATCTTGCATGCGGAGGCTACAACACAGATGGTATTCCTGGAAGAGGAATGTCGAGGGCTAGCCTTTGCTTGCACCACTTCTCCTGCACTGCAGGTATCCATCTCTCACCCCTGGAGTGTAAACAGGAAAAAAAAAAAAAAAGTCTTTTTTTTATGTATATATTTATTTTTCTTTTTAGCTTTATTGCTTTGTACAAAATAATGATAATAAAAACTTAGAACCTTGGTTGTCTTTAGTTAAAAACGTTTGCCAGTGCAGATAGTGGTGATTTTGGCGCTGTCAACGTATATGGCATTGATTTAGAGGCAAGGCTTAAAGGCAGGAGGGGTTTTTTTCCTGGGGTAAATGCAATGCTTACAAATACTGTAACTACCGTTGAGTGAAAAATTATCTGCCTACGAACATAGGAGCCTGTCTTCTGAATAAAAACGGAATAAAATTGTGCTCAAATACATTTATTCAGTAAAGTCTTCTTTAGGGTGGGAGGTTGCCTTTGCTCTAGGTAATCTGCTCTATATATTTTATCTCTGCATGTGCAGATACTCTGTGGTTTAAATTAGGTTGCAGACGTACATTTCATTATTGCTTGAGAGTTTGTTCGAGATGTCTTAGCCAGGACGCTCTTCATTGTACAATGGATTTGTGCTTGTATATGCAGAGAAATAAAAGGCTTGTGATAGCTGTAAATAAGTCTTCTGTAAGTGCTTTTTTTGTCATTGTTCTTGTTTTATTTGGGTTAAGGGGATGCATGATAAAAATGTAAAGAGAAAACACATTTGTTGTTAATTCTAAAATACATTTGTTCACATTTTTAAAGTTATCATTTCAAGATAATATTTCAAAAGGACAGGTAAATGGAATTTTCCCAGCAGCTCTGTGGAGGGTTGATTGCTGTGTTTTCGAGGAGGTTTTTAGAATCCTTGCCATGGTCCTACAACTTTGGGTTTTGTTTTCCTTGGAGCAGGCCGAAGGAGCAATCAGTTGGGTGAAATTCTAAATTCTTTGGTGTGTTTTCAGCAGTATTGGGAACAACCTCGAGAAGCCCAGCCAATGACCTCCCAGCCCATGTGGAAAATTTCAAAAATGTTGATAAAGGTTCTCAAAAAAGCAATCTGGAAAAAAAAAAGGCAAATCTGCTGACATATTTTCTGATGTGCTAATTTATACCATTTTTACACTATAAGCATAATTTCCTTTTATTTAGAAGAGCTGGTACAAAGGCATAGAGAAAAACTATCCCTTTGGGGGGAAGGTTGGGAGGGATTCAAACATGGGATTTATGTCAAAATCAGGGAAGGAGGAAGAACAGAACAGTGGTTTGGAGAAGGGTCATTTATTCTTGCTTGGCCTTTCCCTTCTTCTTTAGGTACCGGGCTGGGGGAACCTTGGTGAGACCTGGTAGAGCCACGGTCCTACCCTAGTGTCTGTGCATGCACGCTGCATGTGTGTATGCAGATTAGTCTGGTCCTCCTTGATTCTGCATTTGGATAGCCTTGCCTCTGTGCTTTGAACATCACCCACACTACTATTAAGGGTAATAAATGGAGATTGAAGTGTGATTTTTTTTTTTTTTTAACACCTCATGAATCTCTTCGGGTTAGTGTGGGTGGGGTGTGGTAAGAAGAAGTTAAAGAAGTGAGGACTCCATGAAAGGGGAGGGAAGCTGAAACAGTGGGGCTATTTATTATTTGTTAAAGAGAATGTCAATAAAAAAGTTTAAATTTGGGGGAATTTGTTGGAACATAGTCCATAGAGTCCCCTGCAATCGTCAGGTAGTGATCTGCCTGCTGCAAAACTGCCTCCGTGTCTTAGGGGGAAGAAGAAGGTAAGAAACACACTTTTATTTCCTGTTTAATGAACACAGATTTTTAACAGGTCTAACTAATGATGTTATGAATAAATGTACATTCCCCACCTGTTTTGGAGAACTTGAAATCCATGTTGATCTAATATGAAAACCGATTAGAGATATTATGGATGGTGGGAGGAATCACACAATTTTCCATGTTTCCTTGTTTAAACTATATTGTGCTAACCAGAATGTTCCTACAGATAATTATGGTGAAATATGAGGCATTATTGATATAAAATCCATAAAGAAAAATGATCACAGTATTTATCTCTGGACTAATGTCCTCTGTCTAAGAGAAACTGTCATTGAGAAGTTCATGGAGATGTAGTGGTATGCTGATAAGAAAACTGTCTTGAAGAGCAGCTCTGCAATAAATACTGAAAGGTTGCAAGAGTAAAAATACCGAGATTAAAATTGCAGCTGATTATGCTGAACGTGGTTTAGGCAAAAGGATTCAAAATTAGCCCAGAAATTGTGACTCACCTCTTGACTTCAACTTCTAAACCTGTTTGCTGTTGTCTGCATTGGCATTTAAACTGTGGTGTTTGTGTGGTGTCACATGTTTATCTGTAGGTATCCATATATCCATATTTATCCTAGAAAACTTTCAGGGTAAGCAGGACCTCAGGCCAGGGGGAGTGGTGCTGCTACTGCTGCAAGTACCATTGTGGATTTGATTTTCCTCTGACCTATGCTGGAAAAGACAGACAGAGATGAGAACAGACTGTGTTTTTTTTTTTTTTTTTGTGTTGTCTATTTGAAATACTTCTATTTGTAAAGAGAAACCCAGAATACGTTGGATTCCTTTTTTATTTTATGCTTGCAGCCTCTTAGGGAAATGCTTGGATGCATTTATTGATTTTTGAATACATTTTATCTTGTCTTCCAGTATCCTTTCCTTCCACACAATCCTTCCCTTCCCTCTGTAGTGCTGCATCTATCATATTTCCATGCTGAAAGATGGGTCCATCCCATGGGGGCTTCTACATACATGCAATTTCTAGCATAGCTTGTGAAGTGTTTTTTGTGTTGTCTTCAGAAATATTCTAAAGGATAGAAGAATAACATAAAAATCACAAGAAAGGAAGAAAAGCTGCATACTCGTGCAGTTATGAATCATTTTGATGCCCCAGTGGGGTAGTGTGGAGTAAATTGGAAAAGAAAGCAGCTGGAAGCTTGGATGAGATCTGTGAGTTTTTTTTTTTTTTTTGGAGGGAACCAAGTGGAGTAAGTGATGCCTTGTGTATGAATTTAATGTAGAGTTTCTAGACAAATGGCAGGATGCCCTGCACTGCCTTGTGTAAATGCCATAGGAGATGAATTAAATGCACTGTAATGGTGTTCCCAGAATAGCTGTTGTAAATAAAACATAAAATATATCGACCCATGGTCTGAAGAGCTCTGAAGTGGGGTCTGTAGGGTGACCATCTGTTAATCTCTAAGTGTACATGTAACAAGAATTTGGGGCATCAACACTTTTTGTGACTTGCTAGAATGTTCGTTTAACACGATGCAATCATTTTCTTCAGTCAGTCACAAGTAATTGTATGTCTCTGAAGAGCAATGTTTGATTTCTGAAGTTTACCCTCTGTCCCATCTATGCTTGATATAAAATAGAATTTACTAGCAAAGTCCCAGCCTTACCTTGGACATATATACTTCCTCTGGAGGCCAAAAATCTGTTTGTAGACTGGTGACTCCTCAAAGATGCCAGAGGAATGAGGAAGAACAGACATAACCTGACCTTTTATCCTCAGTGTCCTGTACACGTTCTGTAAAACAGGGGAGGTGCTGAGGAAGATGGAAATACCTCTTGGTCCATGGTGTTATTCATATGATAGTGATACTTACTTCCAGCTCTTCTGGTCGTCTGATTCATTTAGTCCAGGTTTCTTGCATCACCAGCATCCAGCCAAAGTGGAGATTTACTTCACGAGTGTGGGTTGGCAGAAAATCAGATGAAATAAGCTGTAAATGATGCTACTGATGGGGAAATAGAGAGACATTGTTTGTTTGACAAATCTTTGGGTAGAATGACATAGTTTTTTCTTATCTTTTTTTTTTTTTTTTAACTGTTGGTCCTTGGGTTCACAAGTTTTTGACGAAAGGCTCATGTTAGTGAGCATGTAAGTGAGTAAATTTCCTACAACCCCTGCAAGAGCTCCAGCTATCAGGCTAAGATGCTTTGGTATTGGAAGCAAGAAGGAGAAATGTTACACCAGGAGAAATTCACTTCAGGTAAATTCTAGATTGTTATACATATGTCTGTATTTATTTTTAATTCTTCTCCGTTGATCTCAGAGTGAAACTTAAGCCTTACTTGTTAACCACCCTGGAAAATTCTTGGGGTCATTACAGGACTTATTTTACATGCTTCTTAACTTTCCTCATGTACTACTTCTGGTGAATGTCCTGGTACTTGATTTGGCTGCCAGTATTTGCATTATGATTTTTTTTTCTTCCTTTAGATTTTTTTTCCCCCTAAATAAGTGCTTATCTAATTTCCAGAAATGCAATGTGATAAAAACTGTGGTTTACTTTCTATTATTTTAAGAGTCTCATTAAAATACTAGCTTCCTTTATAATAATGCATGCAAATAAGCTGAGGTATGAGAAAGATAACAGTCTTAGTGTTGTTTGGGTTCAGTTCCTTGTAAGATCAAAGGTACATCTTGTGAACTTAGATTTATTGCTCTCTTCTCCCAAGCACTAAAGTGATAAGACAAGAGGAAAAGGACTTAAGTTGCACCAGGGGGGGTTTAGGTTGGATATTAAGAGAAATTTATTCATTGAAAGGGTTGTGAAGTATGGGAACAGGCTGCCCAGGGAAGAGCTTGAGTCACCATTGTTGGGGGTCTTCAGAAAATGTGTAGATGTAGTGCTTAGTGACATGGTTTAATGGTGGCCTCGGCAGTGCTAGGTTAAAGGTTAGACTAGATAATCTAAGAGGTCTTTTCCAACCTAAACAATTCTATGATTCTGTGATTTTACCAGGGTGAGTCTGTGACATCCAACGTGAGGTTATTACAAAGCCCATTGCCTTCTGCTCTCAGGTCTTCTGAAAAGCTGCATGAGGTTTTTGAAGCCTTGTTCACCAATAAATACATCTTAAATTGGTATCGTGCAGAGATATTTAACCTTCACCTTTTGGAGGTGTGATGCAGTGTCTGACAGGGTGAATCAGTCATAAGTCTATCAAGAGACGGGTCTCCTCTTCTTCCATTGACGTCTTTTTGAGGATTAAACAGTTAGTAGGTTTTTCATTTATTTATTTATATCTCTGTTTGCTTTGATAAGTAGAAATAGTTACATTTTACACATCCTCTTTAACATGAGGGTAGATGAGGAATCATTTGTAGTGCTAACAGAACTGATTCTGTGCTCCCCACCTACAAATTAAATCAGAAGTAAAATCCCTTATTTATCTTCAGTTTGCATTGGCTAGATCTGGGTCAGGCCTGACAGACGTGAGGAAGTTAGCTATTTGAATTTTTACTTGAGTACACACCCAGAACTTTACATCCTAAACCTGAGTCTCTCAGCTGAATGGAAATATCAAAGAATGTTCCTGCCATTTCAATGTATTTTTACAACGGTCTGATGACATTCCAAATAGAAAAAAGGTTTTTTTTTTTTTTTTTTTTTGACCACATAGAGTTAGCATTCTTTCAAATAATTCTGAAATATCATTAAATTTGAAGCTTAACAGCAATTCTGATTGTTTTGCACAAGCGATTGCCTCTTTATATTTGTGGTAACTTCCATACATGCATGTTGTGTCAGGGTTAATGGGTGTTTTAAAATAAAGTTCCATGATTCTGAAGGTTAGAAAATAGGTTCTGTTAAGTTTACTTGACTGGAATTTCTATTGTTATGCCCCCTGGAGAAAGGGGAAGGTACTTTTCTGTTGTCTATTCACTAAAAAATTCCATTCCATACTTGAAAATTTTTGTCTGCCTCTAAGTAGTGCTGCAAATAATTTGTTTTTCATGAAACACAATAGAAGGCAGTACATGTGTGTGTTTGATTTATTGAATAGACTACAGACGTCATGGTAATCAGTGCTGATTGATCAGTTAGGACAAATCAGTTTTGGTTTTAAGAAGGGAGGGTAAAAGCAGAAGAAATATGATTATTTTGGCATGAATTTAGTGATGAAACCATGAAGTTGTTCACTGAAACCTTTAATTATATCTGAAGAAGAACAATTTTTTCTTTACTGTTGTGTTTTAAGCTGCTGAAAAAGGACATGCAGGCATTGTGATTTGCCTGCTCCACTATTAATGGACACCATCCTTGGTGAGGATGAAATTCCTAAATTACAGGCAACCTGCAAGTCTTATCAGATCTTTCCCATGTACTGCTGCATTCTGAGTGGTAATTTGTATATAGTTTGCTTTGTTATCAGGCAATTTTTCCTAACCTATCCTAAGAACCAAAAGGCAGTCTAAATGCTAATGGGCTTGAAATGCACTACAAGAGTGTATCCAAAACTACGTGAGCTATTAGGAAGCAATAAGTATTATAAATATTGCATGTACTTATGGGTTCATTTATTATATTTGGGAAGTGAATCTGTTATGAGATTTTTTTGAGAAAGAGTTCTGTTTGGTATCCGTTTCTAAGTGAGATATATGGCCTATTTCCAGAACAGAAAAATGCGAGCCTAATGGTTCTAATAAACTAATTTAATTTCCATTTCTATTTATTGGGTAAAGGAGAAAATGTGCAAAAGTAAATTAAATTTGGCTAATTTGTTTCACCGTTAATTTTTCATCTTATATTTAGATAATCAAATATATTGCATGTTTCTGCCTTCAGTTTGGCATAGATTGTGTCTGTTTCCCAGTGTTTTTTAAGAGCAGAAATATTCATTTTAGGGATACACTGAGAAAATAAAAAGCCTCCTGGAGAAAGAAGTAAACAAGGGATGTGAAGATGATTTTGAATTACATCTTTGTTTGTCGCTGCACAGCATGGAAAGATGGAGAATTTAAGAAAGCTTCTGTACCCTGGTAATGGTCATAAGTAATTTAGCTTATGTTTTTAAAATTGCATTGAATTGTCATCAGATACGGTTTTAGTACTATTTTCGGACATTGCTAATTCCAATATTTTCAATTTAATTTTAGTTGCAAAGAGATATGGGAAACCATTAATATGTTTCAGTAATTTTATGCATTTTCCCTTAAGTAATAGCACGAGTAGGAAATCAAACCTATGAGAAGATCAAAGACCAAATTTCAGGGTATTGTTAATCATCCTTAGTAGCTCTAGCAAAGTAGTTTGGTTTTGATGAAATTGCTCATGTAATAGGATATTGTTCAGTGAAGGCAGAGTCCTACAGTGACAGCAATAGTTTCATTCACATAGAGATATAAAACTTGCTAAGTGCAATTATTCTTTTCAACCAAAACTCTGTGTATCACTATTAAACCTGAGGATGCCTTAGCCTAGCCAGAGAAATCATATTAACTGGTCGGTCGATACCCACGGGGGAATATCTCCAAAATAAGTTATCTGCTTTTGTGCTGATCTTTCAGGGAATTGGACTGATGTTCCCCTGCTCCCGTGAGAGCATTATCTTCTTTTACAGTGGGAGTAGAAAACCACATGTAACATTTGAGTAGGATTGGAGATAGTAAGGAGCAGTGAACATGATTTATAGTTCCACTTACACATTTTTATTAGTGTACAGTATATTGCCAGTAATTTGCAGCTATATGAACCTAACAATCTGTCAGCTTAGCAAGACTGAATAAAGGCAGCGTATTGAATAAAGGCAGTATCCTTCATATGGAGAAAGTGATTTTCCTCCTGTAGTATGTTATTTTAGCACAATATAAGTAGTGCAGCATAAATAACTACTATCTAAGGATTATGACTTTTTGCTGCACTGCAATTTTTAGTATTTTTGTGATTAACTTAAAAATAGGGTGACCAATATGATGTGTCCTCATGGAACCATTGTGTTAGTATGAAGAAGCTATAGACCCCCAAATCTTCTTTAAAACAGTGTTTTTCAAAAATAAGTGAATTCTTTCCTATTCAGGGAAACAGGAAACCTGTTGCTATAATCCTCACATGTAGAACTTGAGAAGGTCGCTGGCTGTGATATGTTGAAGCATGGCAGTTTAAACAGCAGCAAGATAGTAGATGTTTGCTTAATGCTATGGAAAACCTGTTCAATGGTGAAGTCACCCTGTGAGGTCCCTAACTACTAATTAACAGTTACTTGTTGTTTATTTTGTGTTGTGTAATGATCCATCATGCAATGTACTGGCTGTTTGTCATGTGCAAACATCATCTGCCAAGCCAAGGAGAAACCTCTGCTATGGCCTGCTGTGAGGGCTGGCTGTGCCATGCGTGGGTAGCAATGAGAATACTCTGCTTTTAAAGAAAAAAAGAGAGTTATCATGCTACCTGGAATTCAGATCTTTCAATCCTCTTCATATTTTCAATATCCGGTAGCAGTCCCAGAAGAGTGAATGACTATTCTGAATTCAGCCTTTAATCTGAGTTTGATCCATCTCCTAATGAGTTCAGAGGGATTTCCCCAGTGCTGAGTCAAACATCAATTCACTTAACGGGCATATGACTTTTTCATTTTAAAGTATAAATAACAATACCCTATGCTTCATATGAGACTT
Source organism: Anser brachyrhynchus (assembly GCF_964034855.1). Taxonomy (NCBI): domain Eukaryota; kingdom Metazoa; phylum Chordata; class Aves; order Anseriformes; family Anatidae; genus Anser; species Anser brachyrhynchus. Next base: position 18,940,057 of record NC_137696.1, read on the forward strand.
GAATGGCTCTTAATTGGAATTACAGTCATGACCATGAAGAAGCAGAAGTAATCATATGCAAATAATGAATTAGCTGAGCCAGCTAAAAAAAGCAAACCCACAAAGCAGTTCCTTTAATCCTTCCAGAAATGTACTTATAGATTTGCCCAATCCCTATGAACTAAGTAGTTTTGCAGCAGAAACTCAAGAGTGGAAAGAAATTCCTGGAGCAGCAGGTCATTGCAGAGAAGTACCTCTGGGGAACACCCTCATTTGCACATGACCCAGAGCACAAATGTATTGAAGACAGGCCACTAACTGCAAAATTACTATCAGATGCTTGATCTTAACCGTTACCAAAAGGTGATAATCAGCTGAACTGTCACTGAAGCTGTACCAGGTGGAGGTCTCTTCCCCAACTGATGAGGAGGTCAGGTTGGAGCAGATATTGTAGAACTGGGTGTTCTTCAGCTTTTCAAGAATGAAAGATTGGGTTGCACAGTTGTCACCACTAGAAACATCTTTAAGTCAAATACTGCCTTGGTAGCTTTTACAGCAAGCTTGCAATCTCTGTGCAGCATCAATAAATCCTTGTATCAAAGGAACCTGCATTTGTTCACTAACCTCTAACTATGGAGGGTGTGAGTTATGAAACAGGATGATTATTCTGCTTCTGTATCTCAGTAAGTGCTGTTGAACAGAAGGAAATATTCATTTTGTCTGCAGCTTGCATGTTCAGTTCACCTCCAAACTTCACAGAAGTCTGGATCTAAATACATGCTATGGGCACTCAGTATTGCTGTAAAAAGGACTGCAGGATAATATGACATCTCTGTCTCTGGTTCTAATTAGAGTGCGTTTATTCCTTGCTTACTTAAAATAATGGAATACAACGTTTTAGCAGCTCTTGAATCTGTACGTAGCAATGCAATTTACCCAGCTAGTCATTGGTACAAAGCTGTGCCAAAGCACACTGTTCATTATGATCATATTACTGAATGATAAATTCTTTTAAGCAAATTCAGTAGTGCAACAAATAGGTAGGATTTTGTTGTTAAGCTGTAAAGACTGTACGAGAAATGATGAGAAAATTAAAATGTAATTGTTCCATAGTGCTAAGTATTTACAGCGTATGGGAAAGGATCTGTGACAAAGTAAAAGACAAAGCGCACCCCCCTGTATCCAGCACCTAATGGTGGTGATGAAGGATGTTTGGAAATGTTGCCTAAGGAAAGTTCCAGTCCAGATGCAGCCAAAGGTTAGGCACTTCTGAGCAGGTCATTCACTCTCGTGTATGGTGTTAGAAAAACATTAAGTATACATCTTACATTTTGAAATTATTCATAACTGTGTTGGCCTTTATTTAATTTTTTTTTTCTTTTTCCTGATGTTCAGAGTTTTCATGCCCTCCTTCCTCAACTCTTGAGGTATCAGAGTTGCACCTTAAGCACCTGAAAAACTGTCGGGTTTGGGTTGCATGCAAGAGTGAAACAACCTTGTAGAAATCTCCTCGGAGAAGCTCTGCTCTTCAAAGAGGAGTCTTGTAGAACATAATTGCTGTCTAGTTTTTTTGTTTTCAAAAACCTTTATCAACCCATTTCTGTCTTCTGGGAACTTGACTTGTTGCTGTAATTGAATCAAACAGACTCTTAATTAGCTAGATTCTTTTCAGAAAGGACAACTTATTGGAAAATACAGATTTACTTTCTCCTCATGCCAGTGTTGGGCATGAAAACAAAGCAAGAAAAGTCTTGGACATACTTTTATAACTAAAGTTTCCCTCCCACACACATTCATATCTCCCTTGTTTCATTAGTTTTGGAACAAGATCACCATGCCATGGAAGAGGAAAATTATTTCAGCACAACAAATCTAATGAGCACTTGAAATTGAATGATAAATTCTTTTAGATCATGACCCTTGTCATCTTCTGCGTGACGTGATGTACACAGCCCTAGTATAAAACAGTAAATAAAATAATGGTTGCTTTATCGTACAACACCTATAATTACGGAGGAAAAACCATCAAATATAAAAAATTTACTTCTCAATATACATGTATACATATGGTAGGTCAGTGAGTTGCCTTCATGTCATTAATCACTGACTTTACCTTTAGTAATACAGATTCTTATTCCTAACTTTTCAGGAATTAATTTAGGTATTATTTTAATAAATAAGTAAATAAATATATATATTGCTGTCTAAAGTCTCCTTGCCCTCCTACCAAACCAATTTAATGTAAAAAATATCATTCAAAGGGTTAAATATTGACACAGCTCAGGTCAAGATGTAGGATCAAATCTCAGCCACTTAAGAGCTTCTAGTTTTGCATACCATCTGCAGCTATAGTGTCAATGTATTTAGAGCTTTTCATGGAAATTTGAATCTCAGGATCACAGAATGGTTAGGGTGGGAAGGGATGTCCAGAGGCCATCTGGTCCAACTCACTGCTCAAGCAAGGTCGCCTAGAGCAGGTTGTCCAGGACCACATCCAAGTGGCTTCTGATCTCCAAGGAGGGAGACTCTACAGTCTTTGGGGAAGCTGGGCCAGTGCTCAGTTACCTGCACAGTACCCGAGTACTTTCTGACGTTGAGGGGGAACCTCCTGTGTTCTAGTTTGTGCCCATTGCCTCTTGTCCTGGCACTGGGCACCACAGTTAAACAGTCCCAACTACCTCAGCTTCTCCTCGTAGGAGAGGTGCTCTAGGCCCTTGATCGTCTTAGTGGCCTTCTGCTGGACTCTTTCCAGTACGTCTAGGCCTTTCTTGTACTGGGGTGGCCAGAAGTAGACAGAACACCCCAGATGTGGCCTCACCAATGCTGAGTAAAGGGGAGGATCACCTCTCTTGTATCTGCTGGTGATACTTTGCCTAATGCAGTCATGAATACCAGTAATCTGCTTAGTAGCAAGGGCATGTTGCTGACTCATGTTCACCTTGGTTACCATTAGGACCCCCAGGTCATTTTCTGCAGAGATGCTTTACAGGTGGGTGGCCCTGAGCATACCATGCTTTCAATTTAATACCAACTGGGCTTATTGCCCCCAGGTGCAGGACTCTGCACTTCTCCGTGTTGGAATTCGTGGGATTCCTGTCATCCCACCTCTCCAGCCTGCCTAGGTCCCTCCGGATGGCAGCACGGCCCTCTGGTGAACCAGCCACTTCCCCAAGAGTCCATGCACCTGAGACTGTTTTAAGCCAGAGAATACCAGGGACAGTGAGAATTTTCATGTGGTAGAAAATGCATCTGATTGTTTTTTTTTTTTGACTGTGCCTAGTTGCTATCTTTCATTTTACCTTTTGACAGAGTTCAAGTTTGTTCACCCTTTATAGACAGCTCTCAGGATTATGATGTGAAGTAGCACCAGAGGCTGGTGTGCTTCCTTAAGGAAAATAACTTCATAAAACCTTTAAAATCTTTTCTTAAACTCAAACTCTAACACAATAGATCAGGAATGTTTGATAGCAGTGAATTTAGTTCATCCCCATTAAAAAACAAAAACAAACAATCACACAAATTATCCAGTTGATCCAAAAAAAAAAAAAAAAGTAACTCTAGGGTCTGGCTTGTTTTTGTAATTCCTGATCTGAGTGTCTCATTTTGTCTTGTCTTCCACTTGTGATCAACTCTGACTTCTTTTATTTCCTATCAGGAAGAAAAGTCAAATTAAGCAACATTTTAGCTGTTATTACATTCCAGAAGATTTTTGTCTGCAGATGACATGACTCCTATAGTCAAGTGAGGCTTGAATATATGAGATGTAGGGAGGTTATTTGAGAAATTCCCTTGTAATTTCTCAATAAAAGCCTATTTTTGTAAAAAAAAAAAAAAAAAAAAAAAATTGTGGTCTGAAGGTGGTATACTTCTTTTCCCTGATAAAAGCTGTTGAATATGACTGGGATAATCTTTGCTAAAGTTTTTGTTTGCCTTTGAATTTATTTTGCTGATATCAATCTTGAGTATGTATTGAACTCAAATGTTAAATGAGACATAAAGTACTTATAAATAAATATGGCTGTAAAGTGATCACATTTCACATAAATTTCTTGAGAATTAAATACCAGTAATTAATAGGATATCATCTTCTTGCAGTTGGTTTAGGAGTATTTTTAAAAACACCACCACATATGTACCATTGGTCTGGGGATGGTACCAGACCTAATAAATAACTTGGCAGTTTTGCAGTTCACCTACAAGGAAAGAGACTGCAGTGATATTTTGCTTGAATTTATCCTGCTTCAACTAAAAGGGTTTATTTCAAGGACACAGAAAGGACACTTTTTTTTTTTTTAAATGAAATTTTTCCTCCTAATGGTACCTATCACAGCCCAGAGTGTCTGTGGTTGGGCTGCAGATCAAGTAGATTGCCTGAAGCAGGAACTCATCCAGATCCTGCACTGCGCATGTGAAATCACACACCAGGATACTAGCCAGTGTGCTTTACCCGGTCTCCTATAAATTATGTATAAGGTTTGCAGTGAAGTGGTGCCTAGGGTTTATTTGTTCTGATTTTCATTGCAAACACCTAGGAAATGTCTTTAAATATCCTTGGTCATCATATTGTGTCCTACTCTCAGTGTATGATACAATAACTTAGGAAAGAGATAGATGATGACTGTACTAAAAATGTACTGTAGATCATACAATAGCTAGCTTGCAGATCAAAGAAGTGAAGTGCAGGAAAATTGTTAACTAAAAAAGAACACCCAAATTGTTGGTCAGAATTTAATCATGATATAAAAAAATTCCGAGTAATGAACAAAATGTTGAAATAAGATTTACTGCTAGCTTCAATGTGGGCAGGGGAAAGCAAATTATTTTGACAATATCTTTCTATTTTTTCCTGTGCACAAAGGAATGAGTTACTGGGTGAGCTGAAATGGACTTTGCAGATTCAGTGGCCTTGTGAATATGTATGTCCTCACATACAGATTGAAGTCTGTAGGTCTGCCTGTAACATTGAGGGTAGACAGAAATAGGACTTAACATCATGAGCTCCTGCTTGACAGCTCTTGAATGCTTGGATCCTGCCACTTTCACTGCATCCTGTAAAATATTTTTCAGTAAATATATAAATATTTTATTATTATTTAAAAGTAGCATTTTAAAATGCTGATGAGAGCTCAATGAGTTGCAGATCCTCCAATGAATACAACTGAACGTATGTCCTAAAATGTTCCCAATATGAGGCTAGTCCCTAATTCTGAGGTTCAGTATGTTCGTATCTCATATGGCAGTTTCAAGGTGAAACCTAACCAAGCGGGCATGGCATTTTCTGTAAGGTCCGGAGTCTTGAAAACTAGTTTTACATTTTAAGCTGATACTTCTTAGAAATAGCTGCACTCTGGGAGGACCTGGTGGGTTTTTCTGTTTGGGAAGATCATTGGTAAAATAAACTTGTTTTATTAGAGGTAATCAGCAGAAATGGAATGACAGATGCTTTCTGTGATACACTAAGAAGATGTGCTGTTCCTTGTATGCTGTTTCTATATATATATATTTTTAATTTAATTAATACAATTCTGAAATATGTGATCACCCTGCTATGGATGAATATAGGATATTGCCTGTACCCTGAATAGTTTACTCTATTTTGAGGCTTCTTGAAGCTGGGCCGCTCCCTGCCTACTGCAGACCAGTTGCCAGAGCACACAAGCTATGAGCTGGAGCACACGAGCAGCAGGAAGAGCAGCTGCTGTATTTGCAATCAGGTGGCTAATCCAGAGCGCTTACTGTGTGGGTTCTGGTAAGCAGATAGTTCCGTTTCTTTTTTTTTGAAATGTTGTATGCTACTCTCTAAAGCTGGTGCCAGTCTTGTATAATATGTGCACAATCATTAGTTACCACAATCAGAAATAGTGAGGGTTATAGAAAATTTGGAATAAAAACTTCATGGATAACAGCTAGATTCAGTAAAATAAATTTCTTTCACTTCTTTAGGAAGAAAGCTGAGATTTTTTTTTATCACTATCCCATAGAAAGGCATCCTTTTCCATTCTTACACTGAACATATATTAGCCCCCAAATTCATCTGAGTGAATGTGAATTCATCTGAGAAGAATTCATCTGAGAAGAATTTCAAATGCCAAGAAAGAGGTCAGAAGAGGTAGGAAATGAATGGAAAATGAAACTGTGCCACAGTTAGGAGGGGATCAAACAGATACAGTGAGAGATTGTGTCAAATGAAGGAATAAGACCAAAATACCACTCTGATTTTGGCATTTTTTTTACATGTAGATATAACTGAGCAGTTATTTCTAATATTTAATTAGATATTATAGAATTAAACCTGTATTTAAAAGTATGAATTATTATTATTATTTTTTGGTTATCCTTGAAAAGATGCTTAGATTTTATTTTTCCACATTTATGAGCTTTTACCAAAATAATTTGATGTGTATGAGCTCATTACATTTATTACTTACCTCTAGGAAAGGAGCAGAATTTTTAGATTTAATTAATTTTAAATATTGAGATGTATTTCAGATACTGTTAAGATGTCAAAATGTATTTCAATAAAACTATTTTTTTTTAAGTCTAAAAGTCACATTTAAAAATGTTGAAAAAGTTCAATGTTATGGCTTTTATACTTTTATTGTTTTTCGTTTAGAGAATTGCTGTCATTCATCAGCATTCATGCCTTTCTAAGCAGTAGTTAGAGGAGCACGTTTTCAGCTTGGTACATCTGTGATTCTGTAATTGTATTTTCATACAGAAAACTAAATGTGATTGAAAGGGTAGACATGCTACACTATTGCTATCCAGTGACAAACATACATATCTGACTTTCCAATTACATAATATATAATGCTTTTTAATATTTTGATATGTAATACACAAATGCTTTTATAGAAATTGCTCGTCTCATTTAAAAATATATATATTTTAAATAGTGCTTATCACATAATCTAGAAAACTGATGTTTCTGCAAGCTCATCATATTAGCTATATGATCCTGGAAAATGACAGGAGAATAACGGACAGTAAATGACATTTATGCACATGGTTGATTAACTGTCTCTGGCTTCCTGTGCAAAGCAGTTGCGTGATCAGGTCAATCTAAGTGCCTTTTACCAGTGGCAAAGCAAAATAACCATTTGCTTAAAGAAAGTTAGGCAATCAGCTGTTTACCCTTTCTGGTTTTCAGTAATTGTATAAAAAATTATTTTCTGCTGGTTGCAGTCAAACATGAAGTCTTTTAATGTCCTAAAAGGAAATAATAATAACACTTAGAAAATGCATAAAATAACCTTTGACGTGAGTCTCTTGAAAACAGCAAGTTATTAAATTTTTTTCATCTGGCATTGTTGTGCACTTAGAGCATTTAGTTTTCCACTTAGATGGAAAATCAGGAACGTATACATCTAGCTAGGAATATATTCTGTGAAATTACTTGGCTTTTTATCATAGGTAGCGCCATAACAGTTGCTGGTACCTGCTGTGTTTACCGACTTACCCAGTTAACATATCATTGAAAGTTCTTTGTACATTGTTAAGATTTGAAATGTTAAGTCACGCTGATTTCTGAATATGCATAAATGCAATCTCTGGTGGAAGGAGAGTTTGAAACGCTTATGAATTCTGTATTTTTTAAAAAATGAAGCAAATACCTAAATATGCTGGATCTGACTTCTTTTTCGCCAAATGTGATGGAAATGCTTATAACATCCTGGTAACAAGAGACCTTGTTAAAGCCTAGATGGAAATGGAATAACAAGCTGCTGTAGAGGAGAGTGTTGCTTGTTACTGAGGTATATACATTTGCTAACAGATATGTTCTCCTCCAGTCTAATTTGTTTCTAAAAAGTAACAGAAAGATAGAATTGCATTAGTAAGGGTTATTCTGTCAAAATTACTTTAGAATTGTCTTGGATATCTTTCAGTGCTTAGGGTGTAGATTGTCAGAGATTTGTTAGGAAAGAATTCTAGGTATTGTTCCCATTAATATTGTAAAGGTATTGTATAAAACAATGACATTTTATGGGAGTGTTTTGTTACGTAGGATTGATCCCCTGAATGACGATGCCCTTAATGTCATTCTGGAGCTCAAGAACTGGGACACACTGCCTCCAGCTGCAAAGTGAAACCTAGGCCACAATGAGGACATCTCAGGGGCTTCCAGCAGACCCTTTGGTAAGCATACATCTGGGGAACCCCTCTGTGTGCACCACTCTCCAGAACATCAGTGGTGCTAAATGCAGTGTGCTAATGCACAATGGCATCAGGAGGTCAAATTATCAATAGCAATTGCATGTCCAGAAACTGGGAAGCAGAAATAGCAGTTACATTTTTTTTTTTTTTAATGGGTTTACGTAGCAAGGCTTTGGTAGCAGTGGGGCTGCAGGGGTGGCCTCTGTGAGAAGATCCCAGCAGCTGCTCCTTGACAGATTAGCGCCAGCTCCATCTGGATCCAAAAGGGACCTGCTGCTGGCCAGAGTTGAACCTTTGAGTGGCATTGGTTGGACCTCTGTGAGAGCAGATTTAAGAAAGGGATAAAAATCCTGCTGGGCAACAGCAGCTGGAGGAGCAAGGAGTGAGAACCAGCCCTGCAGCCCCCAAGGTCAGTGCAGCAGGAGGGCAGGAGGTGCTCCAGGCACGCAGCAGCAGTTCCCCTGCGGCCTGTGGAGAGGCCCCTGGTGGAGCAGGCTGTCCCCCTGCAGCCCATGGGTCCCACACGGAGCAGATCTCCACGCTGCAGCCCGTGGAGGAGCCCCCGGTGGAGCAGGTGGATGTGGCCTGGAGGAGGCTGCGGCCCATGGAGAGCCCCTGCAGGAGCAGGCCCCGGGCCGGAGCTGCAGCCCGTGGAGAGGAGTGGTTGTAGTGGAGTTCAGATGCCCAGTAGGGTAAAACCACCACACCTTTATAGAAATAAAAATGTATTTGAATGCATTTCACTTATCACAGTGTTTAATTCATATTTAGCTTGCTTTAGGGAGGTATTTGTAGTATGGGCTACATATCCACGTCATCATAAACACGTCTATACTGGTACGTACACCTACATATTCTCCAAGTACAATTCCCAGCTCTGTGATGTGGTGAGGACCTGGGATGGGGTGACGTGTCCTGCCTGTCTGTATATGCATGTGGAGGTGGGAGCTGTCAGGGGTGCGCCCCAGGAACTGGGTGTACTTCAGCCAGGTTTCTGCTGTGTGTGGAAAATAAAGTGTGGGCAATGAGCATAAATTCGTACTGCACCTTCCTAAAATGACTTGTTCATCCTTCTGGAAGACTGAAGGGAAGATAATTTGATTACATTTTTGAGGCAATATCCCACTGGCTTTGTTTATTAGTTTTTAAATTTGATCTGTATTTCCAATGAAGTGTCTATCCTTCTATGTTAGCAGTTGCCAGTAATTAAACCACAAACCACACAAATTATCATAATAAATATTTACAGCTCATTGTCACTCCTATAGTCAAAACGTGGTCAGCCAAAAAATTTCAATAACCTGTATAGAACAGTGCTTGCCACATTTACCCTCCAAGGAAGCAGCTTCAACATATGGACTTAGCAATATGACTTATGCATTGTTATTGAAAAACTGGGGGATAAATGGCTGAGTTTCAGACTCATTTCCAAAAAAAAAAAAATTGTTTGAAAGGCACTAAATTGTGTTAATGTTATTAAAAATGACTTTCTTTGGGATATTATTTTAAATGCTAATTAGCATATTTTTTTGAGTGAAAAAGGGTTTTACTTGGGGAAATTTATTTAGCGTCCTTTCTTTGTTTCCATTACTATTTGAGACTCTGCATTTAAAAGCATTGTCACATACATTCACGTTTCTTTGTTTGTGAGTTACTTACCTTGGTAGATAAAAGCCATGAGAAGGAGTCTGCAGTTAACATTTTTTTTAAGGAACACATTTCACATGAAGCAAGGATGTGGCGGGCAGCTGGTGTTGCCCAGGCTTTTGGGAACTGTCCTTGGTTGTCTAACTGAAATTATAGCAGACAAGCAGCTACATTGCACAGTGAATGCACAGTCTCCAGTAACCAGACCCTAAGAGAGGAGAAAGGAAAAAAGAGTCAGAAGTTTTCACATTTTTATTCTTTCAGCCAAGAGCAATCAGGGTAGGCAGGCCAGCTGCTGTGCTGAGATACAGCCTTTCCCACTTGAAAAGTACTAAGCACTTGCATTGAGATAAGCTTGTCACATGGCTGAGCATAGGAAATTAAAAATGAAGGGTTTGTGCTGACAAGTTCAAGAACTGGTGTTCACACCTCCAGCTGATGTGTGTCCCTGGCATACTGAATTTACACTCCTGCCTAATTAGGCACCTGACACCACTGACCCTTCTGCACTAGAAGAGCAGCTGCTGCTCTTCTGCTTCTTGCACCAGCTCGAGACTGAGCTGCTCGTGGTCAGCCTGGACGCTGCTCTAGCAAGGATATCTGCATCTCTGTGTACTTATGTCAGGTTGTAGCAGCCTTTTCTGTCCAGACTTCACAGCCAGCCCCTACCATGCAAGAAATCGTTCAAGCACTGGAACAGGCTGCTCAGGGAAGTGTTGAAGTCTCCATCCCCGGAGGTATTTAAGAGATGTGTGGATGTGGCACTAACAGACATGGTTTAGTGATGGGACTTGGCAGGTCAGGTTGATGGTTGGGCTTGATGGTCTTGAAGGTGTTTTCCAGCCTAGATCATTCTATGATTCTATGAAAAGGGACAGACAGGGACTCCTGGGAGATACAGGTCCTCTAATGGGGTATAAGGAGCCATGTGTAGCCAAATGGCTCTGCAAGCAACCAGCTCAGATCCTGCATTGTTAGTTAACTGTGGAGGGGCACTGACATGCCTATCCTGGCTCCTCCAGAGCTACCTGGTACATCTGTTTCAGCAGGGGTGTGTGGAGCGACCACAGGTCATCCCAACTAGCTAGATGTGGTGCAGATGCTTACCCTCTGTCAGACAACAGAGGCAAGGTCTTCTGCAATTGTTCATTTGGCAATCAGTACGTGTAAGGTAACCCTTGTAAGAATGGTAACACTACCAAATGTGTTGTTTTGTTTTATTTTGGATTTCTGGAATGTGATGTCCATGTCAATAGTAAGAAGGTGTTGCTTGTGGCTTGCAGGCACTGGAGTACTTCCCCAGAAAAACAAAGCACAGCTAGGGTTTTAGAGTAAGCCATCATCCCAAGTTAAAATGGAATGTTGATTGCCATTTTGAAAAGGGGAAAATCAAGTTCTGAAAGTAAGTAATGGTAAAATGCTTCATTTATGTGGTTTCTGAATTTGCACTAGCTATTTAAGGCATTTGTCAGTGGCATTATGAATTGTTAAGTTTGCCTTTTCTTCTATGAATGTTTTAACATTGTTCATCAGAGATAATAAATAAATCTTTGTATTGCAATTCAAGGAAGGAAGTAACTATAGGATCAACAGTACCGTTGTTGTTGTTGTTTCTCCATCAAGATGCCCGGAAATGGACTCTCATCTTTTTTAATAGAAAGCACCACTTTCTTTCATGTGTATACTGTACTGTGCTTCATATGGGACTTTCTCTGTCCTTCACGCTGAAGGTTACTCAGTGAAGTATGGAAGTAAAAGGTGACATAGTAAAAAAACATTATTTAAAAAAAATGTTTAAGCTTTTTCTTTGAACCCCTGCAGGTTTTTTTTTTTTTTTTTTTTAAAGGAAGTGGGTGATGTATTCCTACAGCAAAAGAAAAAGAGCAAACCCCTTCATATGTGGTGTAACTTCTGAACTGCAGTGCACTTAAAGGTTGATAAATTGAGAAGTTTCAGTGCAACCTCCAGATTCTTTTCCACTTTTACATCTAAAAGGTCTGTGTTTTTAGTCACTTGATGTGTATGCAGCAGTCTTCAAAGTAAGCTGTATATTAAATAGCAAGTATGCAGTGGAAGACTTTTCCAAGAAACTGATTTCTTCTGCGATTCATAGCAGGACTTCCATTTTGCAGCATAAAATGTATCGTAGAATACATGAATATTATGATTGAAATAAGGAAAGCAAACATCACTTTAAAAAATATTACTCATGTTTTTGATTGCATATGTGACTAAATGGAATTACTTTATGGCGGTACTGAATGATGTTGAATGCAGTTAATTAATGTGGCAGGTTGGAGCTAAGATTTATGTTTGGAAAGCTACTGCCTTTTGATTGAAAACAGCATCAAAAGTATCAAAGTGCAATAGACTTCATTGCTTTTTGGATACCACCATAAGAAGTAGTATTTTTATTGGTGAGAATGTGCTAAAATCCCTATCCTTGGATTTACAGTGTGATAGAAGTATCATTATCCTGCATTTACTGCTGAGACTTCTGTACTTTATTGATAAGTCGTATGACTTACCCACTGGGACTTGCCACTGGGACTTCCAACATTAATCCCCTTGTTCAACACAGGAAAGTAACCAATACTTATCTGTAGTTATTACATTACATTAAATGTGCAGCATAGGTTGTGTAGTTCCTATATGTTATATTGTATTAAATTACACATTACAAAAGGTCTTGGTCTATGAAATGGACCATGCCTTAGCTTCTGGGAGCGTGACTGTAAGCTCCTGACCAGCTGCATTAATTGTGCTTGGGCTTCCGTAGCGGTAAAATATGTTCTTACTGAATTCAGACCAGTTTTATTTTATGTGTTGGGTTTTGTTTGCAGTGACAATGCCACCAAGCTTTGTTGAATGTTAAAGTTTTTTCATTAAAAAACCAGATTGTTCTAAAGTCTGTATCAGTTGAATGACGACGGCAGATAAGAATAGATCGTTACTGTTCCACAGAGAACAAAGCTGTTACATGCCGATCACTGTTGTCCTCAGTACAGTGTTGTTTGCAGATAAACACTCTTCATGGTTCCTGTAGCAATTTTAAATCCGGAAATATTTTGGAAAACATGACCCATCAACATGTTAGTTCCAGGTCTTTAGAAGCTGTAAATATTAGCTCAAAGCGCCTCTTCTACCCCATTTCTCCCTGTTGGTCAGGAAATTAAATGAAAATTATGATTTGAACACAAAGGATTGAAGAAATTAGTATTTTTGCTTCATGAACTGAATATTTAAAGTTTATATTTTTATTTCCTCTGATTCTAGGAATGGCAAATATTCTCATATGATTACATCTCAAGAGTGATCATTTAAAAAGATATATACCAAATGTTATGTAGCATGTAATAAATACCATGAGATTCATCAACGTTGGTGATAAATTCAGTCTGGATATCAGAAGAGTTTGTCTTTTTGTTTTCTTGGGAGGCATTGCAGCCCCTATAACCACAGTTTCTTCTACATGAAAAGAATTTCAAAGTCCTGGGTGAGGTACATGGATTTACAGAGACAAAATTTGGAAACAACTGATTGATTGTTCAATTGATTGATAGGTCAATTTGATCACAGCAGGTGCCTCTCCAACCTGAACCATGAAAAGTAAGTAAACTGAACTAGGTTTCTTTTTCATAAGTAAGTCAGAAATGATTGCAGTTAAAATTTCAGATTGCTTTGGGATAATCTAAATAGAGGAGTTCTAGAAGTGTTTGGAGGCACTGGAATGGCTGTTGGCACTAACTGGTTCCCAGGAATATGCAATGTCAGGCTTGAGCATGACAAAAACACATAGAGGAAACCACAGATGCCATTTTGAATAGAATATATATTAAAGACTGCTAGTTTGTTCTTGACTCATACCATCTGCTCTATTTTTTTTCAGATGTGCAAGTTATTTGTCATGTCTAGAGAGGTATTTAGGAATATTTCTTAATTTTAGATCAATGTTTTATTCATTATTTTTGGAGAATTGCTGAATTATAATTGATTTGGGTCTTTGATGAGCATTTATGGTGGAAACAGCTTGCATTCTGAGACTACTGGACTCAAGTATGGTCATGCTGGAGCACCTCTCCTGTGAAGACAGGCTGAAGGAGAGGTTGAACCAGGTTGTAGTTGTTCAGCCTGGAGAAGAGAAGGCTCCAGGGAGACCTTACAGTGGCCTTCCAGTACCTAAAGGGGGCCTGCAGGAAAGCTGGGGAGGGACTCTTTGTCAGGGGGTGTAGTGATAGGACAAGGAGTAATGGCTTTAAACTAAAAGAGGGTAGGTTTAGATTAGATGTAAGGAAGAAATTCTTCACTCAGAGGGCAGTGAGGCACTGGCACAGGCTGCCCAGAGAAGCTGTGGATGCCCCCTCCCTGGAAGTGTTCAGGGCCAGGCTGGATGGGGCTTTGGGCAGCCTGGTCTGGTGGGAGGTGTCCCTGCCCATGGCAGGGGGTGGGAATGGATTGGGTCTGGTCTGAAGTGGAAAGGACTTCAGGCTGATCCTATCTGAAATTGGGGACATACATACAATTTTGTTTTCCAGTTAAAGCTCTCAAATATATGCACATTGTATTTTATAAAAGCTCTTGTTGCTCTGCTGCACTCCTGTTCCTGAAATAAAGGTCACACAATTACTTATGGAAACCACGTAACCACAGGCCATGCATTTCGGGGAGCGGACAGCAAAGATACAGTGTGTGATCGTCTGTTGCTAAGTAGACAAACAAGAAAATGAAATACCACCTTTTAATAGTGAAAAGGTTATGCTAGACTCTGATCAGAAATTGTTTTTATTTTCCTGTCAGCCAGCAGACATGATGTAATGTCTGCACCTGAGTATTTTGTTAATTAAATTAACCTTTTCTTCCATAACTCACCTCTTTGTCAGTTAGCCAAAAAGGCAGAAGCTGCTTTTATGCTACATGAGGCCTTCTCTTCTAGTTGCTTTCCTTCTTACTCAGACTTTTCTCAAATCTATGTTCTCTTTTCCAGAGATTCAGCTCTGACACCTTTTGCAGGTTCTTTTGCTCCCCTTCTTCTCTTAGCTGTTGAAAGCTGTTGGCAGAAAGCCTGATGTTGATTCCTTTCATGCTTTTCAGCCCACTTCAACTTGAGTTCAATCTATGTTCTTTGTTATTGCATCGCACTTATCCCATCTAAAGAAACAGAAATCTCCTTTGTAGGCAAGTTTCAAGCAAGCCTCCCTTTTCAAACTAGCCTTTTTACTTCCTGCAGTCAAATTCAAATCAACTTTCTAAAAGTTATGAGGCTTGACTGTGACATCACAAGGTACCTCCAGAAAGGAAATAATTTCTTAGATATGTATGCCTTTAAATATATTCATGTTTTAACTGGAAAAGGGGTTGGGATCACATTTCTGATTTGGCTTGAACCACCAGGTTATTGAAGGCATAATTTTACTATGCTGCGCTGGCAGAGGGGTGTGAAGGAGGCTTCTTGAGTAATTAGGAACGGAGGCTAGCAGCATTTGTCTCTAATGAGAGGCTTCATAGAAGATAGCGAGAAACAAGACTTTTCTGTAAAGAAGTCAAAATTGCAGGTGGGAGAAGATAAATCCTTCTAGAGGATTCAGTCCAGTGAAAGTTTGCTACCTCTGCTGCCAGGCAGTTAATTTTTGTGCTCTCTAGCCATATTTGAGACAAGAATTTCAGTCTTGTATTAGGATATGCTACTACTCTGTTGTCATGAGGTTTGCTTTGGAGTCAACGCATCTTTGCAGATCTGTTAGTGTCTCTTTTATTAGCACGTTGTGTGTCCTTTGTCCAATCACATAACAATATGGTAGATGCGAGGAAAGCATTTGTCATTTTATATCATGATTGGAAGAAAAAAGTTTTCCAATGAATGGTTTCTCATTTCACTTTGAAGCATGCGAGATAACGATTCATATATGCTCTGTACAAAAACATAACTAGGAGTCTTAGCAGTCCATACATCCAGAGAAGTTAAGTTGAAATAACTTGAACAATAATGGATGACTCAGGGTATTATTTAATACTTGTTCTAAAAGTGTCTTCCCCTATGCTACCTTTTTTTGTTGTTGCTTGACTTACTTCTTTCTAGACTTCCTTTTGCTTTCTGGTAATAGTGCATGGGCTTCTCTCTCCCCAGGCAGGTAGTTCTTTTAGGCTGGTTGGATGAAACTTTCTAATTAAGGATAAAATGTTTCATTTCTTTTGGATCTGTCATAATCAGGCAACAACAAGTTAACAGTATAATCCTGTGTTTCTACTTACTGTTTGATTTTTTTCTTTTTTAATTCAAATTTTTTCAACCTTTCTTCCTTTCCCTGCCTCACATTTGTTATCTTGCGATGCCGTTGGTTCTAGAGAGTGAGCGTCTACAAGGTGACCAGTTTGCTTGGGAACAGCCATTCACAGCTTGTCTGCAGGACCCACGTCTTCTACCAGCCCCTCCAGGTGGTGCCCGGCAATGACACTGCCACTGACTCGACTCTGGGGCTCTAGATGTCATGATGGCAATTAGCAGACACCGGAGAAAAGCTACTGTAAATATATTTTTTGTAGTAACGTCGTCTCATGCTGCAGTTTTATACCGTAGCCGGAGTTCGCAGCAAGTTCTGTGATGTGCTCTTGTAGTTTTCTAAGTCTGCAAAAGTTTTCTATATTTGAAAGCTTTTTTTTTTTTTTTTTTTTTTTAAGGAAAAAAGGTGTGATCAGGTGTATAAATATTTACTATAGGTAATATATGGTGCTTATATCAATGTCTAAGTTAACAGTTAAACGGTTTTGCACTTGACATACATAGCTATGGTTTGAAATGCAACCTCTGTGAATTGCATCTGGAGATTGAACTGGAGAAATGGAATGATGCTTTGCACCTCACATTAAATCACAATTTCAAATGTCTTTTTCATCCTGAATGATAATTTTGCTAGTTAATTTTAATGTGATTTGCAGTATATTGCAAATACTAGCTATAAAACGAACATCTGCAGGAATTTTGTTATCCTCATGTAAAAAAGTCTGTTTTACCCTCATGATGTCCTCATCATGATTTCTGTGCTTTGTACATATCTTTGTAAGATGGAGAAGGATGGGATAGCAGACCAGGAATTTCAGAAGGGTGGTGAGGAGAATGTTTTATGGACTTTACTCTTCCAGACAGCTCCATGCCTTTCAGCTATATGCAGGCTGTCTTGAAGCAGGATGAGAAACCAAATCTACAGAGAATCATAGAGTGATCTAGGTTGGAAAAGACCTTGAACATCATCAAGTTCTGACCTACTGAGTCCCATCATTAGAAGAATCTCCTTAGTGCCACATCCACAACTCTGTTAAGTATGTCTTCCTTTTGTTCAAGAGAAAACACTTGATTTCAATATGGAATATCAAACTATGTGGTGGTGTTAGCAGGCGGGATTTGGGAGATGCTTGTGACTAATCACTTACTGAGAGTTCCATAATGACTGTGTTATGAAAGTTTTCCAAGATAAATTTATTCGTTTCAAAGGCTCTCCTAGAACAATAACTAACCACAAATTTTGCTAGGCTTATTAAAGCATTTTATGTTTTACCTGTTACGTAGATGAATTTAGGAGATAGCTTCACAGTTTTTTATAGCTTCACAGTTTTCTACTCCCGTTTGCTGGGCAAAGCATTTCAAAGTTTATGCTTTCTTCACAAAAAGAAAATGAATTATGGAAACAATCACATCCTTGTCTCTGTATAAATTGCAGCATAAAATCTGATTAACTTGTGAATTTTTTGTGTTCAAATATTTGCTTATGTACTATGCTGTACCAAACTGCAGATTTTCTTTGCTAGTACGTAATACTCATTTTGCAGTCACTGATATCAATACTTTTTCATTGCAACACTTTTCTTGATAAATAAACAATGTCAGAGAAAAAAATGTATTGGAGAACTCCTATCAGACCAATTATATTTTCATTTTATAGTAGTTTTCACTTTATGCTCTCCATATTTTTAGCTAAAAATAGAGCTGCTCTGAACCCTGTCCAGCCAACCTGGCTTTAGAAGCTGCACATTCTGTTCAAGCCAGTTGCTGGTGTCTGTCCCTAGCAGGTGGCAGAGAGAGATATCTCAGCTTAGGACGGACCTGTTTGTGGTGTTCTTTCTAGTTAAAGAGATGCTTCACTACTAGACGCATAAACTCAGGTGAAATATCACTAGCAGGTTGTTAATGGCTTGTTTTATCCTCTTGACTTGTTGTTTGACCATATGTTTTCTACCTACTTGTGATGTCTGATAAACGAGGGAAATTTCTTTTGGAGATTCTAGTTACTCAAACCTGGTATGCGTTTTGGCTGCATGCATGAGGGATGTACGCCAACCGCATACCTAAGAGCATTCCTTGTGCTGCTCTGTGGTTCTGATCGGTCATTCCAGATGTGTTGTGTCTTCTTTATTGACAACCTGTCCAATCCCCCCTTTTTTTGAAAGCAAGATGATAGAAAACCAAGGAAAATAATATGCCTCATCAACGGACAATTAGTGGGAGGAGAATAGGAAGATATATTGTTTCTAAATCCTGCAAGCTATCTGATGCTCTAAAATGTGGTAATTATGGTAGTTGGGGTAGTTATCTTAGCGGTACTATTACAAATATTATAAATGTATTAAGGACACAACAAAGAAGGTAACTATGCAGGAAGGGAATTTCAAGACAAGGCAGGACTGCCGTGATGTTGCAAATGGACTCTGCATATACAGCCAGCAAAATGTGTCCCAGAATCTGAATAAAATGCCAATCTGTTGGAGAAACATTTAATCTTGTCATAATGTCTATAATGAGTGAGTGTAAAGCTTCTCTTTTTAAGCTTTTCCTGCTCCTAATTACCATTACTCTGTTAATGGCAGGAGTAGTTTTATTTCAAGGTTGAATTGGTCTGGCTTTGTTTGGATTCCAGCCACATGGTTTTGCTAGCTCTTTGTGAGATTAAGAAGTCCCTTGCTATCAGATACTGTTTCTGTGTGTAATTACCTATACACGATGATTCAATCACCTCTCAACCTTCTTTTCAACAAGCTGAATAAATTCAACTGCACTTTGTAGGACTGTATTGAAGGAAATCCCCAGATATCTTTTTTACACATTTAACAATGTCAGGGCAGAAGTAAGGTGCTCCATTTGCTGTTGATATATATTCTTCCATATATTCTTGCTAACTAGCATGTGTATACTCACATTTGTAGAGACATAACACACATCAAATACTTGTTCACAGCAATGTCCCTTTCAAGGTATTCAAACACACCTTAAAAAGGGGGATAATTGTGCATTCTTTCACTGTACAGGGATGGACATGTGCCTCCCTCTCTGGTGCTGGGATGAGCTTCTCAGTCCTGGGACTTGAATGCTGGAAAGCAGTTTGTCTCAACAGGGGAAACAGCGAGCCGCTTACCTCTGGCTAATTAGTGTCAAAGACAGCATAAAGATTAGTGTTTATCTAACCTATTTCTGGCTTTTTGGAGTTTTGCTAAATGGAAATTGCTTAGTTGAGTTTCTATTTCAGTCATGTTAATCACTTTGAATACAGCAAGATTTTGCCCTGGTTGAAATTTTGTGTCACATCCCTGGTATCAGGGATCCCTTGCTCTGGGGAGGGAGGTAGTTTTTTTTTTTTTTTTTTTTTTTTGTCAGAGGTGGACAATTTTCTAGTTTGGGCAAGAAGCTCCCCAGGAATGTAAAAAGTGAAATATTTGCCTTTAAAACAGTGCAGTTGATGCATATAAAGCAGAGGCTGTCCAAGTTTTAGGAGCCTAATTTCCTGAAGGGCTACCTGCACAGAGCATGTTCTGTTTGGGAGAAAGCTGGATAAGATCCCCTCTCAGCCTTCTCTTCTCCAGGCTAAACAGGCCCAACTCTCCCAGCCTCTCCTAATACGAGAGATGTTCCAGTTCCCTAATCATCTTCACAGCCCTCCTCTGGACTTGCTCAAACACAACGTGGAAGGCAGGACTGGGTAGGTCTGTGACATGGGTCCAAAGATTTCAACACTGTTGTTTGCCCATATGAATAACGACAGAATTAGTTCTGACTTCTTATGAAAATCCTGACAGAATGACACCCATACAAATGTGTTAGAAATACTCAGGGAGGGAAGGAAGGGAGAGAGTAAGACGGCAGATTCAGGTATTCAAGATACCAGGAAAGGTTAGGCTCTACCAAAGTCATCTGCAGTTTCTCAGCAGAAAGACAGGTTTCTCTCTCCATTCGATTTGGAGATCAGCTCTCCTCCTCCAGCTGCCTGTGGTTTGAATCTTGTATATCTTTCTGTGGTTTCTTCCCCTAAAGTAGAAAAGCCACAAGGCCCATACAGGCAGAAGCTAGGCAACCTGTACAGGAGATCCTAATGTAGACAACTCAAAATATATAAATAATATATGCAGGGGTTGGCAGCAGGTGTGACCGAAATGCCAAGCCAAATGTTGCAAGGAATAATGTCAACTTTAGGGAGCTACCAAAATCAAAATCTGTTTCTATTGATTTCCCTTAGAACAACTCTACCTGAGATTGTTATCAACCCTCCTGAGCATCCTGAGTTTTTGTTCTCTCAGACTTTAGCTGCCTTGCTGCAAAAGATGATTTGCATCTCAAACTACCAGAAGCCTTGGGACCGCAGAGCAGTCATATTACCGGGCGATTTTACCCTGGGGAGGAACTGCACTGACTGTAGCTTTACTTTAACAAGAGCTCAGACTTCAGGTTTGGGAAGAGGTGGAGAAATTGGAAGAGTGGAGGAAGCCATATGAGAGTAATTTTAACCTTCAAAGTGTATTGTATGTAGGTTTTTGATGTTACAGACGGGTGTCAGTAGGATTTCTGTGCCTGAAAAAAAATAATCTTAAAGGTGTTGTCTCATGCTACAACCTGTGAATGTACAAATGTATCAGCAGAAATTTCAGTGTCAGAAAAAGGAATCATCGTTTGACACGGATGGCACTTGACTCCTTCCATCTCAGTAGCTTGAACTTGCCAGGTCATGGAAACACAAAGACCCCAAGTGGGAGTCAGGTTTACTTGAAAGCCCTTCCACTAAAGGCAATTGATGCAGAGACTGGCCCCACAACCCTCTGGCCGCTTTCAGCTGTATTTCTACACCTCTCTGTGCTCACGGTGTGACACACCACGTTGATGTGAATGTCCAGCATCACAGGGTGAGCAGGGTAAGGCTGCGGGCTCTGCTCCGAAGCTGGCCCAGGGGAAGGTGGGGCTGTGGCGAAGACGGGAAAGAGGCGGTGTGACAGAGGCAATTTGAGGATGGACTGAGTTTCTGAATGAGGTACAGCCTTTGCCTTTTTCTTGTTTGCTGTCTCCAGTGTCTTGTTTCAGGCAGTATCGATCGTGTCAAACCTGGGCAGCTCTATCAGCAGAAACGGTAGTCTTTGTGCAGAAGGGAAAGTCCTCTGACAGCCAGCAGAGCATATAAAACTAATAAAAGTGCTGTTACAAAGCCAGTAATAAACATGATACAGCCTGTTAGCTGTTAAAGTGGCACAGTACAAAATTTCTAGGAGCCCATTTGGTTGGAGTGTCATTAAAAGGCAGGGACTTTTCTGCGTGTGCCCCAGCTACCAGTCCTTCTGGTAGCCAGGGCTTGTTTCAGCTCCGGGGACTCCACCAGATTCTTTCCTCTACCCCCAGATGACCCAAAGAGGAAGGAAGGAAGCCCGCTGGTGATAACATGCCCTCCTTCATAGCTGGCTGCCCCACGAGTGAAGACTGTAGGCTTTGTCCCTTGCTCTCACAGCAGCTGCTGCAGCGCCTGCATGAGTGGCCACAGCCAGGGAGAGAGGCAGCTGCTGAAACTCTCCTGTCAAGCTGTGCTGGAGCCTCTTCAGGCAGCTTTGCAGTGCTCCTGTTTAGCTTCTGCAAAGAGATAGTGGGGTCAAAGGTGAAAGATTTCAGGGGACGGAAGAAGGGACTGAAACGTACAGCCTTTAGCTACAAGAAAGAAAGCACAGACCAGAGTGTCCAACACGTCCCAGCAACCAGTCCCAACAAGTGACAATAAAATAATCTTCAAAGAGACGGGTCGACAGTGACCTTACCTATGGTGCCCAAACTGCAGTAGGCAAAATGACGTGAATTTTCATAGGAGAAAAATGCATAGGCAGAGACTAGGTCAAGAAATCTACTCAACTCTGCTGAGAGTTTGGCATTCAGGAAGGTGCCTTCTGAAGGATATGAGTGAAATCCCGGTACTGTTAACATCCAGGAAGGTTTTGCCACTCATAATACGATCTCAGAGTTCATTCCAGGTTTCTCCATGATAGGCAATGCCTGTCTACAGGGGAATACAAAGAAAGTAAATTCACAGCCTAAATGGCTTTCATACAATTGTGATTATGAAATAGAGCAGAGAGGATTAAAGATCAGCAGCATTAACTCTAGGTAACTTTAATGAGCTCTGTAATTCTAGAAACAGTGAGGAGCTCAGCATTGATACTTACTGATGTAGACAGGATAACAGTGTTTTCAGAAAAAAATTAGCACCTTCTCAGACAGGAGGGCAAAAGGCTAAGGAGAATGGCTGTGCATCACTTTCTCTGTCCCAGCCTTTATGCCTCGTTCTTATCCGTGAAATCTGAAATGGCTTTGAGTTCCTACTAATTTTCGTTTTCTTCTTAAATGTCAGAGTAATATTTTTCTGCCTCTCTTTCTTGACCTTTCTTATTTTCAGTGAAGGAAGAAAGATGCACTTTTTATGAATTGGGGTGAAAACTGTTAGCATGCAGCATGCACACCTGCACCAAACTTTTGGAAAATAGAGGGCAGCCACACTGTGCCTGCGTAGACACAGAGAGTGTCTTGAATCTTTTTGCCTTGGAACATTTCTGATGGGGAAATAATTTCTCCCTGCCTGCTCCTTCTCTGCTCTGACAGCTCTGGTGTGAAGGATCACTCCTACATAGCGAGAGGAGTAATTTGTCTTCTAGGGCCTGAGCTAAATATGGACAGGGTCCTATTGATTTCTATGGGAGCTGGATGG
This sequence comes from Anser brachyrhynchus, assembly GCF_964034855.1. Taxonomy (NCBI): domain Eukaryota; kingdom Metazoa; phylum Chordata; class Aves; order Anseriformes; family Anatidae; genus Anser; species Anser brachyrhynchus. Next base: position 18,962,829 of record NC_137696.1, read on the forward strand.
GCTCATAAAGGCACCTTTGTAGACATAATTTGCTACTCTGAGCTCAGGTCACTGCTTTCAAATACTTGCAATTTCATTAAATCAAGAGTGCTTTCAGAGAGGAGAGTCTTTACTAGTTCTTGCCTCATCTCTGACTGCATGATCTTGAACAAATCACCCAGGTCAGAACCTTCTATTTTGTATTTTTGAGTCCATTTTCAGGTGACATCAATGAATCATTAGACTTTCCAAAGTCCTGCGTGCCCACAGGGTAGGGCTCCCATGCTTTAAAACCAGGAAAGTATCTCTTTGCCAGCAGACGTGGAGCCTGCAGGACTGTCCTATGTGCTCTGTGCTGTACAGATTATAGTGATAGGTAAAGAAAGACAAAAAGAGAGTGTTCTTTACAAAAGAATACTTCCTGCCTGGCTGATAAACACCGCAGGAAGAGATGGCATGCATTACAGACCGGGGGACCTGCATGGTGTGAAGATGTTTGAGGTGCTACATTGCAATGTGGTTGGCAACAAACTGATGATGCTCTGGGGTAAAATCTGGGACTTTGCACTACTTCAGTCCAAATCTGCAAAGGAAGCAGGCTTGGAATTCCTCTGTGAAAATGCCCCAAAATTTGCTGCTTCTGGGTTTGCCAAGAGCAAAAGGGGTGAGCTTCAGAGCTCAGTGCTTGAGGCGAGGGCAGGTGCAATCCACATGTACACCACTTTAGAGCAAGGAGGCTTTGAGGGAATATGATGGCTGCTGACAGAAGAAAACTTTCCTTTTGAAAATCCAAGAAATGTCTATTTTAGCTTATCTTACAGGGTCACCGTTGCTAGAAGAAACCAGCTGAGAAACCTCAGTTGCTATTAGTCCTCTGAAGTAAGTAAGCAGACCTCTGGCCCCAGAGCAGTCATACCACAAGGGGTCCCTGGCTTCTTAAAGCTCACAGCTGTTTTTTACACTTCTGGGCCACAGATAAGTTACTACAGCTTTCCCATCCCCTCTGAAGATAATGATGCCATCTCACAGCTTTCACATATTAACCACAACTAGGTTTCTGCCAGCTTTCTCATATCAGTCATCAGTGAAAAGGGCATAAATATAGGCCTACAGGCACCTGCAAGTCCCCTGGTCCTCCACGTGGAAGTTGTGCTGAGGAGAGGCTTCGCATGAGTTGTGCTGACTTGCAACAGGTAATCTGCCTGTGAATGTGTCAGTGTGGGCTTGTAAACTTTGCTGGGTTCAGGAGTTATCTTTCTTTTATGGAAGATTACTGAGTCTGGGAGAGAAAGCCCCTTGAAAGTGTTTAAAGGTGACTGTACGATGTGTGTGGAACTGCTGCAGGTGAGTGTGGTTTTCATAGCTCAATGCTGTATCAGGATGAACTGTAGCGTATGGGCTATCGCTTGTTAGAAAACATGGTAAATTTGGTAGGTCTTAAGTTATAATTGCTCTACTTGGAGACTAGAGTTGTAACTGTTAAAGTTTGTGTCTTATAATACAGAGTCAAAAGAAATCTCCACAGAGACCTGATACAGCACTCTCTACTTTGTGTTGGATAGGAAGGAAGCCATAAGCTCCCAAGTACTCCCTCTGTGAGGGTGCTGTTATGTGGAGACAATCATCTACATAGTATTTTTATATGTGCTTAGGCAGGGAGTTTATTTCAGAAAAGGAAGTGTTTAGAAAAGCAACAGAAAACCTAAATTTGTGCAGTATAGCAGTTCTGAAATAAGCAGGCATTCTGGAGGCCTACAGCAGTTGTGTAAGAATGCATTGAGGACTCATTAATATTTCACAAAACAGAAATGTCAATATATATTAAAGTATTAAAATGTTAGCCATCTAATTTCCTTGCAACAGAAAACAAACCCTAAGAAGGCATTCTGTAGGGAAGAACATAAGGATAGACTTGAATTTACATTGCCTGTGAGCTTTATTTGTGCAGAAAGGTGTTAGGAGAAAGGAAGCAATTTTCAGGGTCTCTTCTTGTTTTGCAGCCACATGTATTTAAAATATGCATCCTACGCCGGAATAAAACCGGGGTAACTTATTTGTGCCTATTCACAGTAGCTATGACAGTCACATTCAGATGCCCATTGCTGGCCTCCTGAAGGCAGAATTATGCACTCATTTTCAGAGCCATTGGCTCTGAGCACGCATGGTTGCTCAGCAGCTGAAGATGAAGATGCTTTAGTGGGACGCTGGTGCTCCAACTGCTGAATAGTAACTGAAGCCAATGGGGCGACTCGTCTGAGCGGCTGCGCCCTGTGTGAAGCTTTGGGCGGTGAAGGCTGAACAGTTTGTCTTTCTCCTTTATAAGATGCCAGCTGCGGCGTAAACCAAGCTTTATCCCAAGTGTGGGCAACGATTCAGGCTGGTGTCACTAAAGCACGCCGTGCTTTGGATGAAATACCTTGCGTGTGCTGCTGTGACCTCCTCTTCTCCAAATGGCAAGGAAAGTAATTGTGGAAAATAAAGGGCTGCTTGTTTATTTTTGCTTTCCCAGTGAATCACAAGCAAGATTTGTCAAGGAAGACTAAGTGCTGTGGAAATGAATCAGTATCTCTGGCACTCAGTCCTGAAATGAGGCCTCTGATTTGAAATCTAGTGGGGTATATTTAGGCTTTTGGGTTTGTAAGTAATGTTTCCTTCTGGCCTAGGCATACAAATAAGAAAGAAGTCTTTGCTATGTATAGTTATTAGATGCAGAATCCCACCCCCACAGTCTTCAGGGGTTTCAAAGTCCAGATCTGCATTTTGCAGTATTGACCCTTACCCAATACCAATTCATGTCACTTGCTTGCTTTCCCCAGTAGCAATGCAGAGGGTGTGTGTAATGAAATATTAAACATTCATTACATGTTGGGCAGCCTAGGGTTTTTAAACTTCTGTTTTTATAAAATATCAATTCAGCTCAAAACCACCAGGGGATACTGACCATGCTGTGTTTGCAGCGAGAGCACGCAAACAGCTGTTGGGCTGTCCCTGCAGCTGCCACCACCTGAAGGGCACAGAGCATCCTTCAGCTGAGACCTACCGTTTTTGCTGCATTCAGATGCACTTAACTGTTTTATGCAGATGTCCGTGAAGATTTATTCTTTTTGTTGTTAAACATAGTGCTCTTTTTTTTCCTCAGTCAAATGAATTTTATCAAGTGCAGTTGTACTTCTGCAATAAGACAGCTGCAGGCTTTAAAGACGTGATGTTCAGGAGAAGCTGGTGCTTCAGCTCACTCCAAATCCCTTCTGTATCCCTTTGAAAAGCCAGACATCTAGGGAGAGAGTTTTGTATATATGAGTGATACTTAACTCCATTAAAAAAAAATCAAAACAAAACCTCCCTGTGAGCTGCAAGTAAGAATACCAGCTTCTTAAATAGGCCTTTGCTCAGTGTAACCTGGGATACTGTATGTAGAAGTAGAATGTGTTTTTTTAGGCGAGGAAACTGAGGCAGTGCGACTTCACCTGCAGGTTTCACGCACTACTGGCTGCAGGGGTGAGGGATGTGGTGGCTGTGGTTATGGGTTGCTTGGCCATGTCTAGGGAAATGCTGCCTCTGGGCTGCCCATGGGCCAGCTCTTGGACTGCTGGAAGCTGTTAAGCTGAAATATTCTCTTCATCCTGGCTTCTCCTCAACTGTTGTCTTGTGCTGATGCACAAGCTGTTGTCCTGTGCTGATGCACATGCTGGCTGTCCATCATGCAGCAGGAGCAGTCCTGGACCAACCATCCCTGCTCTTCAAACTGAGCTCCCCAGTGCCCAGGCAGTGCTCCGAAGGGCTGGACATGGGGCAGTCACTGTGGCTCAGCTGGCAGGTGGTGATGTGTTTGCTTTCAAAACCAAGTTTGGAAGTCCTTGCCAGTCTATTCAGTTTAACCAGTAGTCCCCTCTCAACTGGTCTGTATGCAAGAGTACTCACTGTTGGTAAATTATTTTGGCTTATATCAACAGCTTTAAGTGAAAATTAATAACGAAAAGTAAGAAAAAAACAAACCCTCAATGCAGAGAAATAATGGGATTACTTAGCTGTGATAGGCTTATAGTTTCATTTGAGAACATCTACACTGAAATCAGTCACACATGTGAAATGAGAATCTGAGAATCACTTAGGAATCATTGGAAAAGACCCCTAAGATCATCAAGTCCAACCATTAACCTAACACTACCAAGTCCACCAGTAAACATGACTAGTACAGGGGCGAGTCAGCCCATAAAATAAATAATCTTGATGAGGGGTGAACAGGCAGGGTGCATCTTAACTATTGGCAGTGAGTTCCTTTTGAAATGGTGGAAGCACCTGTATTATTATTATTATAGCTCTTGTAAGGCACTCTTCATCTGTTTCAGGGTGAAAGTGTTCTGTAAAGTGCTTACACAGATGACTAATGTTGATTACAATTGAAGTCTCACCTTTGCTGTTAATTTAAGGCATGCCAAACATGACGAGAGGCTGTTAGTTTGTGATTGCACGCTTTTCAATAGCTAACATTGGCCTGTAGCTGCTTAAGAAATCTATCGTACAGAGTGTATAAATGTTTTATGTGACCCATGGCCATATCTGAGATAACTTGGTATTATTAATTTATTGTTGCTTTTGCTTTAAAATCATGGAGATAAGGTTTCTCTGAATTTAAGATAAGAGCAGCTTGTGAGTATATAGGTCTTTTGTATGTATGGAGGTGTTTGTGTAGTTTTGGTTTCCCTTTGCAGGTGTTTTGAACTAATGTCATGCATGCGTATGTGTATTTAAAGCCCAGCATAAGTTGTGCTTAAAACTGCTAGGTAGACAAATGAGGGTTTCAGTGCTTAATTCTACATAAGAAACCCCTCAAACATAATTAAATCCAAACCATTTTACTTGCAGACAAATGAATAATTCATGGAGTTTAGGCATAATCAGGTTATGTGCTTTCTGAAATTCTCAGATGATGTGCGAAGGTTAATTTTTTTCTATATAGGAAAAAAAGCTTGGGTGGTTCCATCCCTAACACGAAAATGCAGGTTGCCTAGGATACCATGTTAAAGGGGCAGGAGGGCTCGGGATGTGTGTGAGGAGGATGTATACAGAGTCAAATGCATCCTAGTATTTATTTAATCCAATAGACGTATAGATTTTCATGTCTGGATGGCTCATTCTTTTCTCCTGGGGAAAACGAGACAAATGCAAGGAGGAAAAAGGGTGAAGGGGGGAGGGAGTGGCAGGAAACTGGAGCTGGGAAACTGAACAGGCAAGCACCAAAAAGGCAGAAAGAGAAAGAAAGAAAATAAGGCTGGGAGGAGCAGCAGGCTCTGGCAAGTTTAAAGCAACCTGATGTAGGTAAAGAGGAATTAAATCCCTGAGCCTTCTCTATACGTGTACCAAAGGGGAGCTACAAGGGCTGGTAGCAATTCCTGCCCTGCTGTGCTGCCAGATGTACGGGGAGGGCTGGCAGCCTGGGGGAGCTCTTCTCACGCTGGAAAACCCCAAACCGAGAGCTGCGGGGAGGAGGCAGGGTGCTGGGCGATGCCCACGTCGGTACCACGGTGCCTGCCTGCGCTGCTGGTCCCTCGCTCCCCAGAGCATCTTGACTCGGCTCTCAGCATAGAGATGCTCTCTTTTGCTCTCCTACTTGCTGCTCGTGAGACCCAGAGGCTTCAGGAACCCCTTTGCACTGTGAATTGGATTTTGGAAGGTATTTAACCGAGCCCCCAGTGGAAAAGGGATCAGCGAGTTTTTGCAGCTAAATAACAAGTAGGGAGGCTTTCCTTCTATTAGTGCTGCATAATAAACACGAAAGAAGTGATTCTGTGGTTTTGGTCCCATAAGCATATTCTCTAGAACATGTGCTTGAAATAACAGCATGCTTAGTATGTGAACAGAGGGGAAAATAGGCTTAGCAATAAGTCTCAGTGCATAGCTTGGACAGCTGTTGCCATGTGTGCTGTGAAAATTCCGGTTTTTAATGTGCCAAACTAATCTGCAGTTGTCCTGCAGCTGTGCCATGAGAACCACTAATGCAGCTGAGTCAGGGATCTCCAAGATAACAGCAAATAGGAATTGGTCTGAAATTAATCTGGCCTTGTTTGTGAGCAGGAACACACAGGCATATAATCCCTGGTGACACCAGGCTTTCCCACCAGCTAGCTGAAGCTGGCATTCTCCAGTCACCCACAGCGTTTCTCACGGCTCTCAGAGCCGTATTTACGCTTGGTGTAGGGCTGCCCCAGTCCCCTGAGCTCCAGTGAGCAGCACTGTAATCCAGGATCTTTCTGAATTGTCATGAAATATGCCTTTATGATGGCTTATTGAAATCTGGTTATTCAAGTCTTTGACTATCAAGGTCTTGAGAAAGGGCAAATGCCTGCACTGTAGTTTGGAGACTTAACTATTGTATTAGGATATTCCATTTCTTATATCTCTTGTACTGCTTTTGGGTCACCTAAAACATCCTGTTTCCCATCAGCCAGATGAGTATCTTTAAAACAAGAACAGTTTCTTGAGTGTATATTGCTATTTGGAGTAAAGCTTGCGGTTTTAACACTGACCGAGCAGAGCAGCGCGTGTTCAGTGTAATGCTGCTATCTGGAGAGCAGTATTAAAAGCATTTGTCATATGCTTTGTTCTTCTGCTTGCTGCATGGGTGTTTCACGTGGAAGAGATAAAAATGCTGCATGTGTTTGATGTGCAGCACAGTGCTCCTCCCTGAGATGTTCATCCTTACTAGCACTGCAGTTGCGTCCTTCTGACGCCATCCCACCATATCTACCAAAAAGCCCCTGGACTTTTATCTCTTGCATAGTTTAGTTTTCAATAAGTGTATCATATGTGGTAGTGTAAAATAGCCACACAGCTGTTCTCTGAAACCACAGGCCTCAGGTTTGAGGCTGAGCCTGGGAAAGGCTGGGTGTTGGCAAATTGAACTGAATGCAGCTCCCATTCCCGTAACTCTCATTTGGGTGACTTGTCATATGATGACCACAGGAAACATGGCCCATGCACGGTCTCCCCTGCTTTGCATTGTCCCGTGTAACAGTGAAACATGAAAAATTTCTTGTTTCACGGTGTTATCTTTTCCCTTGCCGTAGGTCTAACAGCAGCCAGTCCGAAACTTGTTTGATTGCTGATGGCTTTGCAGCAGAGGGGCTTTGTGCACAGCCTCTCATCCCATGGGAGAGTTTCCAGAGCATCTGCTCGTGCTGTGAGGGAGAGGCTGTGAGCCTGTCCAGTCCCTCAGACCATCTGCCAGCTGCTTATCAGGGGGCTGTGGGTGTTCTGGAGCCTTTGTGTTAGGTGCTGCATTGGAAGTGTTTGCTGTTCTTTGCAGTCTGATTTAATTAGGAAAAGAACAGTAGGGGTTCAGTTTAAAAAACAAAACAGGAAAAAAAACAACAGCAACACACAGAACAGACGTACTAAACATGTATTAAGCTGCTTTTTAAAATTCATTTTAAAACATTATTTAGAACTGAAACTATTCTACAGAGGTGAGCCAGCATAATTCAGTGAATTGCCTGGAATTGCTGATAAGGTAGATGTCAGTAATGGATGCAGAAGTTGCTGCATTGGATTATCCATATGGGCAATGTCAGTGTATCATCTGACTTGCTTTTATTTTGTACATCTGCTTGTTTGTGTCTAGACCTTCCCAGTCGCTTCTTTCTGTAGGGTCTGGTGTGGCCTTACTAAGAGCATATTTATCACTACTAATGATTATTTTCCTACCCCACTGGAAATTCTGTTTCAATGGCTTAATGTCCTCCTGTCACTTACTGCTTATTTTTGTGACTGAATCCTTCTCCTGAAACAGCTCAGTATCTGTAATGAATAAAGAATATAAGGCATTAGCTTGCTGGTATCCCATCCTATTGTAAGAAATCACTTGCTGCCTTGTATCTGTGCTGTTATTGCTTTCTTACGGCACAGATGAAATCATAGAGAAGGCTGGAGATCAAAACTATTTCTCATTATGTGTACATTGAAAAACATTAGCCTAATATCTTTCATAAACAGGAGGAATGACCTCAAATGAAAATAAGTAATCTGTTCATATAGGCTTAAAATATGGTTACGGCAGTAGAAAGAACTGAAAATCTTGTAGCTGTGCCTCCCTGCTGTATCTTATCTTTCAGATCAGTAGATAGGTACTAAAATGAGCACAAGGTCGGGGAACATCTTTTCAGTGTCTTTCTGGAGAGTGGTGTTAAGTTTCTTTTGTATCAAATTTTTCTGACTGGGAGGAGGAGAAATGTTTCTCTGCTTAGAAAACAAATGCACCTCCACTGTGGAATTGGATTATGAGAGTCCAAGATGAAAATGCGTTTGAAGGCTGAATTGACCTAATCTTCCCAGTTGGATTTTCCCATTTCAATCCATTCTTGGTGTTCTATTTTTTCAAAGAAATATTTGAGGTTAGGTGCCTTATACATACAGTATGTCTATATATGAAACCATACTCAGTTTCTCAGTGTTTAATTGAAGAAGGGAAGAATATGGTTCACAGGGAGCATAAGGCTGTGGAAATGTAAGAAATTCTGATAACACCACAGTGAGCACAAGTGATGTGTGCTTATACAAAGCATAAGCATGTATAATGGCTCATTGATGTAAGTTCATTTGATGTGAATTTAGCATTTCCAGAGCTCCCCTGCAATAGCTGTTTTAAGTTCAAATGCTTATTTTTCCATGCAAAACATTATTCTGCACATTCGCTCTTAAATTTTTATTAGAAAATTTTCTAATATAGTAGAAAGGGCTTTAGATTTTTGTCTTGCTTAAAATTTGATTTTCAGTTACGTGATAGGACTATAAGGCTGTTAAAAAAGATGATTTGGTCAATCCAAACACAATTGCTGTAGTCCATTTCAAGACCTGTAATCCTTTTCACTAACTTAAAATTCTTCTAGTTGGTAAAGTAGCTAGGCTATGAAGCATTTGTTCCCACTAACTGATTTTTTGGCCATGACAATGAAATATGTGGGCAGCAACATGCAACAAGGATAGAGATATTGATGACAGATTTCAAGTCACCTGTGATCCAAAGAGAGCATGCAGGGTGGATGCCTGATGCCTACCAAGTCCCAGAGCTAGGCAGGACAAGAGGAACAAAAGACCAGTAACATGCCCAGGAAAACACTAATTTTGTCTGACTCCACCTGGGTGCCAACACTTGTGAGGGAGAATCATTGAATCAAAAGCAGATCTTACATCTCACATCACTTTCTTCCAGTGATCGTGTTTTTCCTTTCTGCCTTTCCTTTCCAATTGCTTCAGCTTCAGAGGATGACTTTTCGTGGTCTTTATTTAAGCAGATGGGCTATCCTTCTTCAAAAGGGAAAACAGAAAAGCTATATTGGCAGCTGCTTAGGGGGAGAGGAGACCTTGTATGTGGGAGGTTTGGCTTTCACTGTGACCAAAAGAAAGTGGACCTGTGCCTATAGAGAAGCTGGCTATTAAAATAGCCTATTGCTACTGTGTGAAGGTGATTGATGATGTGGGGAAAAAGGAGAATAAGAAATAGTCTGGCTGTGATATTAGTCAAGTATGACCTAATGAGGATAAAAGATGATTGTTCACTGTTGTCTATTGGCTAGGGAGACAGTAGAGATGTATTTGGGTGATGCTACAGATGAAGGCCGTGCAACCTCTTTGAAGCTGGGCCCAGCTGTCAATTTTAGGATAATTCCAGGTGAGTTGCGTGGGTCACAGATGCCCTTCTGTGTTGGATTCTCCTGTTCACTGCTCTGTGTTCATGCAGAGTATGAGATGCTTAAAGAAAGAACGGGTTTTAAGCTGTTGTAGGAGGTTCCCTGCTGCATGTAAAATGTGTACTTAAAACCTACAAATTAAAACTTAGTGGTGAAATGTAGTCATTGCCTCTTACGAGTTGACATTGAATAATAGAAACTATATAAACACTTCTTACAGGAGGAAGGTGATATCCCAGGTTCTGCTATGTGTTGGCAATGTGGTGGCAACTAATGACTTGGTAGTGCTGATCCATGCCCTGCAGTTAAGGCTGTAAGAAGCCAGTATGCTTTGCATGTGATATGGATACACCGAAAGTAGAAGAGCAGGAAAGCAATTTAACTGGGTCATATATTAAAGAATTTTTTTTTCTCCCCATGTTAGTAGTGCTCTTAGAAGTAGATAAGTAAGCCAGTGACAAAAATACATTCTGCTTATGATTTGAGAGGAGATGACTGAGCAAGTGCGTGCAACAAAGTTTTATTCCAAGACTTGAAAGCAATTTGAATTCAGTATACAATAAATATCGTTCTTAGTTTCCATATACGGAAGCCACCCTACCATAAAGCAGGACTGGTTTTGTAGATTTTATGGGGATAAAAAACTTTCTCTACTTGCAAAGGATTCACAAAGTAGATTCATGAAGAATATTCATGAATTAACCAGATTAATTTCTTGATGTATTAAATCCATACCATACAAAATTCAAGAACATTTATAATAACAAACAAAACCCAACCCCCGAACATAATGAGAAATTAGAAGATCTAATGGGTAAATGTGGAGATACTAATACCTACTTGCGTGAAAGTTGCGTTGCCTCTGCGCTCATGGTATATTTTATGGGTGGTTTTTGTCAGTGTGCTGGTTTAGAGAGCTCGTGTTGTGAATCTTTACTTACAGGAAGCATAGTTCTACCTGGAAAAACGTTATTAAAAATCTTCTATGTATCCAGGATAGCCAGATGTAATTTGGCTTGTAAGCAAGAGAAGTAGACATTAAATTGGCATGTTATTTGTTTGCATTATCTAGGGTCTCTGAAGCAATTACTTCTGCATATGTTAGCAAGTCTGGAAGTCTTTCAGTCTGCATATTTACAGGGCAGAGACAATAGCCACAAGGTCTGATCCTTGAAGTAGTACAGAAGTTGACAGATCAGGTGTATGCCGATGCCTATAGTGGATGTACATAGGAGATGATTTTTTTTTTTTAGCATTAATAAATACTTGACTTCCAATGCTGGCCCTTTTACCTCATGTATCTGGTAACAAGGCTTGTGCACAAGCATTGTCTATTGCAGTCTCTAGGAATTTAATATTAATTCCCTTCATCTGGGTAGTTCTGCTGCCTTGGCTGAGAATACTTTATAATTAGTGACATTTTTCACTTTGGTCCATTGCTTGTTCCTGCTATTTTCTCCACATGAGAAGAGTTAGTTTTATTTTATAAGTGGTTGATAATACAGTGTATACTGTTTCTGGGTGTTAATGTGTGTAATCTAGAAACTCACCTCCTGCCTGCCCACTTCACTGCAATCCACAGCAGGCAGAGCCTTCAGCCAGCAAAGGCAGTCCTAGGACTTAATTTCCTTTCTGCTGGAGGACTCTAAGCATGCATTTTCCACTTCTATGTCAACTTGGCTTTAAAGGGCCCTGAAATAGGTTTCTTGTACTCCCTCTTGTTGAGAGGAATAATTTCTACAGGATGTTTAACTACCAATTGGTCCAAAAAGCAAAAGCTGCTATATAGCTGAACCCTTCAAGCACTCCCTAGGGAAAGGAAAGCCACCACTCAAGTCCATCAGTGTGCTTTGATTAAGAAGTGAGGGAATAGGCAGCATCTCCTATTCTCTCTGGTGAAGACTGCAATTACTAGGCATCAGAGTGGTACTCCTCCCGAAGCAGGAGGAACTGATGTTTGGTGTCTCCCACCCACAATGAGCACAGCAAGGTCTGTCTCCTTGTGTGAGGGTGGTGCTCCCTGAAGTGTGGGAGAAGTTGGACAGTTCACTTGCTGATATGTTAGACTGTGATTGAAAGAAATGTAAGAAAATGGGGAGAAAATATCCCATTTAGCCTAAAAAAAAAAAAATTGTAGGAAGGTACTATAGGGAGGCAGACCGTGACACACTATCATGCCTGCTACCCTGCAGCAGGATCATCAGCCCTTATTTGAAATAATGATCTTTGTTCTGGATTTCCAATGGAATAAGCCAGCTATTTACCAGCGTGCCAAGTTGTGAGATCGATTAAGAATTGAAACAGTTTGCATCTGCAGATGTGCTGTGCACAGTCAAGTATAGGGGCATCAATATTTCGTTAAATCAAGACCAGTGTTTGTATGGACACTTTGATTACAGATGTTGTTCAGTTTAGAGTTTCTCTGGGGGTCCCTTTTTTTTTTTTTTTGCTATAGGTGCACATGAGCACAGCACAGTTTCTTCAGTTTCTTTGTGCCTCGGTAGGCAGAAGTTGGGTGGGAGGCCAGGAGAGGGAAGGGAAGGTTTAGAGGAGAGTTCCTACAATTATTTCAGTATGTTACAAAAGTGATCCAAATCCCAGAGGAATGGCAAGGGAAGCTGCAAGGCTGCAATGCTCTGCAGCCTACTGGAGATGTGACCCAGGTCACTTCAGGCAGAGAAAGAATGTGCCATTCTTAAATTTCATATGGATGCAGATGGTGACCTAACTTGAGTAAAGGATTTGTGGCTGTGGGTCCCAAACAGGGATGGCTGCTTCATTTTTGTCCAGAGGTAATTCCTTAATTATTCCTCTCTTTCCACATTATGCCTCTTAATTGCACATCTCTCTTTTCTGTCTTGATGACCAGCCAAGGTCTACTCATCTGCCAGATCTTGTGGGCACAGACAGCCACCTCTCCATGTGCTGCGGATATGGAGTTTGATATATCAGCTGGGGTTCTGGATTCCAGTAGATTTCATAGTACCTAAAAGTTAGGGGTTGCAACTCCTCACTGGTAACTGAGCCTCTGGGAAAGAGTGCTTCTAAGCCGTATAAATGCAGAGCTCCAAATTTACAGTGAAAATTTACATTTCTTCTGGGATTTAATTATCTTTTGAAGAATAACTTGGAGAGACGTGGTGCTTTCAAGTGTTGTGGACAGGACTACAGAGCAATAATGTCCTTGAAAAGCATGGAGCAAGCCGAAATCTCAGCTCCTTGCAGCATCTCTCACTAGCTCAAATCCATAAGTCCCCATCTGTTCAAATGCCTCCACAGGCACACTTGTCTGCAATAACATTCAAGTAGTTATGACTAATCAGGTAAAGAGATGGCATTTACAGATTTCAAGTGTCTGTGTAACTGAGGATAGCTCAGGATATTCCCAGAGCTATGACGGGCTGAAAGCAGTAGCTCTCTGACACTGTTCATGTATTGTCCTTATGACACTTTTTTTAACTGGTGCCACTCAGGGCAGCTGTAGCTAAGAGAGTTTACGTGGCAAATGGGGAAATTCGAACTTCCTTACGCTATGCTTAGCAAGATGTTTTTCAGAGGTTCAGATGACACTCGAGTAGGGGTATATTTTATTGAACCATGCAGTTCTCTGTCTTAAGAAATGAAGGTCATGATGAATGTGAGCACAAGAGATGTGGGGTGTGCTGTGCACAAGGCCACGGTCTTGAACCCATCTACCTGCTAGTACAATGGGAGGCCACGGAGTGGCTGTTGGCAGAAAAGTTATTGTTGTGTACCTTCTCTACAGTTTTTGAGTCAAATACTTCTCAGCTGATGAGGGCAGTAGACAGTAGATGCTCTGGCCAGCTGGGCTCTCCAGTTTCTTGCCTAGGTAGCTGAAAAGACGTGACCCCAGTGAAAGGTGCCTGGAAGAGAATGCAGTAGAAATTTGGATGGCACATCTAAACCCACTTATGTCTGATCCCAAAAAGATGAGGTCAGCAAAGCAAGTCAAGTGATGAGACAGGTTTAGCACCAAATTCCTGTGCTCTAATTTAAGGCAGAGCTTATCTCAGTAAGAAGCCTGGTGCACTCACTTCATTTTCAAGGAGCGCAGAGGTATTTCTCAGGGTACTGACCACGGAGTGATGAAGAATACGTTCACCAGGCAAGGGGATTATGAGCAGATGAGCTGATTGCATTGCTTTCTTCTCTCTGAGGGTGCTGCTGCCATTTGCTGAATCAATTATTTAGGTTTCATGAATTAGTGATTGATTAATTAAGAGCCGTATTGAGAGTCAAGGAGTTCACTAAAATAACACAATCCTTTTATGACTGAAATACTAGTATGAGGGGTGACATTTATTTTCTTACCTGCTTCTGTTAAAGATGATTTTCCCCCAAAATGAGGTATTTGGGATGGTCACAGAATGAAGATACCCTCTGTTCTGTAGAGGTTTTCTGATGAGATGCATGGAACAAAATTAGCTGCATTTGCTAGCAGATCAGAACATGTCCTGTACATTGTACAGGGCCATGCTTACTTTTGTCACTGTAGGTCATTTGCTCATTCATTAATAAAAAATGCATTAAATTCAGTTACCATTGTCTTTATGGGCCATTTCTAAATGTGGTACATTTAATAGGCCATCTAAAATTCTTCCCTTTTGCTACAAGCCTCAATTTTAAAATGTGACCTTAACATTTTCACAGCTGTAGCAGATAGTTTTTTTTTTTATCTTTGGAGACATACAATACTTCTAGAGGTCCAAATAGCATTGAAATAAAATGTCTTAATGGAGATGCAAAAAACACTAAATACCAAGCTGAAAATTGTTCTGACAGAAGGAATTATTCTGAGATGTGGTTTTGCACTAGGACTAGGCCTTCTAGTATATTGTTTTGTATCATTCTGCATGAAATTTAGCCCCGGTTGTAACATGCTGAATGTGATGACTCTACCAGAGTTTGACTGAAGTACAGAAACTATGGTTTGTGCTCACTATGTCTAGTGGCATTAAAGGATTGAAGCATGCAATCTGGGGATATGAAGGGTGTAACTTGTCCTAGTGTAGACGGGAACAGGGAGGACTTACCTTGGGGCCATCACTTCCTCCTCAATCTCAGGTGGTCTGTCCAAGAGGCCAGCCCTGTGGAATAGGCAGGAGGCTGGCAGGGCTCAAAACACACTCCTAGGGGGCATTTTGCTGCTGTTTTGAAACAGTTTGCTTTGAGTTTATTTTTGCTTAGCTGTGATTGCTTCGGAAACTGCTTTGTAGCTAACCTCTAGAGTAGCCTCAGCGCTGGTGAGACATCCTGTTGTTTTTCTGGCTTGTCTTTCAGAAGTAACAGTTTCTGAAAATGGCTGTAGAGCTTACATTTTATTCTGACTTGAGCACTTAGAAGATAATTCTAATCAGATATTTTCTAAAGCCTTGACAATAGGAACTGAAAGGAACAGAAAGCTGTATCAAGGCCACTTTTGCTTCCTGGAGCCCAGTGCTTGCTGTCTGAATTTTAAATGCATATAAATCAGGAATGCTTGTGGTGCACAGCACTGACCGTTTGTGCAGTGCAATGCATAGATGCCCCTAAGGAAAATCTCTTTATGAGAGGGAGGCCAGCAGCAGCCATGAATAAATGCTAGGGTGCATTTCTGGACTGAGATATTTACTGTATAATGACTCTATAATGAAAAAGAGTGCGCACTAAATAACTTCTGTCAGTAAGTACTTAAAACCCAGCTATTTTACTGATTCTCAGAAGAATACGCCTGCTTGTTCATGCTAGCTTTTTTATTCTTTCCAGAACTGTATACATTTATAGTGGCGATCAGCCATACATAGTAAGAAGCATGTTTCTCATCTTGTAACTCCTTTCTTCCTGGCCTCTTGGAGCTAAGATTGCAGAACCCTTGTGCTTGGCAGGTTCTTGAAATTGCTATGCTTCTTCTTGAGCCTGGAATTGCATTTTTAATATCTTGGCAGATGGTGTTCAAACGCTTACGAGTTTTACACCCACAGTCCTCTCTGGTGCCAGTTGGGTATTTCTTCTGAGGAGCATTTTTCTTCTCTAATTACAGCATGCTGCGGGTTTTTTCCTCCTCTTCTCTAGCAGTAACATGTTTCTGCAGCCCAGGATATGTTATTACTATCGCACAGTTTGGAAGGTGGAAAGCACTGACCTTCAAAGTTGTTGCTTCTGTTTCCCTCTCCCTTGGTTTCTGCTAATGTGAAATTCAATTCCATTAATGTTTTGTAGCCTGTTATGCATCTCCAAGTAGTTGACTGTTACAGTAAAGGGGAAGAGATTGGAAGTGCTGTTTGGCAAACAGTCTCGGCTGTATAGGCTGTCTGCTGAGTAAATAAACCCACCAGTTAAATCTATCAGTGTGCATTTAAGTATAAGAGAGGGGAAAAGAAGGCCTTCTCTTGAAATATAAAGAATATAAAAATGAGGACATCACTTTTTGTAAAGGTTAATGGGAGACAGATAATGTCATTGTCATATTAAGGAGCTTTCAGCATGGAAAAAAACACATTTATCCTGATCTTTGGAACACTGCATGGCAGCCTCATGTTTGAGTCACTAAAATGGACTCCTAGGACATCTGTACCAGTATGAAGGCTTAAAGTAGTAGTTTGGAAACTGGGTAGCAGAAAGAAAATGTAGAGACGGGAAGAGAGTGGTGGAGTGGTGCTTTCTTGAAGCAGGGCTGGAGGATTAGCCTGGCTGCAAATACGCAGGGTGCCTGTGAAGCATCCTCCCTCAGATGGCATGCCCCAGCTCCGAATGGTCTGGAACCGTGTTGTGGTTGACTGCCTCTAGTCCCCAGCTACGAAATGCCCCATCCCAGCGCCAAGGGCTCTCTAGCCATCAGGACCATCCCAGGGATGATGATGGGGCCAGTCTAAGGCCAGATACTGTCTGTCTCTGTAACCTGCCTCCTTCCTTGGTTCTTCTGAAATTATGACCACAGAACCTGGATATCAAGCTGGGGTGGGTGTAAATATTCCTGCATCTGGACTCTAGGAACATCACTAACTGCTGTTTAGGAGCTCTATATTGCTAGTGAAGAAAAAGCCCTTTGTTTTTAAATTGGCACCCAGTATATCTTTTCAAACAAACATGAAAAATCTGTGTATAATATCTTTTGTAGATTAGGTGATAAGTGCAGTTGATTGGAAAAAGAACTGTGTTACAACAAAGGGAAAAATTTGAGCTTAGACATTTGTTTTTAATTTTCCCCCTTGCTATGTTTCCTTTTTTTGCTATTACATCTTCTATTCATATCTTCATTTAAGTCATTCCCAAATAAAATTATTGCATGTTATATGTAGGAGGTTAAAGCCATTCTATGTTTACTTCATTTTATTTGTTCTGGATTTAGAACTAAAGCCTTTTGATAGAGGTAGTCTATACAAAGCGTTGTTTCATATTATGGAACATGCTGTTATGCTGTTTGTTCTATTAAAAATCTAAATGAAAATTGCAAGTTGGTATTGCTCAGAGAGGACCAGGAGGAACATTACTGGACTTCTTGTTAACTAGGGAGCTTCTCTCCACTGTCTCAAACAATAGACCTGGGAGCCTCGAAAGTTTTCAGAGCATCTAGGCAAGTTTATCTGGTGGTACAGTCACTTGTTACCTGTGAGTTTGTGCTACTGTCTGGTTCTGGAACTGTAGTACATACTCAAAGAACAGGAGAGAAGAAAGAGATGGTGGCTTCAGGGGGAGGACGTGTGTTATGTGAATTCTTTCCTCCTAAACTCTAACACCTCAGCTGTCATGAGTGAAGCAGGATAAACATTCTTCTCTTGTAGGGTTTTGGCGGTCACATACTGATGTTAGTTCTTTTCAAGTATGGGACTAACATGCTACATCTCTCTGCTATACCCCTTTTCATGGGAAGATGGGTTCTATTTTATTAAATCTTTTCCAGAAATAAGGCAGAGATTGAAGTGATGTCATGATGGTATTCTGACATTGTGTTATTTAAGCATTTCAGTTTTAGCTTACCAGGGTACTGCCCAGAGGAGGTACAAAGTGTGCTACACCCTTGTGTAATACGCTGTCTGCAAAGCACATGCAAGTACCAAGGATATGACTAACACAACCAACTACATATATGTTAACTTATGAAATGGCTCTATAGAGAGAATGCCAGGTTTCCCAGGGAAGCACTTGGTATATCTGAGGGTTTGGATCTCACCCAGTAGATGCCCCTATGGGGGGAAGAGAGGTATGGCCTGTTGACTGATCCCTGAAGTCAGCAATATCCTCTTGGCTTGTCTGTGATGGTATCTTTCCTAACATTTTTCCCTCTCTTGAGAAATTTTATACTATTTTCTTGTTTTTAGGTGGAGCTTGAGTGACTCTAGTCATATGTACCTTTGTTACAATTGGTATAAAATTTTCTCAGTTTTGCTTTAAGGGAATAGGCTCAGAGGAATTCAGAGTGCATGCTCAGTGAGCGGTGGTTGCACCTTGGATTACAATGAGATTATAATGAGCAACATTCACCCAGAGAGTGTGATTTTGTTATCAGGTTGGCTCAGGGCTGGCCATGCAGTCTGTCAGGTCCATGGTACCATCAGGTCCCCCTTCCCACAGAGCCTGGCCGTGGTGTCTTCATTCCTCTCCACCCTCCGTGCTATTTCTCTTAGAGTCAGCACAGCAGGCTCCCCTGGTGGTGCCAATATCTAAGGTTGCAGTTTGTGTTGCCAAGGGAACTATCATGGAACAGATTCCTTGCATATCTACCTCATCTCACCCTGGGAGTTTCCTCACCGCTGAACCCTCTCTTAAGATGTGGATGTAGGTTTAGTTTCAATAAACCACCTCCAGCTACTATTCCACACACATTTGTACTAAATAACACTTTGACAAAAAAAAAAAAACAATCCAGTTCCAGTTGTTGTGGAAAACCTGTTTCCTATATGACAGATTCCCTTTCCTGCCTTGAGTTAGAATTGCATTCCTTGTCTCTGCACTATTTATAGATGCTTTAAATTACAATGCTCATTCTAACAATACCATAAAATACTTGTTATTAATATTTCCATTTTAGGCGTTCTGTGGGTTCCATCACATCTGACTATTTCTGTGAAAATCAGCAGAATTTTAATTGGCTTAGTTTCTTCAAGTCAGTGGTGGATGTTCTGCCTTCACTTGTGCTTTACTTTGTGTTTAACAGTTGTGTTTCCCTGCTGTTGTTGTGCATTTGGCATTGTTAGGCATACCGCAGTAAATCCAAATGGACACATTTATGACTAGCTTCCCGTCTTATACGGTTGAATTATGCTGTATTTAAAATAACTTCCAAAATGTGCTGATGTCTTTACTCCACTTGCAGCTTGAGCAATTGAGTAACTGTATCATCATCAAAACTTGTTTCATGATTATTTGTTTGGGGACTAACTTTCAAAATGTAAGATTCTGCTTCCTCGGATTAAAATGTCATGTGGCTGCTGCTAGCTGCATTATAACATAACCTGATATGGGGTTCTTTTTTGTGCGAGGCAATTTATAAACAAAACCTAAGAGGCTATGGTTTCTGCCTCAGATTCCCAATCCAGGAAATAGTTAAACCTCACATGTGACAGGATGCTAACTGTCATAGGGTGGGCTGACCCAGGCCAGCTCTGTATAGAGAAAGTCTATATTGGAATAAAATGTCAACAGGGGATTGCTGTGGAGTAACTGTTCTGGCCAGTCTTTCCTCAGAGAAGAACTTGTACGTGCAGAACAATAATGAATGAGACTGCACAAATAAAATTACCTAAGTGTGTAAATGTATTCTTATAGAGGTTGGGATTTGGAAATGTAACCTCTGACAGAGGACTCAACAACCAGTTACGTAGTCTTGAATATAATATTTGTTTTGTTGAGCTGTTGCTTTTTTCTGTTACCCACGAGAAGAGGTAGATACTGAGAGAGCAGAAGAACCTATGACTATTTCAGCTTTGATGCTGTTGGAATCAGATGGATTCTTCACATCTCTACAGTGGTGCAGATGCTTAAGAGCCTTTCTGGTGCAGCCTTGAATCCTGTAACATCTTTCATCGAGGAAAGATCCTAAAAGGTGATTGGTAGATCTGTTGGTTTTGGATACCCAACACTGAAACTAATTTGTGGCAACTTACCGTTCTTCTTTGTTCTTGCTAAACACGGGGCCTGATCCCAAGTCGGGGTAGAGGTTAGTGGTTTCATCATATAATCACCATCTTAAAGGTTTTTCTAATTTCTTTCCATGGCCACCTTATCTGTGCAACCTAATGTTGAATAATATCTCAACCCGTTTTTTATTACTGAGGATGTTAGCTCTCCTTTTCATAGCTGACTGCTATTCAAAGCTTGATAGTGACTCCTCCATCTTCCTTTTTGAGGATGCTTTTCATGCTGGATAGCTCAGAAGACCTGATTTACATCAATTTCTACTGCTTCCTTTTGAAAGCAGTGACTTCTGAGCTGTGGTATATATATGACAGTCTTTGTCCTCAGCAGCTGGCAGTTAGTTACACCGTGGCTTGTCCTATCTTGACCCTAGTGTTTTCATTCCTGTTAGGAGTGGGGGAATAATTTGTTTCACTGCTGAGAACTGGGACTATTGTGCCCCCTCTATCTCCTGCTAACAGTTGTTCAGTTACTTGTTATTTTAAGTTGATGTTTTAACAGTTAGGATGCAGTGAAGCCTATGTGAAGAAGGATTTGGAGGTTACTGGAAGGAAGGTGATGCTGAGGAATGGGACAGGAATGAGGAGAAGGATGAGAGAAGGGAAACTAATACCATTTGGGAACATATCAACCTTGTTTGATCTTACTGACTGTTCAGGTTCTGAGCCAACATCTGAAGAGAGTAAAAATGTTAAAGTTCTCCGTTTTTACTACAGAGATTCAGATTCAGACTTCTGCACAAACTGCTTATGGCTGGCTGCTAAAAGTTCTTCTGTGATTTGAATGCCACCTATGATCCTAAGTTTCAAGCCAGACTTGTTGGCCATTACTGTGTAAGGAATTTTGGCTTCTCTGAGGGTTGCCATATGTCATCTGTTACTAGTGATGTGAATTCCCAAGCACTTCCTGGGACTTACTACATACTTATTCTGGAGGGATGACTTCCTTGTGTGTGGCCAATTTATAACTCATTGCAAATTTAGCATCACTTATTTTAAAACCAGGCACTTCCTTAACCTTAAACCTCTTTACAAAATAATTATAGGGAAATGTTTTGGGGAGCTAAAAATGTAATACCATGTTTTCATTTTGTCGTGGCATTTTTCTCTGCCAGTTTTATTTCTGTAATATAGTTTGTTCCTTTTACAAGACTCTGTAGTGAGCGTAAATAGTGGAATTAAAAGATGCAATCCATTCTAGTTCTTCTATATCTCAACTAATGCATATTCAACCAATGCTAACTTAGATTTTATAGCCATGTTTAGGATTAATAACATATAAAATCTAAATATTGCATCATTTTCAAGACTCTACTACTGGTCTGAAACAAAGGAAACATCTACACTGGTCATTTCTTTGAGTATGAAGTCAAACATTTGTCAGTGAATATGTGCATTTTAAAAATAAGCTGAAAAAGATGCATGTAAAAACTAACTATAATAGTAACTATAAAAAGTAAATATAAAAGCTAATAATACACAAACAGTCTGTCCCTGTAACTTATAATGCTTTGTAAATAACTGTTTTTCACGCTTATGTTACATGATTTTTTCTCTTGTTGATAGCTTCCATTATTGGTGTAGAATTGTCTCTTAGCATGTAAAAATAAACTTAGAACAGTGATAGCATGGATTTAATGACACAGATGAATAACTTCTAATGCATCCAAGAACGTATCCATTACTTTAGGAAAGCATGGTCTCATAGCTATTGCAGACTTGGATTCTAGTGTTGGACCAGCACAGGCATTGTTTGGTTTGAAGATGTTTGGCCAAGCAATATACAAAATAGTGTTGGAATTAGGAAATTAACACAGATTTGCAACTACTGACCACATGGGGAAGTTGCTCCTGGTTGTAACACCCAGTGAGTTTGATTTCTGGGGAAAAAGCCTGTAAAAGAAAACAATAGTCTAAGCTGCTTAGACATCCTTTTATGACATGCTATTTATAAAATGTGTCAATGGTTATGTCTACATGATAGTCTAGGCTGGTCCTGAACTTGAAGACACTTAAAAAGACGCTTAAAATGCCTGGTGGACACACAGGACAATCCCTTGATCTCTGACAGTTTTATTCCAGTGTATCTGCTCTATCTCACTGTGAACACAAGGTTGAGCATGTAGAGCTGTTCTCCATGGAGATCCCCGTGGGTGTAAAATGTAGCCAGGATGGAAGTCCTGAGCAGGAATATCCCTGATTTATGCTGTGTTTGTATGGAAATCACTAAGACAGAGTGCTAGTGATGCTCTGCTTCCCGTGGGCAAATACTGCTTTCCACTGCTGGCCAGGAGCCCAGGGCAAGCACGGCCAATGAAAGTATCTATGCTAGTGTGATTGGATCTGTATTTCAGAAAGTAAATCAGTGGAACAACTTCAAAATCTTTTTTTTTTCTTTTTTAACCCTCCTGTAGGGACTTTTTAGCTCTAAAATTCTTTCTCTATTTTTGTCTTACCCTTTCAACTTCTAAAAGATAAGTCCTTGTCAGCAGCTTATAGTGATGAAGATATGAGTGGAAAGGAAGGGGCATCTATAACACGAGAGTATTCAGTACCTGCCACCTGATAGGATTTATGCGATAGAAAATATAAAGCTTGGAAACAAATTCATAGTGCTTGATTGAGAGCTCAACCTGAATTACTTAAAGGCATGTCCAAGTAGATACAGTCAGTGTGCTGACGTGTGGCTGCTATTTATACTGAGGAGGGAAAGATAAACTTGAACAAGGAGTCAGCATTTCTGCAAATCTCTTCACCTGTGAAATGTCATTGCTAAATATGCTTGCCAGTGCTCCCTTTGTAATCTTGCAAATACCACACAGTTAAATTAGAAGGGGAATTTTTTGACTGGAGATGCAGAAAGGAGTGAGATCCTGGAGAAGGGCTTCATAACTTCATGCCCCATCTTGATCTAATGCTAGGAAAGGACACAGATATGCCTGGTATATTTTAAGACTTCTTTTTGGGCTGTTCTATAGTTTTCTAGCATTCTAGAACATCAGCAGTTATGGTGCCTTTCTCATCATGATTCAACACTGACTAGTAACCTCGGGTATTGACTGCTGCGTGAAATGTTCCTGTGGTTATTAACCTGGATCTCTGTCAAAGAGTAAATAGTAGAGATCCTGTGATCAACCCAACTCATTCTAGGCCTCCAAAGAAGAACTACTGTTTCAGTGTTATGTTCTTACAGATTGTCTCAGTGGGAACTGGTGTTTTTCTGGTCTAGACTTTATTTAAAAAAAAATGTTAATAGTGCAGCTTTCATGCCTAAGGACAAATTTGAAAGAAGTGTGCTGTTAGTATGGCATTTGCATTGCTCCCAGCTGTCTCTATCATCAGGTCTTGCAGTCTCTCTGAACCTCTGCTTGTTGATGCAATCTAGATGGAGATTCAGGAGGAGAGCCTAGGCATGATGTTCTATTATGAAAAAGCAAGCTACAAGAAATGCAATATCTCAACACCTCCCCCCTCCAAAGCTCTAGTGGGGTGAAATGAATATCTTTGTGCAGTGGGCCTAACACACAGTGCTTTTGAAATATCCTGGAAACAAAAGCGTCTTCCCTTACATTTTCTTGCTTCTGTTTGTTTTCAGTGGACTTGTCCCTCATTTGTGTCAGGGCAGGAGCAGAACAGGTCCTTGTCTAAATATTCAAGGTGAATGCTGGTTCCCAGTGCCTCCACTCAGCTTGTCAACTCAAAAAAAATCTCTTATCAGCTGAGAGGAGGTGGGTGGTTTTCCCAAAACATTATGGAATTGTGTATCTATTCCCTTTAAAATGAAGACTTGTCAAGTGCTCTGTTTAAGAGTGTCTTTTCATGTGGGCCTTATATGGGGTTACATGTGATTCTGTGGTGCTGTACTCTGTTCCTGCTATGAAATCCATTACATTCATTTCACTTTAACATGCATGGATTGCTGTAGAAATCAACCTTACAGTGATTTTTTTTTAAGACAAGAAATCACTGATATTGCACAAAGCAAAACTATCTTGCCTACTGTATCTAAGTAATAGACTGAAGGTTGTTCCTCTCCTTCAAGAACTTCTTCAAATCACTTCTGCTGTGCAGGAAAAACTCATTCTTGTGCTTAGCATATTTCCCTGCTACCAATACTGTGTGTCCTATTGAAATGAGACATCAAGATGTGGGAAATTATTTTGGGTTTGACCTGATGAGTTCTGTATATTTTCAGCATCTGAGAAGTTTTTTGGTGCAGAAATGCTTTACTTCGTGCACTTTTCATCTATCGTTAGATAGCTGACTTTTATGGCAAATGCATTCCAGTCTTATGTGGAGAACTTGAAAGTAATATTTAAAATAAAAAATAGATACACTTCCTAGGTGGACTTTTATAGTTTCTCTTCCCACCCCTTCTTTCCTTTTACAAAATAACCTTATGGGGATCCCACTATTACTGCATGGAAGCCAAAATGCAGAAGTGCAAGCTCTGATTCTAATCATGATAATGCGTCTGCTCAGTCCAGCTCTCAGAATTCACTGTAAGCAAATGACTTTTTTTGTTATTGATTTCTTTTTTTTTCCCCCTCTAGGGGATGTACTTACTCAGACTGCTAGTTGTCACTTTGAAATGTCAGAGATGCCATTTTGACATTCCTTTGCAGGAAAACAATGACAACGGGAGGTCAAGGAAGCTATGGGTTTTAAAGAAGTAGATCTCTAGTACGGTTCAGTGCATCTCCACAGCTAAATGACATTGATATAAAGTTAGACAAGGATATACATTTCACAATAAGATGAAGTGACTGAACCAGCTTGTGGTTGCTGCTTAGGTATGTAACATATCACCTACTTAAACCTTTTTTTAATTCCATATTCAGGTTGAAGAATATTTCATGGCAAGAACATTAGCTGTTGTCAGTAAATCAGAAGCAACTTGAAAGTGATTTCTAAAATTATGGATTTCTACATTTTTTTGAGTAGGATTGAGCTCCATGTAGGCTAAAAAAACATAATAGGTGCAGCCCTTACAAGAAAGCTATGGTATTTATAACTTTTCTTTGAAAATAAAGCACAGAAGTATGTAAGCTTACATAACAAGATAAGAAGAATCTTATATTCTCTAATCACTTTCATTTATTTCTGCTGAGCTCCAAACAGTTTTAATTAGATTATTAAAGTTATAGTATACAATACTGCTAAAATTCTTGCTTTGTAGCTTGGGGGCAACCTTTGAATCTATCATTAATTAAACACATGGAGTCTGACTGTGTACTCCCTGGGATCTGAATTTCACTGCTTTGATTTTTGGAATAGCAAAGCAACACTCTGTGGCAAATGATGGGAGTCTTGCAGCGGAGTAGGTAACTGAGTTACAAGGGAACAGAGGGCTGGACCTTGAATGCTTCCTTTTGCTCTGGAATTGTTTGTGCTGCCTGTGCCTCTGTCCCCAGGGACCACACGCTTGCAAACAGTTTAGAAACCAGCTGAGATGCTGCAGACGCTAGGTGGTGCTTTCAGTCCAATATTGAGGACAAGAAACAGAAACGCTGTTAGGAGTTGTAGAGGCAGCTCCCTACCAGTCCCTGGAAGTTGGAGGGTTAAGGAAGCTTGAAAGCTTTTAAAAATATTTTTTAAAATATCCATGCTTAGTGCCGTGGACTTAAGAGGCAGATTCTTCTTGTACTCCCCTCCATATCAAGTTGCTCCTGGTTGTTGCCCCTGTTGGCAGTCAAGGACGGAGATTAAAGCATCCTCTGAAGATGATCCTTTTGGTTTCTCTTGGAGTCATGAGAGTGCTATCCCTCTACAGCTGCCGTCTGCTTTGTCTTACAGATCTGTTCCCCTCCTTAGATCACACTGACTATAGACTATTGGACATAAGCTGATTTGTTTTAAAAGGCTTTTCACATCTCCAAGCTGTAAACTTAAAATAAATGTATTTTCAGTGAGCTTTGCTCCTCCACTGAGACCTGCTGCCCAGAAAACACAGGTTTGGTTTTGGCAGATGCAGCATCTGTTGCAGGTAATAAAATAATTGGTTGTGCTAAAATTTACATGTA
This sequence comes from Anser brachyrhynchus, assembly GCF_964034855.1. Lineage (NCBI taxonomy): Eukaryota > Metazoa > Chordata > Aves > Anseriformes > Anatidae > Anser > Anser brachyrhynchus. The sequence goes on from NC_137696.1 coordinate 18,988,650, forward strand.
GAAAAAGTCTAAGAAACTTATGTTCCTCTATAAAAGGAAGAAAAAATGTTCTACTTATAGGTGGGCTTGCAGACCGAGTACAGCAATCTCCAGCTGCCAGTCTGCCATAGGTGACAGTGCAATGTATGTTTTGGAGCAGTGCTGACTCACTGCCAGTGACAGCAAATTAGTAACACAGTGCTGTCAGGGCTCCCTATTCCGATGCCACAAGCTGTATAAAACAGCAGCTTTTGCTTTAGTACAGGGACATAGCTGACGGGATCACTTCTACATCTTTCTCTGAAAGGACTTGCGATGTGCATTTGAGATCATTCATAGTGTAATTTTTAGAAACAGAGCTATGAATGTAAAATGTGGTTTCAACTCCTGGTATGCAATGCCAAGCTGATGTGTAGCCCGGGGAGACAGATGCAAAAGGCTTTGCTGTTCATGTCAAGGTCTTTCAGGAGGGACTTTCATTGGTTTGATGAAGTCCTCAGGTAGGAGCATGCTCTGGAGAGAACTGGTTTTCCAGGGTGTGGCCAGCAATAACTTGCTGAAACTCAGGCCTCTGAAATAGGTTTTAAATTAGGTGCTGAAGTTGCTACCTTAAAGCTCAGATGTGTTTTTCTATTAGTGTGTTCAAAATAACCATGTTTTTATTTCTGCTCCAAAGCTCTTTTGATGTCCCTCTCTTGGATGGGTTTGAAAGTGCTCTTGACCTCTTCAGAGTAGATCCAGCTTTCTAAGTTGCTTGAGAAATCAGCTGTTTGCATTTTGAGTCTGAAATTCATACTGCCTGGCGAAGACTTTTTTTTTTGGTAAATGGAACAGTTTTGATCACTGAATGACCTAGGTGCTGTGTGAGCTGTGAACTTTAAGTAGCATCAAACTGGCCTTTGGTTAAAAACACCAACAACAAAAAACCAAAACCAACAACAAAAAGCAAAAACCAAGCTAAAAAATGCATTTGTCACTGGTATTCGCTCTTAGTACAATGCTTAATGAAAAGACAGTAAGAGTTAAGCGACAGAATAGTGTGCTTCTGATCATGGACAGTTATTCCTGTATGTTTGACTTTGCTTAGCTCTACTAAGTATCTTTCAAAGACTTTAAAACTTAGGGTTTTTTTATTAGTAACCTGAAGCTAAAACAGGAACACTAGTAAATGAGTGGCCTATTAGGGAGCAATTATGTAGATGAGCTGCTTCAAGAATTGGGTGGGTGCATGTCAGTGCCTAACTCTCAGTGCCTGGGAGGAGTTTCAAGTCTGCAGTAATTGTGGCTGTGGCTGGGTGCAGATGTGTCATTGTGTGACAGTAAAAGTACAGTTTTGGCTTTAAAGTGAGGGTGTATGTTTGCCTGGCCCCACGGCTTCTGCCCACATGAAAATACTTTTTAGTCTTTTTATTAGTTATTGGAAAAAAAGGAAAAACAAATTCAAGTGCTTGGAAGCAGAAGTATTAAGTAATGCTTTGCAGAATTTCCCATAATCCCATAGCTCTTGAGAACTTTTATAAGGGATAAGAAGGGAAATGTTTGACAGGTTTTTGAAGTCCTGGTATTAGAGATTGTTATGGGTAACCTTTGTCTGTGAAGGAACTGAGAAGAAAAAGTAGGCTGAAGATAAACTGCCTACTTAAGATATTTTTTTTTTTTAAGAGCCAAGTGAGAAACAGGTGAAAGAGTGAAAGGATAAGCCAAAGGCGGAAAGTGCAGTTTCTGTCTTAGGTGTTGATGCTTTGCTATAGCCTGACTGCTGGAGAAAGGCCAGCCCAGCCGGTGCTCTGGCCAGGCTCCGTGAGACCCTGCAGCAGCTGTGCTGTGCTGCCCCTCTGATCATGGGCTTTCCCAGCCAGAGTGAAGGGAAAATCTGGGTCAGCTAGGCTGGTATTTGCAAAGATTGAAAGAGGGAAATTTGTGGGTGCGTGGGGAGGGATGAAACAAATAAAACCAAAACCCCACAACAGCAAGGAATGAAGCAAGGAAGAAAACTCCCTGAAAGCCTGGTGTGACAACACCTCCCATGAGTCATTCTCTGGCCTGGCTGTGATGGGGCATCTCTGCATCTGTAATGGTTGGGATGAAAAGATGTCATAGTAAATCCTTGATTTTAGTGAGTAATGGAGTAGCAAACAGCAATTTAAAAACTGCTTCTCCAATTTAATCTAATCTCATGAATCATTTGGTCCGAACATTCTTTTCCTCCAAGCTTCTTTCATTTTGTTTAGGACCCCCGAAAAAGTGGGATGGGCACAGGATTTGTTTGTGATTAGCAATGATGTCTAATATCTGATGGGCAAACTGTAGTCTCTGAATTTTTGCTCACGTATCATGTTTCCAGGGGCAATACTAATATAGGAGTAAACCTTTTGTCTGTGCTAATTTAATAATCTAATCTTCTTTATGTAAATTCTGTGGTGCTTGTTTGTTACAATCATCTGTGATACTCTAAAATAACTTTTGCTTTCAGTGCTACAGCTGCTACATCTTAGTTTTGCAACGGAGGAATGGGTTTTGTTTAAATGTAACTGTTGATCACCTCATTTACTCTTCACTTCTGTCAATTTCTCCCTGTTGCATCTGGAACTCAGTAATTTAATTTAGCTAAAACTTGTCATTCAGAAAGCGCACAGTTTTCTGGTGCTGGCCTTAATTTGGACTGTTTCTTGAGATAAGCTTTTCCCAGTGGATAATTGCCCTCACTTTGAAATGTCTTATTTGTATCCCAAATAATCTGAATTAAACTTGCCTGTTGTTGTAACTTCTATATTAAAAATAAAGAAAAAAGCCTTAATACTTAGTATTCTCTTTGAAAGGGACTGTTTTGAAACTGGGGGCTAAGAACTGATTCTGATCTGAGAAGTAGGGATAGGGCATAGCTGGAAAATGGGTGGTAAGGCTTATATTTAAAGCTGTGCTACCCCTTGTAGTTCCTGGGGAAAGCAGATGTAGTGTTGCCTACAATGCAAGGTCAATCCACTTCTGCCTTTTAACCCTGCCTATCATAATTAGCTTTGCCATCAAAATTGCAGTAACCCAACTAAGACTGAACTAGTGCCTATGCAAATATCACCAGCCTTCCAGTTCTCATTTTAAGCTTTGTAGATGTTCACACCACATAAAAAATTAAATCCAGGTGGGACTTGGTCTGTCATTGACTATGAGACATGGCCATAGATATTGCTGGTTTTGTTCTTATGTACATATTTCCTAGCAGAGCAGAATGGTAATGTAGAGGATGCCATCATGCTGGTCAGGCATCTATTTACATCCTGTTGGAGACAAAAGGTACTTCCTATCTTTGCTACGGACTGAATTTATGTTTTAAAGTTAAGCTTAGGGTTCAAGTGCAGGTAAATTGTCTTGAGTATCTAAAATTGAGCTAAGATTTCTGGAGCAGGTGTATAATCCCTGTAGCAGCTGTGAAATCTGGGGGTGTTTACTTCTGCAAATAGACTAAGTTTCTGGAGAGTGAGCTTAACCAGAGCTGCTGTGCTCATGGGCAAAGGTTTGGTTGTGGATCTCACACTGGGTGAGGTTGTTTGGGATGATTAAGGGCCTGCTAGTGAACTTGGGGCTTTGGCACTGACTTACATAGTGAGTGTCTATTTATATGTGTATGTGTAAAGAAACGTTTTCATTAGGTTGATTATTTGTGACTGACTTTTCTGATTTCATTTAAGAAAAGATAACTCCTTTTAAAATGAGCTGAATAGCCTTTCTTTGAGAACAGAGGATGAGCAGGTCTTGCTGGCCAGCTCTAAGGTACTGCCTCACCCACCTCCCCTGGGTCAGCTGCTGACTGCAGCCACGTGCTCTGGCTGGCACGGCACCAACGAGGTCAGTGCTGGGGCCAGATTCAGCATGAAGGTGGGTGAAAGAAATAGTATTCTGAGTGAAATATGAAATATAGGGGGACACTGAATCTAGGGATATGGGTAGGACAGAAAATAGTGCTTGAGGTCAGGTGGAAAGAGAAGGGTGTGTTCGGTGCAGAAATATTAATTTGGTTTGTAATTACAGCAGGGGTATTTTGTGCTGATTCTTGCTCTTTGATTTAGTTTGCAATTGCAAGCTGCAGTTAGCAATTCTAGGTTATTCTGCATGAATTATTTGAACCAGAGCAATGGCGTCTCCTTTGTGGAGTCTGATAGAATATGTAATTACTCGGGTCACCTATATTACAAAGAACAATGTACAAGCAAGGAAGGAACAAAGCCAGTTTGGTTATCGCTAGTGCAGTGTAATCCTTCCTACAAATAATTACTGGTTTTCACCTGCCTCTCCTGGGGCTTAAACTAATTGCTGTGTTAACAGTCTGCAGACTGAGTTCAAAGGCTAGTGCTTATACAGCTGGTTCTGCAAGGAAGGTATAACAAGAAAACTCGAAAGGAAAGGAAGGAATTTGGGGATTATGTTGCCATGAACACTTGACATGAGAGGTTTTGGTCAATTCTCAGATGAATGACTTGCAGTTTATTGCTATTTTTCTTTTTGGTTTGTCAGCCACTTCCATCAACACATACTGTTGCTTCTTGCTGTCCTCTTGCATAGTTACTTGAAGACAGGTTACTGCTTATTTTTAGCTCTCCAATAAATACCTGCTGAGCTTTAACACCCTAAAAAACTTTACAGGGGCATTGCCAATTTATGAAGCAGGAAATAAGCACCGAACTTTGCTGTCAGAGGGACAATGTATGCTGCAAAAGCAGGGGAGCAGAGTAAATCTGCAGAAGCAGCAATGACCCAAGGAAGAGTATATGGCAAAATAAACTAGCCTTAAGTAGCTGATGTGATGAAACTCTCAGCAGTGTGGTTCTTCTGAGGGTTTCAGGATGCAGGGAATAAGTATACACACGTGGTACTCAGATTCAGTGATCTCATCTGCATTTGACATGCAAAACAAGCATTCCCCAAGAACCCAGTGATATCTCCCTAGTAAAGGAGGATTTTGTTTGGAAATGGTAATGCACAATGGATTGACAGTTGTACATGCTTTAATTTAAATTAATTTGGAAAGTGTAGAATACTGTGGTAACTTGGGAGCTACTTTGGACTCTTGGATAAACACCACTTAGACTTGTGTAAATTTGTAGGAGTTATTTTGACAAAAGAACTATTTACACAGGTTAATATGTGCTTTATTTTGGTGCCTACTCTATCTGTATTTGATCAATTTTCATACTGTTTACTTAAACGGTACCTCTCTAATACTTTCAAGACATTCTAGGCTACAGGGTAGAGTATATTTTTGATTTGATCTCTGACTCAGATTTAAGACAGACAATGATAATGGATTGAAATAATCTGAGTAATTTTGAGTGTCATATTTCCTGACCTATTTCCTCCTAGAGTCAGAAGGGTCTTATAGCAGAGGTTCCTAAGATGTTAGGAATCCATTGGGTTAGACTTTCTGCTGAAGGAGAGAAGTAAATATGCATTCAGTAGTGGTTTGTTTCTTCTAAAAGATGTTGTTTGTTCCATGGGACCACTGTAATTAAGGTTATAATTTAAAGAGCTCCGTAAAGATAAGTGAGACACACGCACTGCCCCAGAGAGAAAGCAGAAGTCAGTTATAGGCCTTACAGATGGGGCGAGAAGCAGTTGCAGGGATGTTTGGTGATGTGATTGCTTAACAATGGGTTTTCTCAGCCAGGGCCCAGATTTTCAAGAGGATGATTCAGATGATAGGAGTGTATCTGTGGTTGGAATGGCAGGGGAAGAAAGAGTGCAATGAGTTTATGGATGGAAGGAGAATTGGTTGAAGGAACAGCTAAGATTAGAAACCTGAAGGACAGAATCAAAGTGTGCAAAATACGATCCTTAGTAATGATGTAAGCAGGAAGGTTCTTGTTTTAGACTTTTGTAAAGTCATTGAAGTGTCCATGCACATCACAGTGGACCCTTACTTGGATAGGTGCTTGTGGTATTTCCCCTCACAGATAATAAAAAGCCTGTGCCAATATTTCTGATGGGTGCCACTATTTTGCTGTAAGCCTCCAATTTCCTGGAAGCAAATATCCTAGTGGTGGCCCTTAGAGAGACTACTGAGAGTCAGGAGTAGCATTTAATATCCAATAAATATTCTTGACAGTACAAAACTTATTGGAGTCATCTGTCCAGCAAGAAAATCTTGACAAGCCATCTATGAATATGGCTTAGATTGTTAATTTCAGGTCAGAAAGGGGTAGGAGATAATGGAGAAATATACACTTTCTTAATTTCCTCTCCATGTTTTTTTCCCCCCTTCCATGCACAGGAAGTAAACTGTATATGTCGAGTTTGTAAAAAGACGAAGTAAACAGTGTTATGGAAAAATGGCTGGCCTTCATCGTCTCTTGGTATGTCTTTCATGCACCTTCATGCTTTCTTTGGCATCACCTTTGATGTGAAAGGCAGACTGCAATGTACCTGGAAAGTCAAAATGCTTCCCTGTTTGGATTCTAAAGCTTTGCTTTGTCCAGGTGTTCACAAAGATTTCAGTAATGATCAAGGTAGAGCTCATCAACGGTAAAAGGGATAATCAGCTCTTTAATGAAAAATAAAAACAGAACTCCTTTCAGAATTGTTTACATTTAACGTTCTACTCTGTCAAAGGTTACCAAGGGTATTTCTCTATTGTTGCCTCTGTAAAGATGCATCTACACTTTTCTTTTGTGAGTGTGTATGCATGGACACCAGTGGATCAGAGGAAGAAGGACATGACAATACTCAGCTATCTTGGTCCTTCAGCCTATATGACTCCTCATCCAACCTCTCTATAGAAAAGAGTACTCCGTTTTCTTCCAAATAATTTTGGAAAGTTTTTTTTTTCCTGGTTCTGCAAGAAATTGCCTGGGAAATGCCTAGCAACTGTTGGTTGAACTAAAATATTTCCATACAGCTCACACTCCTTGAGACTGACTTCATTCATTTACTGATTTCATAGCTTGCTTTTCCTTGTCGCCTTCAGCTAGTCTCATTTGCTTGTTTTTTTTTGTCTGCTGCTTTTTTCATCGGCCAAACTCATTTTGGACTGATTACAATGAGGCTAAAAGGAGGCCTGCTATGCAGTGCCTTAGAAAACCATTCCATTGAATGACTCTATGTATAATTTATTTCTCTTTAAGTATTGTGTATGTGAAAGTTACAAATGAATTTTTCTATGTACTGTTTCAATGCTCAGCTTGCAAAGAGAATAAATCAGTTCAAAAGGAAGAGGTATAGTCAGTCTATCACTAAAGCCTCCACTATTAGCAGTTGATGACATGTAAGGAATCAACAAACATTTATCTACTATAATTAGCAAGTACTAATTTCTACCATTTTAGGCAGTCATTTCTTTGCTTATTCCCTCTATCAAGATGATCAGGCAAATCCCAGTGGCTCTTACTGTTCTTGCTTTAGGCTGTGTCAACATCCAGTGATCAGACTCCAAAGGCACTGTCTCTTCCAGGATGCAATTATATTAAAAATAACCATCGGTTTCCTCTTAATGAGTGATGTTGTTGACACAAAAGCTGGAACCCTGGTTTCTTGGTGCATAGCACTGTTTTTTTTTTTTGAGAGGCGTGATGGCAGACTTTCACAAACCAGGACGTCCTGAGATGCTTTGCACCATGCTGAAATCTTGGAACACACTTTTTTGGTGATTGATATGGCTTCGTGCTCAGTGCTGGTAGTGCCTATGTGGGATTTGCAACCCCTGCAAAGGCATAAATAAGAGACACCAAACAGGAAAAGGCGAGTCAGTTAAACAACAGGACAGATCTCAGCCTGACAGCTCTTTTTCTTGAGACGACAAAAACAGTTGCTTAACTATGTAGCTGTTGAGTGATGTACTAAATAGCTACCAAAATAATTCTGAGGTTTTCTGAGCCTCAGCAGAGGGGATGACAGTCATAGCATGTGCTGAGGTGGTTAGGCATTTGCAGCACTGAACCATGAAGCTGGTGAACACATCTGATACCTCATGCTGGCTAATGAGGGGAAGAGCACACGATGGATGTGATGCTCCTTGCTGTGGGCTGTCAGTCAGATGCCACAGCTGTATTTCTATGGTATGCATGGCTGCAGGTGTGCCATCTTCCTCTGAAACCCAGCTTTGAGGCAGACATGGATGGTGGAATAGCTGCTTTAATTCTCAGTTTCAAAGGCTATGTTGCTTGGTCAAGGCTCTGTGTGTTATATGACTGCCTTGTTACTTATGGCACCCCGGATCTGAATGTTTTTTTCATAAAAATTACCTGATGCTCTTCTGACTGAAATGTGAAACAGGGCACTAGACAACTTCTAGTACTTCAGTCAGGCTGAAATGCATCTGAGAAGTCCTTTTTATTTTAACTCTGAAGCTCCAACAATGCTGCTGTTAAGATACTAACATTAATCATTTGATCCATAGTCTTTCCAGGAGAAGCGTTGGGCTGAAGATTGCCTTTACTAGATTTTTAACCATATACTGGGATCAAGATGCTAGATACTGTCAAGTTTACTTGAATGAAGTCTTTTTCCCTTGTAGATTTATTTATTTAAACCTGCATGTGGGGGTTGCCCATCTCCATGCTTTGTGGGTTAGGCTTGCTCTGCTTTGCTTCTCCCACAGTATCCACCATGTTCCCTATGATCTCAAACTCTCCATGGAAACTTTTGAAGCTGCAGAACTGGCGAATGCACTTGGTGATATTTCCCTTAATTTTTTGTTTAGAATGTTTTTTTGAGTTCTAGTGTCCTTAAAGTGTGATGTCAGGTATTCTTGGAATTTCTTCCATGGGAAAACTTGAATTTCTTTGCATTCTTTTTGGAAACTTAACAGCAAATTATATATGTGTACACATACTCTTTAAATGGGAGTGAGGGGGGCAAAACTGCTTGTGGTACTATGTAATCTTATTGCTTCCTATCATAGCATGCACACAGCAGACCTACACTATGTCTTTTAAGCCACACCATAATTTGTAAATCAGATTATGTAGAAACAAATATGGAGGTGGAAATGTCCTGAATTTCACACTCATTCTGACTCAAGCTTCATTTCTAAATCTGTTCTTGTTAATAGCATAGATAATGATAGCTCTGTATTTTAATTAATTTAGTATGGTTTGTCTACATATATGGCTGAGACTATCAACCTCCCAAAACGGAGCTAAATGCCTGTCTGTCATGTGTGAAATTTGTAATTTATTTAATTACAAGTTTTCTTTAACCTTAACCTGGGCTTCTAACTGCTGTTTTATGCATTCTTATGTGAGCTCTGATTAGTGACTAAGTTTGTCATTTGTATAATACTGACAATTATAATTTCTTCTCGAAGGAAGTCAGGCAATAAATCAAGTTTCTTTGCAGAGAAAAAGATTAACTAAAGGTTTATTTAGCATAAAAATTGTGTTGTAAAGTTGTACATATACTGCCCTTGATATACCTCAGTCTTCCCTTTATTGTCCCTGTTGAAAGCTAAGTGAAACTATTGTGTATTGGGCTTTCAAAACAAGTGTATTTGTCTGAGGAAAATGGTAGGAACTGTGTACTCAGAAACTTGATAGCTATTTTGATGTTTGAATGTCCTCAAAAACATGGACTAATTAGAGCAATTCAGGTACTTTTCAGGATTAGATAGTCAAATCTTGAGGGCTCTGAGCCCTCAAGACTTTTTTGGGAGAGGAAGATGGGAATAGGGGAGGGAGGCCATGCTCATATGAATGACTGGGAAGTTGGTGGTTGTTAGAGATCTAAATGTAGGATTTAAAATGATCTCAAGGGACAGACTTTTCTGTATCTTATTTACACATGGATTGTATTAGAGATACCAGTCTTTCACCTTGTGGTGACGTGACAGAAGATGAAGGTAGTTTTTCAGATAGTGTGGAGTACACAGAACAGCACAACACACTTCTGTGATTCTTTGGTTGTTTGCTTCTTGCGTACTAACATCATATTTCTTGTTTCACTGCTACCAATATTTTTGTGGGACTCTGCCTGTGAGGCTGAGGGAGGCCTTACAAAAGGAGAAACATGATCTGAATTGCAGGTGTGCAGAATTTTAGATAAATTGATGGGGCAAGGTGGAGGTCTGGCTTGTGACAGCTGTTACTTGGGTGAGACATCTTTGTTCTGGTCAAAAGATTACTCAGTACCAGCTGAGGCCAAAAGGTGGGAGATGGCTAAAGGTTCTGGAGTGTGACTGGAGGCAGGATGTAGTGACCTCCAGGGTGAGGGGCTTAGGCCAAACAAGATGGAAGTGGGAGACCAAGTAGTGCAGAGCTGCCAGGGGTTTCATAGAAACAGCTTGTGAAGATAGTGGGCCAGGTTTACTTTATGCTTTGTTTAACTGGTCTTTGGGGACTGGTGTGGAAAAGCTGTGAAATGGACAGTGAAGGAATGGAGTCACAAGCTGAGAATAGTTTGGGAGTGTGGCAGGAATATGGATGACATCCAGGTTTTAGTCTAAGCTAGGTGTTGAAGTGTCATAGCAGAGCAAGCCAAATTCCAGATTGGTTTAACAGAGATGCTGGAAAATGTTATGCGTGGTGAGCATATATGCTATTCCTGCAGGATAGGCTGGGGCTCCTGCAAAACATCTTAAAAGCCAGGATACATGAACTAAATCCTGAGAACAAGCAATAAGCAGCAGTCACTTGGCTTATTTTGGAGAACACCTTTGATAATCTCACTGGTCCCAGTACCTGTGTACTGTGTGCAGGAACAGGTGTCAGCTTCTCAGACCAAACCAGCTGCTTGTAAGGGCACTGTACAGAGATACTGGTTTCAAATAGCGTTGCAGCCCCATGCATGCAAACAGGCCCTGCCAAGCTCCTCATTTTGCTGGCTTTGTTCTTTTTATGACTCCTACAGGTAGCAGGAAATGCAGCTTCTTCCTGGACACCCTCCTGTAAAAAAAGGTTTTTAAACTCCAGCCCATCTAGCAGAGGCTTGTGATGATGTTGAATAAGATGACACATCTGTCCCAGCTGGATCAATATTTGAGCTGCTTTTATCTCTGTCGCAGAAGAACAGTTAAATAAATGGCATGAATTTCTAAGAAATGTTCACAATAGCAGCTGCCAGGAATGTCACTTCTAAACTCATTGTCTGCCTTCAGTGTGATGCCTCCCTTGGAGATCTATGGCATGCGGAGTGTGCACCTAGACTGCTAGGATCGTCTGGTTACGAGGTGCACATTTCAAGTGAACGACTGGCACCTTCAGGGCATTGTAGAGCAGGTGGAGATAAGTTTTTCTTTAACCTGGGAACCTTAGCTGTAGTCTGTAAATTAAATAAGTCCTCACAGGGAAAGAAAAACAAATGCCTGCTAGGGCTATGTCTACTTTCACTGATCACTTGCAAGGTACTAGGCCTTCTGTGAAAATAAAGTCCTTAAAGGCTGTGATGCTGGGCTATAGAGCTTAAGCTTGTTTAAGTTAGTCTTCAAACATGCAATATTTTTTAACAGTATTACTCTAAAACAGTATTACTCTAATATTCTGGTAGTGAACTGCTTTGGGCTGTTTCTTATGATGAGTCACTCGGCCTGTTCTCTACGGAGGCTTACGGGGATAGGAACTCGTAAGTATGAGCTGGCTGAGCACAGTAGGAAGCCTCAGGTTATTTTGGTGTGTGTTAGGTGCTAAGCAAGGGCAAACAAACCCTGGCAGGAGATGCGGGGTGCCTGAAGAGCAGCGCCTCCGTCATCTGGTGCAAGCTCTGCTGGAGGGGCTCTTCTGCCAAAACCAGCTACACCTTCTGTCTCCCTTCCCACCAACAGCCCCTTTCAACTCTTCCTCTGCTCGAGTACTTATAAGGAGAGGAAACGACTCACAGCCTGTGATGGACCAAAGAGCTGCTACAAGCAGGGAAGAGGTGGGCAGAAGGTGGGTGGTTAGATGAGGGGCAGGGAGACGTAGGGATCACTTCCTTGTCCGTCCTTGGTAGGCTGCTGCTGTGTGAAGTTCAGCACAGGTTTATGTGGATGCCTGTGCCTTAGAAGCTGTTTGACAGCTTGATTACCTCCAGTCCCCTGAGGTGGTCATGTGTTGCATTTTGGTTGGAGAATGCCTAAAAAATGCAACTACATTTATAATCTTTCTGTTTAGCAAATGTGAATCGATTTGAATTTGAAATCTGGGAAGACTCATCTGTGTTTACCCTGACAGGTGACACACAGTGTTGCTTGAAATAGACTTAATGGTGAAAAAAATGTGTTCAGAAAAGAGTAGATTACAATCTGGTTTTATTTTTGGGGTCTGATGCATATTCCAAGTGGAAAGTGGATGCTGTCCTTTGGGTCCGATGCCTTGATTATATCTGTAACAAGATGAGGTCTGAACTTCTGGTTAAAATTGCTCTCCTCCTGACCTTCATCTGCACTAGCAAATGAATATGGGAGGAAAGAAGTACTGATATACAAGAACAGAGCCTGGAAGACCTGCAGGGAAAGGAATTTTAAGTGATGCCAGAGGCACTGTGCGTTTGCAGTTGGGCAGTAATGGCTTACTGCAAACCTATTTAACTCAGAAATGCCCTCCCTTCATATCCAACACTCCTGCTCTTACTAAGTTTGTGATAGCCTGTCCACCGATGTTACTGCTGTATCAAGGTACTAAAGGTGATTTCAGTCTGAGGTTAGCTCTGTCAGTGGCTGTGTAAGGGTGTAGTAGGCTTATCTGTGGAGCACGCATTTAGTTATTTGCTTTTAGCAGACTTAGGACCCAATCCTGCCTAAGCAGGGGAAATAGAAATGTTGTCATCTCACTCCTTCTCATTATCTCCACATAAAAGGAGGCTGCTCTTCTGTTGGAACAAGCTGTTTGCTTCTTCAGTTTCTTTCTGTAGCTAAGGTATGGGGTAGGATGCTTGCAGGGCTGCAGTTAAGATACTGAAGCTGCTTTGGTTTTGGTCACTGTGGGGAGTGGTCACTGCTACTACTGTTCAGCCACAGCTTCCCAAACTACAGTGTAAGCAGGGAAAGATTATTTTTCAGAGTGTCTCAGCAGTGCCTTGTGCCGGGGAACAGCCCTTCCACAAGGGAAGGTGACCTGGGAGCCTGCAAAGAAAGCAGGGCAAGCCTGGTGATGACCACCAGGTTCAGCCAAGACCCCAGATCATGACGGAGGTCTCTGGTGAAGAGGCAAGCCTGAGGGTGAGCGGAGAAACAGTCTGCAGACCTGGGCCCAGATTGATGGGGCACCTGCTCAGGCACAGGGATGGCTGCAATGCACCTGCAGCATAGCTTAGGTGGAGATCAATGGGGAGAACCTCTTAAATAGATACTTAATAATATACATACTGTTTGCATATCTTCATGTTCAGTATACTTTCTTACAGTTAGATGATGAATGTAATAAAGTAAGGAGTAGCACTTCTGGATGTTTTACTCTCTGCTCCATGTTAGCTCTACTCAGTTCTTAGGGACAGAGCACACTGTTCTGTATGGCAGAGGCAGAAGGCTTTTTTTCCTGAAAATAAGTTTTTTGATTGTTTCATGGGCTATAATTTGTCATGCATTACTAGAAAACAATATGTAAAAGAAAGGAAAAAAATTCTGGTCATCTTTGTTTCTTTATATTTACACTTTGAAAGCGTTTGTTCTCAGACTCCTCCCCCCACAATGTATTTTGTCTTTTAAGCATAAAAACAAGAGTAGACCACTCATAGGCTAACCTGGAAGCCTTCATCTATTAGATGGTCATTGGTCAATTTGCTTTATTGCATTTGAGCAGCAATTGTATTTTAGGGGCCTTCAGTTTTGGAGTAGTTTCTTGACTCTTAAAACTACTGTTCTTCTGTTTCAGGCATATTCATTGAATATACCTGATATTTTCAAAGAACTTTAAATTGTTGGAAAAAGCAGACAATCTCAGTTACTCTTTGCTCTCTGCTAACTCATTTCATTTTCCTAAATCTGCCTTTGGTTTTAGGTGTAGTTGTAGAAGGAAAAACAAATTTAAATGTTTTCCTGTTTTTTTTCCTCAAGTTTCTCCTTTCCTGACTTAGAATTTTCAGACTTAGAAAGTTCTCAAGAATTGCAACTACATCGATATATCTACCTGAAGAGTTGGGCACCATGAACCCCTCAGAGCTCAGGTAACCTACAAACTTTGAGAGCGCTGCCTGTTCTCATCCTGCTGCTCCTGTCCTTGCAACCACTGTCTGTGACCGCATACGACTGAAAAAGCTGTGGATCTTTGTCTGAAGCTGACAGGGTTCTTATCCAAGGGGAACTGCTTTCCTTGCAGGACGACTTACTGGTGATAAATTACCATATGATAATTTTCAATTTTCAGCATCTCTTGCTGTAATTTTTTTTGGAGAGATCTGTTCAAGGTGATGTGCTAGAGCTAATTACTTTCTTAAAATAGTTCTTGTATCTTTTGATCTATCAGGTTCGTTTGAGCTATTCAACTTGCTAATAGCTTGTCTTTTTGGTTCATAGTTATTTGGTTTATTCTTTCTGAAATTTGAACCAATAACATACTTAAGGATGAATGTTTTATGAATGGTTTGTGGCTTTGAAGAAACATGGCAGCTGATTTTTTTTCCCTTTGAGACACTAATTCTGTACCTGCAGAAACCAGAGCCATAACTCATTATCCACTTTCTGTAATAGCCATGAGAAATCATGTGTAGGCTTCTCTTGTTTACTGTTGGAAAGATGATCTCTTTTATGAGAATATTCCTCTACTTCTGCTCTTGCTGAAGTAGAAGTGGAGTTGAATGACTATTTTACTGAATAAATAAATAAATCAGAGGATTTTTTCCCCAGATAAAAACCCATTTCTCTCTGCTACGTATAATAATCTCACGTAGTTTTCAGTACACTTGCTTTGAGTTTATATAAGCATAATAGGGCTTGATTCTTCTCTTATAACTAAGGCCTTATCTCCTGTTTGATAAAACTCAAATCTCTGTTAGGTACTGCAGAGGAGATATTGGGTGATAGATTATCTATTATAGACAACTTTCTGTTGTGCTCTTTAAAACTCAGCTATGGAGGCGGGAGTCCTGCAGAGGTAAGATGTTTTCTGAAGTTGAGCTGATGTTTAATCACTGCACCATTTGCAATGGCGTGAATCTTCCCGGATGGTTACAGATCAACTTGCTAACTGCTGAAGTGTGCAGTCATTTCGTTTTGTCAAATCAACTCATTTGACAAAGGACAGTTATATGTTCATCTGTAGCCTGTTTGGTAAGTGACACTGTACTGATCTGGCAGTCTGCAGCACAACAATGTATGATTTTGCTTTGCCTTGATAACCATTAACTCAATTACAATTTTAGTAGTGTATTCTGCACTACTAGTTTATCTGTGAGAAAAAAACATAAAGCATGATATAGTGTATACATTTCAATATAACAGTTGTTTACTAGCTTGAAACACCACTTCAGAATTATGTAGCCATTTGTGGTATCTGCTTTGAAATTAAAAGTGGAATATAATCAGCACCTCTCGCACAGAGTAGCACTGAAGGTATTTGGTATTGACTATTCCGAAAGAATACATCAGCCATATCTTCAAGGTGGAGAGGCTACACAAATAAACAGAATAGGCAGTCAAGCTCAGGCTGTCAGAAGGTAATTTATTAGAGTGAGTGAAGAAGTAAACAAAAGCTGCAGAAACCTTCTTTAATGAAAAGTGCACAATGCCTAAAGATGAATGCTGACCGAAGAGATTTTCTGTTGTGTTAATGGAGGCTTTTAGGATAATCTATGGATATCCTGATGAGAATAAAAATCTTCTTGCCTGATTCTCTTCTAATTTTTTTTAGAACAGATTTATTTTATCTTTGCCTAAATGACTGCTTTATTGCATCAAGATTTAGGCAGTATTGTACAGAATGCCTTAAAGTGTAAAAAAAAAAAAAAAAAGTTAAGGAGGGTGAAGAGCAATGCAATTGTAGCTGTCTCCAGCTTGGGACTGGTGGGGCCCGACCCAGGGTCTCTGCCCAGGCTGGGGAAGATGGCTGCTGCTTTCCCCTTTGCAGGTTCAGCTGGTAGCATTTTCTGCTGATTTTCAGTTTCTGTCCCCTCCCAGTGCAGGGCCCCTTGGTTCACAATCTTATCAGCTGCAAGGTTCATCCTTCCTGGAAGTGGTGCCTGTAGCTGGTTGGCCCAATTGGTGTCTGGGAGGTCTGTTTCTTGTAATTGTCTCCCACCTTAGAAGGGAGGAGAATTCCTACACTCTCACTTGCTCTCATAAATTAGTGTGAGTGAACAGAGTTGATTCCCAACACTGCCTCCCTTTCCTGTTATCCCTTGGTGCCTTGGAAAAGGTCTTTCACTTGGAAAACATGCTGGTGTACTCAAATAGCTGCCAAGGCAGCGGGAGAGACATCCTCTTTATGGAGCCTTACCTGAAACCCTTTCAGGTACCTCTAATGGCAAACTGATTAACCACCACAGTTTTTTGTGTTAAAGTGAGCTAGTGACATTGCAGCTCAGTGAATAAATTAATCAGATCTCTTCATTTATACATGTGGCTGTGTATTTTAAATATGAGCACTTTCTCATGGCATTTATTCTGTACTTGCCTCAGTGATGACAATATTTATTGTAATTTAATTAGTATAGGACCTGTGATTATTACTAAAAGATAATTGAAATATCAATTCTGTTGTTACAGGCCTTACTTAGCCAGGCATAGATTGGTTTCATTTGTGAATATGACTATATTTCAGTGATGGAAATTCTCACTCTAAATGCTGGAAGTTCCCATAACTCTGAGCTCTCCTAAACAGACTTGAGTGGATGAGCAAGACCATTCCAACCAGATACCACCAGCATGAAGTCTGTCAAAAATATGAAGACATGCCCACCTCACGTAATGTACTGTGTCATGCTATACTCGGTTTGTCACTCATGTTGTGCAGTTATGCATGTTATTAAACAAGAATAAGATAGATCTCATTCAAGCTATGTGGTATCATTGAATCTTTAACTAGGATTAAAGATTTAACTTGGAGAAAACAGAATTTGTATTTCATATTGTCAGTTAAGATGAAGCTGAACCTGTGAGCACTTTCTAGCACCCACATCTACAGGTGCTGACCACTGCCCAGGTAGCTCTGCTTACTTGGTTAGAAAGCAACGGTACACCCACTAAGCCTATAGGGGGTGTTGGCTATGGGAATTTTTTGGTGTGTTTTTTTAATTTAGTGCAGTTAGAGTGGAGATCTGTTTCTGCAGAGCTCTTGCTGTTGCTATATACTCGTAGAGCTTCTCAACACTTTGCTCATGCCTTCACTATCTTACAGTTCTCTTCCTTTCCGTCTTTGAACTAGATTGTGCCCCCCATAAGGTGCAAATATCAGAATGATTATGGGAGTGTGGAAGAAGGAAAACAGATTTTTTTGCCTCTATCAAACAAAAAAAATGTTGAAAGGGAAGAGATTTGAAATTACTTTCAAGTTTAATGTTTTATTTGACTTTCCTTTAAGTTGTTTGCTACTACTGTCTTTTATACAGAACTTTCTTTGTTACCGTTTTGGAGGGGAGGAAAGAAGAAAGGTTGGAAGTTTTCTTCCAGAAAGAAACTCTCATTGGATGTCAGTATCTGATTCTGGGGGAAGCTAGTAAGAGATTGGTATTTTAAATCAAAGACTAAGCTTGCAAGGCAGCATTGCTTCCTTAGACCCCTCCTCCTCTTTCCTGGCTTTCCTATCCAACTTTTCTAGAAGGTAATGAATGCTGCTGAGAGCTCAGGAATGAACCATCAAGAGCTCCAGTCCACCAATTTTTTCAGGGTGTAGGTTCCCAGAGACCATGGAGGTAAGGACTGAGGTGTTAACGAAGTGGCTATAGCTCAGAGGAGTTGTATAGCAAAACATTAACTTGCTCTAACTTGCTCCTATGAGGAGCTTCTGCTCAGGAGGAGGCAGCAACAGTGGGGTCTGACCAGAAGGAGGAGCAGCAGCAAAAAAAAAAAAGTCAAACCACAACAAAACAAACACAACACAATAAAACCACGAAATGACAGCAACAACAAAAACATCAAAAAAAAAAACCAACAACAACAACAACAAAAAATGAAGACATTATTTAATTCAAAAGTTCCACTTTCTGGAAAGACATTAGTTTATGGATTTGTTTTAATGTCTCAAAGTGGAAAACAAACTTCAGTTTGTTTCTGGGTAGCTGCTTTTAGGCAAATGTTTTTCAAGTGGCATCTGAATTCAACCCCTAATACAAACTTTTTAGAAATGGGGAGGGGTTGAAAGCAGAAATGGAGAATGTGGGTTGGATTAGGGGCCAATCTGGAATTTAAGTTTGAGAATGAGGGCAGTGTTGTGTGTCCTTTGATATGAACTCCTCTGTATCCTTTGAAGGAGGACTGTGCTGGTGTTGGGCTGGTCTCTCTGCACCTTGAGATTAATATTATATATATATATATATATGATATATGTACATTTTGACAGTTGAATAGGATTGGGATTATGTGGTTGCTGAGCCCTTATTCCTTGGAAATGCCCTCCTATTGCCCAGAGCAAGGACCACCTCCACAAGTGCTCCACCTCTGCATCATGGTATTAGCTTAACAGCAGTTTATTTCACCTCCCTAGCACCCAGCCCCTGAGCAAGGTGAGGATCAAAGGACCATGTGTAAGACAACAGACAGAGAAGTTCCCAGAAAAAATATCAACCCAGGAAGTACTGGGGTCCTCTGCATTTTGATAACCTTGCCTGGTCGAGGTGGAAGATGGGCAAGAAGGCATTGCTTGCTGAGTTGCAGTGTGGCGAGAAGCAACAGCGGGGCTGCGAACACTATTTGTTCAAGATGATCTTTAACATCCAGTGCTACCAAACAAGACTTTATCCTTTTGCCCACTCTTTTTGTTTTCACTTCATTTTAGGATTTTCAGAGCTTCAGTGCTATAAATGGCACAACAGCTCAGTTAGCTTTTTTTGCACCTATTGCTATCTTCTGAAATGCTGCTCTGCTGTGGAGTAACATACTGCACCCAGCAGTTAATGTGGCTTGCTCAGGATTCCTGTCAGGTCTGTCCTGCCTGAGTTAGACTGTTTCTGTTTTTTGATATTCAGTAGCACTAACCACATCTTAAGACTTGCTACCTGGATTTCTGAGACTGAGATAGTAAAACGATCCTATGCTGTGATACCATATCTACTTGCTAAATCCCATCTTAAATTACCCTTGTTAACATTCCTATTTGCTTTCCAGTGCTGCAAGCCTAAGATGAGAGTGAAAAAGGCATTTTTTTCATTTTCATTCCTAATGTCCTCCTGCTGTATCCTATTCCCCATATGCCATCTGAGGCAGAAGCATTCAGGTAGCATTCAGAAATGTAGGTTTTGCCTTGTCAGTCTGACATGTCTGTAAAGATTGTTGGGATATGGTGATGAATAAGCATATGGTCTTTGCATGTAGCCTCCTTTGAGTATAAAGTATGGAAGGAATTCCTTAAATAGAACAGAAGTGTGGGAGGGGGAAGATAGGAGAGTCAAATCCATGCTCAGAGGAGTTCATTGCTTTGGAAAGGAGCCAGTCAGAATGTAAAAAGAGGCAGAGGCAAGTAATGAAACAAAACCAGACGCTTTAATCCAGCTCCCTTGGAGGTTTCGTAACAGAACTCTAGGTAATGTCAGTAGCAGGTGGGTCAGCCTACCGATCTAGCACAGAAGCCTTGTGGTGTCTTGAGTGGTTTTGGTGACTAGGGATGTTATCTTCCACGAGAAGTATACCTTCTGGCTCAAGGAACTAAAAACTCGATTAATAAAGTCCCCGCAGACAGTGAAAACTCATTTTTCTCATATGTTTTTCATTTAACACTAAAAGTGGTGGTAACTACTTTTTGTTTCAGCTTGGAGTAGTAGTTTACGTAAAGTATACAGATTAATAGATGGATAAGGTTCTTAACAGAAATCACCCCACAGGTTAACATATAAGGCTGCTGAGTAATCCCTTACAGGCATAGAGATAAGACTCCTAAAATAACACGGGCAACCCTTGGTGTATACATTCTGACCTTCCTATACTAATCTGTTCTCTTTTAATTTCCCCAGTGTTTGCAGGCAGACTGGCATTTTCTGGAGATAAAACCACAAAACTGTTCAGGAGAAAATTATTGGTGAAGGTAAAACATGTTCTGAAGTGATCCTGTTAAAATCATAGAATGGTTTGAGTTGGAAGGGATCATAAATATCATCTAGTTCCAAAATCTGCTACCTGTGACTTGTTTTCCTGTTTGTTTTCTAGGAACTTTGGTTTTCGATGGTGTGTTTATTTGGTGTGTGTGTGTGTATGCGAAGGTTGTTTATTTTTGGAATCGCTGTTCAATACTTTATAGGACTCTTCTCTTCTTGTTCTCTAGAATCCTACCACTTCTAATGCCAAGGAATTTTTCACAATTTGAAGAAACATGTTCTTTTTTGCTTTCTAGAAATCCTTTCTAGAAATATTGCATGTTTTCTAGGACTCCTATGATTTCTCTGTAGGAACTGCCAAGTGTTTTAGGACTTGCCTGTTTAATTTCTAAGATCCCACCTCTCTTTCTTTCTAGGAATGTTCCACGGCTTCTATGAACCCACTCAATTTCTTTTCTAGGAGACACCTATTTTGCTTTTGAGAATTTGCCACTTAATTCTTCCTAGGATTTTCTGCAGTTGCTTCCCAAATGTTTTCGAGGAATCTTCCAGTTCCCTTCCTAGGAATCACCACTTTTTGTGGCACGTACATTTCATAGGAATCCCCTCGTAAAGGCTTTTATTGAATCCCCCTATATAATGCTTTCTAGAAGCACCCAATGCTTTCTATGAATACCTCCTTTACTGTTTTCTGGGAATTTACCACATATGAGAAATAGTTCTTCCCCTCCCTACCACTTTTTTTTTGGAAATTCCTCTCTACTTTGGGGGAATTTCTTCCTAAAAGTCCTACTTGCTCTCAAGGATTTTCCCTTTTTTTTCCCTTCTAGCTGTTCCCTAGTGCTTTCAAGAAATTTCCTGTGTTCTTCCTAGGATTTAGAAATTGCTTTATAGGATTTTCCCATCTCATTTTTCCTTGGAGTTTTTTCCCCTTCCGCTCTGCTTGCTATGAATTCCCTACTGCTGTCTAGTATACTTTGTTATACATCTTGGAAACCCTCATCTGTTTTCTCTGAATTCCCATATTCACTTTCTAGGAATTCCCCATCTGCTTTTCAGAAAAAAGTGGTTATGATGCTTCTGAAAATCTCTCAACAGAAATGTCTTCCTATGCTTTTGCTTAATAACAAAGTAGAAAATGAGCAGTGAGGTTTGTTAGGGATCAGCCCAATGAACTAGAAAAGTAGCTGTTTATGTTCATACAGCAGTTCTTGTCCAGGAGCCCTGGCCTGTCCTTGACTACATCTGTGAAGTCCATGGAAAGGAGGCAAACCTATTGGGCTTACGTTCTTCTAGTGAGGGATCAGTATCTCCTTTGGAAAGGGGAAGCACTTTCCAGAATAGAACAAACCAAGCAGTCTGTTTCACTGTGAATCACATATCCTGCTTTCACCTTGGAATGTCTCTCCAGCTGAATGTCTTTGATCTGGTTTAGTCAATTGGTTTCCAAGTTCCTCGCTCTGAACTGTGCTACCTTTGCATACCTTGTGATCCTGGATCTGGATTCAGCTAATTGACAGTTTTCATCTCAGGTTGGCTCTGCAGTGACCTTGGATCTCCACAGCCTGCTCTCCTTGCTTCATTCCAACAGCTTAATTCTTCCTCTGACAGGGCAGACGACCTTAATGTACTAATTCTGTTTATTTTTTCTGCCTTATTTGTCCAGTACCTCAATAGTTGCATAGAATGGAGTGGAGAAGGTTTAACTATAGACTGTTTCCATTCACTCATCTGCCAACCCCACCCTTCAGCCTTGCACGCCCCTTCCCCTGAAATCCACAAACTCCCATGGATATCTGCACCTTGTCAGTGGAAACAAGGAGTGCATCTTTATCGGGGCTTTCCACTGCTTAGTACCAACCCAGGTGAATCAGATGACAATATCACATTAATGAACTAGTGACAGCAATGGCATAAGAAGGATGTTAGTCAATATCACAGCTGGCTTTGATCAAGGAGGAAAAGGGCAAGTTTCCTTCAGTATGTGGCACAGGAGGATAGGCATATATCCTTCAGGGTTGATAGCACCCCTTTGTGTGCATGGTAAGGTGAAGGTGAGGGAATGGTTGTAGCTGGAGACCTTGGGTTCTAGAAGAAACTTGGTTCCTACAAGTGAAATCTGCTATCCCAGCTCTAAACAATGTGGAAAGATAGAAGAAACTGTCTGTCAGGTGGAACAGGAGGTAAATAAAAAATACTTGAAAGCATTGTGTGCTTCAGAGGAAGTTGTACTGCCTTTCCAGTCTCATGGCTCCCCCAGCCAGTACAAAGAAAGCAACCAAAGTGAGGAAATGGCCTACCTGTAATGCAATTGTCTTGGAGACAGGAACCAGTTTGGGCCACACATTTTGAAAGCTACTGAAGTGGCACTTCTTAGTAACCGACTTGACTCTTTCAACCATCTGAGAGCTTTCAGTGTGTTAAAATTATGTAGTGTTTTTATAAAAGGTGGCTCAGAATGAGTAAAGATCAGGGTATTTGAGTTGTGAAACAAGAATAAAGCCTCAGTGACACTTTTCTGATTGATTCACTGTGATTTAAACTGGAATATCTTCATCCCCAAAGTGTATGCATTCAGTATTACTGAATTATATATTTGCATTTTGCAAAGCCCATGTCCCTAGTCTGACTTGAACCTTACCAAGAATATATTTTGCTGATAGTAGAGTTATGAATACAGTATTTATCAGGAAAAAATGGAATCACCTTTTTCCTGATACAGCTGTCTCCGCAGCACAAGGGTTTTTCTGACTGCCAATGCCAGCCAAGGTGAGAACTTGGCTTTGACACAGAGGCAGGTCTCTATAGTTTGAGCTGAGTCTCAGATGCTCACTGCGTAGTGCTCAGTGACACTGAGTATTTTTAGGTTACATTAATTTTAGTAAGATTTGTGAAATCTAAGCAACTTTGCAAATAAGACTATCAAAGACAAATGTTTTGAGGCAACTGTGTAGAAAAGCATAGTATCTTTTCCTTCTCTGATGAAGAGTGGTATGTTGTCTTGCTGCAGAGTGGGAGGTGTGCAGAAATTGCTCACAAGTCCTGAAACCAGAATAGAAGCTTAGAACTCTGCATTGACTCTAGTACTAAATCCATTGGTTTTCAAAATCTGAAATTTGTATTATAAAGCTATAATAATCTTGAATGTTTTCCCCCTCATTTGTTGGTCTTCTGTAGTTTCAGACTTTTAAAATCACTGAATGCTGATCAGAAAGGTCAAGGTAACTTTTGTTTGTTGTTTACTTGATGCAATTTTTGTTGTGTTGACATCATACCCTGACTGCATTGTCTGCTAAAGATAAGTTTTTGTTCATCCAACATTGTCAGCTAAACATTTCCTTATCATTTTTCTCAGCTATTTGTTTGGTTATTTTTAAATTATTCAGTCTCGGGTTTGTTGAATCTTTCAGGTCATTGCTACCAAAAGAGATAAGAAAGTTTATTAAGTGAGCACATACAATGATGATGAGGGGTGGGGGGCAGGTGGAAATAGATGGAGAGTGTTTGTCTAGCTTATCTTTATTCATGAAGCCCTTGAGGGTGATGGAAAAGGGTGCCAGGAATCCACACAGGCTGTCGACTTATCCAGCCACATTTAACTTTGTTTGTCCTGGTTGCCTCAGCTAATGCACACATGAGGCTGTGCCAAGAGTTGTGCTTTGCCTACCTTGCATTATTGATGCTCCCAGAAGCGCTTACATTTGTATGCGGTTGGCTGAGGTGAGACTGGCACTGCTATATCTCCCTTGAATGCTGCATTCGCTGCTGTGACATTGTGGCTCTATGGATGATATTAGTACTGAGTGGGCATAGCTGGAGCAGAGCACTACCTAGGGTTTTTCAGTGCTGTCAATGGCTGTAATCCAGAACTATAGGCCTCTTTGAATTCTGATATATTTAATTAGGGAGATAGGGACACATGCACAGACAGAAAATCAAGTCCAGCGATTGTTATCCACAGTGTGGTTATACTATGTGTTTTAATATCTGTCTCTTTACTTTCTTAAAACTGAAATAAAAAGCTTTAATGAGCTTCTATTTACTATCAATGCAGAGGATAACTTAAAACCACAAATACGTGTAATGTAGGAACTGAGATGAGCATTCCTTATAATTAAAGACAATCTCATGGGTTCTGAACTGGATGCTTGTATAGAGCCCATAATATTGCAAATAGGTTTATATTTGTTTTGTACTGCTCCTTTTTGCTTTTGAGGACTGCAACCAAACAGTGTTTCCACTTGAAGTATGAATGTCTACCTGCCTGAGGAGACCTCTTTTACACCTTGTCTTGGCAAGCTGCTCCACGGCTGAGTGTTGGTGGTTGTCAAGTGCCTGTGCACACGCGAGGGCTCTCTCTACCTGGAGCTCCCCTGCTGATTCTCTGACTTCCAGCTGATCCTTTGGAAGTGGAATCTTAAGTATTGGACTCTGTATTTATTTCCCCTCTCTGATTGTACCATGCTGTGTAATATTTGAATAGATAACATGTGGCATGGCTTGCGTAGCCAGGTTATGCAATACGGGTAATCGGTGCACACGTAATGGGCTATTCCTGTAATAAAAGTGTGTAAGTATACTATGCTTGATTTAACTCCACTGAATGCAGATGAGGGAGGCAGTACTGTTCAGTACTATTGCTTTAATCTGGGGCTAATATCGGGTTGCCAAAAATGCTACCTATCAAAGAAGTATATTGCATTTGGACATGAAGGATGTATACGCAAGAAGTTAATGCATGATTACTTCCTAGTATGCTTGGTTGCCTTAAAAGTGTGCTAAAGGAAACCAAATATATTACCTATATGTCAGTACTGTAATGCCAGCATCAGGCTTTCCCAAATCACAGGACCAGCTTAAAAATCAATGCATTTGTTTTCTACTTTTTTTCCAAAGAGCTGTCTCATAATGAGTGATTAGTTTGAATTTTTAACCTTCCCTCTACAATGAGGCCTAGAAATCTACTTAAAAAAAATAAATCACTGACAATCTGTCTCTAAGGAAGATGTAAAATATGAGGCTTGTGATATAAGTGGGGTAGCTGGTGCTGCTGCTATTATTAGTTTTCCACGTGCATTCCTTTGGGTTTAGAATACACCAGGACTTGTCAGAAATCCCATCACTTGGGCTATTGTGAATTTGAATTTAACCAGTTCTCTCTCCCTCCCTGTGGCTGATGCTGTCACTTTGTTAGCTATTGTGCTATGGAAAGCTGCTGGCAGGCATACGCACGGGATTATTTCAGGCACATTTCTCTAATTTCTCTAAACTGATGCAATATTAGGTCTTCTAGGTACTAGAAGCAAGTTTTTGCTTACCTCATCCCCATCTGTTACTAATGTAAAATGACTGGAAAAAGTCAATTTTTAATTAAAAGCAAAAAAACAACAGGATCAATATACGTTAAGATGTATTAGATTTAGGTCATGTTTCATCCAGACATCAGTGTTTTCATGCTGAATCCTTGATGGCTGCTGTTCTTGAGTAGATCAGCATGTTTTAACCAGTAAATTTACCTAATGAGGTGGGAAATACAGATAAGAGGCAAGTGGTCAAATCAGGCAAATAACACAACATTTTTAATCGGCACAAGCAGTGTTTACAAGATTGTATAGAAGGGCTATGACATGATGAGAAGCTTTAAAAAGTATGCTCAATAAAACAAGCTTATGGTCTTCTCACAACATCTGGTACTTAATAAAATAAAGTAAAATAAACTCTTTCAAGCAGGTGCTAAAGAACATATGGCTGTTGGCCTTTGTTTTAATGCATGAGTTTTCTCACATTACAGGGAAGTGGTTCTGAAAAACATGACAGAGCTTTATGGAGATGCTGCAGTTTGTGTATGGAAGTTCTAGCTATTACATGTTAAGGGCATAATTTGTCATTAGATGATTAGTACAGTACACCCCTGTAGTGACAACCAGCTGTTTGTCATATACACACTAGCAGATTTTTACTGTAAGGTGACAAAGAGGAGGGCGAAGCAGTGAGACATTGCCCTGGGGAAAAGAGCTACTTGGTATTAAACAATTATAAACAGCTAGAAGAATACATACTTGTCTCCTGGTTCAGAATAAGTATGCTTCAAAACCTGTGACAGAGCATACTCCCTTTACACACCAGATTCTGCATGTAAATTAAAAGCAGATGTAGCCCTGATTACAGGGAAAATGATGAAGCCTCAAATTACCCTGTATGAATCTAAATCCTGCTTGCCATCAGTACAAATACTTGTTTCCTGAGTGACTCATTAATTACAGGCTATAAAATGCTACTTTTCTTCTCCTGCTCCCTCAATCTAAGCTGCAGACGTTTAACTCAGCCTTCCCCAGATAGCACGTAGATGCAGACAATGAAAATACTCAGTAAAATCACTATTTTAGCTTCGTGAATTTCTCATCTCTGAAATGACCCCTTATGAATACAGGTAAATTTAAAACAAAGCTAGGGATGAATTGCCATGGACAGTTTCTTATAGGTAAGGATTATTTTTTTCCTCTCTTCCTTCTCTTTTCAAAGGGAATTACTCTTTCATTTAAATGCAACTAAAATTGGGTTTGATCTTGTTGATAATTATCCATGTTGCATTTTTCCATACAATCTCTTTTAATTTGCCAGCTCTGGTTCACATTGTTATCTTGAAGAGCTTGTGGCCAATAGCTAAGAATGGGTGACTCCTGCAAGAAAATAAGATGTGGACAAAGGCAACACTTCCTCCTCCACCCCTACTAGTTGTTGCTTCATCTGCTGCCTTAGAATCTCCAACTGTTTTACATTGGTGAAGATCTCTAAAGTCCATTCATACAAGTGTCATAGAATTGTTTACGATGGAAGGTACATCTCAGGATCATCTGGTCAACCCCCCTTCTCAAGCAGGGCTAGCAATATCAATTACTCAGGACCATGTCTAATTCTGTTTTGAATATCTGCAAGAACGAACATTACAACCTCTGTGGACAACCTGCGCTAGTGTTTGAGCACTCTCATACTAAAGAAGTGTTTTTTGTGAATTAAATGGGTTTTTGTGGTAATTTTTATCCATTCCCTCTTGTCCATTCATTGAACACCATTGAGAAAAACTTCTGTCCTCTTTGTATACTCACTTCAGACATTTTTGTAGGTCGCCTAAATCCCCCTAAGCCTTCTCTGCACCCAGCTGTACAGTCCCAGCTCTCTTCCCCTTTCCTTCTAGGGGAGATGCTCCTGTCACTTCATCATCTTTGTCGCCCTATGGACTCTTCAGGAGCTCCATGTCTCTCTTGAACCGGGGAGCCCAGATCTGCACACGGCACTCTATGTCCTTGCAAGCGCTGAGTAGAAGGGAAGGATCACCTCCCTTCACCTGTTGGCAACACTCCTGGTGATGCAGCCCAGGATGCTGTTGGCCACATTTGCCCCAGCGGCACATTGCTGGCTCATGGGCAGCACTAAATTTTTGGACAAAACTTTTTTTTCCTCTTTTTTCCACTTATATTTCCTTTCATGCTCTGAATGGAATCCTGGATTTTGTTTGTTTGTAGCTTCCCCATCCTTCCCCCCACTGTCCTTATTTTTTGCCACAAGCTTTGTGCAGCTGTTGGGCCTGCCTACCTATGACCTGTTAGAATCTAACTCTACCCTACCAGAGTCAAACTGAGATGGTGGAAAAGAATAAATGTAGCAGGGAATGCAGGCAGATAACTGTCATTGGGAGAATGACAAGAAGAGCTTCAGAGTGGTTTTATATAGTGCTAACTTCTTTCTTTCCTGTTTAATTTAATGGAAATCTAAATGATATGTTTAATGCCTAAAAAGTAGTTTATAAAAAGTGAGAGTGGGGTCAAGAAAATTGTTTCTGAATAGTGTTACTGAGGTCTGTTCTCACAAAAACCTTACCTTACGATACAATGTGTACATGATGTCTGATGTGAAAAAAGCTCATAGAGGTGTTCCTGCAGTAAACCAAGAAAGTCTTGTCAGAGATGAATGCTGAGATAAAATATTTCCTTCAAATATTCCTTACAGAGTCTTAGATGAACAAAAGGTATTAAAGTCAGCAAGCCTTTATTACCTCTGATGTGCGACTCTGTTAGCTGAGCACAGGAAGTGTTCATGCTGTTAAGTCTACAGATCTAGAGCCTCCAGCCCCGTAGTGCTGTGCTGCTGCGCATTCAATAGATGTAACTTCTTGAGGTGATTATATATCTTTTTTTTTTGAATTTCCATCCTATCAGGCAGATCAAAGTAAAAACAGCTACAGCTTTACCTAGTCTTTCTTTGAACTGAAAAACAAACTAGTTTCATTTACAGCACCTGCTATGATTTGTCTTGGGTTACCAGATGTAGATATTAAAACAGTATGTCATAGAGAGAGAGTAGGGCATTTAAGGTACAAAAGGGATACAGAACCTGAATGCACCTAACAAACATTTGCCTGGTTCACTGCTCATCCCCTAAAAATCGCAATAATCTGTGCTTTTTTTTGTCTCAAAATCATGGAATTGTTTAGGTTGGAAGGGTCAGCTTGAACAGGTTGCCCAGGTCTGGGTCCAGTAATGTTTTGAGCCTTTCCACATGTGGACACTATAACCTCTCCAGACAAGGTGTTCCTATGTTTGAACACGCTCACAATAACATAAAAAATAATAAAAAATGGTTCCTAAGAAGAGGAGAGGGAAGAAAGATTTTTCGCTTCCTATTTTCATAGCAGATTTCTTCTGTGAAAATGGGGTAAAAAATTTGAAGACATGTTTGTTTCTCCAAGTATGAAATGTTAAGGTAGATCCATTGACGTTCATGGAAGTAAAAAAGATAGCATAAAATTTTCAAGGCTAAGAAAAGTGTGGAAATTGTGCAAAAGGTATTAAATATAAATATTTATATATTTTTTAAATGGATATTTAGAGCTAGGTGTGGAGGAACCAGACTGGTCTCAAGCCCAGCTGAACAGAGATAAACTGAACAGATAAACGTTCACGTCCTTGAAGATAAGCTCATGCAGTTTATCTGCCAATGTTACCTATAGCTGTAGCTTATAAACTGGGACAGATTCTCAGGGAAGATTTTCCAATCTAATTTACTCTCACATGTGCTAATCCCTCTCATTTAGTAACAATACTTAAAAAGAAAATTAAAAAAAATATCAAAAAATGACTAGAACCATGCAACTTTCTCCATGCAAGAAAAGTCAGCTCTGAGAAGTTGTTAGGTCCTTTAAGGAATAAGACTAAGACTCTATCTTTTGTTATGTAGATTTACATTAGATATATGGAAGAAATTCTTCACTCAGAGGGTGGTGAGGCACTGGCACAAGTTGCCCAGAGAAGCTGTGGATGCCTCATCCTGGAAGTGTTCAAGGCCAGGTTGGATGGGGCTTTGAGTAATCTGATCTAGTGGAAGGTGTCCATCCCCATGGCAGGAGAGTTGGAATTGGATGACCTCTAAGGTCCCTTCCAACCCAAACCATTCTAGGATTCTATATATAGAAGTTAATAAGATACATACAATGTATCTTATAGTCAAGTTTATGGTTGGTTTTCATACCCCATTTCCACTCATCGCTTATCAGTCCCCCAGACTTTCAAAAAAGACGTGTAGAAGCGTAGATCCCTTCTATTTGTTGAGGCCATTTTGGACAACAAGTATGAGCTGCTTTAAGTTTGTTGTTGAGGATGGTGATGTTCTGATTCATCGTAAATTTATTAGGGCAAATTTTGTAAACTTTTAGTGCTGCACATGGCAGCTGGAATCTGGACTTTGTATTAACTAGATAACCATTGTCAAGAGAGATGCTAATCAAAAACTTATTCTTTGAAAACCAATACATGGTTTCACTCGCATGTCAATGACAACATGTGCTGCCTGCCTCTCAAAATCCTGAGAAGTGTTCAAAACTGTCATCTTTCTGTATGTGAAAATTGTTCTGGCAAGTCCAACATTTTCAGGCTTCCTCCTCTTGTAGAGGGAACTTGATGTCCTACGTTGTGCTTTGCTTCCTCTGCTGCTGGTATTTCAAGGCATGTCTCATTCTGGTACTATGAAATGTGCACACGTGGAAAGAAGTTTTAGCTCTGGTTGTTTCTGACTGGGAAACACATAGCATCAGACACATGGGTGAGGTGGATTCAGGACTTAGGAGTGTTTTGAGAACAAATGTACAGTGAAGTATGATTTATTGGGTTTTATTGCTTTTCTTCCTGTATAGGAACAGGACTCAGTTTGTCTCTATTCAGCAAGCACTGGCATGAACAGCACCCCTACTATTTTCAGCAAGACGAGAGGATCAAATGAAAGATGTAAAAGTATCATAAGCTCCACTATCAGGCAGGAAAAAAATAGCATGATATTTGTGTGGAAGTAGTTGAATCCATGTGAAAGCCCTTCTAGGTAGTGAAAGTAATTAAATAGGGTAACTAATGCAGATAGATGTTTCCTTTTGGGTTTCCTTTCTTTGTATCCCAGTATTTGAATGTCGTTGTGATGATTCAATTGGATAATTTAAGACACTGATGCGAGTGCAATTAATTATCTGATAGAATAGGTTTTCTAGCTAGGTGTGTGCACACGCTCTACTTTTTTTCCATCAAACTTGTCTTCAGTTTTTGTCCTGATGAACTTTAAGGTGAGAGTAGTTTAAGTAAGGTATGTTAGCTGATCGATTCGAGTAATTTTCATCCTTTTTCTGAGGTAGTTCTGCAGTGAGTATACGGTAGTGTCATTTCTGTTCTTCTCTGTACTGTTCCTCTTCCCTATAATCTCTAAAATCAAAGAGGACAGCAGGTAGATGCCCAGCTAAGCTCTTTGTGATTTTTCAAGGAAGTTGTTCTGCAGTCACTGTGTCCAAACAGTAAGTAAAAGGCTGGCAGACCAATGCTGTTTTCACCAGCGGGAGTGTTTCATCTCTGTCTAACAAACATCATGAGGGCTGGGTGCAAGGCAGAAATGAACACAAAATTCTTCCTTTTTGGTCAATTTGAGTCATGAGGAGACATTACCCAAGTGCCAATGGTCAGGAAAATTTTCTCAAGCACAACTATGCCCTTTGTCTCTTATATGACTTTAAGACTCTCCTGATGTAACTGACAGTTTGTTTTCAGAAATATCCCAAGTTATAAAACAGAGAGAATGAAACATAAGAGTAGGTAAAAAAAAAAAAAAAAAAAGGCAAGCACTCTAGTCTGAAAATCTAGAAGGAATGATACGTGGCTATTTCTTTCCCTGATAGTGTGAATAGTTGTAATGGGCTTATGTAGCAAGGCTTTGGTATCAGGGGAAGTTGCTGACACAGCCTCTGTGAACAGAGCCCAGCAGCTGCCCCATGTCAGATCAGAGCCAGATCCATCTGGATCCAAAAGGGACCTGCTGCTGGCCAGAGCTGAGCAAGTGAGTGATGTTGGTTAGGCCTCCAAGAGACCAGATTTAAGAAAAGGGGAAAAAACAACAAACTGCTGCACAACAGCAGCTGGGAGAGAGAGGAATGAGAACCAGCCCTGCAGACCCCAAGGCCAGTGGCAGAAGGAGGGCAGGAGGTGCTCCAGGCATGGAGCCCCCGTGGAGCAGGTGGATATGGCCTGAAGGAGGCTGTGGCCCATGGAGAGCCCCCGCAGGAGCAGGCCCCGGGCCGGAGCTGCAGCCCGTGGAGAGGAGCCCACGCAGGAGCAGGGGGTCTGCGGGGAGCTGCCACCCGTGGGGGACCCGTGCTGGAGCAGTTTGCTCCTGGGGGATGGACCCTGTGGTACGGAGCCGTGTGGGAGCAGTTCTTGAAGGGCTGCTGCCTGTGGGCAGCCCCTGCAGGCTCAGTTCAGGAAGGACGGCATCCCGTGGGAGGGACCCCACGGTGGAGCAGGGCCAGAGAGGGACCATGAAGGAGTGGTGGAGACAAAGCTTTAGGGACTGACTGCAGCCCCCGTTTCTCATTCCCCTGTGCTTCTTGGGGACATAGAAGAGGGTGGATGGGGGGAAGGTGTTTTTAGTTTGTTTTTACCATAGAATGGCTTGGGTTGGAAGGGACCTTAAAGATCATCAAGGATCGTGAAGGGTCCTTAAGGATCACCTTAAAGATCATCATAGGCAGGGATGCCATCCACTGGATCAAGTTGGCGAAGGCACCATTCAACTTGGCCTTGAACACCTCCAGGTATGGGGCATCCACAACTTCTCTGGGCATTTTATTTTCTCACTGCTCTGGTCTGTTATCAATAGGCAATGAATTGCATTAATCTCCCTATGCTGAGTCTGTTTTGCCAGTGGTGATAATTGCTGAGTGGTCTCCCTGTCCTTATCTCAACCCTTGAGCTTTTTTTCATTGTATTTTCTCCCACTGGACTGTTGAGGAAGGGAAGTGAGAAAGTGGCGTGAAGCTTAGCTGTCCATCAGTGTGAAACCACCTGAGAACAGTAGAGGGTTTGCAGTCTGTTTGCTGTAATCCAAATACTTGTGTCTTGGTTATGACTGAATGGGAACCATGGTCTCTGAAGCCAGTATTACAGGCATTGATACACTTTTTATTTTGCCTAGAACGATCTTTCCTATAACATATTCTTGATGCTTTTCCTCCTGTGGGTTGGGACTGTATTTCATCTATATATTTCATGTGTAGCTTTACAGAAAAGGAGTAGAAGGGAACACTGCAATCCTTCAATCTTATTAGCAACCTGAGAACTGGAAATTCCCATACCAGCAATGTTCAGAGGCAAGTTAGCTCCATTTGGTGTGGGAAAGCTAGTTCCTACCTGATGACTGATCAACTGCATGAAGTCCTTGCTATGAAACAGCAGAATGCTGTGAGCATACTAAACTTGATTATTTCAGTCATTTGCCATTTACCACAGTGGTAATTTTGCTGAATGCTGATAAAGACTACAGCTAGCTTATGAATTCAAAGAGAGGCACCTTCTAAAAGGCTAATAAATGAATGACAAGGGCAATTCCCCCTTTGCTAATAAATGATGTCAGGGCTATAGAGAAATATATATCAGTGCAATGTATGTATGCTGTTCAACATATTAAAAAGTGTCACAAAGTAAAGTGTATGTAGCATTAAACATGGAGGAGGGAGATGAAGATAGGGATACATGAAAGTCATGTCTCTCTCTGTCATTAGTTATTGCATAGCAGTGCCATTTCCCGAGTGCTCCTGGGGAAAAACACTGGAAGGTAAGGGAGCAGCCAGGGCATTTACTGCAGAGCAGGGTTCATTTTGAATAATAACACTATCCAAAAAAGAAGCATAAAATCTTTTTTGTGATCTGCATCATATTTAGCAAATCATTTGTGTGACTTCTTGTTGTGAACCTCTAGATCACTGTGAGCAGTACTGATATTTGGTGGAAAAAATGAAAGGCAGAGAACAAAGGCAGTGCTGGTGAGAAACGGATGAGAGAGGAACAGCAGATAATGAAGAGGAGCATGGAAGATAGGAGGCTTTAGATCATTTAAGGGATAATAGATGAGAAAGATAGTTCACTGCAGATAAATGTGGAATAATGATGACTTTGATGAATCCTTTTCACTCCAGACTCTGTTTCACAAAACAGGGCTTAAAAAAAACCCACAAAAAGTAGCAGTCAAAAGGCATAGTTCGGTGTGCTGTTAATGAATAACGAACAGGAGGAAGATGAATCTTTGCATGCAAAATGGTACCACTGGTGGTGAGCTTCATCCAGCATATTCAGGAATGTGGCAAAACAAAAAGGAAGAAAAAAGGTAGGAAGAAGGGGGAAGGAAATGAACCCCAAAGGCAAAATAAAATAACACATTTTCTTTAAAAAACCCACAATAATAAAACAAAAAATAATAAATGAAGCATTTGGAATAGTGTGCTTGTATATGTAGGCTTTCTGACATCAAGGTAACATGCCAGAATTAAGTGAATTGGTCCTAAAAAGTTTCTTCCAGTTTATTACTAGCAGTTGCATTTGGAAGCAGTGTGATATGTCTTTAGAAGGCAGGTTTTGACTACAGTCCTCTGATTATATGTGTGAGGGGTGTGTGATTCTCAGAGAGTGGAGAAGGGACACGTAGCACTAACATTGATAAGCCAGTTCTCCCTTTGCTGATGGCAGGAGTGCATAGACCCCAGCTGTGGCTGAGAAAGTCCATCTCAGTGATGCAGGCCAGGGTGGCATATGGAAGAATGCATCAAAGGATTTGCATAGTTTTTTTTTTTTAATTGAAAGGAGAGTCTTTTGCTCCCTGCTAATGTTTGTGGGTTGCACATCAGAGCATATCAAGCGTCCTGCTACAGAGGAGGCATTGCTGGCCATTTTCCTTGCCAGAAGACCAGGAACTTTTGGGGGATGTTTTTCAGCAATGGTTCATCTATATGAGGCAAAAATCCTACCTTTTTTACTGTATGTGTGTGCTTTGAGGAAGGTGTTTCCTGCAATATTCCCTGCTTATTCCTGTTTTCTCAGTCCAGTGGAGATATAGGAATACAGGGCAGAATTTTTCCCCTAGCTATAGAAGCCAACATAACCTCCAAAGCTCCAAAATTCCTTAAAGCATTATATACTTTGCTCAAATAGTGGCTTTCATGTCTGCTAGATTTGTGGTCCATGGCAGGGAGCAACTTGGGTTGACATTAATTTCTCTGGGGTGAGAGAAGACTTAGCACAAATCACCAAGATTTGAAGATGTGGATTTTTTTTTAAAGAAATTTTAAAACCAATTTATTTTACCCCTAAAAAGAAGTTGGGAAGAAAGTCAGAGAAATATCAATATTCCTCAGCTTTGCTCCAATTTAGAATGCAAGCTCTGTTTTGTGCCAAAACACTGGAATGTTCTGCAGAATGAAAATTTCAAGTTTTGTGGAGGGCTTCTGCTGTGCTCCTGGCAGTCCTTGTGGTTCCCTCTCGACTGCTTCCCCTTTCCTATCTTCTTTGATGGTATTCTAAAACTTTCTATCGCTGTCTAATGGGAGATGCTTCTCTTTCTCCTGGTTTTCTCTATGGCCTTAACTTATGCATATTCAAGCCTTTTTAGTCCTCATGAATTGTATAAGCTGGTCTTGTCCCACCTGGAACTTCATTTGGATGTGCTTATGCCTCTCCCATTTTCTCTTCTGTTGCTACCATTCTCTTGTTTTTACAATTTCTAAATTACGTGGTGTGTTAATTAAACTTAAGCATTAAACTTAATTGGAAAAATGCTGAGGTCTTGTATACTTTATCATGGTACTGTGGAATAATGAGTCAGTATGTCTGTGCACGTGTCCATTTGCCAGTGTCAGATAAACCATATTAAGCTCTATTAATTTGAATCCAGATTTGAGGGTAGAAATTAATCATCTTTGCAAGCATCCAGGGTAGTTTAAAATGTAATTGTTTTGAGGACATTGTGAAACCTCTTGCTAGTTACTTCTGGTCCTACCATATCAGAGCTGACTGATCTTAATGACTCTCATCTTTTTCAGGGTAAAACCAGCTGCTTTAACCTAACCAGCAGTTACACTGATTGAGTGTATCTCAGCTTTGAGTGAAGTAAATTAAAATATTTTCACACATCTTAGTTGAGGAATGGGGATGTCAGTAAATTCTTGCCTGTGATCAAGGGGTAACGTTTGGGATGCCCAGAAGCAGATACTTCAAGTATTTCTCATTTATAAGAAAACCGGAATAAGACTTTTTTCCTTTGTCAGCTTTTTGATTGTCTAATTGTACCAGTAAGTGGAAGATTTGGATCCTTAGATAATGCCTTGGTGACTTTCTGATCTGTGCTTAGACTTGAAAGCCCAGATCTAAAATTTGAGTTATTTATCTGAAAAACAAAAAAATGAGACAGACATTGAGTATTTTTACATTTCGAAGTCAAGGAATGTGTGACCTGTCAAGCTTTGTGCTTGGTGGCAGATTGAAGTTCAGAGCTGAAGCAGAAGAAAGGGTTGCATCTTTGCCCTGTGCGGGAGCTTAATGACAATATAACTTCCCCAGGTCCTACTAAAACAAATTAATTTAGTTGGTAAGTGAAGGAGCAGGCTCTGGAGATATGTGATGCAGTCTGGTAAGATTTGAAGCCCCATGTCCTTCAGTTCAAAGTTTAGAAACTGCACCAAAAAAAAAAAAGTGTTGCCATTTGATCATTTAAGAGTTCTCTTTTGAAACTTAAATACTTTGTACATTATTTCTATTGTGTTTTCCACAATGATTTTACTTTAAGATTTTATTTTTACTTTGGGAACTGCATTGCCTATAGGTGTTCTGAAACAATATTTGATGCTGATTTGAAAGATTAAAGTGAACATGGCTTGAGTTCATTTCAGGATCATTGATGCTTCTGTGGCAAAAGTTTTGAAACTCTTTTCAGTGTGGCTACAATTGTCCTTGGTCAAACATTGATAAAATCTCCCTAACCATATCTTGGAAGTTGTGTTGTGCTGCGGGTGGATTTTTTAATTTTTTTTTTATTTTTACCCCTTGTATTTCTAAGTTTGGTTGCCATTTTCTATAAAGCTGAACTACTGACTGAAAGCAAAGAATGTGGAAGCAAATATGTATCAAAACTAGGAATCAGATATTTTTTCCAGACTCCCAATGGCAGTGCAGAACATTTTTTTTTTTTTAACCACTTAGTCAAGAGAAAGGGAACTAGATTTTGGTTAATCTTTCATTCTGGGAATTTCATATCTGTCTTTGTCCTCGCTGAGAAACTTGTTAGCATGGCCCTTTGGCTACCATGCCTTTTAAATAGCTGTATCCTAGTTTTGTGGCATTTCTGAAAATGATCAGAGATGATTTGCAGGTAGCTGTGTAGCAACTAGAGTGAGCAAGTCAGACAATATGTACCAAATGCTTTTTTCATTTTTTTTTTAATTAATCATTTCCATCAAAATATGTGCTTTTTCACATATATTGCTCTGGTAAAATAGTCAAAATGTTTATTTATCCTAAGCAAACAATCTATTTGCAGATATCTTTTTTTTTTTTTCTTTTTGAATCTTCTTTGAGGGGAACCTCCATTTACCCACAGGGGCTTCCCTGAGGTTGGAATGGGAAAGTGAGAACTTATGCACATTATCTTCGGGTCAGAGCTTCTGTGACGTGGCTCAGTACCACTGTAGATACTCTCACCCTAGACCATAGAGTTGGTTCTCTTATTTTCCAGAAGCATCTTATTTACACGTCTCTAATTCAACCATCTTTCTGTAAACATTATCTCCAAAGTTAAAGTGTTGAAAAAGAATAATTCATTAAAAAAGAGAGTGAGAGATTAAGTATATTTCCAGACAGTGCCAACAGAGGAGAAGCTTGTTAAGTGGAGCTGTAAAGCTAAAATACCTCTTTTTTTCTCCTTAGCACAGGAGCTGCAAATCATGTGACAACACACACTGTGTGGATTGCTGGCTAGACTTCATTTGAACTGGCCCCCATGCCTGGCTATTATATACTCTGTGGCTGAGTGAATCACTTAGATTCTACATTCTTCAGTCTTCCCAAGTGTAATGCTTCTTTTGAAATTTTGATTGTCAGAAATAATAGAAAAATAGTTATTCATGATGTTGGCTTATTATGTGTGCGGTTAAATTTCTATTTTATCAAATGAATGACTAGACATAAGCTTTATGTCTAACACATGTTAAAGGATGATGTATTTCTATTATGCCATACAAATGAGGTATGACTGCTTAAAAAAATTGCAGTTTAACCACTGCAGCTTGGTTTATGCATAAATGCAAATTAAAAAAATAACTTTAAATGCTTCTTATCCTACTACTAATCAGACACAGTTGGTTAATGGCAACTACTGTTCACAGGTGCTTCTGGCATCAGAGCACTGGGAATCAAAATAAAAGGTTTTAGTATGCCTTTGTGTGCCTGAGCTATATGAACAATGACTCGGCTTCAAAAGACACTTCTGTACAGTTGGCAAAAGACCTGTGTGTGCTTCTCTAAATCATTTTGCCATAGTGACTAAGCAATGACAGTTCTCCATGAAACTGCAATTTAAAGAAGAAACTAATTAGTTCTGTGTAAACAAAGAAAACCTTGGCCAAGATCTGACTGAAGCAGAAGAGGAACTTTAGGATAGCAAGAGAGAAAACAACTATGTCCTCCCTAGCAAAATTCCAACTTAGTGTAATTTAAAAGGAAGTGTGTTTACTTTCAAGTGTAGGCTTGAAATCTGTATCAGCAATTGGGTTGATAGAAAATATTTTTGCACCTTCTTAGCTTGGGGGTCATATTTCCAAGCATTTTTAAATTAACCAAGCACAGCTCTTTTTCTTGCACTTTCCCCTTCTTCGTAAAAATTCCATACGTATCCCAGAAAGGCACCGATTTGTAGAGAAGCTCTACCCTACCAGCTGAGAAAAAAGGAGCTCAGCTAAGACATGAGGGGATAGGAAAATAGGAACTGAGCAGAACACTTCTCTCCATGGTAAAGAACATATTGCAGCTGAGGAACTTATTTCTGTTCATGACTAAACCAAATCCACTTTCTACCTCCATGTGGGGTCAGATTCCAACTTGTCTGGAGGCATTTAAAAGAGGTACCTATACCACTGTAAGATCTGTGTGTATTAAGAGGCCATGTATACATGCTAGCATTTTTCTACTTTGATCTATGTTTAAGTCAAAATGGATTTCCAGGGATATCTGTATATGAGTGTTCATGCACGTCTATGTAAACTCACTTTTAATAGACAAATCTTAGGCCTCCATATCATAAAGTTTTGGATTTTAGCATGTATAGGTTTACTAATGAGGAGAGAACAGCCTTCCATTCCTTCTCCCTCTTGTCGAACTGATAATGACTTGTGCACCCTGTTTTCCTAGGTTATGTAATATTGATGTAGAGTGCTTCCATCTTCAGCGTCCTCTCTCCTGCTATCATGCTTGCTTAATATGTATTATTTGAGCAGGATGCCCCTGGCTCGTAGGTGTCAGTGTGCCATTCAGTGCCGTAAACATGAAGAGCTAATTCCAAAATAAGCTATTCCCACAGTAAAGAGCTATAGCAAATCAGATTAGCACTAAAGAAAAGCATCAGAACAAAGGATTTTCAAAGGATCACAGAAGGCTAGAAGATCCCTATTAGAAACACACAACCTGTAAAATGAAATAAAGAGAAGAGTGAACAGCTTCCATAAAACCATTAAGAATAAACTGACAAAAATACTTGCAGAATGACTACAAGAGTTTTTTATCAGGGACTGTGTACTATGCTCTTGGCGCCAATTTCACACTCAGGACCTTTATCTGAGAATGTTTTGCCTTAATCCAGTCCTGACTGATCTAAAAATGGAGTTAAATAGCAAGTATTGGTGAATCATCAAGCAGAGTATAAGGTAAAGCTATGTGTAAAGAATCATTGCTTTGAAATGCCATAGAAGTACTGTAGAGTTCAGCAGCAAAACAAGTTAAACACAGTCCAGTATCTTGGAGAAGGCAGAACCTGTGTCATTTTTACCAAAAATTGTGATTTTGAAAAGCTTGAAAATTAGAAGTTGAAAGATTTTGATGGTCAGCCGTTGTACAAGAAAGAGAAAAAAAAAAAAAAACCAAAAAACTATTGGTTGTATTTTTTTGCAGGGTAGAAAAACCCTGATGGTCTCTGACTTTTATGACTGTTGACACAAAGATGTTGCATTCTTTTGGTAGATGTAATGAAAGTACAACATCTTTATTTTCTATTTCTGTCAATGAAAGTGGAACAAAAAGCTATGATCTCCATTGAAGAATTGCTGCTTTTTCAGTTTGGGATTCTGTGCCTTGCACAATGGAGCCTATGTCACAGTGCATGCTATTTCATCTGAGATCTTTCCATTGAGCTGTTAAAATGTGATGTACAGAAAATACGTATCTTGGTGGAAATGCTTTATAGTTATCTCGAAGGTCAGATCACATTCTGATGAGTCCTGAGCTATTCTTATGCTTCATTGCACAGTACACATCAGCTTATTTTTATTGTTCGATTATACTGTTTTATTATACTATTATTGGTTGAAATTCTTCAGGACAGAAAGAGGGATTTAATATCCCCAAACCATTCATTGCAACATTCCCTTTTATGTTGCTGAAAATGGAGCCACAATCACGATTGCCTTTAGGTAATAACGATACTCCAATGGAGGTATTTTTCTAAAAAAGCAAACAGTAGCTCCTTTTTTTTTTTTTAAATAACATTGCAAAGTGTTCCAGTGCCTTTCCAAGCTCAACACAGAGGTGCTGTCTATCTGGACAAACATCTGTACAAGGAATTCTTATCAGCCATTAGCATTAACAAATGAGCTAGCATGTCTGAAAAAAAAATGCCCTAGATACAG
Source organism: Anser brachyrhynchus (assembly GCF_964034855.1). Taxonomy (NCBI): domain Eukaryota; kingdom Metazoa; phylum Chordata; class Aves; order Anseriformes; family Anatidae; genus Anser; species Anser brachyrhynchus. The sequence goes on from NC_137696.1 coordinate 19,028,944, forward strand.
AAGTATGACTGTATTGCTTTTATTAGTGTCCCAACAGGCATTTCCTTTCCCTAAATAATATCAACTAAACAACAACAACAAAAAGATATTAACTTCATAACAGACAGAAATGATGTAAGACATTCATTTGGGATATGAAGTTTGTTTAAACTATTCTGCTCCACTGTATTCTCCTGGCCTTCCTCTCCTCTGAACTGTAGTTACCCATTGCAGTGCCCTCTGTTGATGTGCTGGAATTTGGTGTGTCAGAGAGTATACGGAACCCTGCTCCTCAGATGCTTCTGTAGTCTTGCTTGTCTTCCTGGACTACAGCAAGAAGAAGTTTTCAACCAACTCTGTCTCTTGCTACAGTTAGATCTCAGGAACAGATGTTCAGGCTTTAATCTGTGCCAGAGGTGGGGAGAAGTGGAAGTTTCCTTTGCAATTACTGGGTTTTGAGTGCAGACAGAGGTGGAAACTCCTTAGCACTTTGGTAGCTTCCAGGGGGCAACACAAAAGCGTAGGGTAACACATTTAGATCATGGGTAGAGCTGTTGGTTTGATACCCTATGGAAATGACTTGAAGGAGATCAGAAACTTAGAAGGAAACAATGTTCATTACATCAAAATCTGAAACACCTGAGTAGGAATCTATGCCTATCGCGGGCACTATGGAAATATCTAAATATCTTCTGGGTAATTTCCACTGGTTACTATTTCCTCCAGTGTTTATGCAAAATACAAGACATTTAGCAACTGCTTCTTTTAAGTTAGTGGTCTATCCCTATTTTCCCATATTAGCTTTCCATTCTTCTTTATTTTCTCAGAAATGCTTTTCCTTGCATGCTGATGGTGGCAAAGTACTCCAGTGGAGGAAGCATTTCATGAACACTGAGGTGTCATCTGTTGCTGCATCCTTCCAGATGGCTCAAAACCCTGGACATTAGCATGAGGTATTTTTGGAGAGGAAATGATTTCACTTATTTTGGTGAAATATCTAGAGTAACAAGTTTAGTAGTGCCTGCCCTGAATAGTCCAAGCTTTGACCTTACGCTTTTTTTTAGCTCTTATTCCTGTGGAGTGCAGCTACTTTGCTGATAAACCCGTTGCACATAAGACTCTCAACCTCAATAATCAGTTTCCTAGAGATGTACCATTCAAGCTTTGCCTAAAAATCTCACATTTGAAAAAGTGTCAACAAATCTCACACCAGTTAGTGTATCTTAAATTAGGAGCTATAGGGGTGTGGGTATTTTCCAGTGCCTTGATAAATAAGAACTGCCTTGGTGGCTGTGGCATAAGGCCCTTTTGGAGACAGAGCACATAAAAGTCTGCTTGTATACGTTGATAACTGAGATGGTTATAAAAAGTTTCTAGAAGATAATCTTATGCCTTGTGGAAAGGGATTTACTAGTCATAATTCAGACAATTTATCTGCTTGGAATAAGACTTTTTGGTATTCTGCAGTCCACAAGTTTCCATGGTATGACTGAGTTGAAAGCTTCACTCCAGAGACAGGAGAAGTAGGCATTAGGTAGCTATTCACTTATGATACAGTCAAATGCTAATATTGAAATGTACAGCTAAAAGCTTATTTTAAGAATTGGATGCAGCACAGCCTGGAAGATGTACTTTTTAATGATAGAAAGACAGGAGGTATATTCTGGCTTATGAATTGGGGACTTTCACTGAGGTGAAATTCCCATTTCATTCATGGATGAGTGACGAATAATTTTTGTGAGACGATAGTGATGTATGAATCATGTTTTTCTTCTACTGACAGGACAATCTTTATAATTACAGATGGCCATGCTTCGGTTGCCTTACACTTTCGGCAAATGACATTGAATATTAGTGATTCTGCCATATCTGCAGGAAATGGTTTGAAGCTGCAATTCTGCAGAATGATCACATATTCTGGAGTCTTACACTACTAAATTGAAGTCTTTCTGACTTAAAAAAGTTAGATCCCTGGCACTGCAAATGATGCCACAGTCATTGTTTGTTCTGCAGCAATATATGAATAAATACATGCCAATACAGCTTCTTTTGTCATATTGTGTGTATTTATAGACAGCAGCTATTGTAGTATGAGGTATGGGGAACTAGTGTTTATGGGCTTTTAGAATCTGCTGATATAAGACAGAAAGGGCAGGTTTAGGGGTATTGAAAGGGATACTTCCAAAAGCAATGATACATTTGTGGGAGAGGCAAGCTAGATGACTCAAAACTCTTTTCATTTCAAATGGTGAGCTTTTAAAATGAGTAAGACTTTCCAGAGGGGTAATGGGAAAGAAATGTTAATGTAGACCATCTGTGGCAAAACAGGATCTGTGAAGGGCTTCAGAAGAGATGATCCAGTGCAGGGCACACAGTCAAGGCCCACAAGGCAGAAAGGAGAAGATGCAGAGATAGGCAGTGGGAATATGATGAGCAGAAAACCGATGGCTGATGAGAGATGCTACTGCAGCAGGAATATCATTGGGCTAGAGCTGTGTAAGTGTCAACAGGACCAGAACGCTGGATGTATGGGCTGAGTAGATGCTAACACGAGTATTGACGTCAAACTGCAGCCTTAAGATCTCTGTAGAGTGAAGTTTGCTTTCTGGCTGTTTAAAAAATTGTACAGCTTTTTATTTTACAACCCACCTTTAAACTCTGAAAAATAGCATTCTTCCCTTTTTATACTTCAGAAGTACCATTCTCTCCCTCTTTCCCCAGCCTTTTTCATGCTGAGCCCTCTTCTGTGAATAGAGTCTTACCGAAAGCCTCAGGACCTGCTTGCTCCATCTCTGCCATCGACTATTCTGGACTCTTTTTTGCAAGTTGCTTGCTGGACCTTCCAGCCACCTGCTTCCTGGTGGGTAATGTTATGACAGGAACAGCGAAGAAGCATGCGATAAAGTAATAATGTGGGTAAAATAAGCAACAAGTTCTGTCTTCCTATTCAGTCCTTTAATTTGGTTTTCTTTCTTTCTTTCTTTCTTTTTTTTTTTTACTGTGATGCCCCTCCTTTCCATACAAACTTTTTTTTTTCAAATTAACCATTTGTGAAATCTGATTTTTCCACTGGTGTTGTTCTGTTCAGCCTATTGACAGACATGAAGTGGAGGAAAAGGACATGGAAGTGGTTCTCTGGTGTGCATGCCAACACTTGTTACAAGAGGCTGTTTCAGCTCATTGGAACTGGAACTCCTGAATTTTTACCTTCTGTTTCCCAGTGTGACTGGAGCACTTGACAGTCACTGTGCACTCCTGCTGTCAGTGATATCAGTCTGTGGAGAGCTGTGCTGCATGTCAGACTCTGCATAAGCATCTCTGCCACTCAAGTAAGATCTGATACTGTTTAGCAAGTCCTTATTTGAAAGGACTGCCACAAACCTGATGGCTCCAAAACCAGCTGGGAATGCTGAGCACACTGTCTGTTCCTAGCGAGCTGGACGCCTTATGTCTGCTTTATGCATATCTGTTTGGAATGTCATGAAGTGTTTGTTTCAAAAAGTACTCCTTAATTAGTGACATCCAATTATGAGTATGGTTATGGATATTGTGGTATGTGATAAATCTTTCTCCAGCTCCCACATCTGATGTTTTATTTTAAAGCACAGGAAGGTGTGTTTGCACATATATGCTCAATTCTAGTAGCTTTAAGATCTCTGGTAGGAATCATAATTTCTCTTGTTCCAGTGTTTTATTTTTAAATCTGTTTTTTATTCCTCCCTCATTCCTCCTAGTAGAAGTGGTGATAATTAACATGAAAGTGTACTGAGTATTTGTGCAAAGCTCACTGCTAATGCTGGGTGAGGGTTGCCTGGCTATACTCAGGTGTTTGTTTCTTATCACCACTACTATTAGCTAAGCTAGTGAAAAATTAGCACAGAAATGCCAATAGGTATTGAAATCAGGGGGTACGATGACGGTGTGACTCTTCCCCATCTTTCCTATAGCACTGGGAACCTACCTGCATTTTTCTGCTCACCTATCACATCAGCTCCTTTGGACACAGCATTTGCTTCTAGTCTGTGCCATTTGCTGTGGTTGGTGCTTACTAAGTGAAATGCGAGTTCTTCCCAGAGACTTCTACAGAGCAGACCAATGATTACTGTGCAGGATAAGCTCCATAGGGAAGGGACTGGCTCTTTACTGCAGACTCTTCATTGGCAGTAGTAGTGATGCTTCTTGGCATAAAAGATTTTTGTTTGGTCTTTTGCATGATGAGTAACAATGATGAGCACTTTGAGTAAGGCACAGAAAGAGGAACCAAGGAATTTCTTGTAGCTGACTGTGAGACAAGGTCTAAGTCCTCATGTCAGAACCTCTCTCTTCTGAATGTTAAAACCTCTAAGTGTGCTTTTCTGGCTCAAACAGAGTATAATCTTCAAGGTGCTCAAGGAGTTAGGAGCACACTCCTGTTGTTACAGAGCAGCACTTCTGAGATGTGGAGGCCAGGAAATTGTCATTGCTTATGAAATGTAGTAATTCAGCCCTTATGCAATGACTGGATGCAGAACCTACTCCATGTGGAGTTGAAGATATTTGGCTTCTATGGAGGGGTAGTGAACACATCATGCCTTGCTTCAGCTGCACTCATTCTTGTACATGTATTAGTTTTGGGGGGGAGAAGGGGAGCCTGTGCTGGAAATTTCAATAATGTGGTAAAGAGGTCATATAGACTTTTATACAACTGAGCACAAATTTAACAGTGAATCACCAATGAGATGGTGCGCACAACAACAGCATATTCTCTATGTCAGTGCAATTAATGTGAAATGGCTTTTGGTTGACATTTGTAGTCTGAGCTGCCCCCATTATCTGGAGCCTGTGGATGGTGTTGTTTGTTCATTAACCAGTTAGGGAATGTAGAAAATGGTTATGATTTTCACGCTTCCACATCTTAGCAAAAAATGTTTTGGATGATTATTTGGAAGAGTGGCTGGATGAGGATAAAGACAAAAGCTGGGATGGGAAAATAAGGGAAAGGAGTTAACTCAGCTAACTCTTCTCACTCTGGTTTCTCTCCACTGCCCATACATTGATTACTTGCATTCTGCTCACAAACACTTCCACTTGAAGTGAAAACAATATAGCCACTTCCTTAAGGTACCTGCAAATCACCTGTCTGGCTTAGCAGTTCTTAGTTTTCATCGTCTCTAGAAATGCAATCTTTGTATTTTATTTTTTTTTTTCTCTTTGCTCCTCTTCAGCATTATGCTCTTTCTTTTGGGAGATTGGCTTTTTTGCTATCTTCTGTCTGAGGTGACTGTAGTGCTTAAGACACCTCTACAGTTAGTTGGAACACCCTTTGCAATTTGAGATTCACTATTTCTCTAAAAAAAAAAAAAAAAAAAAAAATCAGATCTCTCAATCCTACCTGTGAGATTGGTTTTATTTTTCAGTGGCTGTTTGCTTATAGCTTTTACATTCCTATTAAACTGCATCAACTTCTACTGCCCTTTAACTTAACCAGGATGAATTTCATTTGTATATCTCATTTTTCTTTCTTTCTTCCTGTAGTGGGCTTTTCAATACACCAGTGAGGCAAAATTGTAATTCTATAGTTGTTTCATATTACCTCAAAGTCAAGGTTCCAAATGCCAAAATCTCTGTGTTCTTCCTTCAGGTCTTTCTTTCTTTGAGCAGTCAATATTAGAAAACATCTCTCTGCAGGCTCAGTGTGATCTCTTACCAGCCTTGCTCTTATTGTGCTGCTAGACTAAGAAAGGAAGTGAGAGGATTCTTTGGTTATTTACACCTCTAGACATTGCTTTATTATGTAGACAAACTAGTGAACGTTCAAAAAACCACACATACTGCTTATTTATTTTACTTATTTTAGCACATACTGCTGGTGTTACGTTCACAACCGAAGAAACATTTGAGCCTTACCTAATTTTTACTCCATTTTGATTTTCTGTCTTTAATGCACATTTGGCTTCTTTCTGTAGCATATAACGATGGGGGATGAACATTCAGAATGTGAGTTTGGGGTAAGAATGGATCAGTGAATATTGCATTGGCTTTGATAGAGCAAAACTCTACCCTCAACAGGCTCTGGTGCTTTAATTTAACATATTCAGTAAGCCCTTTCACACCCATAATGATGAGAGTTTTTTAGTCTTCAGACCTTTTCCTCTACCTTGTGCATCATGATAGATTAATCTCTCCTTCCCGTTCTTTTTTCCAGGTTTAAATCCCTGGAAATGCATTATCATTCAGGCCAATTTCAATTAATATGAGAATTAGGCTTTGTCAGACATTTGTTTTAAATGGTTTACCTAAGGAGCAGAAATAATATCTGGAACTAATTTCTCTAAGATTACCCAGGGCTGTATATAAATCACTATGTACATTTCATTTCCTTGACCACTAATTTTGCTGTTCTCTCTAGAAACGCTGTCCAGGGCCAGAACAACCATTATCCCAGTTTTTCATGAGATACAGCCTGTTATTTTTACTTAGAAGCAGGATCTATGACAAATTAACTTCATTAACTTCAAGCCAGCACCCAACTCTTCATTTCTAATCAATTTTTTTTTTATTTTATTTTGCTCACAGATCTCTAGCTGCTATAAAACATAACATCAGACTTCAATCAGAAGTGAAATTCATCTCTCCCTTCAGAGCTTAGAGGCAAAGGGCCTCTTCACGCACGTTTCAGTGTGCGTAAAGTAGTTTTGGCTTTCGTGCCCTACTTCTTTATAACCACCCTTCCCTCAGTGGTAACTGTCTCCAGCAATCATGTTGTGCTAATCCACTGCAGGCAAAGTCCTCTGAATTATTTCAAACAGTCTGAGGGGGTTTGGGCTGGTACCTCAGCATTTTGTCTCATGCAGAGGAGGGGGAACTCATGTGGTGGTTTTCTCAAGGAAAAGTGCAGATGACAACGGTCTCCAGTGCATTGGTGGCGGTACACAGTGCTGGTGCAGTTACTCGTGGCAGGTGGACATCTTATTCGTGCTTTGAATGTAACGGACAGTGGAATAGCTGAGTAGAAATGGCTCAGGCCTGAGCTGAGGTTAGTAGTGTTACCCTCTTTGCGTCCTCCAGCACACAAGTTGTCCTAAAGAAAACCTGTGAGAGACAAAGATGTGTCCGTTGCGCTAATTCTTGGTGAGGATTGGTGCAGGTGGTGGAGAAAACTGTACAACCTCAGGATACTCCACAATATTTACAAGCAATTTCCATACAGGCTAGAGGGCCCAGTGTGGCTCCTGCTCTCAAAGGCAACGCAGCTCCACTGACTCAGTGCTTCTCTCTCTACGGTGCAGGACTGTCCTGAAGAGCCTGGAGTCTCAGGTCTGGGCAGACCATCCCAGCAGGACTGTGGTGGCCAACTGGGTTCAAGCACGCTATATCAGCACAGACTTGAACCAAACAATTAACTTGAGTTCTGTCCCGTCTTAGCTGATAATACCTGCAAGTATCACATTTTGAACAGATTTTTTTTTTTTCTCAGGACTTTCCTTCTCAACCAACATGTTTTTGCAGGGTGATCATGTGAAAGAAGCCCAGAGTTCTTGTGGGCAAAATGCTTTACTTTGGTGAGAAGGTGTTCCTGGCACTACAGTTGGCCCTCAGGCCCTGTCAGCAACAGGCCTTAATAAGGCCTTGCCCAGCTGCACCTGGCAACCCCACCCCACATCTCTTGCTCATGTGGCACTAGGGGCTTCGTTTAAACTCAGGTTTGGGCACTCATTTCTTGTGCTATGTTTTAGGTGTAGCTGTTCTAGGCCTGTTTCCAGATTGTTGTTTGGATTTCCTGAATTGAACTTGGACCTGACTCAGACCTGTATGTCTTCCTGATGATCACTGGACCGTAGATAGGATGTGACAGCTATCACATCCCTGCTCTGCTTGCTCAGCTCTGGTGCGATGGTACTGCACCCTGTGCTGAGGACCCTGGCAGCTCCTAGCTCACTGTCCCCTTAGAGAGCAGGCCCCTGACAGTTACACAGTGATTTTAAGTATGATTTCATGCTTTATACTGTAGGATTTCATAGTGACTTGTAAGAAGCAGCATGGCTGTGTCTACTTCTAAGACAGGGAAGAAATAACCAGGTTGTTATCTGCAAGTGTAGAGATGATGATCATGACATTTGGTGCAAGTACTTATTTGTAATTGATTGAGTAACATAAAATCTGTGATGCCAAGCTTATGAAGCTGAGCTTCATGAGTCTTATGTTGAGGCTTTGATAGGTTTTTCACATCCTCATTTCCCTCTCAGTGCTCCTTTCCCTTCTAGCACAGGAGAGGTGGGATGTTGCTGGGCTCCGTCATTGCTATTTGCTGAGCTGCTGAAAGGTGCTTCAAGGGAGGGAGGCTGTCAGCTCTGTGACTTGAGGCAAATCCAATCACTGAGTTTTTGATGCTGCATTCATTGCTGTTGTAATTCAACAGAGCTCTGTTGATTTAACAGAAAACAGCTTCTTGGAGTTCTGAAAATCACCATTTCAATCCAGGTGAAACTTGTGCTTATAGGCTGCTGAAGCTGAGAGTATGGCAAATTTGGCTGTAGGCCAATCACTGATCCTTGGAAGTAAAGGAATTGCTATAACTTTATTTTAATAATGGATTAAACAAAACATCTGCATGCTAAGACTCTTTAGTATGCTATGACTATATATAATAATAGGACTATATAATAGGTGAGTGGAAATGGATATATTCAGTATCTCTTTGGATTCATTTGAGATTTTTCCTTAATTGAGCTGTATGGTTTTGGCCTGAGTTCTGAAGAAGGTTTTGCTGACCTTGTAGGATGTGAAATGACAATAAATTGTTGTTGTGTAAGATGTACTTTTTCTTTATAAGGAGCAGATGATGTATCTGAAGGAGGCAAGCCTGAGGAGTAGCTCTCTTAGTGCATGCTGCATGGGATAGTGCCTGCCACTAACTCTCTCATTACAGCATGTTTTAGTTTATTTTGGTGGTGAAGACTGATGCCTCTGAAAGTATTTTTATTTAGTATTTAGTATCTTTCTGGAGGAGCCAGGATATGACACAGGCTTGATCCTCAGATTTTTTTAAAAAACAAATGGGATCTACATTGTCCCAGAGCAAGATTTGTATTAGTTTGATGTTCTTTGTAAATCCTGCACTGCCAAAAAATCCTCAGTTCTAGGACCTACAGTTCTAGATGCCTTGTATTAACACATACTTAAACCGTGATCTTGTCATCTTCTCTTTTCCCCGTTGGATCTGCTATATGACCCTAATGCCTATCATCTAGTCCAACTCCTGGCTCCACAAAGGACCACACAAAAATCAAACCATATGTCTGAGAGCTTTGTCCAAATGCTTCTTGAGCTCTGATAAGCTTGGTGCCATGGCCACTTCCCTGGGGAACCTTTTCAAGTGCCTGACCACCTTCTTAGTGATGAACCTTCTCCTAATATTGAACCTGAACCTCCCATATCACAGCTTCATGCCATTCCCTCAGGTCCTGTCGCTGTCCCTAGAGAGCAGAGACCAGTTCCTGCTCCTTTACTACCCTGCGGGCCTGCAGGAAGCTGCAGGCTGCCATGAGGCCTCCCCTCAGTCTTCTCTTCTCTGGGCTGAACAAACCAAGTGACTTCAGTCACTCCTTGCACATTGCTGTATTCCTTGTCTTGCATTCCTTGTCTGCTGTAAGGTCCCTGTAGACCTTCCACCATCTCTATTGCCTTCCTTTGGACACTAACAGTTTTACGTCCTTATATTGTGGCGCCCTTATATAGTGTTCCCCCAGTCTGTATGTATATTCAGGATTGCCCCATCCCATGTGCAGAATCCAGCACTTGCTCTTGTCATACTGTTGGTGATTGCTCAGCTCTCTAATTTGTCAAGATCTTTCTGCAAGGCCTTTCTACCCTTGACAGAGTCAACGTCTCCTCTGAATTTGGTATTATCTCCAAAGTTAAGGATGAGCCTTGCAGCTGATAAGATTGTGAACCAAGAGGTCCTAGTCTGGGAGTATGCAGAAACTTCAGAGTTCTGCAAACTCACGGTGGGTGTGCAGGGGGAAGAGGGAGCAGGAGGAACAAAGAAGGGGATAGAGGGGTGTGTGTGTGCACATGCACGCACAGCGAGGCAGGCCTCAGATCTAGCTGGGGTTACTGGGCATACAAAGGGACTGTGCCACTTGAAGGATTTGTGAACGTGTTTGCTTGTGAACCTGGAGAAGAGAGTGTGTGCGTGTGCTTGCACTAGTGAGCTTCTGTGTCTACCAGCTGAAGAGGAAGAAGGGCTCTTGGCTGTCTGTGTCTGTTTTACCTGAGTCCTATGTGTAAGTGCTGTTGGTGGCTACTCTTGGCTAGGGCAGCCTTTGTGGCCGGTCACATCAGTGTCCTGTCTGTGTATCTCTGGGACTGGTGCTCAGCTTTGCTACCAGCTGAACCTGCAAAGGGGAAAGAAGCAGCCGCGTTCCCCAGTCTGGGCAGAGATCCCGGGTCCCTGAGCTGTGCTGGGCTGCAATGGCTGGACTGGAGGGGTGCTGGGCTAGAGTGGCTGCAGAAGGCGTTCGTGCTCTTTGCTCTTTACCTCCCTTAACATCAAACACTATAAAGCTGTGGGCAGACAAGATCAGAAGAGACTGCTGGGCTTTCATGACTTACAGAATAGAATTATTTAGGCCGTTTGCTAGGAAAGAGATTTAGATCTTACACTGCCTAGTAAGTTAAAAAGGTCTCTGTATTTGAGTCTGCTGTAAGATCCTGAGGAGACAGAAGAATTGGCCTAATCCTGTGGTGAAGGGCAAGGGACATTTCCTTAATTAAGAGTAAATTTTTTGTTAGATTTCAGTTATGTATTATCAGGGGAACTTAAAAGGGCATTGTTAAATTAACCATATACTTAGATCTTTGTGTTGAACACTTTTAAATTCATTTTTCAAATTCTCCTTTGTGGTGTTTTATGGATGAGTAATGTTAAAAAAAAAAAAAAAAAAAAAAAAAGGTTGTGACCATAACAGGGCATTAGAATTATCTGGAACAGCTGGTGGAAAACAGGAGGGCTTAAAATCTGACCAAGGCTCAAAATTACCTGTGAGAAGTTGGGTTGCAGTCACTCTCATCTCTAGTGCTTTGCTCAGTCTTCCTACTGGCAAATGGGAATCTTTCAATCTGAATTACCCTTGGAAAGTGCGATTCACTTAGCTCTAAACTTTCAGCAAGCTTTTACAGCCTAATTAAAAGAGATGGGGATACAAAAACGCAGTATGGGAATACCAAAATGGGGCACTTATTCAACAGCACACTACATCCTTATTGAAAGCACAGTTCTCAAATTTACAGTACCTAAATCCCTGCTTCCCACTTACTGTCGGTGAGCAGGGAGTTCCAATCATTTTAGAAAAGCTTTCAAGACTGGGACATGAAGGTGTACTCTCTCAAGCCACTAAGCAGAAGTGACTGCATCTTCTGACTGCTGGAGCCAGGTTGGCTCTTCTGCTCTCCAGCTGCTATTAATTCCTTGTGATATGAGCAACTTGTTCCAGATCCAGAAAAAAGCCTTATTCCTTGCAGTAAGCAGAAGTATTTCCTTCCAGGGATTGCTGGTGGCTTCCCCCACCAGCATGAAAAGGCAGTGTAAGGGAAGACTTAAGGATGTGATTGAAATCTGGGGTTACAAAGATGGCCTTACCCCAAACCTTCATCCTGTTACATGTCTGGCCTACAGCTGCTCTGAGTAGATGCTAAAAGTGAAGTTAAACCTGCAGTAAGTTGTCTGATAGTTTTCATGTTCATTGGGATTTTGAACTTGGCAAGGGATGCAAAGGATAACACAAAGGGATTCTACAGATATGTTGGCTGGGAGACTAAAGACAGTGTACTCCCCCTGATAAACAAGATGGGAGAACTGGTGACAACAGACAGGGAGAAGGCTGAGTAACTCATTTTTTTTTTTTTCTGCCGCAGTCTTTGCTGGTAATCACTCTCCCTACAACTCTCAAAATCTCTAGTCCCTAAGTGTTAAGGAGGAGTGAAGTCCCTGTCACTGTGAGTGAAGATCGGGTTTGAGAACACCTGAGGAACTTGAACATACATAAGTCTATGGGGCTCACTGAGATGGCTGCCATGGTTCTGATGTAGTTGCCAAACCACTCTCCATCGTGTTTGGAAAGTCATGGCAGTCTTGGGTGAAGTACCCAGTGTGGTGGCTTTACCCAGCTGGACAGCTGAGCTCCACCACAACTGCTCTCTCACTCCTACTCCTCAAAGGGAAAGGGGGAGAAAATACAATGAAAAGGGCTCAAGGGTTGAGATAAGGACAGGGAGATCACTCAACAGTTGTCATCACAGGCAAAACAGACCCAGCGCAGGAAGGACATTTACCTCTAAGAGTGGTTCCAGAGGAGGGCCACAAAAATGATCAGAGGGCTGGAGCACCTCTCCTATGAAAGAAAGCTGAGAGAGCTGGGGTTGTTTAGACTGGAGAAAAGAAGGTTCTGGGAAGATCTCATTGTGGCCTTTCAGTACTTAAAGGGGGCTTAGAAGAAAGATGATGAGAGACTTTTTAAAAGGGCACGTAGTGATAGGACAAGGGGTAATTGTTTTAAACTAAAATGAGCATTGCATCATTTAGCTTTAGTTTAGCTTTATTTTATAGCAATAGCAAGTAACCAAAATAATAGATTGTGTGGTGGAGTGAAAAGGCAAGGTGATATTGGAAGTCCCAGTTAGTTGGCAGTCACTACAGAAGAGCTGCCTTGTCAATTGGGTAAAGCTAGTTTAGACATAGTTGAGAACAAACAAACCCAAACAACTGGGAAACAAAGGAATGAAAGATGATATGAGCAGGGTCTGTGAAGCAAACATAAGAATGACCATTAGTGGATTTGAGGAAGAAGGGACTGGCACTGTGAACATTGAACTCCTCCTGGTGAGGACCTCAGAATGCTGAAGACTTGTCATCAGCTTTACTCCCACTCTATTTGAGGAAAATGGAAGCCATCATACAGATGGACACTGGAAGGGTGAATATAATACCATAAAAAGGGATGGATAATTGATAATTCCAAGGGAATTTTTAGTGTATGTAACAATTTTAACTGCATGATGCTTTTCTGCAGTATTGTAGACTATTGCAATTGGACTAATTAATAACTGGTGAATTTTAAATTAGGTTGGTAAGGTATAAATGAAACTAACAGTAAGTTCTTAACTCCATAAATTTGTGTATTTATATGTATACATATGTATGTATACACACACACAGTGCACACAAACTTTTGGCCCATAACAGAATATTGAGATCACCAATCAGATAGGGTCCCTTTGCTTTCTAGTACTTAAACTTTCCAGAACCTCTTAAGCACATCACATTTTTTTTTCCTAGTCCTTTTTAACATGTCTGAGGAGTACAGTTTCCTTTTATGTGCCTGAGCCCTGTGCATTATATGGCCTTTTAACATCAGTGTTGTTCAAAAAAAAAAATATCCATAATTAAGATTCATGTCAACTGCAGAGCTCTGCATTGCTTGAATGTATGGAAGTGAACATGAAAAACTGTGAAAATAATAAACAGGTTCTAAGTGGCACAGGCTGGAGAATTCTTGTCATCTTGACTGTCATTTTGTCTTCCTCAGATGCTGAGTGATCTGATGTACCCTCTGATGCTGATTTAAAATTGCTGCTTTATCCTTTATTCTTGGACTATGCTACAATAAGGGCAAAAGTAAAACAAGATTATAATTTTGTTCCCATTGCTTGGAGTCAGTGCAAAGAGCAGATTTATTGCCCTTTGCAGTAATGCTGTAGTTAGATCTCTGGAGTCTCATGGGTTAAATTGCTAACTGAGTCACAGCAGTGTGTAGTGAATTTGGAGGACAGTATGTCAGGGGAGCCACAGAAGACGTTTAAGGCTCTTATAGATGCTGTGAATCCAGCAATAGCAGGATGAGTTTCTCCTCTGCTTGTTAGGTTTTCCTTGTGTCAGAGTTGCTGCCACCAATGCAGAGCAGCAGACTGAGACTGAAATAAGTCTGTTTTCAGCTGCTACTATCATTCAAACTCTGTCACTTCTGTTCAAATCTCCTTTTTGTCTCTAGTGCAGAGGCTATGATGCTGTGACTTGTATGCTGGCTGCTTGAGCATGGATGCTGTTGGATATATCCCTCCCATTGAGGGGAAGAGTAGATAGCAGTGTATTAAATTACCACAGCAAGGTTCTCCTGGTGCTCATCTGCTAGAGGCCAGATTTGTGCTGGGCGTAGAAGCTCCTGAGGAGCTGCTCCACTGGCCAGTACTGCAGAATTGATTTCATTCCAGACTTCTAGCAGCTGAAGGGGCCTGTATGGTTTCACAACGGACAGATGTTGTTTTCCAGGCCGTGTGTCAGAGTCTCTCTTTCTATTCCACCGTGGAGTTTTTAATCACCTCAGTGAATAAATACAATGGTAAATGTGTTTTTGTACATTCTATGGCCTTTCAGCATAGTAACACTCAAGCCGATATTCAAAGTGTAAAGCTACTTTCTATTCATGATTCTTTCTGCATGTTGATGTTATTGCTTTGAGGGCAAAGAGTTGCAGTTCTGGTTGCACTGCAGTTCAGGAATTACAGCAGCACAGCTTATGATTGCAGTTTCTTTTATGTGTGACTTGATTTGCAGACCTTAGTTCAGAGATTCTGGTTTCTGAATTACCTGTGAAAACATTGCAGGAAAAGCCTCTTTCCTTGAAATAAGTTGGCCATCAGGGTATGCATTATTCCTTTACCTACTGTCAAGGACAAAATCAGAAAATGGTTCAGAAACAGCTGGAAAATCTAATGGCATCTTCAGTGACTAGTCTCTTTTTTTTTTTCTTTTAATTAAAAAAATATAGGTAGAGTGGACATATCGTATTAGCTGCTTGGGACTTCAAGGGAATCTGCTTATTCTTTTTCTCATTAACTTGTGGATTTCATAAATGAGGCATGTAGTGAAATGCTCACAGAACTTGGTGTTCTTTCTTTTCCTTCTGTGCTTTCAGAGAAGATAGGCTGCTATGCATCTGTCATATTAAAACGTGCCTCCTGGTAATAGCCCGAGTGCTGTGAGCTATTTTAATGTACCTGCATATTGCCATGGAGGATTTCAAATACCTCTTTCAAGCATCTTTGGAGCTTCTTTATTCAGTACTGTCAGCAGTGTTGGAAAATTGGTTTGAAAAAAACATTCTAAACAAACATAAGCCAGGGATGGAAATACAGTAGGAAAGAAATACAAGATGGTAAAACTGCATTTATGTCTTACATTAATGTAGGTTATTGTGTGTTTATCACATGGGATAACACTTAATCTCTGGGGAAAAACATAAAACAAGTTTTCACACAAAGGGCTTTTTGTCTGTCCTGAAATGTGGTTATCTGTGAAGTGGTGGGTCCTATACTGTGAAAGCTAATGTGCTCCTTGGGTAGGCCTGTAAACTGTACTTGACCCGAGTGAGCTGAACCGTTCCTGAAGAATGTTTTCTCTGACCCCAGTGTCTCACAGAAGTAACCCAGGCAATCCATACAGCTCAGTATTCAATGATTCATTGTCCTGAGTTGAGATGTGCACCAACACATTCAACCACGTTAGCCTTGCTAATTTGCATAAGGTCTTACTGCAAATAGAAAAGCATTTATCTGTAGATTATGGAATAGCAAAGTCTGTGACAGGATTATGTCTGGGATTGTTGTTCCTGTTTAGCAATTATATGACGGTTGTTTTTGTGGGCTTGCTTTAGTGAGATTTCTTGCAGGGATTCTCAAAGGCTTTAATATGCCTGGTTTTAGTGACAGCGTACGGGAACATTGATCGATATTACTTTCTCCTGTGTGGCAATGACCAGTGGAAGGCATGGGATTAACCATGAGGTCTGTTTGCTCTGGTGTCCATATTTAACAGTAATAGGCAGTACCAGGTGCTTCAGCTGAACACATAGGTAGAGGTAACGCCTTTGAAGTCACCTTAATTCTTAATCAGTAGAGTTTGGCTTATGCTTTATCCATGATGTTTTTTTGGCTGTTTGATTTTTTTTGTGGGGTGGGGTGTCTGTTTTGTTTTTTCATTGACTGAATTAAATAGAGTAAAATGTAAGACTGTAGCATATATGCTTAAATTCTGGATTCTTTTTGCTTTGAAAAGGTACCAAGCATGTGTGTGAGTTGTGACCGGTTCTGATTCAGTGGATTTTAATATTTCTGACAAACACTCTCTGGACAAAGTAATCTTTCTGTTTATGCAATCTAGATAGAACACAAGAGGAGTGCAAGCTTTCCCCCATTGGCCTATTATTATGCCACAAATCAGAAAAGTGCAATTTTAAATGCAAATTTTGTTTTTTGAAAGGGTTGCCAAGATGAAATGTGCTGAGTAGGGCTGCCTGCTTTCTGAATGTTCAGAATATGCTAGGTTTGGTAAAAGACTATAATTTTCTGCTGTAATGATACAGCTGTTGGGAATTATGTGGTAGCCAAATTCATATAAACTTTTCCAAGAATTAGAAACAGTCCTACTCAATCCCGAAGACAAAGAGGAATAGGAAGGTAATTGCTGGATGATTGCATATGATTGCAGCATGTTTTTGAAATGTTACCAAGAAAATATCAAAGACATGAACCTGAACCTGACTTTATAGTTCCAGTTCTTTACTGTCAGGAGAAGACAGCAGAAGAGCTGAAAATTAATACAATGAGGATGGCAGATCAGTATTAATTTGAAGACAAGCAACTGAAAGTAGTGGAAAAATGAAGCAAATGATTTTTTGTGATGGTACTTCTGGGTTCCCCACAACCATTTACAAAGAGAACTACCATACTCAACTAGCTTTAGTCTATATGAATAATTTCATCTTGTAATTTCACTTTCCTCACATGTGGAAGAGGTTGAGATTTTCTTTTTAAGCATAACTTTGAAAATCAAAATGTTTCGGCCAAAAACTGGGCATTTTTTTTCTTTTACATGCCTCACAAAGGAAATGAAAACCAACCAAACCTACCAAACCAAACAATTTTCAGGAAATTATCTGCTATATCCAAAATGAAGTTCTTTGAAATTTTGTTCTGAGAAACCCATTGAAACTAATGGGACTATGCCTATGCTAAGAAAGCGTCTACTTCCTTTAATGTCTTGCTGGATTTGCAGAGAGAAATTACGCAGCTTGAGAACACTGAAAGGAATAATGAAAGAAAAAGAATAAATGGAACGGGATTGTGATGAGCAGCAGAGAAGGCAGAGTTGCAACCTGCTGTATTAAAAGATGGGAAAGCAATGGAGTGGGTGAGGTCACTTCATTAGAATTAGGAAAAAAAATCTTACACAGCATCCTGTACATTAATTAGCAGTAATGAAAATAACTGTTCCCTCCAGCTTGAAACTGTGGCTAATTACAATTAAGTGTTCATTACAAGCTAACATAATTAGACCTTCACGATGTTTTATAAATACACGGCTTAAATTATGCAGGGAAGGAGGAAGCGTTGTCCTTTGTAGCACTTTCCTGTCTTTATCTCGTTTTCCTTCTACTGCTACAGCTGTTTCTTAGTCTTCTTTCTCAGATGATCCCACTGTGTGTGCTAGACCTGATTACCAAGGCAGTTTCTTGCCAAGCCTGAGATACGTTTACAGTGTTTGTCCCTTGTGTCAGACAGGATCGGTGAGACCCAGCTTTGCAGAGGATTTCAGGAACGGGAGCCTCACAGAAGTTGTGCTTTTATGGCTCTGCTACCAAATGCATAGTTTAAATAATAAGCTTTTGTAAAATGCATTTTATTAGCGTGAGCAAAGAAGGTATTAAAAAGGGGGGAAAATACTAAGATTTTCTGACTTTGCTAAAACTCCAGTTTCTTTGTGATAAAACATCCAGTACTTTAGCTGATGTAGGCTACTGTGTCTGTGGTGTATTTGTGTTCTTTGTTTTCCACTGAGATCTGGAGGATATCAGCACAACAATACATTTCTTTACTTCTGGATAGAAGCCGAGGTAATCTTTATTTCCACTTGGGGGTAAAACATTGTTTACTCATTCTTCATCCTCTCTCTCCGATATCTTGTTATACTTGTGTTGCATGTGAAAATAGTTCCATTTAGCCTTGTCTCTTTGCTCTCTTTCACCTTTATTTTCATTGAATTATGTAACTAAAAACTTGTTATGTAACTAAAAAGTTGCGCTGGAAAGCAGTCACTAGAGGTTTGCCATTACGATGGTTATCTTGCAGCTAGAGGATGTATGGGATCTAGAATATTGGTGTCAGGAAGCCCTGCTTTTTGTCTCACCAGCTCACAGGTGAATGTGGGATGTCATCTGCATTGTTTTGTGATCCGTTCTAGTCATTAGCTCTGGAAGAGCTGGAGATGACAGAGAGATTTGGAGGCGATTATGGCCAAACAAGGAGTGCGCTGATGCCTGCCTAGGGAGAAGGGATGGAGACTGTAGAGCTAATTGAGCATGAAAGTAGTGATGAAAAAGGCAAATGGGGGGGAGAAGGAGGGAGAGTGAAATGGCTGTAGATGAAAAAACAGTATAGCAAAGTGAGCAGATAAGCAAACAAAGGAAATGCTGCAGGCAGTGATTCTGCTTGACTGCACAAAATAAGCAAACCTGAGCCAGTTAGTAGGTGGCAGGATGCTGCAGAGATCCTGGGGTTCAGCAGGGCCTGCCTTTCCCTTTGTGCCTGTGCCTTGTGGCTGGCTGCTGCCCTGTCAGGGAGCTGCTTCTCAGGTGAGATGCAACAGGGCAGGTGCAATTCTGTTCTTAGTTATCAGAGACGTTAATGGCTGTTTTTTGTCAAAACAGAGATTTCTTACTTTGAATTCTGGCCCATTTTCAGGCTGTGCGCTTCTGTTAGTTGTCTTAATGTCATGCTGATATTTCCAAGGCATTTTCTACTGGATGTTATTTGGTCTCAACTCCTGTCTTCTGCCCAGATGTTGTGTGTAGTGTTGCTGTGGACTCTTGAACTACTGTTGCATGTTTTGTGAAGGTGAAGTGGCTTCTGCCACCTTAATGTGCTTGTGGTTGGACCCTGGGGTGAGAAGCGTAGGGTCAGCATTATCTAATAAGTCCTTGCCTTTGTGTAATGTAATTCAATCTGAAACAGAAGGAGCAGTCATGCTTCAGAGTAATGTGACAGAGTAAGGACTGGAACTGAGAACTCGTACTTAATAATCCCCTGATTTGGCAAACTCTATGTAATTTTATGGCCAAGCTTTAAGATGAAAGAATGGAATACCCTTTACAGACTTCTTAAATGGGATATCCTGAAATGAACAGTCACAGAATCATTTAGATTCAAAGGGACATCAGGGGGTCTTGGGTCCAACCTCCCCCTCAAAAAAAGGTAACTGGGCATACAAAGCAGGCTACTCAGGGCTTTATCCAATTGGAACCTGAAAACCTCAAGGGATGGAGATTGCACTTCCCTGCACAACCTCTGTCACTGTTTGACAGTCCCAGTGTAAGACAGTTCATATTTGAGTCTAGGCGTAGCTCCATTTTTTTGTCCATTGACTCTCACGCTCCTGCTATGCAGGACTCGCAAAGAGCATCGCTCTCTGTTTTCTGTAACATCATCACACGTACCAGCAGGCTGCTATTCCTTCCCCCCCCCCCCCCCCCCCCCAAAAGCCATCTACCCTCCAAGCTGAACAAGCTCAGCTCCCTCAGCCTCTACTCAAAGGGCAAGTGCTCTAGCCTCCCGTTATCTTGGTGGCACTCTGCTGAACTTGTTCCAATTTATTCATACCTGAGGTCTATTGGAGGCCCATTCAGGTCCCTCTGAATGGCAGCCTTGCCCTTCAGTGGATCAGCTGCTCCCCCCATTACTACCCCAATTTGGTGTCATGTGCAAGCTTGATGAGAGTAGCCTCTGCGGCTTCCTTCAGGTCATTGATGAAGATGGTGAAGGAGGACAGAAGCCAGGATAGGCACTGAGTGTATTCTACTTGCTACCTCCAGGTAGAGCGTGACCTACAAAGACCTGCCCTCTCAGCCTGCCCACTCCACTGGTTTTCCATCCACGTAGCTGTGTATGCATCCAGCGTAATGCAATGTATAAACTCGAATGTGTTGCTGTTTTGGGGGAGAGTGTCAAAAGCTGTGCTGAAGTTGAAGTAAATGCCATCCATTGCTCGCTCGCTCTCTGTCCATAAAATCAGTACATTTTACACTAGAAGTCGCTCAGGATGCTCATGCATGACTTAACTCCTTGTAAATGCTACAGAGTAATTAAAACAAGCAAAGAAACAAAAGAGAGAGTCCTACTCTTTGTGCAAGAAACACAGCTTTTTCTCTTTTTAGGTTGGAGTAGTAGATTTTTTTTTTTAACTCAAATAAACAATTCTTTTGCTGCTAGCCTCTTTAGATTCTTGAAAATCGCAGTGAACCAAAGCCAGTCAGCCAAAATAAATAAATAAATAATAAAAAAGAGGAGTGTTGGGGAGAATCTGAATCCTGTATTCTCTGCCCTGGGGAAAAATATGGCAGAATCTTTTTTTATTTTCTCTCTGTGCTTGTGAGCTATCTGGGCTTCACGCAGGTGTCTGTGAAATATAACGCAGAATTCCAGTTTGCCTAGCTGGTTCAGTCTCCATCAGCCAAATACTCAGGGAAGACTGGCTTAAGAACAAAAGCCATTCCCCCAGACTGACGCTCTGGTGA
This sequence comes from Anser brachyrhynchus, assembly GCF_964034855.1. Classification (NCBI taxonomy): domain Eukaryota; kingdom Metazoa; phylum Chordata; class Aves; order Anseriformes; family Anatidae; genus Anser; species Anser brachyrhynchus. Next base: position 19,049,526 of record NC_137696.1, read on the forward strand.
TGTTTTTTGTGGTTTGAGCCTGGCATTCTGCTGACCGATGGATCTCTAGAGCCAGTTTTAATGCGGTACGGTCCAGGTCCTGTAACTCCTCGTGAATTTAGAACAGAGCAGTGATTAGTTTTCTTTGGGAGACTGACCTCTAGTGTTTCAACACGACAAGCTCAAGAGGAGGGGAGCAGTATACTCGATGGAGTGATGCCTGAAACCCATCTGCAGTGAGTGATGCTAAAACCTGCAAGATAATTAATATATTTAATAATGAAAAGGAAGTGTTGCCATGGAAGCAGGAGGTGTATTTATATTGCTATGGCCACAGAAGGATTGCATGATATTTTTAATCTTTATTTTAATTACTGAGTTCAATTTTTTTTTTTGAAGTTGCTGAGGCCTCTTACATTTTTTGATTATGTAGTGTTCTGCGAGATTGAAATATGAATTGAAACAAGAGCTGTTTCGCTCTTTCCAGAGAAGAAATCAAATAATCTCTGAAGCCCGAGCTATGTGCTAGATTTGATTAAAAGTCTCACGGAGGTCAATGGAACAGCCATTGCCGAAACACGCTGTTATTTTTTATACATGAAAAGCATGAGTTTAGTCTTAGAAGCAAGACAGAGATATCTGTTATTCATGGTGGATTTGTGTGTTTCCGTGCAAAAATCCAAGGCATAGGCAGGTTTTTATTGCTTCAGGTCAGACCCCACAGCACGCCACATTTTGGCTGGGAGGTATTAAGCTCTTTTGAATTCCTATTGAGTTAGCATCCTTCTGTGTCTAATCCCAGCTGACAGCTGGGATAGTGGAAAAGGTGTCTGATTGTTTTGCTGATGCAAGCATATTTCTAAAGCAGATGTTTACGGAGCAAAATATGCATTTCTTACTATGGTATTCCAGGGGAATCTGTTTGTTCCCTCATCTGATCGCTTTCATGTGCATTTTATAACATGAATCTTATTATGGGATTTTATTTTATTTTTTGTATGAAAAAAATCATGCCAGTTGTAGACATGGAACATTCCTTCCAGAAAGAAGAATAACAGCTTCTCCAGGATTTATTTGAAAAGCAACACAAACACTTTTATACAACAAAGCAACCTTGGCTATTCTGAAGTTGCAGCTCTAGAAACTCCTTTTTCTCTCACTGAAATTGAATGCTGAAGAAAGTCAGGACCAAGACCTGTTTAGAAGCCATTTGTTCAAGTCTGAGTTTGTTGAAACACAGCTAGAACAACATGTGCTGCTGGGTGTTGAGAGCAGTAGCTACGGTTTAGATCTGGATCATTAATTTTTGTCCTTTGATCTGTTGAACAGATGTCACATCTTCTGAGTTTAGGCTCTCATTTTGATACCCTAAGTTTCCTGCTACTCTGTCCCGAAGGTTTGTTTGAGAGACAGTTTTGCACATGGGAGCTAACACCTGTGAACAAATGTACTGTTCCGTCTGTGGTAAGCTTCTCTACTCTGGCTTATCTAGGGTCCGCAGACAAACAAGATACCTTATATTTATGTTAATACAAGATATTAATGTAAACCAGATGCTGCTGCTGTTACAGCGTTCTTGCGGAGGGCTTCTTTTCTTTGGAGTGCATTATTCCCACTAATTCAAATAGCCTGAATTTGTTGACTTTTTTTTAAAGGAAAGCTACTGAGACAGTGCATCTTGCCTGAAGGGCTGTGTACTGAGAGCATGTTTTGAAATATCTGCCTTATTTTTGCTGCACAGTAGTTTGGTAGCCAGTGTTTTCTGATATGTTATTTTGGCTTGTGTATGCTCTTTTCAGGCATCGAAGTGAGAGCTTAAGGAGCATTAATGAGTATGTTTTTCATGTAGAAAAGTAAAATGTAAGAAGGGGTAGATTTAGGCAAGTAAGGGAGTTCTAGAAAGGCAAAAGCACTTCTTTTGATGACCTTGGAACATCTCAGTGGCAATAGGCCTGTGGCAGAGAATTTGTACCATGATTTAAAATTTTGTATGTTACTGTCACACTAATGGTTTTGCAATGCAGTTTTAAGCATAACATGATATCTGTTTGTTTGTTTGTTTTTCCATGTCTGACTTCTCTGGAAATCACAGAATCTCAGAATGGTTGAGGTTGGAAGGGACCTCTGAAGATCATTTAGTCCAACCACCCTGCCAAGCAGGATCACCTAGAGCACGTTGCACAGGATGGCATCCAGGCAGGTTTTGAATTATGAGATTTGTGATGATTCATTTTTGCTCTAATGCATATCTCTGTAAGAGGAAAAATTACACATACCTACTTCTCCCCTTTACCCTTCTAATATTATTCCATGTCTGTGTTGTTAAAACAGTCTATGGCATCCTATTGCAGACTTTTTCCAAGGCAGCAGACACTGAACAGGTGACCAGAAATAGTTCTTCATGTCAGGAACTTCAATTAATCCATTCTGAAAATGAACTTGTACAGGCAGAAAGGGTAGGGTATAGACATCTGTGTGAAAGCTATATAAACTAGGCTTATACGTGTAGTCAACAGAGATAAATTGATTTTCAGGTATCGTTCATTTCTTTTGAAATATGTAGCTAAAATCAGCCAGATAAACTGAGACTTTCAGAGCATAATTTATTTCTATTGTGTGGAGTTCCATTAAGTTCCCTTTTATGCTGATATTTAAATCTGTTATGGACTAAAAATGACTACCTCGTTCTCTGTAAGTATTGCAGAAGATGTTGTGTGTGTTTTCTTTGGCTTGAATCTTTGCTTTGCTTTAAGGCATCAGATTTCTTCACCCTCTACTGTGACTGCATCACTAGTGGACTCACGGAGAGCCTTTGCCATGCTCTTTAGCTTGTGTGTGTACCTTACCTCATTTGGGATGAACTTTTACAATCATATAATACTCCTCCATCTTCTCAATGCTTCTCTCCTTCTACATGTTAGTTTTGGCAACCAGCCTATCCTCATCCCTGCTATGTAGCCTTCCACTTCTGTTCTGCATATTTGTACCTGCCTTATTTCTTTTAAGCATGTTTTAACTTTATTTGTTTCACGATTCCATGATTATGTAGAGACTGATTCTAACGGTCAGCAGTGTTTTTGTCTGTGAAGTTGAGTAGAGTAGGTGGGCTTCATCATCAACATTTCTCAGCTGAAATTAAAGCTTTGTCATTGTAAATTTTCTGAACAGAACAAAAAGATTGTGGCCTATGTTAAATTTTCTGAACAGAACAAGAAGTTTGTGGCCTGTCAGAAACAATGCAAGTCCACCAAACCAGGAAGATTTTAGTATTTTCTTGCTCCTTTCCTCCACCAAAAAATTCCAAACTTTTAGCAAAACAGTTTGGTTTTGAGAAGAAAAAAAAGTGTTTCCTGGAGCTGAAAATAACACAGGATTTAATTTTGGATTATGCTGCATTAGTAAGAATCCCCCATATATTGTAGCAAATTGTTGCTTACAGACAAAACTGAAAAGATTTATATATCTATTTTTGAAGTGTGGAAATGTTTTGGCTTCTCCAAAATTTTTGATGGATGGTTTTCAGCTGGAAATAAATCTGCTAAGTTTGTATGCATCTAAAAATATTTGATGATAATGCACTATGTATTCATAGTGGGATGATGCACTTATTTTTAAGTGCTAGTGTTTCTCTGGATATAGAAGCCTTTCTGGCATTACTAATATGATTTGAAAGGACGGTTTGGGTTTTTGGTTAGCAGAGTACCATCAGAGATGATTCTTCTGTAGACCAAAATATGGATGTGGATCTACATGCTGAAGTTATGCTCCTCCCCAAATCTGTATTTAGATGCAGGTATATGTGCATCAGTTAATGGTCATACTATTTCCACAAAAATACAGAGGCAATTTTGGATGCCCACAAAAAGGGTTTCTTTTGAACAATAGACTCAATGCATTTTTTTTTTTAAATACTAAACCCTTAAAATCCACCACTGTCTCAGTGATTTGAACATGAAGGACATTTAATGCAAAGTGAGAATTTTATGAATTAAGACAACAACAAAATCTCTTTACAGCATTTTCACTTTTTAGTTATGGCCTGAAGTCTTAAGGGAAAAATGATCAAGAGGTGTTGTGAGCGTGGACCGCTGCCATAGCCCCCAGATCAGACCCAGAATCATCTCTTCCTGCACAGGGGTGGTGCATTGTTAGCCTACACAGTTTCCGAACCAAATCTAAATCCAGCCTGTTGTCTTTGTTTTTGTCTGCTGGGTGATATATTTTCTTTGTTTGCTATCTCAGAGCTCTCTGGAAAAAAGTGACGAGAGTGATGTGTTCATGCTCTCTTTCTCTGTCAAGCTGTTTCATCAGCTCACATTTTATGTTCCAGGCTGTGTGAGAACAGTTGTTGAATGCTTAATAGTACTTCCATTTGCCAAGCTAATCTACTTCTGGTACTTAAAATTCAACTTCACATGAAATCTTTGGCAGCAAAAGACCTATGCTCAGTAGAACCCATGATAGTTGAGGAGTATTTTGAATGCTAGACTGTAGTCAGAAATGTAACTGCAGAGGAATTAAATCACAGATTTCATCATCCTGCTATTTTAGGAGAGAGAAATTAATCATAGAACATTTGTTTTTAAAAAATAAATATAGATCATACTGACAAGATCTGAGTGCTCTTGCTAGCCAGACTGCTTAACAGTGAAAATTGTAAAGGTTATGGCTTGAATATAGAGTGGGATACAGCAGTAGCAGTTTGTCTTAATACTGTTGACTTGCTAAGATGTTCAGGTAGCTGGCAGTGCAGAGTCTTTGTTAGGTTTCGGTCTAGTAATTGTGAGTTGAAATCACTGCCCCAGCCTAGGTATCATGTAAGACTTTTATAGCTTAAAAGCTAAGAGTACATACCTCACTGCATGCAATATTTTTTCTTCTGGGAGGAAGAAAGTTTATATTGTGTGTTTGGATTGCATATAGAATATTGCAAGGAGCAAAATGGTCACAGCAGCCCCCATAACCTGGTGATAGCTCCATTTTATAAAGTAAACTCCTCTCTGGTTCTCCTTTGCACAAATGAGATTGCTGATGTCACTCTTCATTTAATCATTAACTACATGTCTCATTAACATCTGTACCTCTGGCTCTATAGGTTAAGCTTGAAACTGCAACATTTCTCTGTCTCCATGGCTGCTCCTTGAGCTCTCAGACAGCAGGAGCTGGCAGTCATGTTTTTCTAAATGTTGTTCAACCTTTGCAGGCTTTCCTTTCAGGCTCAGAACTTCCTCTCTTTACTTTATCCTTCCTGAGTCTTTATTCTGGCTGCCTCATTTTGCCAGGCTTAACATTTTAGTCATGGTGCAGTTTCCAGTTATTGCCAGGATAAATACAACACCCCTTGTCACATCTCACCTGTGTTTTTATCGCAGGGAATTGAGCCGAAGGCAGTATGGCTCCTGCTTTTGAAAACTGTCAGATCCAAACTAATGTTATGTGAGATTTGACAGAAGACAACAAAGTAGAGAAGGAGTCAGAGATTGCCCTTAAGATGACTCACTCAGGGCTGTTGCAAAGCTAGTGGCAAAATCTGTGTCCTTTGGGCAGTGTTAGACTTGTGTTTCTCCTGAGACATCCAACCTGAGGGCTGTGCTTTGGAGTGGCTCATCTTGTTTGGGATATGCTAAGTGCAGTTTAAAGCTTGGGATTTTGCAGCCTTACCTGAGAATTAAATTATTTTCAGATGGCATTTTTATGGCTTCTGTTGAGAGTGAATTAGTAAGGTAAATAATTTGGTGCAAAATAATCATATTCTTAATCAAAACGTTGAATTCTACTCTCTTGCCAATGCGGTGCACAGATACCGGTACATTTTGTTTCAGTTAGCAATATGTAACCCAGCTTCCTTTAAACAAAGTGTAACCAAGATGAATTGGAAACGGGAGGAGCAGGTTGCCTGTCTCTGTCTTGCAGCAGCCATATAGACATAGAACCCAACAGTCAGCGTGCTGCAGCTCTTGGCAAGGCAGCAGTGCTGCTTGGCTGTTTTTTTCAACATTGTCTCTGCCTTAGACGCAAATATAATTCCCAGGGCTTAGAGTGTATTCTGCTGGTATGATGGCAAAGAAAGGTGCAGCTCAGTAGCTTTGGTTTTATTTACTTCTAATTTTCCTCACTCCAGAAAAAAAAATAAATCTTAAGAAATCTTATGCAAGACCTTGTCCTGTTTTGCACCGGTGGGATTTGAGTTCTTACCAGAATTAGAACTGTATTAAAATTCAGAATTTGTAGGTGTGGAAATAGATCTTTTAATTGTTGTGCAATTGTGTGAAGAGTAAACGCATCAGTGCCTGCAATTAAAGACTCAATAAGCTGTTGAAAACGTTTTTATAAAATTTCAGATGCATTCCCAATTCACTGGTATACACTTATAGCATATTCTTATGACTCTGGAGTGTACAGGGGAACCTGACATTAGTATGCACTGGTAGGTTGGATATTTTAGCCCATAGACAACAGTAAGCATGCATATTTTATGTTTAGTATAAATTAGCCATGCAGGATATCAGATGAGTGCCTGAGGGGAGGTGCAGTGTGTTGAAATTAAGAGTCCAAATGAAATCTGCTTAGTGTTAAAGCAGTCAAATCCTGACTTAGTTTTCACTGGTATCAGCCAGTCCAACTCTATTAAGTTCGGTGGAGCTGTACCTGTTGTCTGCTGGGGAAAAGATCTTCCCTGAGTATTTTGAGTAAACACAGCCTAGTTCTGTTGATCAAAAAATACTTTTATGCAATATCTGAAATGTAATTTTTTTCTCACAATTTACAAACTAATTACTGAGCCCCTCTGTAGACAGCTCTACTGGGTCACTGCCTTTCATCATGACAGACTTATGGAGAGGGGTCCCAGGTCTACTCTGTCAGGCATGGGGACTGCACATCCCTAGAAAGGGGGAAACTTGCCCTTAGAACAGCCTATGAGCCTTCTTTTGTTTTACTGGCTACAAATTGCAACTTTGCACCCATTGTCAAAAAAACAAACGCCAGATTACTTTGGAGCTGGAGGCATGTTCCTTGTCACTAGGACTCAGGGTCCTAAATAAATCTGATTTTTAAGCATTGTTTCTTGAAGCCCTGGCTCCTGAAGATATTTTGAAGAATTACATCCTCTGATATGAAAGTGATAGGTACCTTCAAAATATCATGGTTTAATTAGCTGACCCTAATAAAAGAAAGTCAAACTTGAGCATTCTTTCTGTCTGCCAGTTTTAATTACTGCAGAGAAGGAAGGAGGAAGAATGACTCAAGCTCATTTGTCCTGTTCAAGTTCGATGATCTCTCAAAATAGAGACCATCAAGCTTCCTGGGAGGGGGCAGAAGGTTTCCCCATAACAATATGAGACAAGCCCTCTTTAATTAGAATAGGAGGGATTTTGAGTGTTTGTTCTCTTGTGACTTGAGTTAGCATTGGAAAAGAACTGAAGAGCAAGTAGGTAGAAATTAAGGCTGCGAGAAGTGTTTAAAAGGAAAAAATAAATGCCTCTTGTGTCTAGACATGGAGAGTACCTACATTTACAGACACCACAGCTGCAGTATTTATACTGTCTCTCATATTGCTTCGGAGTAAAGAGCCTGTTGTCTTTCCTACTTGTGTTTAAAGCTCTTCAGTGCTGGCTGGACTGTTTGGTACCCCTGTGTAAGCATTATCCAATTAAACTTGAGGCTCTGTTAGATTTGGCAACTGTATTCCTTACATTTTTTTTTTTTATTTTTACCTCCCCAACTGGATGGTTGCTTCAAATGAAGAGACTTTTGTATGCCAGGACAGAAACTTTCCCTGGGGGGTCTAGTAATCACTCATATCAAGAAATGCGTTATCCAACACCCCAAAGTAATAGCAAACAGCAGCACCTCCTTAATTGTTTACTTCACATTGTTGGAGTTGTAAATATTCCCCTTTTTAAGGCAGGTAATAAATAAATTATAACTGCAATATCTCTTTTCCACCCCAAGGTTATGTTTATTCTTGAAGCACACAACAGAAAAAAACCATGAATACAATAGTAGCATCTTCCACGGAGACTCAGTACAGGCATGTATGCTGCTCATTAATTACATTAATTATTGATACAAGATAATCCTGATAATACTTGGACCAAGGTTTTCAAAAGGAGGAGTCTCTGCTTGGTATTTCATTCTGCATGCAGCCAGTTGGGTTTTGCGTGAAATGTAGATGTACTAATTTCACTGGGTGCTTCTTAGGGCACTCACAGACTGCTGGAGAGCTCTGGGTGCTGCTGCCAGGCATAACTCCTTCACAGGGTGTGAGGACAAAGAAAAATAGGATCTGGTCTAAGGAACTAGAGCAGGATCCTTGCCTTCCCTTGAGAGGAAGGCTGCAGGCTCAGATGCTTAAGCTGGAAATACAAATCCATGGGAAATCAGGCACCAGTAATTCCTCTGGTCATGGAAATCAAGTCCACATGCTGCTTGAAGTACTGGTTAGCTATGGATGTGGTAGGGTGCTTTGTTCACGCTTGTAGAATGACTTCTTGCTATGGATTTTCTAGGTAGGTTTTGAAAATTCCTAAATCAAAGATATTTGTTAATAACTTCCCTATACCCAAATCTCTCAGGATGCCAATTTAATCTCTCCTACTAACTTGTAAACTCCTTGGATACCTACATACACTTAGGCAGTGACAGTGTCATGCTACTTTTCATTATTGCTTCTGGTAGTAATTGCTGCAAGTGAGACAACAGTTGGTATTTCAGTTCAGTGCTTTCACTATTGTCTTTTATTGCTTCAGAATGAAGGGATCTACTTTTTGCTGTAGTAAGATTTATAGAGGTTAGGAACCCAACATCACCTCCAAATTACTACATTACAGTAAATACATTGTTAGTTATGGCACTACACACACTGTATAGAATCATAGAATCATAAAATCACTTAAGTTGGAAAAGACCTCCAAGATCATCAAGTCCAACCATTACCTGGCACTGCCAGGACTACTACTAAACCACGTCCCTAAGCACCACATCTATATGTCTTTTGAATACCTCCAGGGATGGTGACTCAACTGATTCCTTGAGCATCCTGTTCCAATGTCCCACAACACTTTCAGTGAAGAAATTTTTCCTAATATCCAATCTAAACCTCCCATGGTGCACGTGAGGCCATTTCCTCTTGTCCTATTACTTGTTACTTGGGAGAAGAGACTGACACCCACCATGCTACAACCTTCTTTGAAGTAGTTGTCAAGTGAGATAAGGTCTCTCCTGAGCCTTCTTTTCTCTAGGCTAAATAATGCCAATTCCCTCAACTGCTTCTTATAAGACCTATTCTCTAGACCCTTCACCAGCTTCGTTGCCCTTCTTTGGACACACTCCAGGACCTCGATGTCCTTCTTGTAGTGATGGGCCCAAATTTGAACACAGTATTAAAGGTGTGGCCTCACTAGAGCTGAGTACAAGGGGACAATCATTTCCCTAGTCCTGCTGCCCACACTATTTCTGATACAAACTAGGATGCTGTTGGCCTTCTTGGCCACCTGAGCCCACTGCTGGCTCATATTCAGCCGACTGTCCACCAATACCTCCAGGTCCCTTTCTGCCAGGCAGCTTCCCAGCCACTCTTCCCTCAGCCTGTGGCACTGCATTGGGTTGTTGTGCCCCAAGTGAAATACCCAACACTTAGCCTTGCTGAACTTCATACAGTTGGCTTCTTCCCATCTATCCACCCTATCCAGATCCTTCTGTAGAGCCTTTGTACCCTCAAGCAGGTCAACACTTGTGCCCAATTTGGTGTCATCTGCGCTTACTGTGGGCGCGCTCAATCCCCTCATCCAGATCATTGATGAAGATACTAAAAAGAAATGGCCCCAATACTGAGCCATGAGGGACACCACCTGTGACTGGCTTCCAGCTGGATTTAACTCCATTCACCTGGCCACACAGCCAGTTTTTTTTACTCAGCCACAGTTGCTTGTAGTTTATGCAAGTGCTATAAGAAACAAAATTTTTATTAATGATTATTTCTTTTTCATCACAAAGACTTCAAAAATTTTCAGTAGCATTAGTAGGCCTGTATTGTTTACATGCTACATCCTATTTATATCAGTATGAGATTTAGGAAAATAAAGTTCTGAACAAGATAGTACAACGCGTAATATAGGAAACTCAAAAGAAAATGAAGTTACTTTAGGTGTCAGTGGAATTAATTGAGGGATTTTGTTCTTAATAGTCTGATCTGAATGCTTTGCTCTGTATAGGAGCACCTGCATGGCCCATTGGCAGATGGGGATAAGTGTGGTATTTGAAATATTAGAAGAATTCCTATTGACAGATGGGAAAAATGATGTGGTATTTGAAGTCTTAGAATAATAATGAATTTAAATTAACCTTTTTAGCTTCATATTTGCAGATAATTAATATAGTACACATCACCAGTTGCCACATCTCTGATAAGGGGTGGGAACCTCTTAAGAAAGTCTAATTTGGTTTCTTGCAGTTTGCATTCTATGAAAGGGATAGTAGAAACATGTGGTATACAGTGAAAGTTTATTTGTGACTAGCATCTTATGTTTGATAGGTGTCAGAGAGAGCACTATCCTAATCTATCATGAAATTTGGTCTGTCAAATAGCAGCTTAAGCTCCAGGCTTGGTATTGTCATTTAATTCACAGACAAACAGCAAATCACTTTCTTTATATTTAGAATCACAGAATATCCTGAGTTGAAAGGGACACAGAAGGATCATCAAGCCCAACTCCTGGCTCCACACAGAACCACCCAGAAATCAAACTATATATCTCAGAGCTTTGTCCAAATGCTTCTGGAGCTCTGACAGGCTCAGTGATGTAGCCATTTCCCTGGGGAGCCTGTCCCAGGGCCCGACCATCCTCTGGGTGCAGAACCTTTCCCTCACACCCAGCCTGACCCTCCCCTGTCCCAGCTCCATGCCGTTCCCTCGGGTCCTGTCGCTGTCCCCAGAGAGCAGAGCTCAGCGCCTGTCCCTCCGCTCCTCTTGTGAGGAAGCTGCAGGCCGCCATGAGGCCTCCCCTCAGCCTGCTCTGCTCTGGGCTGAACAAACCAAGTGACTTCAGCCACTCCTCATATATCTTTCCCTCTAGATCTTCCACCATCTCTATTGCCTTCCTTTGGGCGCTCTCTAACAGTTTTATGTCCTTCTGATATTGTGGTGCCCCAAGCTGCACACAGTACTTGAGGTGAGGCCACACAAGCACAAAGAGACAATCCCTTTCCTTGACTGGCTAGCAGTGCTGTGACTGATGCACCCCAGCATATGGTTGGCCCTTCTGACTGCCAGGGCACACTGCTGGCTCATCTTCAGCTTGCTGTCAACCAGAACCCCTGGATCCTTTTCCACAGGGCTGCTCCAGCCTTATTGTCCCTAGTCTGTATGTATATTCAGGCTTGCCCCATCCCAGGTGCAGGATGTGTAACATGCTCTAGGTGATCCTGCTTGTGCAGGGGGGTTGAACTAGATGATGTCTGGAGGTCCCTTCCAACCTCAACGATTCTGTGAATCCGTACTTGCTCTTATCGTATTGTTGGTGATTTCTCAGCTCTTTAATTTGTCAAGATCTCTCTGCAAGGCCTCTCTATCCTTGAGGGAGCTAACAGCCACTCCTCATTTAGTGTCATCTGCAAACTTACTTAGTATGCATTTGAGTCCTGCATCCAGACCATTTATAAAAACATTGAGGAGAACTGGCCCTAAAATGGAGCCCTGGGGAACCCCACTAGTGACTGGCTGCCAGCCTGATACAACCCCATTTACTCTAACCCTTTGAGCACTGTCCATCAGCCTATTGTTCATCTTTCATGTTATGTACTTGTCTAGCTGTATGATGGACATTTTGTTCAGTACGATACTGTGAGAGACAGTTTCAAATGCTTTGATAAAATCCAAAAAGATCACATCTAGTGGCTTCCCTTGGTCAACTAAATGGGTAACCTTGTTGTGAAAGAAAATTAAGTTATTTAAGCAGAATTCTCCTCTCATGAAACCATATTAGGTATGACCATATATATATTAGCTGTGAAGTAGGAGATGATGCTACTTTGGGAGAGCCTTGGGCAGTCGAAGAACTATAGAACAGCAGGTCTAGAAGGAACTGTTAAATGGTGCAGCACAGTCAGGTGGAATTGTATGCCACCAAACAATAAACGTGAACCAGAACAAAAGCCATGTGGAGTGAGTTATGCTGGAAATATCCCTTCTTAGAATAAAATATTCCTCCCGCTTGGCCAAGAGCGTTGTTAATGCCCAGGAGTTCTGATATTTGGTCACATATTCTGTTATCTGGTCTTCAGATGCTCATGGAGAACTCTAAATATTTGGAATGTACCAACTGTCTTTATGTAAGCATAGGCTTAAAAAATAATTTATGTTATATAGGCATAAGATGGATGCCCACATGCAATTTATATATTCACATTATCACAGACACCTTCTCTGAATCTTCAGCACTCATCAAAACCCAGACATTGCCTATCACTTTCCTATACCCTTCTGGGGACTTGTAATTGGGCACTCAGTCCACATCACCACCTGTGTCCAGCAGCCCCAGAGAAGACTACTCCTCTAAGAAATCTATATGTTGCCATGAGCCATCTTGTCCTTCTTGCTGCCTTGGAAAACATATCTTTCCATAATGGATGGCCTGTCTTTGTTTTAGGGTCTTCCCTTATGCATGTGAGAAGAAAAATAGCTAGCTATTAAAATAGATTAAAGTACACTTTGCCTCATGATTAACACATGCAATAGACAACAAAGTATTTCTCGGGTCCTCAAACAAAATATTTGCAAATGTTCTTATCTTAAAGAAAAACACTCAAAATGCTGCTTGGTATTGTTTGCTTATCTTTTTATTTTTTGAATATCAATATTTTATTACTTCTTTTTTTTGGTCAAATTTGCGAAGTGTAAACATACATAATCAGTCTAAAGTGAGACTGAATAACTGTAGAAGAGTAGTTGTTAATTACTGAAGCCACCCTTTAGAGGAAGGGACATATTTTGATAAAATATTCCCCAGTCAATGAACTTTACAGATTTATTGCTGTGATGCTCAGAGTTATGACAATAGGTACTAAGTAGCAAGTATATCTCTGTAGAGAATATAAATTCATTCTCTTTAGAAAGTGAAGATGAGTTCAAACTCAGGACTTGCTTTGTCTTGACATTTACTGATTTTACTGACAATATGGAATTTTCATTAGTTAAGAAATACTTTTTTTGTTGTTGTAACTAGTAGTGCACCCCAGACAATTAAATTAGATAGCAATCATCTTTAGGTCTTTTACAAATACAAATCCTATAAATAAAACCGAAAATTCTCATAATGAGGAATTTCTTTTTTTTTTTCTCCCTCCTCTTGTCTCTGTTGCTTCTAAAAGTTTTATGATGAGGCATAAATTAGTGTAGCAATACTTCTGTCACAAAGGCCTCACAAATACAGTATAATTTTGTGATGACAATGCTTTAGGGATTATTCTGAACAAAAATATAGCAGAGAAGCTTCTTGTTTTGGAGGAATCATAGCAAATGAGTACTTAATGGGTAAAGACTGGTAAACAATATCACTAAGATGGGGAAACTGTCCTAATGGAGCATCCTGCCTTACTGAGTTTGGAGCCTGTGTATTAGACTAAGGTTATTGTTTTCCTGAACTGAGCAAGGTGAAGATGGACTTTCAGAACAGACAGACTCCACTTGTGTAAGAGCTGGGGCTCTGCTTTCTTGTTGCTGGTAGGATAAATGACTCCTCAGGTTCCTGAACTTCCAGTGTTTGAGAGATCCAGTCTCGTGGCTCCCTGAGGCTTTACTTCACCTTTTCATGGGTGTGTGTTAAGAGAAGCAACTAGATAGAAGGCAACAGATCAAAAATACGTCAGTCTTCACATAGGTAGCCCAGGAAATATATTCTCTTTCTCTTTATAGATGTAAATAAGTGCAAAGATATATGTGATTATTTAAGGAAATGCTTTGCTTCTCCATATTGGGGTCTTCTTCAGGAATCAGGTCTCTCCTCAAGCACCCTTTTTTAATACCAGTTGTTTTAAATGATGCTATCTCTTCTGTTTCTAAGGAAGTGCTATTTGTTCTGTCTCCAGCTTCCAGTAAGAAACCTTGCACCAGCCAACCTGTTGGCTAAATTTCCTCCTATTTGAATGTGTACTTATAAAGATTTGCTCATTCTCTGAAGTCCGTGATCTGATACAACCTTTACTAGTACTGAATTGCATATTCATAGAAGCGATTGATAATGTAGATATTTAAATTAAATAGACATCAAATGTTTTATGTAGCCAAATTTCCAAAATACTCACAAGGTTACGAATGGCTTAAATTGGTACCTGGTTAAAATGCAGGAAGAACATATTACACGTTTTTTCATGTAGAATTAGGACTATTGCTGTTTTCTGAGTTTGAGATCTCATGAACATAATCAATTAAACTATTCTGGGTAAGACAGGTCCGCTAGTTCATACTTTTTGTAAAAACAATCCAACTGCATGTCTGATTTAATTTTATGTGTAGCCAATCTTTTATTAGATAGATTTTACTTAGCACACTTTCAGGCTGAATACTGGGGTTTCAGGATACACCAAGAAAAACATAATAGTGGAGCTAATATCCTATGCCTGTTTCTTTCTTTCATTCCTCCCTCCCCAGCCCAACATCAGCTCTCTCTCAAAGCTGGAATTAAAAGAACATTTCGCAAATCTCTGAGCACAATATTTTATTAAAATTACACAAAAAAAAAAAGAAAAATGTGTGGATTTCAAAGTTGGCTTTGTTTTCAAAAATATTTGTTCATTATCAAATGGCAAAAGTAAAAGTTTTTTTTTTTAAAGTAAAAAGTAAAAGTATTACTAAAAATAATTTTAATTCATGTGATTGCTGTGCCCATCTTTTTTCCTTGACAGAACCCTAGACAGCAGAAAAGTAGTATCTGGTATAAAAGATTTTGTGTTTAATCCTTCATTCAGCAACCTTTGTTTGGTGGAAGCAAGTTTTGATTTTCTTATATTAGCTGTGAGAATATGTAACCTTAAGCGGCTGCTAAGGAAGTAGGAAAGTAAAGCGCACCAGCTCTTTGTAGCTGCCTAACAAATGAAAGACAGAAATGCGAGTTGGTGTATAAAATAAACAGCACTTCAGCAACAAAGCCCTAGTGATCAGAAAGCCTTGTTGCTTCTGGAAAGCAGGCTTCAGGTGAGCAGCCCCAGACTGAGATATGTGAAATTGGAGGATACTTATGGTGCCATAAAGAAAAGGAGTAAGCTTGAAAATAATGAGTACAAAAGCTCCTGTAGAAAAACCTTGGTGATATAAAAGCAAAATTGTGAATGCATCCTTCTGAGGAAAATAAAACTGATTTCAGTGCGCATTTGAGAACATAACCCAGTCAGGATGTATTGATATTCCACAGCCATTTTTTTAACCTCTCTAATTCTTCTTCAGTTATACTATTTTCTGTTATGTTAGACGGCTGTCTATTTAGGATGCTTTTAATTGTCATTTTAATATGAATATTTTTATTCTGAATTACTGGCTCTTCTTTTTCTTCTCATTGGTTTGAGGAAATTGAAGTGCCTTGCTTGTTGAGAAGTTCATTGCAGACTGCTTTTGTATCACAGCTAGGAGTCAGGATGTGGGTTCATTTTCTGAGCACTACAGGGCTGTTTTGTTTCCCTCCTTGAAGGAATATTGCAGGCTATGGAGAACAGAAAGGCAACCACAGGCTCAAAGAAAGGAAAAGGGGGAGAGAATCAGCAGTGAATGTTATGTTATTGAATGATGCAAGAATATTCGGGGAACTGTGTAGTTTTAATGTAACAATAAGGCTGATAAAGACTCAGAAGTTGGTTATTTTAAGATCTTGAAACGCAAAATGCCTTAAGCAATGTTACTTTAATTTGCTCTGGTGCGTGCATAGATGTACACATATACACAGAGCAGTAATAAAACTGGACTAACCCTTGTTTCAGTGTGTCATTTAATCTAGTTCCTGGATATCAGGGGAACAGAGAATGAAATCTTTTTCTGGCTTCAAGAACAAAGACGGCACCATTCTGTGCTATCAGCAAAAATTAGCAAAACAAAACAATAGCAGCAGCAACAGCAACAACAAAGTGTTATAAATGACAGCCCCCTGAAGGCCATTCATCAGGGCTAAAAGGAAACAGAGAAAATACTTTTTTTTTTTTTTACTGTAGATAGCAATTAGCACACCTTTTCAGTTTGTTTCAATTTTAGGAAGATGGAGGCTCTTTGCCATGCGTGAGAGAAGAAAGGTTCATTACCTCTCTCCTGGAAATTCTGGCGGAATACTGGCTTTTTTTTTTTTTTAAATATACAGCTTTCTAGGCATTTCAAATGCTTTTCCTGAAGGCTTGGAAAATAGGGTGGCACCTCAGATAATGCACATCTAATATCATACTTTAGAAAGACTGTTTCCCTACTGTTTAGGATCACTGTACATTTATGGGATTTCTTCTAGTGATATTACATTGGGAAGGCTGATTTCATGCATCTCTGGCATTTTGTTCTCATTGTCTTTAACTGCTGCTGGTTGCAATTGTTCAATTTTCAGTGAAAACATTTTTAATATCTGCAGGAGTGGATGCAATGTGAAGCTGAAAATCTGTTTCTCTTCAGAGATTGTGATCCAAAAGCTCCCTGAATCAAGCAGAAAATCTCAACTGACTCTACACATTTTTAGACTTGTTCAAAGGTGATTTCCTTGTACTGGTACTTTCTGGGGTTTTGTATTACAGTATCAGTGAGGCAATACAGGGTGAGTGTAAGCTGAAGGAAAGTGAGTTTGCAGAGGTGTATTTTTGATGCATGTTGCGGTGTGTGAGCTGCTATCAGCTCTAGACATGGTGTGGCACTCCGTGTAGATCATTTAGGCTTGGTGGGTACTAGTGAAGTGCTGCTAGAATCCACAGCACTGTTCCTAGGTATAAGGGGCAGGGGGGTATTTTTGAGATTTTATTCAGTAACAGAAAGATTGTACCAACTCAAATGGTAGAAAGGACATTATGCATTTTTGAGACATTTCTTACTGAAAACTTGTACTCAAATTAATGAGAAAAGTGAGATACGAAAATTTGACGTGGATAGAGAGATATCATGGACCAGTGTAGTGAGGAGGGATAAATCTATCAAAAAATAAATAAAGTGCGAATGAACCTGGTTTATATTTTTAAAATTATTACTTATTTATTTATTTATTTTACTGTGCAGGTAAGAAACTGGAGAAGAGACAGACCAGATATTACATAGTTGTCTGGGTTTGGGAAGTCTGTGAAGATGCTGAGCATACTGGATAAAAAAAAAAAAAAAAGTATTATGGAAAGCATTTGACAAAACACGTGTGCTGTTCATTAGCATTTTCAAGCACTTTCTCCTGTTCAAACAACAGCTATGCAAATAGAATAGGCAAATGAATGTTAAAATTTGCCTATGCTGCTTCTTTTCTTTGCTCCTATGCTTTTAAGTGCCTATAAATAATAATACAAACTAAGGCATTATGGTCTGATGCTGTTTCTGGAACACACTTCAAATAATGCATTTTTTGGAGAAGCTCCTACTGTTATTAGAGATAGCTTTGTAGTTTGGTCAGTATCCATTCTGGTAGGTTGCATGTGAGCCACAAACACAGTCAAGGATGGACTTTTTACAGTTCTGTAGTTAAAAGGCTATCTTTTCATGTTAACTATTTTTAAATTTATGATCAGGTTAGAGGTCCTAGTCTTAGTTCAGAAAATGACATTCTTTACAGAACTGGGCAAATAATTTTAATATAAGTTAGGTAAGGTAAGCTTATTAATCATTTAAGACTGTCAGAATTTGAACTTTTGGAATATATTGAGTTTAACTTTAGAAAACAGCTTTATTATGTTGTAGGTTCACTAAACCTAAAACACTATCTTCAGTTAACAACCCAAAGAGTAATGCATATAGGGCTTGCAAAGGCTCATAAACTCCTCAGCTAATTGAGTCGGAGGCTCTATCTTCCAACCTTATTAACAATAAAATATTTCAAATAAACTCCAAGAAAATGATTGCAGGGTTTCTTCTACTACCTTATGGCTGTTGTCACACTGCAACTATTAAAGTAATGTTATTTTAATGGGAATATATATGTACACACATAGCAGTCAGATGCTTTATTGTACAAGCACAATTATACATGCCTTTTGGCACGGAGGTCACAATTACTGACGCAGTATTTGCCAGCTGTTGCGCTACAGCATTATCTGTGAAAGTGCACGTTTGCCCAGCAATCAGAACTGGCCAAAAGGCAAAAGTAAAGGTGCTTGTCTGTAAGGTGAACACATCCATTGTTACCACGAGCAGCTGAGTTACTGCAGTTGCAGTCTTACTAACAGAGAGGGGAAGGATAGATGCCTGCCTGTTTCTAGGAGCTCCTGTCTGCCAGGTTAATGACAGCACTTCTGTGGTGATTGAATGTGACTTTTAAATCAAATAAGAACAACAGGAACCAACTTCTGGAGGTGCCTTGCTACGTGTAGATAACTGCCTTAGAACAGAAGCCTGACTTCTGGGTAGCTACATTTAAATTCAACCCCACCTGTAAGAATTGTACAGGCATGACAGGGATGTTCTAGATGGGGTGTAAAAAGCACTGGGAATCCCTGCCCTTGGTGCACTGGCTGTGCTGGTGTTAATGCAGCCAGGATGCTCTTGGCTTTCATCACTGCCAGGCCTGAGCTGGCACACCGCTGTCTCCGTGTCCACCAGGACCTAATGGCTGTTTTCCACAGAGCTGCAGCCTGGGTCATTGCCAGGGCTTCTTCCCTCCCAGGAGTGGGACTTGGTCTTGGTCCTTGGTGGATTTCACCACGTTCCTGTTAGGCTTTTCCTTCAGCCTCTGCAGGTCCCTCTGAATGGCAGCCCTGCTGTCCAGTGGATTTACTGCTCCCCCCAAGACTGCCCCAATTTGGTGTCGTGCAAGCTTGATAAGAGTAGCCTCTGTGGCTTCCTTCAGGCCATTGATGAAGATGTGAAGGAGGACAGAAGCCAGGATAGGCCCTGAGTGTATTCTGCTTGATACCTCCAGGTAGAGCATGACCCATGAAGAACTGCCCTTTCAGCCTGCCCACCCCACTGGTTTTCCACCCATGTAGCTGTCTACGCATCCAGCATAATGTAACATATAAACTTAAACGTGTTGCTGTTTTGGGGGAGAGTGTCAAAAGCTGTGCTGAAGATGAGGTAAATGCCATCCGTTGCTCTCTCTCTGTTCATAAAATCAATCCATTTTACACCAGAAGGTGCTCAGGATGCTCACGCATGACTTACTCCTGGTAAATCTGCACTGCCTCTTCTCAATGCCTTATCCTTCATGTGCCCAGGAATGTGTTCCAAAAGCACCTGATCCACTAACCCTCTTTATTTTTATTTACTTCAGTTTACTTATGTTAGGTACAGGGTTTTTATAAATCTATAGGTACTGAACTTAGTGCACATACCTAGACAACCAAGGATTCTTTGTATTCTTATCTGTCACTGGGACTGAACATATTCCTTCATCAAACTGAAATCAAGTATTTTGTTGGAATCCATGAACCCTTCTTGATTTGGCTTAGCAGATGATGACACTTTTATTTTCAAATTCCATTGAAGGGTTAAAGTGATTTTTGATGCATTTCACTTGGAAATCGGGCAGTTCTGCTCAGCAATAAAAATCATTACTTTCAAAGTCTCAGATTTATTGATACCATATTCCCTGGGGTACTCTTTCATCTGACATTTCACACTGTCATTGTGCAAATCAAATCAATCTGCATTTATTAATAAAAAAATTGAGTATTTTTTCAATTTTCCATACACCGTGGTGCTCACCTGTATGTTTATATTATACACGAACACATATGTGATGTATAGTATGTTTAGTAGTAAACTCATTTTGAATTTATGAAATTTAAAGTAGAGATCGTAACATTTTCCTATGAATAAATCTGATGATCTCTGCTCCATGTAGTATCCTCTTGGTGTGGTACATTATCTGGAATCACATTAAAGAAAAATCCTACCTGCAGATTTCTGTTATTTTTGTAGATTTTGGATGTGTATCCTGCATTATCAGGATGTCATCCTGGCCAATCCTCTTAAAGCAGGGCATTAGTAGTAATGCAGCAGAGTGTGATTTGGCAAACCTGCTGTCCAAATGTGTGCACTTCAAGACTCTCCAGGTCCTTGATTCATCCCCAACTCTGTACTCTCTTCTTAATGTGGGCTAAAGCAGAAAAATTATTTCCGAAATGTCTGCCCCATCAACGGGACCTTTAGTTTCCTACCTGGTGCTCTTTGTTGCTGGTAAGTTGCTGGAGGCATTGAACTGTCAAGAGCTGTTCATGTATATTTGAGGAGTGTGGAAACTGGATCCTAATGACTTTGCACTTTAATGAAATTATTTTATATATATATATATATATGAGGCAAGAGAGATAGGACTTCTAAGTTTTTTTCAGTGCCTGTGTTATTGTGCAGCTAGAGGATTAAAAACAAAAGAAAACAAAACCAACAACAATGATGTTGGGTTTTGGGTTTTGACTGCTAACTACTTCTAGCTACTCCATCACCAAAGGTCCACAAGCACCTGTAACAAATGCGTTGCGTGTGCGTTCAGTCATTTAATGCTAACTAAATTTTTGACTATTTTGTCTTATCTAAATGCAGGACGTGTTTGTCCTTGATGACTACTGCTTATACAGTAAGTGACAATAAAAAGTGCCTGAGGAGACATATAGGAAACAAATCTGTTATCACAGCCATTATCACAGGATGGCCATACTGCTTGTTTTCAGTGGAATGAGGAAACTCAGATGGAAGCTGCTAAGTCTCAATCATGATTTTTGTGGTTATACAGAAAACAGACTTGTCCTGTCTTCTCTAGCACTTAATCCAATATCTGTGTCAATTGAAGATACCCATTGGCAAAAAATCATCATCAAGCAGTGGTTGTGTGATTTGCATATAGTTTTGATCTGCTTCTTTAGTCTATAGACTCTACAGTAAAGAGTTGATATATTTAATATGGATTCTGCTACAATGTGTATGTGAGTGCACAACTAAAAAGAAAAGTGGAAAAAACAGATGAAAATCCTGGAAAATATTTTCTTGGAACGTTGTAAGGAATAATGTGAGTGTCAAGGTGGAAAATCCCTGGTCTAACAGGATTTTCTCTCTGATTTAAATTTCTCTCATTGTTAATTTTGTCTCATTATAACTGTCTGTTTCTCATCAAAGTAGGTTATCTTCTTGGACATAGAGTACTGTGTCACAGTCACGGACGCTTTGTTTAAAAGCTTAAAGTGAAAAACAGAAGCCTGGATTAAGGAAAAATCAACTTAAACTTGGAATCGTGGAATGTCTTGGGGTGATTTGCTGGAATCAGGTAATGGCTTCTACTTGAAAATAATGAAAATTTTATGATATATCATTGATTGCAATTGATTATTATTTGATTATTATTTTTTATGATTACACATTTTTTATTGACTGACATTTTAGACCTTTTTCTGTGGAGTGTGTGTCAGCTAGAAGTCAAACGGCTTCTGTCAGGTATCTCTGTTTTCTCTTAGAATGTCATACAAAGTATTAATAGTTTTGCACTGGGAGGAATTTAGTAATAAACCTAAGGACATCCGCAATACCCAGGATCCTAGCTTAACATGACTGAAGGCTTGAAATCTTTGAGCAGGAGAAACACATGAGGAGAGTGTACACATTTTAGTATGATTAAGGTCATAAACTGAAATTGAGTGAATTCAAAGATTTTCTGGCTGGGTTTGGGGTCATGCTTAAACAGGTAACTACACAGTTTAGAAAACAGATCTCCATTTGTGTGTTCCTGTGTTTGTACTGATGAGTGAAGTCCAGTTGTCATTTCAATTCTGAGAATGAATTGTAACGTATCAATGAATTTATCTGTGAAATCAGGTTGGCTTGAATGAGCAGTCTATAGGTAGTAACATTTTCAACACTGCAGAATTTTTTGGAGACGATTCTTGATTTTAAAACCGTGTAACTGCTACTCTTGGCAAGCCTATTCATAAAAAAATCAAGCAGAAATTCAAGCTCAGTGCTTTACTAGTATCTTTCATAAAACCTAAAATGATATTAACTATTACTTATGTTCATCTACAGTGTTTCTGTGTCAGCATACATATATTTTAATTGTGTCCTTTTTCAAAATAGGAACTGTCACACTTAAGTATCTATCGCAGTGGTATACACTTTTTTTTTGTGACACTTCGTGATGCTGGATACCTAACTCCTTCACTTCAGTCATGTATTTGAATATGCATTTTGGTATGTAAAATACTTTTATTTGCAAGAAACACAGAGAGAGATCCCTGAAGAATCAGCTGTAGTGCTAGAGTCTGATGCCTTCTGTTTTAATGATGTACAAATATGGAAGTCCATCTCTACTCACGAGATGGAAAGGTACTCATTGGAGCACCTGGCAGCATTTGGCTGAGGAAGGGCTCGCCATGAAGGGGTTTAGTGATCTTTATAAAGACAAGACCAGGAAGAATTGACAGGTCGTTGCGAGGGAAGAAAATAGAGATTTTCACTTCTTCTCATTGGTTTATGTAAAGTTTCAACAGTTCATCATTTTTGTCTTGCACAAACAAAAAGTGAAGGATAAGGGAACCTCTAAGGGTTAATTAGGGTACATATGAATAGTTCGATATTCGGGTACAGAAGCATATGCATTAGAGAGGATGCTTAATATTAAAACGAAAAATATCAGGAAATAATTTGTTTTAAATATATGTAAAAACTAATTCATTGCAGCATTATTTCAGTTTTAAAGTCAATTGATTTAAATGTATTTTGGTATGGGAGTAATGCAAGAGTGAATCAGTCCCATAATTATTTTGGGAAAAAAATATTATGCCAGTAGTTATGGAGAAATAAGTTTTTATATATGAGACATTACTGTTTAGGGAGAAAAACCCAAAACCATACATACCTTTCTTCATGCTTATAAATGAATTCCATTTTACATATGCACAAATGTTTTTTAGGTTTCTTTAGGGAAAGATTTTTTTTCACTGTAAATAGCAGATGTCTCAAAGAAGTAACAAAGAAGAGTTCTGACATGCTGTTATGTGACAGAATCAAAAAAAACCAACCCAACCCCCTGATTACTGTAATAAATAAAGAGGGTCTGAAGGTTTTAAAAGCTTATTTCATAGCATGTCTGAAATTAACTTATTAAAAAAATTAAGGTATTTGCCACCACCTTTGACAACTGAAACTTGATCAAAAAGAAAGAATCAAGTTCTTAGCATTTTCGTAGTGCCAAAGAAGACAGGGCAATACTTTGATGGGTGTAAGTTAATCAAACGTGACACTGGATGCTTGTGAAGAAGGAATTTTAGCAGTTATATTACCTGGAATAGAATCAGCGGCTTTACTGTATCTTGTATGGAAATTGTTTGAGACTGTGAAATCAGAATATTTTAAGAACTTGTTGCTAGATTTTATGAAGGTGCATAAATCTCATTAATAGATATGTGTAGTTCCTTAGTTAGCTCAAGAATCTACATAAATAAGTATGTGGTAACATATCTTAAAGACTTGAAATATTTACATTTTTTTTGTTTGTTTATATTGCCTAAGATGGGTAAGCATTAGCCAAAGCAGAAAAATAGAGAAGGAAATATTGCAAATATATTCACATAGCACAGGGAAATATTGAAATACCAATGAGGTGTGACCTCTGCAGCTCTTGTCAGTTAAGTATTCTTACTGAGTATCAATGCAGAAATGTACTCTTCCTCTGTTTTTTTTAAAACCATCACTTAGTGTGAAAAGACAGATGTTTCAGGAAGAATGAGGAAAAATACATGATTAATTGTGACCAGAATATATTTGAAGTTGGATGTAAATCTCTACAGTACCAAGGAACTATGTTCTGTTTGCCACAGAGTTTTAAAGATTTATCTCTGCTTGCAAGAAATACTCAATTGTGGTCAAACTTAGTATTTACATTTGACACTTTGCTGTCCAGATTTCAGCAGGTCAGGTTAAAAAAATTGTGCCACTATTGTCTGATTCACAGGCTTTCTGAAATTCCAGTGTGAAAAGGCTTGGGAACTGATGTTCCTGATGTACCCAGAATACTGGTAGGAGCATTAGTGTGGCATTATGTATAGTGTGGTGGTTTTACCCTGCTAGGGACCAAACTCTACCACAACCGCTCTCTCACTGCCACTCTGCAAAGAAAAAAGGGGAGAAAATACGATGAAAGGGGCTTAAGGACTTCTTGAACTCTGTCAGGCTCGGTGCTGTGACCACGTCCTTGGGGAGCCTGTTCCAGTGCTAAACCACCCTCTTGGTGAAGAACCTTTTCCTGATAATAAAGCAGAACTATAGTATTAAAGGGCAGGTGAAGAAATCTGAGAGCAGAAAGAGTGCCAGTGAACAGTTTTATCTAAAGGTGTTTAGAGAAGAAGTATTGATAAAGGGCCTGCATAGACAAGTAAGATCACTCTGAATCTTCACCTGATGTAAAGGGTCAGATCAACCTCCCCCCCACCATGTCGTTAGCCTTTATGGAAGTTTTTTTTTTTTTTTTAAACAGTGATGAAAAAGATTATTAAAAAGTAACCTTGTTAGTCTCTGCCTATGCAAATATTTATTCATTCATCAAACTTGCAGACAGCTTTTCATCCCAAAGTGATGAGCATGACCCATTTATATAGCCTCCAATCTCTTTTTCCAGTGGGTCAATGAAATTTTAAACTGTAGCAAATACTTTACTAAGTGACTGTGAGAAAAGTGTAGTAAACTGTTTTTGTTATGGAAACCAATTTTTGAGGATGCTCTAACATTTGCTTGCCTTGTATGACTATGAATTATTCTTTCTGCTTGGTCATGAGTAATGTAAAGAGTGACAGTTACAGACGAAAGGTTGAAAAAAAATCATTAATTCTCATCAAACCAAGAAGTTTACCAAGGATTTTGGGAGATTTTTCTCCTCATTAGCTGCAGTCTCTTGCTCCTTGGATGTTGCCCTTGTGTGAATGAGGGTTTAATCTGTCCTCTTCTAACCCTCTTGTATGGATCCTGTCAGAGACCTCTTCTACCTCTTCGCCAGGGCAGCCTGATTGTGCTCCAGGGATGTCTGCCAGCTTTAATTTCTAGATTTGCATGGTCCTGCATATTTACAGAGGCTATGAATGAATATTAAATAAGATAAAATTAAGGTAAAGAGAGAAGAATGTAAATCCAATGGGATGCTTTATGACTAGCAAGTATAAAGAAGAATATCAAGTCCTAAATACCTTTCTACCAGCACTCAACCAAGTGAAAATAGGGTGAGCAGTGATGACAGGTTTGAATTTTGGGTGTCTGGTGAAAATTCGCTTTCCTTATTCCAAAATGTATTAATACCAAGACAAAAAAATTATTAAGACTCCTTGTGGATTTACACCTATGCATCCACAGCCTCTCCATAATTCATTTCTACCATTTAAGTGTACATTTTATGGATTTTAAGTTTTGGCTTTAGAAATCTAAATTATGGATGTATCTTTGAGGAGAAAAAAGAATGACAAGATTTACATATAATGGAAAAGCAAATAACTGAAGGACTCTCTTTCCTTCTCTGCAGCCTTGTTTCCCTGTCCCATCCACCAAAATTCAAGGCTTTGTACTTTATCTCATCTGTCCATCAGGTCCTCTTTGAAATCACTAGGCATCCTTTTGTTTACTCTTTCTGCCTGAATTAGTCCAGACTCTCCAGGACCCCGACAGAAGACGACCATACCTAAATCAGAACCTCACAACACTGAGCCTGCCTTTCAAAAAGTACCTCTAATATGCCAAAAGCTGTCACAAATAGCGCAGAATTACAATATGAAGGTCTTGTTGCTGTAGGAAATTAAATAAGAAAGAAAACCTGTAAGTGTACCCATTATTTAGTGGCAGTTTATCAGTTTGATGTATACAGTAAGCTTTTTTCTTTTTCTTTTTTTTTTCCATTCTAATATATTTTCATTGTCACATTTCTCTTTCTGCTTAAATCTCAGGCATTAAGATATGTTCTCCCAAGGCTTTAGCAGTTATTACTTCACTTTAAAGATGTATACGTAATAATGTAATACCTTTTCAGTATTCTGGCAGGAGATCAGATGTAGTGCCACCTGGGAGAAGAGGCAGCCTAGCCTGCAGAGACTGGCACTGTTCTGATGCTCCACTCTTGCTTTTTCCTTTTTTTTTTTTTTTTTTTTTTTTTTTTAGAGAGGTGGCTGTTGCCAGCTTTGCCACACTTGTTGAGACAAGTCTGTGTTCCTGTCTCCTGTGTTACATCGCTGGTAAACAGTACTTTATACAGTTTGAATTTATGTTAAAAAGAGACTGTTGTATACCAATATAAAAGCAAGCAGGAGAACAGAGAAAGCAGAATGTGGACCGTAGTCAGCAGGTGAGATAATTCTAATGACTGTTCAAATGACTGTGCAAATGATCATGTAAAGGATTCTTTTAGGGGAGTTCTCCCATCCAGTGCCGAATTTCTGCTTCCATTTTGCTTTGTCATTATTTATTCAAGACATTGTTCTGCTTCTTTTCTTATTCATCTCGTGAAAGTGGAGTTTAAGGAGAGTGGACTGTATTTTGTCCACTAGTATATTGTTTTTACTTTTTTCTGTATGGTATTTGTTTAGACCACCTCTGGTCTGAGAAGTCACTTAGTATGCAACTCAGTATAGAGTGTGGTCTTCCCTCTCCAACTTTACCTTTGCTGATGAGCACTGAAATGGAGATCATTATAGCCGGTAATGTATCATTACTGGATTCTAACATAGTGCACGTGGAAATGATTGGCCTGTTTTATGGTTCTTGTTATAGGTCCTTTGCAAAATCAGACAGATGTCAATGTTTCACTCATATGCTCTGTTTTCAAGGTTTTCTTTTACTTTCCACTTTTAGAAGTAAACAATGGGTGCAAAAGGAAACAAGCAGAGACTCCAACTGTTTTGATTAATCTTTCTCCTGTATTAGCTGTCATGGCACCGGCACTAGTTTGAAAACTGTTGATAGGTAGGTGGTTGAACTTCTACAGCTTCTCCTTGATGTCTACTAGACTAGATTCCACGGGTTTCCTATTGTTTATGAGAGTTCATGAGTTTTCTTCTTTTACCCTTGTAACACTGCTTTAGGAAGAGGTGGGAACCAAAGCAGAGGAGAGACTGCTCTTACACCAAGGCTCTAAAATGTAGACCTGTCTGACCCAGTTTGAAACTAGCATGGGCTCCTTCAGTTTGGAGGTGAGTGCAAATGCCACATGGCTCCTGGGTCCACACTCAAATGAGTGACTTGTGAGCTCCATATTGCATCAGCTTAAGGGCTATAGTACCCACTATAAAACCTGGTATTGAGCTGCAGATGATCCGTGGTTTAAGTTACATTCCACTCAGTCCCAAGTGTCTCACCCAAGATCACACAGATGATCATCCATGATAGATGATGTACCTGAGGCCAGCTACCTGGAGTCCTAGTCTTGAGCTCTACACGCTGGACCATTATCCTTTCTTGTATGACACACCTTTGAAAAGCCAATTTTGTCTCTCCAGGTATTTCATGGTGTTTATGAAATAACAAAATGATTCTTAATGTAAGTGTAGCAATTTTGGCAGATTTGTCTTCCCTTGTAGGTCAGTTTCTTCAGTCCTCTTTCATATTTCTCCTTCCTGCCAATATTTCTAGGAATATATTTTTTTTTAAAGTTATTTAAAAAATATCTGTATCTAGTTAAATTACAGTCACATCATTGACAACATCCAAGTCTAAACAAGGAAATGAATAGTTGAGGCACAGTACATCATGAATAATTCTTACAATAAACATATTTTTCTACCAATTATAAATAAACATTTAGAAAATCTCTCTCTTCTACCTTAATTTACCTGTTAGGATGTACTAGTATAACAGATTGCTTCAAGGACTTATCACTCACTAGTTGCACATTAATTCACAAAAAGTTGCTGTTGTTATAAATCTATTAAATTAATTTCCTATGCAATAGCTCTTATCCGTTTCTCCTGTTTTCTCAGTCTTACATTGTTTATAGTTATGTGAATTGTGTTTAAGTATTAAACAAGGCACTTGATTAAATACACTGAGGAGAGTGACTAAGATGTCACGGGCTAGTCTTTTAAAAAGTGTTTATAATTTGAAATTTGCATATTCATGCCTGTTTCCAAATTTGCGTGCACAGATGAGTAACATCCAGATACTTAATCTAATTGTTATGTGAACAAAGAACTATTTCCATTTACACAGTGAATACATAAAGGCTTAGCTGCAAAAAATATCTCTAACTTACAGCCTAAGGTTTGATATTTGGTCCATTGTGCAAATCACAGATATTAGAAAATGTATCCCCTTCCAGATGCAACTATTACATTTTTGATGTGGTATAGATATTTGTGGGCTGTGTTAAGAGTTAGAGGACAGCTAAAGCCAGAAAGAATGACAAAACTGCTGCAGCCGATTACAAAAATTCTCTGCAAGAAATGAGAAACAATGAAAGAAAAAGGGAAAACTGCGTTACACTGGTGAAAGCATATCTACCATACTCAGTTCACTGCATTAGGGATGGGAGTCTTCACAAAGTGAGACTGATTCAGTGTTTTGGTTATTTCAGAGTGGCTTAAGCACATCTCAAGTGCTTTACAGAATTGGGTCCTGGTACAAAGCATGATTCACGCTATAATGTTTAGTAAAATGTGCAGTTGAGAATTGCTTTCAAGAGAAATTTGAATTAATCTTGTGTCTTGAATATAAATGGTTTCCTTGAGCAAGGCTCATGTTTGCCACTAAATGACCCAGCACATTTAACTAGTTGCCGGGTACTAGTGCTAGTTTAACCCTCATGTCAATAAAACTGTAAGATGATAGTAATGTTACCCAGCAATTGCTTTATATTAGGTATGCAGCTCAAGAAGCTTAAGTGTCTATGAGATTTTTTTTTTAAACTAAGCTTCCATGTAAGAGTAACCTTGGAAAAAATCAAGATGAAGGAACTGCTAAAATAAAATACAATAAAGAAAATCATCTAACACGGTGTATTAAAAGAGAATTATGTCTTTACTATGTCAGTTGCTATAAATTTTCTAGTAATCATAATGCAATTGTACTTTAATTGCTCTATAATTATGTTCCCATATATGGTCTCAATATGAATTTCCTTTATATGTTTGACATATTAATTTTATTCATCAAGTGTTAAAATAGTGATTCAAAGTGAAACCTATAAGAAATGATTGTAAGATGATTAAATTATAATTATAGGGATATTATTTGACATAATCAAATTATGGTATATATGCTTTCAGAAAGAGAGTGATATGTATTTGTTCTAAGTCTTATATGCAATTACTCTCTATGTGATTTTCTTGTTAAGGAAGGTGGCAGAACAAATGTTTCTAGCAGTGGAAAGTGGAGAAATAAAGGTCTTATAAACAGAGTAGACAAATTCCACTATAAATTTGATTTTAAAAGGGAGAAAATGTCTTGTCCTATGTGCCATTGTATTTTACTTCTAGCCCCTTTATTCTGATCACCATAGTTCCTCTAAAATTACTTTAAAGCTCTTGAGATTGACTCTCATTCCATGAAACTTGGTTGTTACCTGAGTATATAATAAGCCAGAAAGATATTTCATTGTATTTCATATTTTAGATTGTGTGGAAAAAAAAAAAAAAGACAAAGATAATGAAAGAGTTGGTCTTTACAACATAAATATGGAGATCTATTTTTCAGGTGGGATATTTGGCTGGGTGCAGATAAGGCTAAATAAGATGGAGTATTGACCTCTTCTGTCCTGGGCAAATTATCATCAGTTTTCACACTATTGTGATTGATGGTGGTTCATTCCCTCATGGATTGCATGATGATTCTTCCCACTTTTAGAGTCAGGCAGTATGTGAAAGGGTAAATATTGCTGATCCTTATGGAAACAAAGCCAGGAATATTATTTCCATACAAACGTTAAAATCATCATGCTATCTACTAGCTGTGTTCCATTAAAAAAAAAAAAAAGACATCTTTAATCATCTTTAATGAACAAGTGGCTCCATTTTTTTCTTTGCCCTTTTTTTTTTTTATCATTAATGCTTCACAGATGGCTGTGGTGCTGCCTGAGTTTATAACAGGTTTGGTTGTTTTTTTAAATAATAAATGCTTCAAGGGCCATATGTCTCCTCATAACCTTGTCCTTCAAAATTAGAAGTGAATTAGTAATTCAAGGGAGGAGTTGATAGGTTTAATAAAGTGCTTTGGTAGCAAATAATCTATTTAGAGGATGTTTATAATTTAAAAACACCGTGACAGGAATTTTGATATTGCACATCAGCAGGAATAAAAATATTGGATGTGAAAGTAGAAACTGCGGTGACAGAACTGTTAAGGAAAATATTTGCTTAAAAACAAAAAAACAAACAAACAAACAAAAAAAACCAATAAAAAACCAGAAAAATATTCATGTTCATTATCCGAAGTGCTCTAAAGAACAGAAGCAGAAGTGAGTTACTAAGTGCAATAATGCAGATTCCAGTGGGTGCTCAAATGTGAGTTCTCTGCAATACTAATGTATTCAATGAAAAGTCGCATACAATTCTAACAGCTTGCACTTACAGAAATCCACAGGTAAATCTATTGAGAGGAATGAGAGAGGTTAGAAAGCTGTGAAGGACTATTTGTGTGCAACAAAACCCTCTGTCACCTCTTCTGTTGTAGATGAGAAAAAGCTCCCAGCTCACAATGCAGTTGTCCAGGCTGTGAAACCAGTGCTTGCACAAATGAGAATCAGGTGGCTTTGGGGAGGGAGATAGAGGAGATGCTCTGAAGGTGATGGGGGGAGGTTGTTGTACTTTAAGCTTTGCTATACACTTTCCATAATTACAACTTTACTTGTAAGGCTCTGTTATTCTTTTTAGTCTCCACATGTATCACATTGTACAAACATCTCTATTATGCCTATGAATTTCACAGGAGAGTGGAGAGAGGAGGTTGAATGCCTCCTGAATGCTCAGCTGAAAATTATTTCCAATTGGCTTATACAGGGTGTTGTCAAGTGGCTTGAGAACTGGGATATCCAGTAGATATATAGGAAAGATGTCTGGTTGAGTAACTTGCATATCATACTAAATATCTTTGTTACTGATCTGGAAAAGAAACAAAATGGAAATCCCCAGAGACTGCTAAATAATGAAAAGTGGTGAATGCTTGTGAAGACAGACGAGTTTACATTTGCAGAGGTACTTAAAAGCTGAAGAAAGGGCCAGAAAATATATTAAAAAATTAAAGTTCAGGGATGTGAACTTAATATATCTAGAAAATAATGTAGCTATTCAGTGGGAGGGAAAAATCAGCAAGACATCAAGGAATGAATTTGAACAGCAATTTTCATTTTATTATGCAGATGAAAGTCTGGAAGAACTCCATTGATTCCTAAGAGTAGCAAATTATACCTTTCTGACACATGAATGTGATTCCCATTGATACATCTGCATTAAACTCTCTTTTATATCTGAGAAGAGGGACTGTTGTTGCAGAAGTACAGGTGGTCTGAAATCAGGGGATGACTGTGCAACAATTTTCAAGCTTAACCGAACCTCTATCTAGCCAAGGTCTTAATTACATGTTTAACTTTAAGCTGGCTGAAGTCCATGACCTTAAATTTAGTATTCTGGATGAGAGTCTGTATGTGCTGTTCACTGTTTAGGAAAAGCATGATATATTATCTTGATCTGATCACTTAACAAAGTAGTTTTCTTATCCACACCCGTTGGGGAAGTCCACTTGACCTTGGGCAAGTCACTTAAACCATTTGCATCTCCACCCCCAGCATACACTTTTAAGCTTATACATCTTAATTTTATGTGCTGTTTACTTCAGCTGGAAACTCAGACGTCTCCTGTTATGTGTTTGCATGATGTATGCACTCTGGACATTGCTGTACTTTAAATAAGAATAATAACAGGATGGAAAGGAGGAAAGCACGGACATAAAATCAGAGGTGAGAAAGAAAAGCAATACTTTGGGTGCATGCTGGGATGTCACTTAAGCAGAAGAGCTTTCATGCTTTGGCTTTGAGAGCAAGGCATTTAGCAGTGTCCATTGCTGATGTGTAATTTTATTTGCTGAGGTGTGTGCCACATAGTGTCAGCAGATCATAGCACTGGACTATGCCTCTCTGCAATGCCAACAGGCAGTTTGAGTGTATCACACAGCCTCAAGGGTCACTGGCAGTCTGCTGTCTTTAACTGACCTGCTGATTAGATAGTACCCTCATTACAGTATGTTTAAATCGATTAAATTATATATAGATATACAATAGTACATAACAACACAGTGTATATCACGATTTTGGGGCTGCTTACTATAATAATTTCATTTTTTTTTTGTCAGGAGTGAAGCAAACACAGTTCGCTGCTCACTGAAAACCTCAGGCTGACAGAAACAAAATAACTGCCTGCGTTCTCAGTTGTTGTCTCTGAATTATGATCTAAAATGCTGGAGTGCCTTTTCTCCAACTTCCATCAGTTTTCTTTCCCTGTCTTGGTGATGGAGAAGCTGTAAGTGCAGTGCACACACTCTCACTGATTAAAGCCTTAGAAATCCATGAGTAGCAGCGCTTCAAGGAATGGGTGATAGAACCTAGTGAGAAGAGATTGCCTTGAATTGCCCAACCCCAGCTGCTTCCTGGCTGATAGGGAAGAGGAAGGGTTACACTGATGTGCCAGTGGCATATGGGTGCTCAGAAAGTCCTTGAGAGGGTGCTCTGTTTCACCAGGTGTATGTACAGACCTGTAGTTTTCATCTGCATATAGCAAGCTGCTATCTTGTTGGGAGCTGTACGAAAATGCTATCTGTTGTTGATGTCAGTGTGTTGCAGTGGCCTTTGGCACGTTGCAGGTGTCCTGGCATTATCATTGCTTGCTGAATCAACAGGAGGGGGATTATCAGACCTTCCCACAATGATTTCTCAGTGTGTACTTTTCTCTGTTTGGCTTGTGGTGTTGTGGTCTTCACACAGAAGGTGTCTTTGTGACAGAGGGACTTTCTGTGGTTAAACACATGTAGTACATGATTGCTATTTCCTTTTTGCTGTTTTTAAATGTGCTACCTTTTCAGTACTTCACTGTATGAGCTTTAGTAGTCATGGGTCAATAGAAATCATCATTGGCCCATGTACATCACACTGCTTTTTGTATGGCTTGTAAAAGTCTAAGTTTTGAAAGAGCTAGTTGTGTGGTGGAGTGGTCAAATACAAATAGTTTTAGGCACTGGGATATGAAGAGGAAGAGGGCCAGCTCTCTTTCTTTTACAGAAACAGATGTTTTTTACAAGGCCTGGGATTTTCCTGATGGGTAAGGAACTGTCAGCAATGAGATGCTGAGATAAGCCTCAGAAACTCTAAGGCATGAGTGTCTAAAAGAAAATAAATACTTTATATTTGGATTGGATGAGATAGAACATTACCGCTCTGCCTTATTGCCATTCTGTTTATGGTTTGGTATCTTTATTCTTTGCAACCTGTTGCTTTCTAGGGGCTATTGTCTTTTTTTGAAAGTTGTATACCATTCAGATGTTTATTTCTAATTGCTTTTTAAATACTAAAGCGTGTTAACTTCTGTTTTAATTATGTTAAGTTTTCACTTCAACATAAATAAACCAACAAGTCCAAAAAAAAAAAAAGTGACCTGGCCTAGAAGTATACCAGGTGCCTTTGTTTTGCCTTTTAGTCAAATTCAAATAGAAACTTTAGTTCCCAGAAAAAAAAAAAAAAGCAGCTTTTCTCAGTCTAGAGCCTCTCAGGAGGCTCTAGGAAGTAACTCACTCTTTTTTCACTTTTCCTTTCTTAAGCCCTATGTCTGCCTGGTCAGCACAAAGCAAGTTTGGCTCTCACTGTGGTTTCATGTAAACTGTGTCATTTGCCAGGAACTCCATGCCTGTTGCCATTGCGCTTGCATCCTTTACTCTCCTGCTGAATTTACGCCTTGAACATCTTCTGGCAATGAGACTTTTTAACTCAGCTATTTATAGACTAAAAGTTAAAGTTAATACAATTATATTTAAAGCAAAGCAAAACAAAACAAAGCCCTACTATGTTATCTTCAATTCATATTTATTAGTTTCCCAAGTGACTACATAATCATATTGTCCTTCTGCCTTGTCCTTCTTTCTCCTTCACTTTTCTCTTAACTTAGTTTATAAGCTCTTTTGTACAAGTAGATCTATCTTTACAGACATTCCTGAAGTCCACGTGCTATTCTGTTCTCTATTACCACTAAAAATTGGCTAGGTATGAGAGAATTCCTCTGAGTGCTCCCTAAATAGCCTCCATTGCTGCAGCCTTGCACGACAACTCTTCATTATTGCATACAGCCTTGCTGACTAAGCAAGTAAGTATCATGCCCTTCATGTGTTTGCTGCTGCAGGACTTGGTGATGGCTTTTAGTATGGGCAGGGAAAGACTAGCCAAGAATTGGAGGTGAAATCAATAGAGAAGATAGAAGAGGGGTTTGGTCCTGCTCTCACTTCTGCAACTTTTTATTATCTGGAGTCTTTTTACCTCAGATGCTGTTGTTTTTATTGGCTTGTCATTGTCATTTTCCATTTTGGTCTAAAACTGTCCATGGCTGATCCAAACGGATGTCATTGTGGTGATTAGTTACAGAGCTTCACAGTCCTGATTACCCAGAAAGACAGTGAGGGCATTTTGCCTGCCTTTTGCCTTCAGTGGAGGTTTGGGCTAGTTGCTGGGTGCTAAGGGACATCCAAGGTGACGACCCGCAGAGAAATCTGTAATTTTGTACTTTTAATATAAACCTTTTGCTTTAAACTCCTGGGCTGCTGCAGGGCTCTCTTGAAGCTTATAGCTCAAAACTCAAAGCTGAAAGTCCTTGCTCCCTCAGAGTTGTGAAAGGATGAAAAAGAAAACAAAGCTGTGGAGGCAGAGGGGATTAGCTCAGGATCACCCAGCAGGTCAGTTGCTGTGCTGGGACTACCATTGAAATCTGCTGCCTTCTAGATCACTTACCTGCTTGATTGTGCTGCCATGCCCAAGACATGGGCATGATGGCAATATCCAGCTATCCGGGTAACACGCGCTTTAAACCCCACATTGATGGAGAAGGACTGATGGTCAGGCACCTCTGCATTCCCTGAACTGAAGAGCATTGGTTGTCCCTCTGTACTGCTTATTTATCTTTGATCATGATTCTGAAAATGTGCAGATCTCAGGCTCCTGGAGAGGAGTGCTCCAAAGTGCTGTCAAGATGACTGCTTTCCATAATTCCACAAACAAAGCCAGAGCCACACAGACTATGCTTCATCCTGCTCCACGGGCCATATAAGCCATTTCCATGTCAACAAGGACAGACGTACTTTTTGGTTTATGTCTCTAGAAGAACTAGTGCTCTGGTTTGTTGAAAGTTTGGTTTTGCTTAGACAAAAACTGCCTCTGGATTTAATGGGATAACACATGGCTTTACGGGTAGTTCACTATCCGTTACACATTCATCATAGGCTTTTTCTTTCTTGGTACTATTTGGTGGAACCCAGCAAGCTTCTGAACTGTCTGCACTGCAAGCATGAAAATCACAGTTTCAGGACAGAAAGTATGCTAATTCTTTTCATCATTATAATTAAGGTAGGACCTGTAAAATACTGAAGGTGGTAGCTATTTGCAAACTGTTTGGGAGTAATTCGATTGTAAGGCTTGGTGGACAATATTCTGCATCCACAGGTACGGATGAAAATTATGTTAGAGAAACAGCTTTTCTTCACTGGATTTCTGGGTCAGGAAGCAAGTGGATGCATTTACCACTACTCATCCTTTCTGCCATTACTGTGATCTTTCTGAAGACTTGAGGACAAAGCTGTTTGCACATGTTTCATGGAAAAACACCTTACTGAGAACTTTCAAAGAGTGAGATGCTGTAATACTTACAGACAGGAAGAAAGATCTTAATAGGGAATGTTAAACTGCATACCAGCAGAGTGCTGAAACAGCACATTCAGTTTGATCAAATCCTCATAGCTAGTCAATAGATTAAAGAAGTGAACATCATCTTTAGAGATTCAGGATTTCCACTCCATTAATTGTGCCCCATCCGAAGGCTGGGCTGGATGGTTTTTAGTTCTGGTGACTTACTTCACATCAATGCTTTAGTTTCATTGAGATGTCCAGGAAAGCAAAACTTCATAAGTCATCTGATCTGTGGTCCATCAGTGCAGAAATGCACCTGGAGAGCAGTTCAGGTGTGTGCTTTTAAAAATATTTGACACAGATGCATCATCTCAACTATACTATACATCATCTTAACTACAGTATAAGGAATACCTCTGGGACAGTAATTACCTTGCAGTCCTCTGTGGTGAGATCTGCTGCAAATGAATAATTCACAGTTGCCAAACATAAGTGAACTCTTCATATTAATTTAGAACTTTTTGTGGATGGGCTTTCTTCTGGAAAGTATCACAAGGGAACAGATCAAGGATAGCTTGAACCTCAGAGAATTTCTGGCTATTAAGAGAACAATTGGGTTCTTTTTTTTATATTTATGCATTAGGAAACCTAATTTTCTGTTCCTTCATTTAGAACTTCTTTTCAGAGAGCTTTTTTTCCCCACTCGGTTATTGGCAAAATATTAGTATAAACAAATTAGCACATTTTCAAAAGCTTTAATCTAGTTGCTTTTGCCATACCAAATGGTAAAGAAAAAGACAAACCAGAGGCATGAAATCTTCTTAATTTTAAACCTCCAAATAATTTAATCATCTTGATATTTTTAGCCTTGAAGCAAGTATATTGGTTTTGAAATATTAACTTACATATTTGATTCTAACAGTGTTATCTTTTTCATTCACTTTATGTTCTATTGGGAATGGAAGGGGTTTGGCAAAGTATGATGTTGATTATGTGCTTATTTATAGGAGGTGTATATATACGTATATATAAAATGTGCACTTAATCTCCAGAGACATTTTAATGGGAAATATCAGGAATCATTGCTGAATTATATCTTTGCTTTGGAAAAGCCTCTTTATTAACAGCTATAATGCAATATCATCTAGCTCAGTGTATTACACATTCCAAGTGATGTACAATTGCTATTTAGATTATTGCATCAGAAACTTCAGAAATTATTAAATTGTATATATTTTTTCCAGTATCAAACGCTGCTTTTGCCAATGTTCATTTATTCAGGCAGGATACATTTTTAATTAAAAAGAAAACTCTCAGAAATCAATAAATAAATGTAGATCAGTTTTATCCATGGTGAGCTGTTGATACTGAATTAAATACAAGTCAATCTCAAAAGCTAATACTAATTTACTGAGATTTGCTGAATGATAAGTCATTACGAACTGCAAGCCTGTTGAATTTTTCTTCTCCATTCGTATAGGTTGTCCAGAAAACTTTAAAGAATAACACACACCCTGTGAAAAAACCACAAGAATGGATGATGTAGTTCATTGGGTATGATGCACCCAGGGACCCCACTCCTGTGGTGGATGCCATTCCTGCCTCAGAAAACTACGTGATCAGTTGGTCAAGGGTAAGTTTAATAGCATAGGCACGTTCCAGGTAATATTATTTTAGCTTCTTTTTTGAAGGAAAAATAAAGTTGTCAGTGACTTCCTCCCTTCTCTACATTCACCTGCCAGCAATGCGGTCAAGCTTTAACCACTTCAGACAGAAGGTTCAGGATCTGAAAGATGATTAAGTTTCTGCGAGTTTCATGAAAACTAGTGACTTTGTTGAAGGAAGAGACTGCGGCTGTTGTATCCTCAGTGCAAAAATAGCCAAATAGAGGATGTGTTCTCTTTGGCCTGCCCCTTGAACATTCAACATGATCATTTGCTAGTTGGCATACGTACATAGTTTTAAAACACCTACAGCCAACACAATGTCATGCCAGCTTGTAGCCAGGGAGAGGAAGCATGGGATGTGAAAGGAAGGTGGAGAAGGACTAGGAAGAAGCATGGGGTACACTGGAGCTATTTCTGTCGTGACTGGGGAATGGGTGGACTAACAGGTCCAGTGGATATGAAGGGGAACTAACTCTGATAAATGGGATTTTTGCTGTCAGTGTGGAATTTAATGTGTAAATCCACAGGAAAGGTGGCACCATTTATTCTACTTGTCTTGGAACAACCCGTTTGTTACCATTAAAAGCTTGGACCTTCTTGTTTCATACCTGAGCAGAATGCTTCTGTGCATCTGAGCTGGCCTAGCTGTTACAAGCTGCCTTAGCCTGCATCAAAAGTTTGCAGTCTGGTGGATTCTTCTTTATCCAGCCTAATTCCAGTTTCAGCTTCTCTGCTGAGTTTGCCCAGAAAGGCTACTGCTTTCCTGCTAGGTCTGAAGGTAAGAATAAGCTCACCACGGGGAAACTTTTGTTTTAAATAGAAACACAAGAAATTTTAGCTTTAGCCTAGATGCACAAGATGGAGCATGGTAAATGGACAGGCTCTCCTGCATTGTGTCTTGTGTCACAAGGAACGGCACTAAAAAGATAGTGGTGGTTCCACAGTCCCTCTCTGATGAATTAGGAAGAAATTGCAGCACTTCCAATATCTCTGTAATCTTCCCCAAATTCTGTAGTTGGTTAACTTGGTCTTGAAATGCCATTAGCTACTGAAGGGAGAGACTAATTCAGGTGTAACAAGTTATGTGTCTTGAGGAATGGAGCTCCTTGTAAAATATTAGGATATTTCTGGAATTCTTGGATATACTGTAGTGGTAGCATGGTCTGATATCTGCTGTGCTCCTCTGTCCTGTGGAAACAGCTGAGGGGTTGCAAAGCTGTCTGAATATCTCTGAAATATGCCACAGAAAATACTGATATTTGTAGAAAAAGTACAGAGAAGGAATTCCTGTTTTGTCCCAGAGTAATAAATTCAAGCATTTTTTCTTTTTTACTATGCTAACTAAAATTGAGATTGTGGAAGAGGTAAATAAAAATGCTGAATGTACTAGAGTCTTTTGCTGTTTTCTTTTTTATCAAGAGACTGTTTAATCTGGTCTCCTGAGTAGTCCCCCCTGTCTTGCCTCATCTTTCTCCAATATAAATAATGTATTGGGCACATAGAGGTATAAGTGTATTGAACCATTTTCATTTCATGTGGGCAGCACTGAAGCTTGTAGGCATTTCAATTGAGACATTTAAAAATTGTATGAACACGCTTCTGCTACATGTAGCTAAAACCATTTTGTTTTGCTTTCTGTTACTTCACCCAAGAAAACAATCAGAAAGCATAGTTTGTGTGCAGTCTATTGAGTTCTGATCATGCCTAATAAATAATAATAATCCTAACTGCAAAAAGTCCTTCTACCAGATACACAAATCATCCAGAAATGAGACTCCTACTTCATTGCACTTTATTTATGTCCAGTATGAGAGAGATTGAGGGAACTTAAATAAATTCATGCTCCATATCAGCTGGTTTATACTAGATTCCTAAGACAATCTTTGCAGGCAACTCTGCTATAAATTAATGGTTAATTTAATTTGACCTTTTTAAAATGCACACATCATAAGCAACTTTCTTAAATATCTTCCGTGAGTTGCTTGACTAAAGAAATGCAATTTGCTTTCTTTTATTTATTTTATTGCTTATTGTGTATTTTCAGAGCTTTCTGCAGCTCCTTCCCTAATGTAATATAATTGAAATGAAAGTCAGATAACTATCAAATGACTAGGCAGCTCTGAACCCAATGAAAATGAATAGAGTTGTGTATTAAAGTGCTGTAAGACAGATGTCTTCAAGCTGTTGCACGATGTTTTCATTGAGGTTATGGTACAAATCATGTTCCCTCCTGTTGCACAGGCTTCCTGACTTCTTCCTTGTGAGAACATACTGTCCCTTTGTAACTACAACAATCAGTTATATGGAAAACTAAATTTAGGAGTATACTCAATGATTCTCTCACAGTTTTTTAAAAAAGTTAACGAATTATATACCAATCCTAATTGGCAGCCTCAGCAGCCCCACTCTCTATCTCCCTTAACCTAGCACAGTGAACCCTGCCTTACCCCATGCTTACAAGAGATTGCTTACAAGTTCCTGTGACAGGCAGTAGAGAC
Organism: Anser brachyrhynchus; assembly: GCF_964034855.1. Taxonomy (NCBI): domain Eukaryota; kingdom Metazoa; phylum Chordata; class Aves; order Anseriformes; family Anatidae; genus Anser; species Anser brachyrhynchus. Next base: position 19,089,639 of record NC_137696.1, read on the forward strand.
TCCACTTGGGGAAAATCAATTTATTGCCAATTAAAACAGGTTCAGTAGTGAGAAGCAAAAAGACAAATATTGGAAGCATTATGTGCATTAAAGCAACACATTTCCTTCCCCCTTTGCCAGGCTTAACTTCACCTTAGGTTCACCTTAACTTCAGATTCCTTTACGTTCCCACCCCATCCCTGAGCAGTGCAGGACGGGTGGGGAACGTGGGAATGGGGTCAATCCTTAACAGCTCCTCTTATCTGCTCCTTCCTCTTCATTTTTTCCCTGATACAGTGTGGTGTCTCCACACAGCCTCTTTATCCTTCTGGATAAATCTGCACCTGTGTGGGCTTTCTGTGGTCCTCAGTTTCCTTCAGGAAGCCTCCAACTGCTCCAGCCTGGGTCCTCCATGGGCTGTGGGGAATCACTGCTCTGGTGCCTGGAGCACCTTCTCCCCCTCCTTCTCTGACCTTGGTTCTCTCAGTTGTTTCTCACTTTTTTCCTTCCGTCCTCCTTAATCTGTCCAGCACTTTTTCCCTTTCTAAGCGTGTTTTCCCTGAGGTGGCCTTCAATGGGGCTGATGGAGCCAGCTGGAACTGGCATGGGGCAGACCCACAACTGACTCAAGAGGCTAATGCCACCTTGGAAATGCGTTTCAGAGTCCCACGCTGCCCATGGAGCAGCCAAGCTCTTGTGCTTCTGTCCCCCATCTGTGACTCCACGTTGGGGTGGGAGGGAAAGATGTTTTCTTTCTTTCTCAGCCCGGTACCATAGATACAGATAAAGCTCCAAGGCCATGCAGCATAGTAAGTAACCGATAGCTAACATTTTCAAGAGTACTTTAGATACCCACTTTTATGCAGCCAAGCTGGCACTGAAGAAAGTTCTGAAAAGAGCTGTGGTTAGAAGCTGCACGTGAGGCTTCTGCAGCTCCCCTGATTTTTGCTAGATGTGAATACTAGTCCTTGTCTACATGCGGTAATTGCACCTACTCTGCAAAATAAGTGAAATAATTCTTTGTGGAATAAGTTATTGCAGAATTACTAAATCAGTTAACTAAATTGACAGAGACAAAACCACCAAGTATGTACCTTTGGATAGGTCTCTGTAGTCATCAGTGTTTGTGAGGAGATAGGAAGAAATGTAGTGAGGCCAGAAAGTTGAATGTTGTATCACACCAAGGGGTAAAAAAGTAATATTAACCCACAAGAAAGAAACTTTTTTTGTTTAAAAGAAGTTAGAAACTGCCTGAAAGAAAAAAGTTAGGATATTATATCCTAGACTCAGCATGGAGGCACTTAAAGAGCATCCTATTAGCATCACAGAAGGAACAGTATGCACACCCCAGAATGTAAAAAGGAAAAAAAATCGAGGAAGGCGAGAGCCCCTGTAATGTGTTCAAGAGATAAGATACAATAGTTTATTGAAGCTAAAATCTATCCTTTAGAAAGAGACTAGGAGTCCAAACTATTCTAATAAAATGAAAGGGACTTTGGCAGATAAGAGAAGTCAAGCAGGATTTTGAAGAAGTAATATTCAGATACAAAGACAAGAAATAAGTGATTTAAGGTAATCAGAAGTAATCTGCCTGGCGAGAAAAATGTTGGATCTCTTAGACCAGTGGGGTAGAAAGAGGACAGCCAAAAATGTGGCAATTTACAGAGTATCTTATGAGTTTTTCTTTATAGGCTGAGGGTCTTTCCCCCTCTGAGCCCAGAAGAGGCTAAGTGCCACTTCTCGGGAACTCTGACACATCCCATTACAGAATGCAAGGTGTGGATTCTTTTTAGGTAGAAATTTTTAAGTCACATAAGCTTTATTTTGGGGATGTCATCTTTGGGATAGCAAACAAAGATGAATGGATAACAATTTCATGGTTATTTTGCAGTATGATGGGTTGATACACTGGTGGGAGGTAGGATGAATTATTTTAACCCACCACCCACCTCCTTAGCTTGAAACTATAGATCTTTTTTGTTGACTTCACTTTGTGTTGGAAATCCTTTTTATGAAGCTCTTCTAATTTTTTGACCTTGTTCACCGCAGCTTGCAACAAATTAGCTTTTATTTTCCCGCTTTGTCTTCTTTTCCTCCAGTCTGAGCAGTCACTACTCTTTTAAAATCTCAAGGTCATTTTCATTCCTACAAAAAAAACAAACAACAACACCTCTAAACATTCCACCATTTTGTCTTGAGTCTTCTTATGCAATGGTTTTAGAGATACAACTACCATTAAAGTTGGAAATAATTATAGTATTGATTCGGTTTGATTGAACACTGTGTGATTTTGTCAATGGGAAATGGCTTATATCCTAAATCTGTGGAGGAAAAAAATGAATTTTCTGCTGTTTGCTATTAAGGAGTTCTGAAGTTACCTAAATTAAATATATACCTATTCACTCTGTCTTCAAAACTCTATTTCATCAATTTTGTTCCTAGTGTTTAGTTACCAGAAATATATTTAGAATTTGTCTTTTAGCTTTGTTGCAGCCTTTGTAGTTTTCTCAAACAGGATCTGAAAGAAATACGAAAGGTTTTCTTGTGGGATAAGAAATGTGTAAAAGTGATCTACATCACATCTAGAGCTAAACATGTCTGATATGCTGCTCAAGTACTTCAGCAGTGATATAAGTAGTCTACCAATTTATACTTTTTAGATTTTATCTAGATTTTATTTAAAATAACTGTTAATATAACTTTCATTTCTCTGTCATTTCCTTGTGGATTTATATATGTATATATATATTGTGTAATAATATTCAAATTTCTTAGTTTTCAGGAATAATAATAATAATTGATAATAGGAGTTGGAGTTCTATATAGCTGTCTTAATTGCTTCATCCACTTGGCTTTTACTGATTAAGGAAATTTTGCAGGTTCATCAGAGACGAATGATCTGTCTTACTTCATTACAGATGCAGAAAAAAACAGGCTATTAACAAGCCCAAGCACATATTGTGTCCCTATATGCTTCTTCTGTAAGAAATTAAATCATTTCAGTTTTTGACTCATTGCTGTTGACAGACTTACTATTTAAATTTTATCATATAAATAATATACTGGTGATACTGCTCATTAGTTCAAAAAAAAATGTCTAAAATTGTCATGTTAGCAGATTTTATTCTTTTTTGTTTGGCTAGTTTTTTTTTTTTAAAACAAAACAAAACAACAAATTTCTTTATGCAAAATAATGTATTTACTTTTTTAGTCCTTTCCAAGTTCTGACTACCTCATAAAAACAGCTATGAACAGCCCTGGTTAATCAGCATCTGACAACATTTTAGATATAATTGCAGAATGATAAAGACTGATTGAACTGAAGTTAATTTCCATTTGGCTTTTACCTTCTAATTATTTAGCAGCTGAGCATCAAAACCCCTTTACCACGACATGCCTGCAGGGCCCTTAGTAGGCAGTGCATAGCTCAGTAGAGTTCAGTTACCTGAAAAAGAAATGTTAAAGCTCAAGTGATTTTGAAATACTTGAAAGCTGGGAGACTTTGCTGCTCATGAGACTATAATGAAAATTGTCAATTAGAATACAAATGTACTAATAAATATATTGAAAAATTAAAACTCCAATAATCACATAACAAATTTAACAGCCAACTTGCTGACAAACAAAATTAAGTCTATTCTGAATTCTGCATTTGTGCAAGCCAGAGACACTATCACAAAAAAGAAAATTTGTAACATAATACTTGGTAAAAATAAGGCGTTTGTAGGCTCATTATTTCTCTTCTCGTAAGGTGTTGATGGTGTATTATCTTCATGGCATGGACTAGAACATAAATTTTTTTTTGGTAGAAGCCAGTCTTTTAATGCATGTGCATGATGGCGTTTGCTCGGTTTAATGCCCAGAGGACTTGGGCATGTGGTTGCATTAGAAGTGAAGGCGTGGAAAGCTGTGCTATGATTCAAGTTAAAGCCTAAATTAAACTCTCTAGTGAATTCTTGGGATAACAGAATCCTTTCTAATTAGAGAGTTTTTCATTGTTGTCAATGATATATGTGAGAGAGGATTGCGAGGGGTTAAAGACAAATCTTGGGGTTATTAGGATTTATCAGAAAAACAGTTATTTTCAAAAATGAATAAACATTATTCTTGTTCGTTAGGGCATGACAGCATACAAAAATTGATGTCATTGTAAAAGAAAAATATTGTAGGTGTAACTTGGAAAGGATGAGGACTACATTTTCTTGCAAATCTATGATAGGGACGTTTCATTATAGCTTTTTGGTTTCAGACCTAATTTGTTAGAGTTAAGAATAGTCATACTAATTTAGAAATTCAGTGTGACTCTGGGGAAAATCACAAGTGATATCAGCTGTTTTACGAGTGGCGGTCCTTTATTCTGAAGTAGATAGAAGTACCTCTGCCTTTCCCTCCCTTTGTGCGCACACGTGCACACACATGCCTGTATGCGTACACACCCATTGGCCTAAATGGCCTTTTAATGGAAAAAACAAAATGCAGGAGGTACCATCTTTCAGATGTGATGTAAAGCTCATATTCCTGTGATTTATTGTCTTTAAAACGCTTTCCTATGTCTGCAGGAATTAATAATAATTTTGAGAATAAGTTGTAATTTGGATAATTACATTCTGCCTACCTGAAAATCCTCCTGTAGCTTCAGTTAATTAAATATTCCACACTATTTGTCTTGAATTGCTGTATGGCATATCTATCTGCAGTTATAAAAAAGAAATGTTCTAAATTTAGGGAAAAGCAGTGTTTTAGGGGAATTACCGGTGCCCTAACATTTTCTTTTCTCCATTAAGGAAGCACAGTTGAGTTCTCTAACTGAAGATGAATGGAAAAGAGTAATTTCATGTTTAAATACAGATTTTAATGTTTCTTTTTTACTATAATTTGATTGCTCTTCATGAACCTGAAACTAAGGAAAGTTTGGAATGCCTGAAATCCAAAGAAACTTTTGTAATACAAAAATAGGATACAATAAATATATAAATTATTTCTTCTAAGAAGAAAAAATCGGAAGTATTCTTTAGCAGAAAGATTCTCATGTATTATTAATATATAAGATGCAAATGATCTACCTAGTGCCTGTATCAATAAATTATCTTTGAGTTAGATCCACAAAGATAGTTAAGACATTTTTGTGCTGCACTTCCTAATACCTGGATGGCTCTGAACAAACTAATTCCCTTGAGCTGCCTGATGGAAATGTACTTCAGGACCACTTTTGTTATAGGGAGTATTTCTAGGAAAAGTCAAAGTTATATGAAATAGTAATATTCATATTAATTTTAATATATGCAGAGTACAGACAAGCCTGGAAGTCCACACCTGTCAAGAGAAAAAAATTATAGAAAGTAAATTATGGACTTTAATATTTCTTTTGAGGGTTTCCATATTTTCTCCTGATAGGCATGCCTGTAATATTCTTCTGATGACCTGAATTCCAGCACTGTTTTTGCCTTCATTTTTCTTTGCACAGTGGTAGACTTCTGTGCTGAAACACTGGTGGTGCTATTGAGAATCACACCCCCAAGCAACTCAAGATAAATAGTCTGCACGTGTAACGACAGGCTGTGTCCTCAGCATGAAGTTGTGTAAATACAGAGGCCGTGGCAGGTGTCAGAGAGGAAAGCAGTTTGAGAGATGTCTTCAAGGACTATGGGGAACCTAAAAAAAAAAAAAATGTAATCCTTCTACCCTTTCCACACCAGGATTTTTGGTGGTGTAATGGCCCACGACTCCGTTACCGTGAATGGAGAAGGAAACAGAGGGACACAGAATGACTGCTGAGAGACACAGTGTAGCTTGAAGGAGTTGAAAATTTGGACATTAAATGCTCTTTTTGTTCCACCTGACAGTAAAACCTTTCAAAACCCCCAATTTAACCAGGGACAATATCTAAAGTTTCCAAGATCCAGAGACATCTCAGTAGATTTCCACAGAGAAAAGAACAAATACGCCTTTCTTAGCAGTGGAGTTGGGGATTGGGCTCTTTCTCTCTTGGCTGTGCTTACTTCACAAACCTCATCAGAATAAAAAGCAGCAGCTGTGTGTCCCTTTTGTCATTCAAATCTACAACCCTGACATCAGTGTGATGTGAAGGAAAACAGTTTTTCCTTTGTGGGAGTTCCTTTTCCTGTATTTTAACATAGTTTTCCATGTTTGCTATTAAAAATAATAATAATAAAAAAAGCCTTCCTGTTTGCTTAACATATCTGGAGAACTTAGTACTGGATGGGAGCAGATCTGTGCTGTTCTGTTGTTTTTCTGTCTCTAGATTTTGTAATATTTTGCAGAAGTAAACCTAAACACAGGCTTTATGCTGTTCTTTTAGGACAAGTCCAGCCACCTGCTCCACACGCTGACAGTTTACAGAATTAATTAATTTCCTGCAGCATGGATGTTCTGCTATTACAGCTTAGCAGGCTTAAAGGGACCCCACATTAAAGATTTTCTGAGGCCCTTATTTACTTTCAGGGAAAGAAAAAAGTAGAAATTACATTTGAACACCAAGATGAGGGGTGTGCTTGAGAGTGGCTATCAATTTTTTTTCCTTCTTTTTAAAAGGAATTTTATAATAACCCATCTGTTGTAACAGCTTTCCACATATTTTCTGACACTGGGGAATCTATATTTGTGAGTCTTCTGTTGCTCTTTGACAATATAAGGCATGCTAGAATTGTAGTTTAGCTTTTGAGTATTTTTTTTTCTCCAAGTAAGGGTTAAGTCCGAAGAGGTTTATTTTGACATTTCTGGCTTAGCAATGGAGTAGCCAACAGGCATTTCTAAGTCTTTGGATAAGTATTTTTAAACGCAGGAGGAATCTCTAATTGAGACTTAATTGTTTAGGAAAGGACTCTCCCTAAGGAATTCTAGTTTATTTTTGTACATATTAACATGGAAACACTCTTGACTGTCAGCTGTGATTTCTGTTTCTGAAGGCACTGGCAAAGTCATACACATCAGCCTTGTGGTGGCACTTGTCTTCCATGTAAGGTGATTTACCACTGGAAAGCTGTGTCTTAAGAAAATAGATTTTCTTGCTGAAGATAACCTTTTGAATCCAACTAAAGGGTTGTGTATCCCTACTTTTCTCTCATCAGAATGAAGAAATTCAGCCTGAATTGAGTCCCTCACGTTCAATGTTTCCTGCTGTTTGGAATATTTGGTAGTCCCTGGTGCTATAGTTGGGAATACAGTCCTTTGCCTGGCTTTCCATAAAAAAATGGGAAAGATGGTAGGATTGTTAGGATTTTTTTTTAAATAAATGTGATGGAGTGATGTGTTAAGTTGATTTTTGAAAGAACTTAGGTCAAGCATGTCATTAAATATGTCATGGTAGTCACAGTGCAGGAACCTTCTGCAGGACGTGCATAATGCAGGTATATTTGGTGCCTACGAGGATTCCTATATACCATTAGATCGTTAAGCTGTAAGAACTAACATGGAAGAAAAATAGCTGAAGAAAGTATGCTTGACATGCAATCTTTGCTCCTTAATGGAATTTTAAGACCAAAAACATGATAAAAAAAATACTGGGATCACTTAAAATTAAGCTTTTATGCACAGTGTGTCTTTGTCTGACACCGCTGTGAAATGCTTTAAAACCCATATGTGCATTATTCTTAAAACCAGAAAACAGAATGCTTCAATAGCATAAATATGAAAGAACTTTCTCTTTCTCCCGCTAGCAAACATTGTGTTTTGAACACTTTATTTTTAGGCAGATTATACACCCAAAGACTTTTCTCCTCTGAATGCACGTGTTTAACTTTTATTAATATCAGCAAATCTTTAAGGGTAATCATCATGTATTCATGAATCTTTAACACCTCAAGAACTGTGTGTTTTGTCTAGTTTCCTTTCAATGCAAGCCTTTGTTTTAGCTGTTTGAGGCAGGCTGAAGTTCAAGACACTACTATAGCTTGGAGGATTCATGTAATAAAGAAAGGTTAGGTAGGCCAGACCGTTCTACATCATTCAACAGACTTACTCACTCGTGGTCTTCTTCATTAACTGTATAGTCTCTTATCACATGGTGGTTACTGACAAAAGTCTGTCTTTAGAAATTTATAGCGTGTGTTATAGAATGGCTTAAGCAATACCCTACCTTTTTATTTGCTTAGTGATGCTACAGTTAAATTCTGACTAGAAGCTCACACAAGAATAAGAGCAGTTATAACTTAAATGTATATCTTTCCTCTTATGGAAATTAAGTTCTTATCGTCTCAGTGCCTTATTCACAAAGGCCTATATTTGTAGCACTATTCATCTTCCTGAAAGGGATTGTATGAGACCCTGGAGATGAGTAATGGCTTTTCTTAATCAGCCTTTTGAAATGCTATTGTCTTGTCTGTCTTTGTTAGAACATCAGCACAGTGGTGGGTGTTTTGTGGTATAATATGAAACAAGGTGCTTGCTGCTGAGAGCTTGTAATTTAAACAAAGAAGCAGCAATCAGGAAAGGGGCTGGCATACACTGGCTCTTGACATTCAAGGGTTGAATGCGTTCTGCTCTGAGGGCAAGAGTGTTGGCAAGAATGAACAAACACCAAATGGACGAGAGTCCCCTTGAGCGTGCTGGGGTAACCTGCCAGGTCCTACTAGCAAATTCTGTTGGGGTTGGTTTGTATGTTCTAGGTTTATGTAGCTTCTCCTTGCCTGCTTATTTTGCTGTTAATATTTTCTTTGATAAGTATGTCAGTGTTGTGTAAAGATTCAACCTGCATATGCTTTTATATGCCTGATCCCCATTATTTGTTGCTTTTTCTGCTCTAAATAAAAGATATTTCTCAAAAGCTGAAATAATTCCAAAATAAAATGAAAGCACAACATTTCATGACAAATTATGCAGTGCATTTTCAGCACACAGTAAAAATGTAACATGGGATTTTCCAGTTTAGGACTTACAAAGGACAGAAGGGGGCCTGCAAAGGTCATCAAATCATGTCTTAGACGTGCACAGACAAATGTACCTACTTAGCTACTATACCCTAACTGACCTTTTCCTTAAAGCCTTCCAATTAAAGAGCTGCCACACCAGCCCTACACAGCCATTTTCCCTGTTTCACCATTCTAATGGCTGAAATCATCTCTAAATCCACTCCAAATAAGCTGTATCATTCCCTCCTTTCACAGAAAACCTTTATATTTGCTATGAACTCCCTCAATGTTTTCTCATAGCTTTTTTTTTTTTTTTGTGTGTGTGTGTCTTTCCAATATTTTCATTTGGCTTCTGTCTAACTGGTCTGCTTGCTATTTTAAACACCCCATGCAAAACTGGCTACATATTGAGGCCTCATCTGAGTGAGGAAGAAATATCTCCTATGTGGTGCTTGACACTGCATTAATGTACTTAGCATTGAGGCTTGCTGTTTTGTGTGTACTACGGTGTGGTTGACCTGTATCCTCTTTGTGGTACAAACACAAGTCTCTCTCCTTTTTTTTTTTTTCATTGTGGCATCACCAGTTACTTCCCATTTTGTATTTGTATTTTCGTTTTCTCTTTATCCTGTGTAGCATTTCAAGCTTGCCTTTATTGAACTGCATCCTGTTGATTTAAAACTCTCTTTCCAATTTATCGGGTTCATTTTGGATTCTGATCTTGACCCTTAGCCTGCTTGAACCCTTCTCTCCTCATCTGCTAATTTTGTAAGTACACACTCTGGTATACCATCCAAGTCACTAATGAAATATTGAATAGAATTTGGCAGCTGTAGGATGATGGGTAGCCAGAGATGAGTAAGGCCAGAGATTTTGGACCCAAAAATGGCGCATGATTTTCTAACTACAGTAGAGAGCCATTATTTTGCTATTCCCTTTTATTTATTTATTTATTTTCCCCAGAGTGATGCAGATAGTGCAATCATTAGTTATGATGCAAAACTGCAATGCTTTGATTTTATACAGTGCTTTGTATCCCAAGTTAATTTAAAAAAGCAGTAAACACCTTTATCTCCATTTCATAGGCTCAGAGGACAAGGTAAAGCAACAGGCCAGTGGCAAAGCCAGTGCTAGAATGCAACTTTCCCCAAGTAGCACTGGGGACTCCTATTGTGGCCTGCCCTGCTTCTCCTAGTTAACTGCCTTCCCTGTGTTTCTATTTACCCCACAGAAAAGTTGGTGTGGCAAAACAAACTAGCTGCGTCAAATAGGCATGCTCTCCACCTTGAATAGTGTCTGTAAAATGCCTGTGAGTTGGTTAGTGATGCTGATATTGTTAACAGCAGAAAGAGAAGGGTTACAAAGGAAAATCATATAGACTTACCACCGTGGTGCATATAACCCCGTAATTCCTTCTGTCTATTCCCCAGCTGTAAATGGGTGATGTATTGCACCACTGTGGATGCAAGCTGTGTGCCCAGCTCTTCCCTGCTATTTATTGCAAATAGGTGAGTGCCCTGTACCGCTGATGTCATTACTATAGATTCAAGATAAGTGAATATGTCACAGCATGTGGATTTATCTGTTGTCTTTCAGCTCCTCCACTCATTGCAACAGGAAATATATTACGGGGTTGAGTTCAATGGGGAGTGCTAGGATTTCAGGCATGTGGGGGGACATACTTTCAAACCAAGTGAAATTAAAGACTTTGGTGTCTCCTCTCTGCCTAAAGCTGTTTATGGAGTTCTGATGTTCTACTCTTGCTTAAGGAGAAAAAAAAAAATAAAAATCTGTCTATCTATTCTGTTTGCTTTGGGCTAAAATTATCACCCTTTTTACCTGAACAGCAGTACTTGGAACCTCAAAGTAAAACACATTTCAGGAATTAGTTAACTGGCTGTTAAGCAAGAGTGGATGTTATTATTTAAGTCAGAATTAGAAAAGATTGAAATAGAATTGATCTTGGAGTTTTCACATACAAATATATTGCAACAGATGTTAAGATACCTCATAACTCTTAAACTCTACTGAGACACAAGTAGGCTTAGTATGAAAAAAAACAGTGATCTGGTATAAGTCTTCCAAGATTTCTTTTTTCTTAGGCTATGAAGGGTGAAGATTTAACCCTGATCCTAAAACTAATCCCAGGTATTAAAATCTGTGGCAGAGTTTGCATTCATCGATGCCAGGGAAACCTCCATAATCCCCCCAAAAGGTTAGAGCAGTGAGGACCCACTTAGAAATACAGTTAAGAGAAAAAAATGAGTTGCCCTTCATGCAACCTCACTGCAGTAGTCTGCAGATGGTAAATTACAACTCTTGCGTTTTTCAGCCAAAGGTTCAATGCAGAGCAGTTGTGGTATCCTCAGCCAGAGACCCCATGAAGGGACATTGCTGAGGATGGCGGAGCATCCACCCACTTCTCAGTGGTGGAGCCAAGCAGAGTTACTCTATAGCTCTGATCTGCAGTTTTGGGGCTGACCTTTTTCGAGGAAGATCACAACAGGACAGCTAAAACTCTGACCCTCTCTTCTTTTTCACTGTGGTATACTTATTGGAGGACTGCTGGGAGTTTCTTCAGCCCTGGCAGAGTATACTGCTGGCAGAGTTGACCTTAACAGAGGCATGGACCTGCTTTTTATAGGCATCTGTGCACGTGCAGCTGTCAGTAAGTTCAACAGGGATTTCCAGACTTTAATGTGTATTTTGAACTGCAATATTGAGGTCAGTGACGACCTTTCTTACTGCTGTCTCTAATATAAAGTAAGTGCTTGCTATGGGGAGATGAATGCAATATCCCTACTCCCATTGAGCTGGGATCTTTATAACTAATACAGCCATTTATTCTAGGGAACGGTGGGGTGCAAAACACCTAGTCCTCCTCATTATGGAAATATTTTCCCCTTAAAACATGCTTCTATTCTGGGAAATAACTTTGTGACAGTGATGTTGTGGGGCTTCCGGTGGACAGAAATTGTTTCTGTTACTACAATATAACTGCAAAATTATTTTAGCCCAGAACTTGTTAATTTACTTCAGCTTAGTTATTTGAGCCTGAAGCTGAACCACCAAATCCTTCCTATCAGCTCTACAAACAGCCTGGCACTCAGCAGCCAGTCTGCTTCTCGATTTATGGATTATGGATGGTAGAAAAGGTTTGGTAAGTCAAATGTTGTCCCAAGGTGAGGCTGTCATTTCACTTCTTCCATTCTACCTGACATGCTGCTAAGGGAGGGGGGACCACTGAGGACACTGCTGCTGAGGAAGCATGTGCCAAAGGGAAATGGAGTCTTCTGTTTACTCCCCAGTTGCTAGCATTATATATGGCCCTGAACTGCAGGGTGGAAAATGTCACTGTTTCACCGTCTCTTCTCAGAGCTTACCAAAACTCGATAAACAACATTTCCTGCCTGCCCCTAGTTTTCACAAACCTTATTATTTGGTTGTTTTACCAACCCAATTGCAACTTTCTCCTCCCAATAGAAAACAAAGCTGTTTGTTTCCACACCGCCCACTGCTGCTGTCTCTGAGTACCAAGGAGGCTGGTATGTTCAGCACACCTGAGGGTAGGCAGTGGCCAATCCCACCTTCTTGCTGTGGTTCTGGCCCCTTTCCTTCCTGACAAGGGAAATGCCTACCATAACACTTGAGTGTTTGGGGTATCTACATTGAATGAAAAGCAGCAACATTTGCAGGAAAATTGGAGAACTGTCCATGCTTCATTGTTCAGTTTATTATTTATTTTTTGTTGTTGTTTTGGTAGCACTTCAGCTGTGAAGTAGCCCTGCCATGTCTTTAGAAAAGAAAATTTCTTGGGTAAATATCTCAACATTCATTGCTGCTCTACTAAGCTGAATTAGTATTAAATTTTGTGTGTTCCACATTGAGGGGTAGCTACCTGGAAAGCAAAGGATGTATGAAGCTTGTGTGAAACAAAATACTTCCCTGTCAGCTCTTTTATTTTGGGGAACCAATGCCATTTTCAAAGCAGTGTCTGGCAATAAAGAGGAAATATCTTTGAGTGCATCTGTGCGAAGCTTGTCGTAGTGCTGAGTGACAAGGAGGTTATGTGAATGTTCCCTTTACAATGTTTGAATATTGCTAATCAAGGGGATTACCACTAGTCTTTGTTCCTGGTTAATGCTGCTGTTGTGTGTGGAGATCGGATATGTGATGCTGTTCAGCGTTGTAGGAAGTACAGCCCACATAAGATCATAACACTTGGTAACGTGTTGGCAGTAACTAGATGGTTACACAGTGCTACGTTTTTCACATAATGTCAGATCACAGAAAATAACAAACCTCATGTAGAGCTCTGTTTGCCAAGCACTTGGTCTGTAGCTTCAAACAGGTTGCCAGAATCTAGGTCAATACATTGATGGTACTGAAGGTGGCTGTATTAGGCTGTTCAGATGAATGAGGCAAGCTGATGTCTTGCCTCAAAATATTTTGAAGAACTGACCAAATGCGCAAGTTTTAACTCTCCTTCACACAGTTGTCCCTTGCCCATTTTGTAGCAATATGTCTTGCTAGCCACAACTGCATTACAGAGGTCATTCAGGGTGTTCAGAGAGTTGAACAGCTTTTAGACTTTTTCTCCAACCCATTAGGCACAGGCTTTCTGTTGTCAGTGTCACATGACTTTTTTTTTTTATTATTATTTCTTCTGAAAATACAAATTTTTGTGGGTACTGCAAGGAAAATTACAGTCCCTGTTAATGTTTAAAACCTCTTTGATAGCATCACAAAACCATGACTATTGTTTGGTACCTGCAGTATGTCTTTTTCTTTGGAAAGGCTCCTCTTCAAGCACTCAAATAATAAGGGGAAGATGGTGGAGTTTATTACTCTTCTCCATCAGGAGTTTCCCTTCCTCTGTCCCTCTGTGCAGAGGTAGACTTATTTTACTGTTGCTGGTGAAGATTCAGAATGGCACAAACAGTTTTTTCTTCTAACCATGTAGGTCTTCCTTTTTGGCTTAACAAACTTCTTTTTGTAGAGACTGTGTAATGATGCTAATGATTCTACCCGGTCTTTGTTTAAATTGCTCTCTCTTTAATGTCTCATATTGCTGTGGGAGCTGATCTGAACCCTACAGTTGGGGCTACAAAATGATATACATACTGTTTCCATGTTTTCTGTTGCTTATCAGTACTTGATGTTCAGTTTCCATGATAAAATAATCTCCCACCTCCATGTAGATTTGTCATCTAAGGTGCCAGAAATATTTAGGGATGTAAATCCTCCTGACTTCACAGGAGTAGGAAAAGCTGGGGTGAGTGTATTTCCATATTATTTGAAATGAAAACATTTTATGTAGAACAAAGAAATGTGATGATAATCTATCAGGCAACATGACTGCTGAAGGGTAGAAGTTGGTTGAAAATACAGTCCTCCAAGAATCCCTGGAGTGCCCTCGTTTGCTTTTGTTTCAGCCTGTTAGAAGACTTACAAAAGTCATCTGTCTGCCCCATCTAAGAAATTTCTAAGCTTGCTAGTAGGCATTCACTGATGATTGAGGTGGGGAATATAAGGAAAAAAAATGTAACAAGAATAATAATATTTTAGAATAAACACATTATCGATGCTGCTTCATATAACATAGCCGTAATTTTTTCATCTCAGTGGCCGTTTTACCTGGGTGCACGCTTGTGTGTATCAGTGGAGCATTGTGTCCTCTTGGACCTTGGGTAATGTGAAATTCCCTGCTGAAGTTTAATTTCTTCCACCATAGCTACTATGCTTGTTTTACACTACACATCGTGCTCATGTTGTGTGGCTGGCATGGTCACTAGTTAGCTTCCCAAGTTATTGCTCTGCGATCTGATTTTAATCCAGTTCTCTCTACCAAGAATGATTTCAAAAATAATTAAGTGCAGGAGCTAATAAAAGTCATGAGAAGCCAAATTCCTTTAATTCCAGTACTGTTCATTCTCACTTTTGCTAATTCCCTAAATAGGAGATTGCTTACATAAGAGGGAATGAGAATAAATCCCTTTACAAAAAAAAAATAAAAAATTAGTAAGTAGAAAAAATGTTTTTCTCAGAGGCTGAGTATAGTGTGGTAGTGTCATTTCTTTCTTTGCTCTATTACCACTTTGGAGTTTTGTCTTTGTGCTTTTCTTGGAGAACGGTGTCTTTTATTTAGGCAGTTCTCCTTGTTCTGACTGACAGTGATTTGAAGTTCTCAGAAATATAAAGATCTGTGGGCTATCCAGCTCTTTTATTTCTTCCAGAGGTGATAATATCCACTGCTGAAGTACAGTGTGCTCTGTGTTGTTGCTGTTCTTATTCACCAGGACTCATCTGTATCTTCATGCTATTGTGTTTCCCCAGAACCTCAGGGAGGTGGGTTTGTCCGCAGATGAAAGCCTCTGAGGGGGGAGATTTCACTTCACGACAGTATTTTTAGACATGCTGCTTCAATAAAGTACTCACCTATTGATGCCTGATGGGTTGGAGTGGGGTGGAATATGTGGTCTCCCAGTGGCAGGCAATAGGTTTCCCTGATCTGCAAGCAATCTGAACTGCTATTTGCCATAAATAAGCCCAAGTGCCAAGTCAAAATCTAACATTGAGTTACTTTGAGTTAGTGCACTTAATTCAAAGAAAGCCTACAATAGGCCCTTCTACAAAACCTACAAATGTGCCCTTCTAACTCAGTATTCCTCCTCTTCCCCACTCCAAAATTAATCTGCAGTTGTCTTCTATAGTGGATGACACTTCTCTAGCACCTAAAATAGCTTTGATGCTTGTATGCTAAGGTATTTTGCAAAATAATGAATTAAAACACCTTTGTAGGTAGGAGGGAGATTTAGCAAACAAGTCATTGAAGTAACTTGTGACTGATGACACATCATAGCATAATTTCCCATGGATTCTGCCAAGCTAGGCAACAACCGGCCTTAACAAGAATCACGTATTTTTTACTTAATTGCATTAATGCTATATGGGTCCAAGGGATATTTTTCCAGCACTAAAATATTTATTAAATTTCAGATTCAGGCACACATACATTTTTGGTGAAACTCTATTAGCATATGCAGAAATCCAGGCAAGTGTGCTACATGCAGATCTGTGCCGAGGACTGGCATTCTGTACTAAACTATTTTTTCATTCTGAATCTGATTGAAAACATACATTTTCTGATTTTCAGTGAAGAAAGAAGGATTCTTTTAGTCTTTTTTAAAATATTAAAATAATAAACACACTATTTAATTTTACTTGACTAGGTTTATAATAATAATGGCAATATAGCACAAAAACAGTTTCAAATAAAAAATATTATTGAAATGAGACACATGATTTTTTCAATGTAAAAACAATTATAGGATTTTTTTTTTTTGCTGACCGAAGTCCTGTTTTGTAGAATACTGAGGGGTTGAATTTATCTCCATAACATGATTAAAAACAACCAACAACAAACATTCTTTTGAAAACTCTCTGACCAGTGCCTGCTCAGCATGCCCAAACAGAAGCATATGCTTTTTTTGTTCAAAGCTTGGTTCTTAAATTTTAAGAAGGAAGAGATCCAATGGGATCTACTAGGTTTTCTCATATTGGATAAACTCTTTCAAATCTGACCCTAATTTGTAGGAGCTGAGTGCCTAGAATTGTGGCTCTGAGCTAAACTCCTTCAGGTTATAATTCTTACTTCATCTTCTGTCACTTCATACAGAAACATCTGCTCCTTTTTGGCAAATTTCCATGTAATGTTCTTTCATTTCAGAAATAGAATTTGATAAGGTTCTACAGTTTTTTGCATATTTCCATTTTCTTTTGGGTTTAAAACATTATTTAACTTCTGAAACCTTCTGTATATTAGAAAATACTTCATACACAAATACATTTCAATTCCTCATTTAATTGCTCTTGAAAATTTTTGTATCTTCTTTGCTCCTTAATTTTCCCAGACGTATTACTCCAAAATCATCATTATTCTCCAGCTCGTTTTTTGTGATATTGAAGCACAGTTTAAAGTTGTATATAGCTGATTTCAGTTTCAAAACAATGAATCTCATTTAAAGGCAGTAGTCAGTAGAGACTTTTCTGTTCTGTTTAACGGTATGTGGATCTGGATTGGTGTCTTTATCTTGTGAATGTTCATGTGGACATCACTGACAAGTGGTGTCCCTTCGGGGGTCCATACTGGGACCGGTACTGTTTAATATCTTCATTGGTGACGTGGACCATCAGCAAGTTTGTGGATGACACCAAGATGAGTGGTGTAGTTAACACTTCAGAGGGAAAGGGATGCCATTCAGAGGGACCTTGACAGGCTTGAGAGGTGGGCCCAGGTGAACCTCATGAAGTTCAACAAGGCCAAGTGTGAGGCCCTATACCTGGGTCAGGGTGATCCCAAACAGCCATACAGACTGGGTGACAAATGAACAGAAAACAGCCCTGCAGAGGAAGACTTGGGGTTACTGGTGAATGAAAAATTGGACATAAGCCAGCAGTGTGTGTTTGCAGCCCAGAAGGCCAACTGCATCCTGGGCTGCATAAAAAGAAGTGTGACAAACAGGTCGAGGGGGTGATTGTCCAGCTCTGTTCTGCCCTTGTGAGACCCCACCCGGAGTGCTGCATCCAGGTCTGGGGCCCCCAGCTTTAGAGAGACATGGACCTGTTAGAGTGGGTCTAGACGAGGGCCACAAAAATGAACAGAAGTCTGGAAGAGTTATCCTATGAAGAAAGGCTGAGACAGCTAAGGTTGTTTAGCCTGGAGAAGAAATGGCTTTGGGGAGATCTTATAGTGGCCTTCTAATACTTAATGAGGGTCTACAGGAAAGCTGGGGAGGGACTCTATCAGGGATTGTAGCGACAGGAAAAGGGGTACTGGATTTAAACTAAAAGAAGATAGGTTTAGATGAGATATAAGGAAGAAATTCCTCATTATGAGGGTGGTGAGGCACTGACCCAGGTTGCCCAGAGAAGCTGTGGATGTCCCCTCCCTGGAAGTGTTCAAGGCCAGGCTGGATGGGGCTTTGGGCAGCCTGGTCTGGTGGGAGTTGTCCCTGCCCATGGCAGGTAGGTGGGAAATAGGTTGCCTTTAAGGTCTCTTCCAACTCAAACCATTTTATGATTCTATGATGTAACATATGCTGCTTCATGCGCAGATAACTTTTTTAGCATTTTGGTCTAGGTTCTAGTCACAAACACTAGCTGTATATAGGATGCACAGCACAAAAGGATTCTCTGCCCCAAAGCATCCTGAATTGGTCAGAATCATTTTCTGGGGATGCAAAACATCACCCTAAGTACTGGCTCTGCGGTCGAGGCCTGCCGCCACGGAGCCGGTGCAGCCGCAGCGCCCGGCCCCGCGTTACGGGGGATTGGGGCCGTGCCTTGCCAGGGGCGGCCCGGGGCCGCGGCGCGACCAGGCCGCACCCGCTCGCTATCGTGAGAGAGGCTGACGGGAGGGGGCGTTGCCAGAGTCACGGGGACACAGGGGCTCTGTCCCTCCTCCCTTCTGAGTCCACCCTAACTGCTGGCAGCCTCTGTGATCGCAGTTTTTACCATGGTCTCCCCCAGGCAGGGAGCTTGCCCCGAAGAGACTGTGGCGATCCAAAGGGAGGGGCTGTCCAGAATCACAGAATTGAAGGGGTTGGAAGGGACCTCCAGAGATCATCAGGTCCAGCTCCCCTCTGCCAAAGCAGGTTCCCTAGAGCAGGTTGCCCAGGTAGGCGTCCAGACGGGCCTTGAATATCTCCAGAGGAGACTCCACAACCTCCCTGGGCAGCCTGTCCCAGTGCTCCGTCACCCTCACTGCGAGGAAGTTCTTTCACATGGTGGCACGGAACTTCCTGTGCTCCAATTTGTCGCCATTGCCCCTTGTCCTGTCCCCACAGACCACTGAAAAGAGGTTGGCCAGATCCCTATGTTTCCCACACTTAAGGTGTTTGTAAGCATTGATAAGACCCCCACTCTGTCTCCTTTTCTCCAGGCTGAACAGGCCCGGGTCTCTCAGCCTTTCTTCATAGGGAAGGTGCTCCACACCCCATATCATCTTTGTGGCCCTCCGCTGGACTCTTTCCAGGAGATCTCTTTTTTTGTACTGGGGAGCCCAGAACTGGACACAATACTCCAGGTGAGGCCTGACCAGGGCAGAGTAGAAGGGGAGGATCGCCTCCCTTGACCTTCGGGCCACGCTTCTTTTAATGTGCGCCAGGATCTCGTTGGCCTTCTTGGCTGCCAGGGCACACTGCTGGCTTGTGGTTAACCTGTCATCCGCCAGGACCCCCAGGTCCTTCTCAGAGCTCCTCTCCAGCAGGTCATCCCCCAGCCTGTACAGATACATGTGGTTGTTCCTTCCCAGGTGCAGGACTCTACACTTGCTCTTGTTAAACTTCATTTAGTTTCTTTGAAATGACCATGAAATTGTAGAGTTTTCTGTCTTTGGTGATGTCAGAAGGGTAATTAGCAAAACTGCTGTCTTGAACTTCTGAAGGGCAGACTCCAACCTATTCAGGACATTTGTTGCAGGGGTCCCTTGGGAGTCACTCCTGAAGGGCAAAGGGGTTCAGGAAGCCTGAACGCTCCTCAAGAAGGAAATCTCAAAGGCACAGGAGCAGGCTGTTCCTGAGTCCCATAAGGCAAGCCTGAGGGGAGGAAGACTGGCATGGATGAACTGGGAACTTTTGTTGAGATTCCAGGAGAAAAAGAGAGTCTATGTCCGCTGGAAGAAGGGACAGGCTATTTGGGGCAACTACAAGGAAGTTGCTAAGATATGCAGAGAGGAAGTTAGAAAGGCAAAAAGCCCAGCTTGAACTCAGATTGGCTGCAGTAAAAGAGATCAAGAAATCCTTTTACAAATACATTAACAGCAAGAGAAGAACCAAGGAAAATTTCCATCCTTTACTTGATGCAGCAGGGAATGTGATCACTGAGGATAAGGCTGAGGTTCTCAACCCCTTCTGTACATCTGTCTTTAATAGTCAGATCAGTTATCCTCAGGGTACTTTACTCCCTGACCTGGACGTCCCCTGTGATTCAGGTAGAGAATCCCCCCCGTGATCCATGAAGAGACAGAGACCTGCTCCTCCATCTGGAATGTCATAAGTCCATGGGACCAGATGAGCTCCACCCTAGGGTGCTGAGGGAGCTGGTGGAGGTGATTGCCAAGCCGCTTTCCACCATCTATCAGCATTCCTGGTTATCTGGAGTGGTCCCAGAGGATTGGAGGCTTGCTGATGTGACTCCCATCTACAAGAAGGGCCATAAGGAGGACCCAGGGAACTACAGGCCTGTCAGCCCGACCTTGGTTCCGTGGGAAGTTATGGAGCAAATCATCTTGGGTGAGATTATATGGCACTTGTGTGGCAACCAGGGGATCAGGCCCAGCCGGGACGAGTTCATGAAAGGCAGGTCGTGCTTGTCCAACCTCATCTCCTTCTGTGATCGTGTGACCAGACTGGTAGATGAGGGAAAGGCTGTTGATGTAGTCTACTTAGACTTCAGCAAAGCCTTTGACGTGGTCTCCCACAGCATTCTTCTGGGGAAACTGGCTGCCCGTAGTCTAGACAGGTGCACTCTTCTCTGGGTAAAGGACCGGCTGGAGGGCTGTGCCCAGCGGGTAGTGGTTAATGGAGTTAAGTCCAGCTGGTATCCTGTTACAAGTGGTGTCCCCCAGGGGTCGGTACTGGGGCCTATCTTGTTTAATATGTCTATTGATGACCTGGATGTGGGGACTGAGTGTACCCTCAGTAAGTTTGCAGATGACACTAAGTTGGGAGGTAGTGTCGATCTGCCTGAGGGTAGGGTGGCCCTTCAGAGGGATCTGGATAGGCTGGCCTGCTGGGCTGAGGTGAATGGAATGAGGTTTAACACGGCCAGGAGCCGGGTCCTGCACTTTGGCCACAGTAGCCCCATGCAACGCTATAGGCTTGGGGCAGAGTGGCTAGAAGACTGTGAAGAGGAAAGGGACCTGGGAGTGTTGATCGATGCTCGGCTGAACATGAGCCGGCGGTGTGCCCAGGTGGCCAAGAAGGCCAATGGCATCCTGGCCTGTATTAGAGAGAGTGTAGCCAGCAGGAGCAGGGAGGTGATTGTCCCCTGTACTCAGCTCTGGTGAGGCCGCACGTTGAGTAGTGTGTTCAGTTTAGGGCCCCTCACTACAAGAAGGACATTAAGGCCCTGAAGCATGTCCAGGGAAGGGCAACGAAACTAGTTAGAGGTCTGGAGCACAAGTCTTATGAGGAGCAGCTGAGGGAGTTGGGGTTGTTTAGCCTGGAGAAGAGGAGGCTCAGGGGAGACCTCATTGCACGCTACAACTTCCTGAAGTGAGGTTGTGATGAGGAGGGGGTTGGCCTCTTCTCTCAGATACTGATGATAGAACTAGAGGAAATGGCCACAAGTTGCACCTGGGGAGATTTAGATTAGATAGCAGAAAAAATTGTTTCTAAGAGTGGTCAGGCACAGGAACGGCCTGCCCAGGGAGGTGGTGGAGTCACCGTCCCTTGTGATGTTCAAGAAGCGCCTGGATAAGGTGCTACGAGATCTGATTTAGTAGCTTAGTGGGTAGTATTGGTGATAGGAGGATGGTTGGACTAGATGATCTTGTAGGTCCTTTCCAACCTTGTGTTTCTCTGATTCTATGATTCTAATAAGCCTGAGTTTTCAAGATAACAAATATTATAAAAACTTTTGCATGATAAATATACTAAGTTGGAATTAAAATCCAAAAATGATCACTTGATTTAAACAAAAACAATTTTATCCCATGCAAATTCTAAATTAAAACAGAAGGCATTTGTAAGTAAACTGAAGCTGTCCTAATTTCCATTATATTATCCAACTATGTTATCTCTAACTACGTAACTAAAAATATTAAAGTGTATTTTCAGGCAAGGGGATAGATCTGATACTGAGATTTAAATGAATACCCTTCACTGGTTTTGAGGGGTGATGCTCCTAGGATTTGAAGACTTGTGCTATGCATATTAAGGAAATTAATATTTTGGTCTTGGTGAGTTATTACAATTCAAAGTGCTTCCAGTCTACAGCTGAAAGCACACATGATACTTGAAACCTGCAGTTAGAGACCCCTTGTGATCCACTGGAATTTTATTTTCTATGAAAACATAAAACAACGCCACCACAATCATAATCCTACTATTTATAGATAGTAAAACAGTCTCACTGAGAGGAGGAAGTATCTTTTACTCCTTATTCCTGCTGTAGCCTGATCATTTGCTTTCCTTGGTGTCTCAAGAAGCATGCACTGCTTTTTGAGATTTGAGCTGGGATCGGTTAGTTTTCAGAGGCTGCCTTTGCACCTGTTGCCTGGATAAATTGCTATTGAATTATAAAGAAGGCAGACATTGCTGCAGTATATCTGCCAGGAGATGTAATTTTTTGGCAGGACTTTCTGCCTGTCCGCTAACTCTGTATGGTAGTGTGCTTTGATACTTGTCAAAGATGTATGGTTGATCGTAGTTTAGGGGCAACATCAAAAGGCTGTTTCAGTCAGGATGAGACATTGTTCGCTGGGAGGGAATTTTCATAAACATATTGCTCTAAGCTATGTGAGCATCATACCTGTTTTCCTATGGCCCCCCAGTCTCTCCCTCGGCTGCTATTAAAACATACAGGCCTTATGTATCCAGACATGTTCAAGGGAACAAATCTTGGGTAAAGGGATAAATGTTTCCATGGCAATACATTCAGAGTGCAGGGATCAGGAGCAAAGATTGTCTTATTGTTACTGTCACATCAAGTGCTATCAAGTCAGATTCAGTGTTTTGTATAGTAATTGAAAAAGTCAATTAAACCAGCAGAAACCTTTATTCACATGCCAAGGCTAATCAGAAGGTTGCTATTTAAGTCATCACTTAATGAACGCTTGCATCATAGACCCATTGCTGGTTGATCTTATTTATTTGCTAAAGGCTTTTTTAGGAATTCATCGAAGGAAAAGATAGAAGTGTTTAATCACTGCTATCCTTAATTTTCTTATCAAAGAAAATGGTATTCCATCACAGGATCTAGCAACGACCACACTGGAGACCTTCAGCGTACTTCAGTACCAAATGTGAAGAGGGATTCTTTCCTGAAATTTAAAGTGAAAAAAAAAACAACAAAAAAACTAGTCAAGAAAGAAAGTGGAAAAGAATCTTTGACTAGCATGATGTCTTTTGCTTGATTTATATTTTCACGAAAAATATTGTTTTGGGGAGGGTCCAGGAGTTATCATTTATTCCAGTGCCTTTTCTGTGCTAGTAGCTAGTATTGGATGCTTATGGCACTAATGTAAGAACTAACAAGTGTAGAGTCATATTTTTTTCCTGGTTTACACATTCAGTCTGAAGTGCTGGAACTGCATAAAGTTATATATGCTCTTTTAATAGCCCTTGACAGACTTCCATTAATTTATCTGATCAGTTTTTAAGCTTACATATTTCTGACATAAATCCATGCTTTCTAATTTATTCCTTTATGCTTCCATCATCTTATGGCAATGAATTCCACAGTATAATTATGTCTTTTCTGAAAAAATCCTACCTACTTAAGTCAGGATACAATGCTGGCATAAATGCAAGTGGGTGTAAATTCGCATGAGTATATTTAGGTTAGAAATAAGAATAACAGTCAGACTGTCAGGGGCAAAAAGTCAAACTGGTCCAAAGAAGGAACATGAAAAGATCATCAGAACAATTATAAAAACACATCTGTAGGTGACTGAACTTAATCACCCAAGTACTTTCTTACTGTGAGATCCTCATTTCTTTAACTTTTCAATCACTGATGGTACATCTTTCTTCCTGCAAAGCATGAAAAATCAGGGAGCACAGCTCCTGTCAACATGAATTACAGTTGTTATGAAGTCAGAAGACTGTTGGGAAAAAGGCTCTTAAAAAGCATTTGTAACTTGTAAAACAAGGACTGATCTATTGTTGCCACTATGAGCCTCAAATTTCAGAAGGCACCATAAATCTTATGACTTGTGGAGCCCTGTTCTATACAAAACATCATTTTGGCACCCTGGAAAATCACCGTGCCTTTCAGTCTTCAGCTGTGGGCACCAGAATAGAGTCATAAATTATCTTAGGGCATTTTTATTTCCTGCCTCATCAGGATGAGTCCTCGGCTGTATTTAGCCTTTCGATTGCCTAATTTGTAAACACTTTTCATGAACTCTGTAATTAATTGGCAGGCAAGATTACACACTGGCTGGAAGTAATTGAAGATTGCTCTTAATTGTAAGAGCACACTTTTAGTGGATCGTTTAAAATACATATGCAGATTAAAGACAAATATAAACAGTAATTAATGTCTGAATGCAAACAGTGTGCTGGTTTGGAAGGTGCGCCATCAGAGTTCATCCTGTTTTCCTGAGCCTCCCTACTCCCTGCCTGCCTTCAGGCTGGGCTACAGCAGCATGGCTGCTGCACCCAAGCGAAGGCTCAGAGCACCGAGGAGGGAGAGGACGGTGAGACTTTCTGCCGTTTTGCTTAAGAACAAGGTAACCCACACACTAAGGGCGTTCCCCACCTGACGGCTACCCAGTCAAGTTGCACCTCTCACAGAACACTCCGTCTCCTCTTATCGACAGCTGAAATAAATGCTGGAATGAGTCAGCAGGGCTAAGTTAACGTTTCTTTGCAGGTTTGCAGCAACTGTTCAGCTGTCTGGGTGCGCAAAGGCACCCAGCCTCCTTGTCAGGAAGATGGATTATTATGCAGATATAATGAGATTCTGACTTAAACTTGTATAAATGAAATCAGAATTGGTCTCTCTAAAGTTGGCTGGTTGAAACTGTCGCTTTTTATGTTCTATTACTTTTCATGTTTTCCTGCTGCATTCCCTATATTAGATAGGTGATTATATTAGAGTAGGAATTGGAGGATTTTTACATCTTCTTAGTCGAGCAAGCAGGCCTAAGTCTGAAACTGTAAATCTGACATGCTGATGCTAGTCAAACAATTGACTATGGAAAATGTAATTTTCCTGTACAAATATGAATATTGCACAGGTACCTTTAGAGATAGGTTTGAATATTTGATTCTTGCTGCTGGAGCCATTATTATTTTAGCAGGCTGCAGATGCTTATGCTGAAGCAGTCTGATTTTTGATGTTTTGCCCATTCAGACTGTTTATTTATTGGTTTATGGAGTTGTCTGCAAACTCAACAAATTGCTTTGATTAAAAATCCTAGATAGCTTCTTTCTATTTAAAAATCGTAATAGGGCTAAAAATGATTCATGCTGTGCATTAAATTCAGTATTTCTGCAAGCATACAAGCATGGACACAGTGCTGTAGTCATTTTTTTTGGGTTATAATTATTATTATTTTTTATAAGTTTGGTTCCCCCTGGAATTGCTTATAGAAATGATTGAAATATTATCTAAGTAATCTTATTTTAAATATTTAAATGATACCTGCTTGAGTCAAATCATCTTGTCAATACATTGAAAGATATTTCTGTGCAAGCTCAGCAAAAATGAGTATCAGGATATTCTGGTTATTGTGTGTGATATTTGATGCAGATAAATTGGTAGATTTTGGCTTGATTCTTTCTATAAAATTCCTTACATTTTCTCCAAAATCCACAGTCGGGCATTAAGCCCGAATCAAAAGCTTTGAATCAAAGCTTGCATTGATTTTTATGATTTACTTTCTTTATTTGTTAAGAATGAGAATCAAAATCAGAATTCTGGAAAAACTATATTACAAGAGTATATTGTACATCAGGTAAATTTTCCCAACTTGTTCTACGTAAATGAAAGCTTTATTTTTGATTTCTTTTCTGTGCGATAATAGGTGCTATTTAAGGAGAATGTATTTTCAAGATTATTGCAGTTTTTATATTCTGGTAGAAGAGAAGGGATGAAGAATATTAATTTCTGCAGCTTATTGAACAAGAAGTATGTGTTCGGACTAGAAAAGAAAGCAGGACACCCAAATAAAAATAGGGAGCTATGCCTGACACGGTGTATAGGGTGACTTGATAAATTCTGCAAAGAGAATGTAATTTGAAGAGTTTTTGAAGTAACTTTTTCTCCATTATCAACACTGAAATGAATTGTTGTTTCAAACAAAGAGAGGGAAAATGTAGCTCTTCGCTTCCAATTCTGTGGAAATTTTAAAATTGATCAGAATTATTTGGACCACTGCAGTGCAATAGTGTGTTTATTAGAGTTGTTAAATTTGAAAATACATCTTTCATTTTTTTTCTATTTTTTTCCTTATGTTTACTTTCCTATGAAAATTTTATTGCCAGGCAGAAGTTGCACATCTGTATACCAATGGATATTTTTATAGAGTTGGGCTTTTATTAAAAACTGCTTTAATTACAAAAGAAGTATTCTGATTTTACCAAATCAGGAAGGATCAAGTTAGGTTGGAGACAGGTTGAAAAGAAGAAAACTTTACAGCATGTTGAAACCAAAATATGAATTCCATAAAACAAGGTTTTTCCTAATTTTTCTTATTATGTTTTTTAACAGAAAGATTTATGTTTTATGGATTACCAATTTTTCCCCCACTCATGTGATGTTTTATATCCAAAATGGCTTCATAAGTAAATTACTGACCAAACCATACTGAGATCAAACAATTAGAAAACAGACATATTAAAGAACATGAATTGCATTTAAATGGCAGCACTTCAACAGTTTTGGTAAAATAGTTGCTTGTATACATGTTGTTTGTGCTTGAAAACATTTTAGAATACAAAAAATGTGTGATATCACCTTGTCTCCAGCTACCCTGTTGCTGTGGAGCCTTAGTGACAAAGTGAATTTTTAGATTTTTATTTGATGTATTCAATTTTGGGCCACCGTTAATAGATTATAAAAAATTATGACTCGTTCCATTAAAAACTTGGATTGCCATCAACAATGTGCCCATTGAAAACTGTCTTGTTAGGAAATTTAATAAGAAAACATTTGAAAATCTATAGTGGTATTTAGATAGAGAATATGAAGACTGAAAGATAAATTGCCTGAATTACTTGCTCACTGGACTAAATGTAGTAATTGACTATTTTTTAATTGGCTCTTGCCCTGTCTTTGCTCTAATATAAAGAGCTTGATTCTAATCACATTTATGGATGTTTTGTCAGTTATAGTATAATTTTACGGCACCTGTCACATTGGAGAATCTATTAAAATATATTTTACTCAATTACATTTCCTCTCTGGACTGGCTGTGAAATACTTGTTGTGAGTACTCCTTTGAGTATGTTATATCTGAAATTCAAAACCCAGGTTATGTGCATGAACTGGATTACTTCGTTTCTCTGATCTTGTTGCCACAATTCTTTAAATGTAGTGGTGCATGGATGTATTTATTTACAAATATTCAGCACCCAAAATATATATGGTACTCAATGGAGTTTGAAACTAAGATGTCATCTGAGTGAAGTCACATGAGTAAGGCAAGGCTCGAACAGGCTTCGTTTGAATCCTGGGATGCAAAAGCTTTCAACTAAAATGCACACCCACCAATCCAATAGCTTTTAGGTAACCTTTCATTACCACA
The DNA here is from genome assembly GCF_964034855.1 of Anser brachyrhynchus. Classification (NCBI taxonomy): domain Eukaryota; kingdom Metazoa; phylum Chordata; class Aves; order Anseriformes; family Anatidae; genus Anser; species Anser brachyrhynchus. The sequence continues at coordinate 19,116,966 of NC_137696.1, forward strand.
GTCCTTCTCACCTCCTTGTTCCCCAGTTTCTGGAGGAAGGAAACCTACATTGTAAAGATCTACGTATGTCAAATACTGTACCTGTCCTATTCAAAGCGCTTTATTTGAGGCATCTGCTTTTCTTTGTTTAACATGAAAGTGTCACAGTGCTAGTGGCTTTGTGTGTTATCCTTACTGGCTGCACAAAGGGAGAGAGCTGCTTTTCCTACATAGGATGTCTAATATGCTGTACCATTTGCTGGAGACTCCTATTTATCTCTTGATATATTTGCTTTCCAAATGCAGAAATATCTTGTAGCTGCATGCATTGATTTGGTTTGAAACGATGTTCAGTAAGTAGCGATATTAATGGATACGAATACTTCTGCAAGTTCACTAAGATGACAGTATTGGGCATTAGTGTGCAAGTTAGGATGCCTGAACCCTATTTGCAGGTCTGTCACTCACCAGCACTGGGGAATTGAGAATGTTAGTTATTACCAGTATTTTTTTTTTCATTCTTCTCCCTTTTCTCATTATTTTGCTATCCAGCCAGAGATCGCTGTGTGTTACATTTGGGCAGTACCATTTGAGCTGTCTTAAATTCTTTGGTGTCTTATCCCCTGAGTTGTGAGGTGCAAATAATGGTCCTTGCTCTTGTTTGCAGATGCTTTAACATTCAGAATTAGCCAGATTCCTTTATAATACTATTTCATTTTTAGGTTTTGGTGATGCACAAAATACCCTATCAAGGTTGAGAATTTTTGCAGAAATAGGTGAGACTCCAATATGATTTGGGGTTCCAAACCTACTTGTCTGCAGGAAATGAACAACATTCTTGGCTTACTCAGGCCATTTGTGTCAGTAAGAAATTAAACAATCCATCAGCAGTGAAGTTGGCACAAGACTGTCCCAGTTCCAAAAGAGTGTTCAAACACTTTATTTTAACAGTATAAAAGAGCTATCTTATTCCTACTTGTATACTACACAGGCATATAATTTAGTACACTCACTTCTGAGAAGCTCAAAATAGATAAACATTTTTTTTTCTTCTATTTCATTGAGAGATTTTTGTCTTTTGTAAATTATAGAAAAGCAATATTGCTTCCCATAATTATAAATTATTTCAAAAATTCATGTTTTCATTTGTAGTGCTGGGAGAGGGGAATTTTATCTCATGATTTAACTTTAAAGTCTCTGTTTTTCTCCTGAGGTTGCATTAGCACTGTTAGTATTTTCAAAATTCACAGATCGTATTTTGACAGCTTCAGAGATTCTTGCAAATTCTTTCTTGGACTGTCCAGCACACCATGATCTGCACACCATAGATGTCAGTCTCACTCTACTTCCATTTCAAAGTTAGAAGCAAAACTGATGGCATGCAAATTGCAGACCGTTTGAAAATGTTTCTGTATAAATCACTTCTCTGGTCAATGTTCATATAAAATGAAAGCCAGAAAATATATGAGCTTAATTCAGAGGATTACATGGCTTTCATGGAATAATTTATGTGGATTTCATTCTCTGTCCTATGATTTTTTTTTTTTTCCTCCTTCCCTTCTGACCAGGGGCTGCAAACAGCTTTCTCGTAGTCTTGATTGCAGTTCAAAATGCCAGGCTGATTATTTTTCTTTCATTTTAAAGAAAGAACTGAAATGAATGGTGATTATGGGTCAGATCCACGTATTCTGGAAAGCTGAAGTTCATAAAAATAGGGTTAATTATGACTGCTGTTTGAAATTATTGTGATGACTGACTATATCTGATAGATCAGCCTGCTCCTGGATCAGGTGAGCAGATGTTTAGTTACAGCTATTTACCTATGCCACCTTGCATTAAAAAGTTTATTGGATAGAGGGCAAGAGGAAAACAAAAGAATGTAGCTTAAGCAAGTTCATTGTCATTTAGATCATAAACATTTTTGGGGGAAAGGCTATCTTTTTGTAAATACTTCACTGTTTGTAAAGTATTAACACTGGAAATTAGTCCTATCACTGGAGATGACTGATAAGGAAAAATGATTAAGTCTAGCAAACTGCATGATTTAAAAAAAATGCAGGAATCATTACCGTGACACTGAATACTGTCTACCTATAAAGACCCCATTCAAAATTGCAATTAGTCAAACCTTTTTGTCATCAGTCTTTGTTTCTGAAGCTATTTTTATAACCAGAAGGATTAAATAAAAATAAAATATAGTTATTAAAAAAAAAACAACCTGGGATTCCAAAACACAAAATATTTTGGCAATGTTTGTTGGCAGAACTGTCAACAGCTCTTCCCAATCCTTTTCTAGGCTACTGGTATTTAAATTTTTCTGCTGACTAATTCTGCCAATGATCAAAAAAATCTATTAAGTTTTTCAGAGAAGAGTTAGTTTCCTATGCACACTTTTAGGGCTTCTAGCAAATGGACAAACAAGATTACAGTCCAGCCCTTCCCACAGAACTCTGATGTTATCATGGTACTGTGAAATGTGTTGGGTTAAAATCAAAATAAACTGAAAATGCTCCCTGTGTTAGATTCTCTTTCCTGAATTATCCAGAAGATTGAGTGTGTATTTCCTGGACAGCAGATGACTAGGTGTGGACAGTACTCGAACTCTCAGAAGCAACTTTACTATTTCCTCCCATTTCCATTTTGAGTTGCTCTTTACCATTCTGAGTTGCATCTTTAAACTTTAAAAACAAGGGATTTAGGCATATTCACGTGTATGTTAAGTGAGGCAAAGAGCAACAAACGTGCAGCCACCTCCTTGAACTGCTCCATCCCAGGACCGTGCCTGTCTGGCTGCTGGGGCCCAGCCTGGTGCCCAGGGCGCTGGGGTCTCTGCCCAGGCTGGGGAATGCAGCTGCTGGTTTCCCCTTTCTGCTGGTAGGAAAGCTGAGTACCTATCCTGGAGATACACAGAGACGGGACACTGACACCCAGCCAAGGGCTGCCTTCAACAGCACTTACATGCAGGACTCACGTGAACACAGACACAGACAGACAAGACCCATTCCTCCTCTCCAGCTGGCAGAGACAGAAGTTCTGCACTCCTGCCTGGATCCCTGGCCTCCTTACCCATTTCGTGGGATACCTACTTGCCAGCTAGTCCAGCCTGAAGCTCACAGCAAACGTGCAGCGCTCGCACGCTTGTTTCTTATGCACGCTACACTCAGAAGTGTCCTTGGGTGTACCAGCGCGGATCCCCTGCCTACCTGACACCGCAGCCATGACACAAGGCCTCTGCTAGTCGCTGGCAAGGCCACCTTAATGTTCACTAGTGAAGACACAGGCACACCGGGCTGGGGAAGATAGACACCCCCACTCCAGCAGCTGGCACTAGGCGTGCAGGCTGTGATCCATGGCCATGCTCTGGCTGCCAGTACTGAACCCTGTACTCACTTCACTCAGGCTGCTCCCACCCCGTGGCTGGGAATAGAAGACCTTCCAGTACACCCCCACTCTGACTCTAGTTGCTGCCATCCAGTCCACTTATGCCAGGCCTCCCAGTAGCTGCCATTCTGGGCTCAAAGTCTGTAGGACTATTTCAGATCCAGAGCTACAGCTTCTCCAACTACTGATGCCAGAGCCTCACTCACTCCAGTAGCTGGTGCTACGTTTACTGATGCTGGCCTCCCGGTAGCTGGCACTTAGCCTTTCAAATTCCACCCCAGTAGCTGGTTTGGGAGCACACATCGCACCATCCCCAGTGTTTGGGAGGTCTGCCCTTGTGATTCCTTGTGATTCTCTCCCACCTGAGAAGTCCTCCATTAGTCAACCCTGCTCATTCTCATCTGCTCTCATAAATTGCTGTGAGTGACCAGAATTGGTTCCCATCACTGCCTCCCGTTCTTCTTATCCCTTGCTGCCTCAGAAAAGGTCCTTGACCAGACACTCTTGCAGGAACGTACACTGTCCTTCTACATACCCTTAGAGCGTATAATGTGTTTCTTGTGATGAAGTGGGTGCCTTAAGATGAAGTGTTACCTGGTAGATGCTCTACAGATGGTATGGAATGCATGGGTGTGATTTTTGCCTTACTGCTTTCATTGATCCCTGCAAAAGTTACCTGACATCGCTGCCAGATGCCATGTGAACTGCTGTCAACCCCAAACCACTTTTGTTTTCTACTTTTAAAGCATCTCAATTCCAGGCTTTTCTTTCTTTTTTTTTTTTTTTTAATTATTCAGAAACGAGCAACCTGTCCTCTTAATCATAACGTGATTACCTTCACCATTCCCATGTAGGAAATTTCTACTGAGGTGAATTTCTGAAATTGAATTTGAAAGATAGCGACATCCCCCTTTTTTAGTGGTTTGACCTTATCGCAGCTTTCAATTTAATGAAAACCCAATTAATTTTAATCTACATAGGGCTATACTCACACGTAATAGATCACTCACATTCCAGAGCACATTATAGAGTTAACGTTAATGAAAGTATACTTTAAGTGTGTATGTAGGGAAGCAGTCGGATCTCTTTTGACTTGAGGTTTTCCATTTCTTGTGGTATGGTGTTGAATTCAAATATCCAGACTTTCTTTTTCCTACTGGGCCATAGGAAGGAATGAAATCAGGCTTTCTACATAGAATACAGATTGATAAACCAATGGCATGGTGCTATAAAATAAATTGCCTATAATTTCTGGAATTTCAGTCATTCCTCACTTCCACTCTCCTTCCTTCTTTGTTTTAAAATAAAGAGGCTAAAACAGGATGCTATTCAGATCCTCATCTAATGTTCACACAAACCAGCAAGGGTCTTTCCAGTGGACTCTGTATTAGACATGCAAATAGCTGCAGCTCAAATTTGACTAAGATGTATGGTGCAGAATATACATATATAAAATATTTGTGAAAGCCAGCATTTCAACTTTGTAGCAAAACTGCCAAGTTCAGCAGGGCCAGGCTTTCAGCACAGATTCATATTGTATTTAATCTTCACTGTCCTCCCTGTCAAAAAAACTTGTGGTGTTAAAATCACATTTTTGATAAAACATTAAGGTTAATAATAAATTGAATATATATATATATGCATATACATATATATATATTGTTTGTTCTCCTTGTCATGAAAGGGAGAGAATTCAGTTCTTAATTGCTAATTATTATTTCTAAGTCAACTTCAGATTTGTCTTTATTAAATGCCGAACAATATTTTTGAATTAATAAGACCCATGTGTGATGTAAATACACCTCTAAGAAGCTTTTGTTATTCAAGGATTTGTGTTTCTTTTCTACAGTTGAGAGATCTGTAGCTGATAGCAAAGTTAGAAAGAAGTTCATTGGTGTGTTTCTCTACTTAGTAGTAACTGGAATCTGTTGAAGCTCATGTTGACCTGAAGCTGTTTGCTTTGTATCTTGAATATCCAAATGCATGTTCCCATATACTGATACTAAGCAATATGTTCAATACTGAAATTTCCTGGAAACTTTCTCCTCCCAGCACCTTATAAAATAATTGAAAGACAAAAGGTTTAAAATCTTATCTATGACTACCAATTTACCATTCAATATCTAGTTGGTGTTTATGAGCATAAATAGTGTATCACATGACAATAAACTGAATGGAGTATCACATGACAATAAACTGTCTCTATTCTAATTTTATTCTTAATGTCCTGTTTTTGTGTGTCTGTTTCTATAGTATAATTTCCTTCTTTATATTTGTTTAAAGTTTGTCTTTATTGTAAGTTCATATTTTTACATCCTCCTTGTGTTTTGTGTAAAAGGAAAGAAAAAAAGTAAAAGGCTACAGTTAGGCAGGATTTTTTTTTAAGTTTCCCTCTTTTCTAATGATATGAGAGCTATCCATTTAATTGTCTGCTATTCATTTTCCTTCTCTGTATCTGTATTCTCATGCAGCATATGAAGATTTTCATCACAATCCTCTCTTTTAGATTGATGATTTTAGGAAACTATCTAGTCTTCTCATCTTCTATTTTAGTCTGTGTAGAAAGACATTTTGACATCAGCCTTTTCAGTCTTTTTCGCTCTCTTTTCCTAAGTGTGGAAGATTAGAACAATGTTTCATAACTATCTGAATTTCTTCAATATTTGAAGTTAAGCATTAGTTTTCCTCACCAAGTGATGTGGTTGGAAATGAAGGAGTGAAAGACTGGACAGAGGTTTCTGGAAAGGAGTTATAGATGTACTTTTTTTCATTTCACTTGGCATTCATTGTAGATAACCACTGAAATTAAGTTTTATGCACTAGTGATATTGCTTGACTTGAATTATGAATGGGTGTGATAAACTATGTAACTTGAACTGTAGCTATGAGCATCAGTAAAAATACAAGAATAGATGGAAGACAGCAAAATTAAAGGTTTGGCAATAAATAGACATGGGGGGAGTAGATAGGATTTGAAATCTGTGGCATAGGATAGCAAAAAGAAACTTTTTTTCTCTGAATTCTCCTTAAAGTGCATGCAAGGCATCCTTTTGTCTGTGATGTACACTTGCAGTGGAGAATTAATCATACTGGGCCAAGAAGCTGTGCTGATGGAAGAGAATCTAGAGCTAATTATATCCATGGAAACTGATCTTAGACACCACAGATCTGACAGCTGCTGCAGAATCTTTCTGCTTAAAAAAAATAATAGAGAAAGAAAAAAAAGAAAAGAAGGGAGGGTGGGCAGGGTGTCTTATACTGCATGTTGCTCATGTTGCTGTTAAATATAAAAATTCAGACATCAACATTAGGCATTAGGTTTTAAATTAGCTTTGGAATAGATGAGTAGTTAGTACGAAACAATTGAATTAGTGATGTGAATGAGAAGTCTCTTGCAGTTCAGTATGGTACATTTAGGGTAATTTGTATGGTCTATTTTATTACTTTTTTATTTTTTTTTTTAAACACAGTTGTAGTGCTCAAGATGGGGGAAAGAAATAAAGGGTGGGTGGGGGGACTGCAAGATTTACATTGATCTAATTCACAACTTGGACCCAATTTAAAGTGATGAACAAAATTTATGACATTTGTCTTTCAGGCTTTCGATGAAAAGCTTGTAGAAGTTAATATCTGGATATGTAATTCATCTTTTATCTTTTAAACTGAGAGAAATCAGGGGAGATTCTGAAAGGTTGAAAATTCCCTGTTCCACAAAAATAAAACCAAGCAAACAAACATAAAATAAAACAACAACAAAAAAACAGCACAACCTTACTCAATCAGAGCCTTTATTTCCTTCAGCTGCATCTTAACCACTTCCTTCACTTCCCTCCCTCCTAAGCTCCCTTCCCTCCCCTCCCGTCCCCCCCAGGCATTTTCCTTTAAGCATGAAGATGTTGGAAGCGGCACAGGCTCTTTCTCAAACATGTTTCACAGTTCTCTCTTTCCATTTGGCACAAGTGATCAGAACTGGTAGGTCTCATTTTTCTGAGTACTTTGTAAAGATTTCTTCTGGATTAAACTTAGTTGTGACTGATGCAAAATGAAGGACAGTGTTTTTCCTGCACTTTTGTCCCACCCAGAAATGTCCCTATGGGTGCAACTCCATTGCTAAATGAAAGGAGGCAGAGAGTAGTTCTTGGTTTCAAGGCTGGGTGGTGTTGACAGGCTTAGGATAATACAGCTTAGAGCATTCTCCCAGGACAGCAAGCTCTAGAGAGCTCTTTGGTGCATTTTAAAACACATCTAAAATTGAACAAACAATGAAGCAATGCAAATAGGCGAAGGTCTAGTACTCAAATTTGCTCTGTGTCTGCCTTTTTATGTAGCACTACAGACATACCTTAAGAGTTCATGAGCCCCTGTTACAGTGTGTATGACCAACAGACCCTAAAGGGGATTCCCTGCTTCCATTATACCATAGCCTGAATAGCAAGAAGAAATGGACTTGTCTTTTGCCTGAGATTAAAACACCAAGGGGAACTGTTAATGAGCTCTGCAGGGATAAATGATGCTTGCCAAAAGAGTTGTTTAATAATATTTGCGCTAGAATTGAGTATTTTGAAATGTTTGGAAATGTCTGTTTTCTTAAGGATTGAAAACTATTTATTCAAAAAGTTTGTTGAGTGAAACCAAACCTCTTGATGATGATGATAGCTGTGCAGGAATCTCTGCGCATTGCCACGCCTCTGTGAGCAGCCTGCGCCGTGACTCACTGTTGCCCGAGATGATGGGCTGTTGAAAACTGCTTGGAAAATAGATGAAATGGTGTCTTTGATGCTCATTGATGTGTCCTATGTATGCAGTCTAGCCAAACCACCATGATTAAAACGGCCTTATAACCTAAGCACCACGAGGCACGTTAAGCAGTTTCATTCTTCACAGAAAGCAGAATTTCGGGGATTGTTAGATCCCAGATAAGGGAACATTTGGTACAGTGCACAATTTGTATTAACTGTGTTACCATCTAAGTCTTTGTGAGTCATTCTATTCATCCCCAATGACTCAGCAGAGTATTTTTGAGATTTTCTGCTTTAAATTATAAATAAAGTTTATAAATATTAATATACTGAAAAGAAGGTTAAGAAGTAACTACTGATGCCTAAACTCTCTTGTGTGAGGGAAAGCTACCTGACTCTGGAAATTTCTTTATGAAACAAAGACATGCAAAGATCAGCTAGATGAGAAAAACAAAAAACAGAAAAGTATACAGTTCCCTGGGCAAAATCCTGAAATAGAACTGGATGCTTTTTGACAGCTACATGTGCTAGTTCATGTGTGAATTGTTTTGACTCAACACGGAAACAACTGGTGGCTTTCTATGGTTTTTGGTGTTCTGCAGCTCAGCTAGATCATTTTGTTTCCTTCTATGTTTAGAATCTAGAAGGAAAAGCTTGTCCTCATTAAGCCAATGAGAGAGTTACTGACAGTCTCAGTATAGCTGGGAATGCGCCATATAAGTTGGTGATAACATATATGTGACTAGTGCATAAATCTACTGTTCTGATGGGAAACAGTTTTTGTTGCATGCTGGAAGCTTAAGATTTTTAACGTTCACCATTTTTTCCTAGAAAGTTTTGTAAATGTTTCTGTTACATTTACTTCCTGAGAAAGCTGTAGTGGCTTGGTTGTTTTTGTCAAAAGACAGAACATTGCATTAACTGGCTGTGCTGTTTTGGAGAATATTTTGCATAATGAAGATTTCTCTAAAATGCTGAGTTCCAGAGGTGAAAAGAGAAATTGAATGAGAGAAAAACCTGCATGTATACTTGCAGGAGGAAGTGAAATATAGTACTAAATAGGAAACAGAAACTACTACAAACATGACTCCCCTTAAAATGTTGTTTTTACAGTTTGCTGGAGAGTGTTGACGTAGAGAATTTGAGTGTCAGAAACAGAGCGTTTGAAAGAACATCTCTTGCAAGTGTTGTCTTTGATCATTGTGAAGCTTTATATGTGTTTGGACTGCAGTATGTTAGCATGACTCTTTATGGTTTGTAGATCCTGTTTGAATCAGAAACCTCTTCAGGAGACAGACCCGATGTGTCTGAGGGGGAAAAGTTGAAGGATCTTAACAGCAGTATTTATTACTGAGCTCACGGCAGCTAGCATTTTATAAATTGTTTTATAGTTAATTCTGAATTTCTTTTCGAAAAATATAGCTGGATTTTATTTTAGGTTCCTTCTCTAGGCTTCAGGGATGTCTAAGTGTAGTGAGAAGATGGAAATCTATGGAAAAATGTGTAGAGGCTATAGATGGGATGAATGCCTTCTAAGGGAAAGAGAAAAGAACCAAGCAGAGAGGCGCTTTGGAAGAGCTCTTGGTATGATTAAGAGATGTCTTGTGCTGTTGTTATATGTACCTTTGGTGTTCTGTCTTACAAACTGAAGTCATCTTTATGTGTATGTGGAAGCAGCCACCTTTGCCTCCACCACTTCCATGCCATCAGGGTGCTTCAAACACATGCTAAATGAAGTGAGAATTTGCTGGCTGAAGGTTGATGAAATTGCAACTTAATTGAGGATTATTGTTTCTTCATAAATTTACCTGAGAACTGCCTCCCTACACCCCCGGCAGGGATGGTGGAACAGCCTGCTACCATGTAAAATGTAGATTAAAATCAGCAACACTCAGAAAAGAATTGGGACTATCAAATAACCAACTTCAGCTGCAGCGATGCCTGCCACTTTTCACCATGATTTATTGATTCCTCAGCACTTTGCCAAAGTAATTACTTGGAGAGCAGTTTACAAATGAAAGAATGAGTTTCTGGGCTAACAGTGTCATTGTGGCAAAATGTGAGCAACTAGGCCTCAAGTTACTGGGGGTGGTTATTGTCTGTCGTTTAATTTGTTATACCTATTTCACTCCTAATTAAACAGCTCATGGACTGGTTTGTATGTGGGCATGGTCACATTAAACAGTGAGACTTAGCTTTACGAGTCACCAAGGTTTCCATGTTATTTATGGTTTAGCAAAAAGAGGTGTTAAAGCATAGCACTGACTTTGGTTTATCTTATTTCTGCAGGTCAGATGTGTGGTTGATAGTATGGTATCATCACCTCCTTTCACAATTTTGTCATCCATTTTTTTGGTATCAGATCAACTTTACCCAGGTCTTTGCAGTGGCTTTTGAATTATCAGGGTTGAAGGGATAATTGCTACATCAAAGAGATCCTGGAAGATGCCCAATATTCTCCTAATTTGGCATTTTGATGTAAGGGACATATCAGTCACCAGCCCAACAGTGAGGGCAGAAGGCGTTTGTTGGGCTTGTCCTGCCTAAGGAGGCAATTATACTGGATGACGACTTTCTTGACGTTTTTGGCAGAAAAAAATAATAATTATATATTCATATGAGAAAAGTTTGAAATTTTGTGAGAGGATGAGTATTTATCAGATCACAGAGGGATCTGTGGCCAGTCTAGTATTTTCTCATCCAGCTGACTATATGCTAACTAAAATGCTTCATTGCAATGACCCGTGCTTTTGCAGGCTGATGAAGATAGCCATCAGTTGGTTGCAGTTGGGTATGAGCAGAGAAGACTGAAAATACTTACTAGGTAGCACTGAATAACCAGGATTTGGTGGAGTATCCTGGCCTGACCAGGAAGATGGTGCTTTGTTGTGGGGCATCAGGATGGGAACTGCCATCAGCCTGGCATCAAATAGCAATAAATTAATTAATAGCTATGTCTTGTGGGCACTTATTCTACAGAGGGGTCTGATGACCTAACAGTTCAAACATTTGAGGAGGTGCCTCCTTATGTTACTTGTGTGAATGCTTGCAAGGGGACAAAGGGGTCCTAGCAGAAGGTTTGATTGGGCCTGAGGTAGGATGGAGGAATGACAACAGTTCAAACAGCTGGAAATTATAAAAGAAGAATAATTGCCTTCTTCTGCATGGTATATTGCCAGGTGGTTCCCAGAGGGATTAATAATGTTGCAGTCTCATTAGAGAATGTCCCTTATATCTTCTCTGTCTTACAGGGTGGACAAGATAGCAGGTAAAGTTTGTGCTGTAGGGCTGTGGAGAGACTGAAAAATAATTCATCTATGTCATGAATTGTTCGGAGCCGAAGCCAGTGATCAAGAGTTGCAGTGTTAACATAGCAGATGGCGTGACTTCTTAAAAGCCCGTTTGACACATTTTTGGCAGAACTACATTTCTAGCTGAGAAATTTTTGAAGCTCTTGAAGCGTTAGAGCTGTCAGATGGATTAAATCGCTGTTTAATATTTTTTTATAGAATAGAGCTTTATCATAGTGATGCCTTTCCCTCCCTCTGCTTAATGATAAGCAATTTGTGTTTCTATAATAGTTTGCTCATATTCCATGCTGTTTCAAAATTTTCATCATTGAGTTTTGGTTGAAAATTAGGTGATATGCTCTGTCTTTTTAACTGAACATCTATATAGTGTTCAAGGATGTGATAACCAAATTATATTTTTAAACACTCTTTGAATCTGTTATTTTTGCTCCTTTGGTCATCTCAGGCTACCTTTAGTTACCATCACGTTCTGAACTGTCGCTCAGCTGGCACCTACATCCATAACCAATGTCCTACATAGCGGCAGCATCTCCTACATCTCCATTTTTTTCTGGTTAGACCTTGATGTAGTTGATATTTCCAGGCTTACATTTGCGAAGGGCTTAATACTATTTTGTAATTAATTGTCCTTAGTTGCTATGATTTGAAATAAGATCTTATGTATTGGGGGTGAATGATGTAACTAGTAGGCTACTGGTTATTCTGGGGTGTTTTTCCTCCTTTTTCCTTCTTTTCTTAGCTTTTCAGATGGACTACGTAAATTGATATGGGTGGCCTAAGCAACTGAGTTATATATGCAGCTGAGTTCAGGAAAGCACTCATAGTGCCGAATACCGAGCCTGCTTGTCATGCGCCAAATTAGGCTCTCCATGCCACCCATTTTCTGTATCTTTCCTGGCTGGTTAGGTCATGAAATTTCCCAGCTCCATCCTGACACTACTTTTTGTCTTCCTATGCAATATTGTAAAGAGGTTGGGTGCCCATTTTTGATCTGAAGGTACCATAGGTAGGATGCCTGCACATTAGATGTTACATGCCCAGGTAAAGCACAAGCTTATGGTCATGATAGCATATGCATCAAAGCTTCATAACCGAGTACCTAAAGTTTAAAAATGAAATTATTTGGTTTTCAGTAATTCATGAGTCATCTTCTGCTGATTTTCCTATATTTTGCATTTGATTTTGAGGGAGGGAACGCATTGTATGTAAGATCTGTTACTGCTTTTTCTTTCCAGGAAATTTTCAAAAGCTTTCTTCCCTCCAGTTTCAGTGAGGTCCGTTTCTCATGCAGTTTTCTTCCCTCCCTCTCCTGCTGCCACCTCCTGTAAGCTTCAAGACGCCCATATCTCATGGCTGCTCTGAATCCTGTGAGGTGTGCAGTGGACTTCTCTGTTCTCCTTCGACTGCTAGTATCTTCTTTCTTTGGTATCGACTGCTAGTTTCTCCTTTATTTTAGATGCTGCTTTTGAAAAACAAAAAATAAACATAAATCCTGACCTAACAGGCCTCCTCTTACAGTCAGTCAGTGCTGGGGCTGGATGCTCATCTGTATCCCCAAAAGTACTACATACTTGTGCCATCAGGATGATCATGCATCTCAGCTGTGTGTGCCTTCTCTTATCTCAGCATATAGAAGGGTGATCAGAAAGGGCTTGACCCTGCAGTGCCAAAATTGTTTTTTGGTAATGATGTGAAGTACTTCAGCTTTAAAGAAAGACGTTTCAGTTAACAATGACAAGAGGAAAAAAAAAAAAAAAAGAAAAAGGCCATGGAAGTAGAACTGCTGAATGGAATTAGTATTGTTAATATCTTATTACAACTGCTGCTGAAAAGCAGTTCCAAGTTTTCAAATGTGCTTGATATGCTCTAGGAGCATGCTCAAGTTGGTCAATTTAGATTTGGAGGATTTTAACAGTCTGCTTTGAAAAAAGGGGAAAAATCCACGGTTGAAAAAACTTGGAAGGACTTAACACTGTTAGAAAGCTGGCGACTCTCCCACTCTGATCAGGAGCTGTGCTTTCAGTGAAACGAGCAAAAGAGGATGCCAGCCTATGTACGTATTATTTCTGACTACACTGTGAAAGTACTTGGAGTCTTTGTTTTTCAGGCTTCAGTGTGAGGGTGAAAAAAAAAAAAAAAAAGAAGGTAGCAGATGAGCATGCTGAAGGGCTTGGGACTCATTTTTCAGTGTAAGCTAGCTTCAATACTCTGTAGCTTGCCTTAGACTGAGGCACTGAATTCTTGCATGGTCTGCTCATCTTTCAAGATTATAGATGATTTCATATTATCAATTTCCGTGCTGTTGATACTGAAAGGAAAAAAAGTCTCTTCTGTGAGCTTTAACGATACGTCTTTTAATAGCACTTCAAGCTGAATCATTCCAGTAGATGTCACTGTGGACCCCTGAGTTCCAGCCATCCCACTTTTAGCTGTTGTTTGCTTTGGTGTCATACACCTCCTGTCAGCAACACTCAAACATCTTTGTAACGATGGTTCTGAATTACAGCTGTCTCGGCATTGCTAATTTCAGTTCTTTACTGGGCAACGTGAAGACACATCATCTCTTGATCTTGGCAAAAACTGTGAAGCCTGGAGGCAGCATAAGTAGTGAACGGCTGTGGAAGAATGTGTGAGGATGAGCATCTTTGTGCAACGTGGGAAATAGGTGTGGGCTATTTTAAGATGGGTTATAAACAGTCCTGAGCAAATTCATCAAGTCTTATGGTGACAGTAGAGAAAAAAAAATACAACAGCTTTGCTAAATGTAACTAGCAGAGCCTAGAAGCCTAAATATAGAACTTAAACAAACAATAAGGTTAGGCCGATGTTCAGACCCTCATCGGGGCCCTCTCATTTTCCTTTTTAAATATCTATAACAGATATATACTCTATCCTGGGACTAATGCAGAAGCGAGAGAGCTCTGCGTAGCCCAAGGAGAAGCTGTAGCCTTTGATGGACTTTTCAGCTATGAATTTTTTCATTTGTTGGCCCACAAAGTAATGCTCTGAAAGGTATTTTTATTAATAATCTTAGTTGCAAGGAGTCTATCTGAAGGAAAGAGTTTGAAGGTTAAGGTGAAGGGCTCTGGTCCAGATATGGTATCTTTACCATAAATAACTAGTCATTACAGCTTAAGAATCTAGGGCCAGAATGAAGTTGAAGTTGTTACTTCAGCACACCCTTTGTTGCAGACCTGCTCTTTTGGTATGAGATGAAAATATCTGTGTGGCTAATGAGATTATTTTCAGTCTGTCAGGATAGTAAGTATTTTCACTTTCTGGAGGTTTAGATCACTTAAAGGACAAGCAGCAAAAAGATAAAAACTTCAAAGTCAGTGACACAGGAAATCATATATTGTATATTTCTCCAGATGTTCTCACAACTGGCTATCCTGTTCTTGATATCTAATTGTTAAGATATCACAAAAATGAACATTGAGATCTACAATTGTTAGATAGTTTGCGTAGTTGCAAATTAACTAGAGATAGTTTCAGAATTACCTGTTTTTGCCTACATAGGTATACTTTTTTTTTTTTTTAGCTCTTGCTAGGCTTGTACTGAGGTTCTTTTGTAGAAATTGGTATATTATATAGCTGAAAACAAGGAATTTGATTTTTGTGGCTGCTCTCTTGCTTTCAGCAGCACATGCACAGAGCAGAATCATCTCTACTGTGAAAATTTGTTGCTTGACTAGAGCCTTATTCGTAGAGAGATGTGCAAAGAAGAGTACAGGGTGTGTTTGCTTGTACAGGTTTCCTGCAGGTATGAAAATCCTTAATGACCTCAAAGGAATGGTTGGAGTTAAAGATGTCTGGCAGCAGAATTTATATGCTCACAGACTGCAGCTGGAATTGTCAAGAAGGCAAAATGATTTCCTGATTTGTCTTTCTCTGTGCCTCTGTCATGAACAGTCCCGTCAAGCTGCAGTCCTATAACAGCTTTAACTGAGTCTGAAGAAATCTCTGAAAGCACAGTTTAAGTTCATTATGCTATAAAGGCTCAACTTCACTTTTAACATTCCCAGTGACTAATTTTGTGTCAGATTATAGAATGATTTGCGTTGGAAGGAACCTTAAAGATCATCTAGTTCCAACCCTTCTGCTGAAGGAAGGGATGTAACCCACTAGATCAGGTTGCCCAGGGCTGCATCCAACCTGGCCTTGAACGCTCCCAGAGATGGGGCATTCACAGCTTCTCTGGGAAACCTGTTCCAGTGCCTCACCACCATCTGAGTGAAGAATTTCCTCCTAACATCTCATCTAAGTCTCTAATCTTTTAGTTTAAAGCCATTCCCCCTTGTCCTATCGTTACGTGCCTGTGTAAAAAGTCGCTCTCCATCTTTTTTATAAGCCCCCTTTGGGTATTGAGGGGGTGCTATGAGGTCTCCCTGGAGCCTTCTGTTCTCCAGGCTGAACAACCCCAGCTCTCTCAGCCTTTCTTAGGAGAGGTGCTCAAGCCCTCCCATCGTCTTTGCGGTCCTCCTCAACCTGCTGGCCACTCCTCTGTTGATGGAGCCTGGGATGCAGTTGGCCTTCTGAGCTAGCAGTTTGTGCTTGCAGCCCCTGTTGAATTTTTTGTCCACCAGAACCCCAAGTCCTGCTCTGCAGGACTGCTCTCGATGAGGTCTGAACCCAGTCTGTCCTCATGTCTGGGATTGCCTCAGCCTGTGTGAAGCACCTTGCCTTGGCCTTGTTGAATCTTATTAGGTTCACATGGGCCCATTTTTCTAGTTTGTCTAGGTCCCTCTGGATGGCTTCCCTTCCTTCTGGTGTATTAGCTGCACCATTCAGCTTGGTGTCATCTGCAAACTTGTTGAGGGTGCACTCAATCCCACTTCTATGTCATTGATAAAGATGTTAAACATCACTGGTCCCCAGATGGACCCCTGAGGGACACCACTCATCACTGGCTTCCACCTGGACATGGAACTGTTGACCACAACTCTCTGGCTGCAGCCATCCAGCCACTTCCATATCCACTGAATTGTCCACCCTTCAAATCCTTCTCTCTCCAAGTTAGAGATGAGGATGTTGTGTAGGACTGTGTCAAAGGCCTTTGAGAAGTCCAGGTAGTTGATATCAGTTGGTCTTCCCTTGTCAATTCATGCAGTTACTCCAAGATAGAAGGCCACTAGATTGGTCAGGCACAATTTACCCTTGGTGAAGCCATGTTGGCTGTCTTGGATCACCTTTTTGTCTTGCATAACATTGCTTCCAGGAGGATCTTTTCCATGATCTTGCTGGGCACAGAGGTGAGGCTCACTGGCCCCAGGTCCTCCTTTCTTCCCTTTTTAAAAATGGGAGTGACATTTCACTTTTTTCAGTCATGGGGGACTTCACCTGACTGCCAGGACTTTTCAAATATGGTGGAGAGAGCCTTGGCAGCTGCATCAGCCCGTTCCCTTAGGACTCTGGGATGCAGGGCATCAGGCCCCATAGACTTATGCCTTCCACTAGATCAAGTTGCTCAAAGATCTTCCTTGAAATTCCTAGTCTTTAGTGGCTGTCTATGGTTATTGTCACTAAGAGCATGGGAAAACAAGGCTTGTTTCATCCTCAGAAGTGTTAGCCACTGGATTTTCTTAATGTGTTCTTCTACCTTTTTAAAACATTCCCAGATTTGATTACACTGCTTCCCTGCACACACCCTTCTGAGATAAGCAAGAAAAAAGAAAGCTTCAGGCTTCGACATTTCTGGCCTGCTTCTGCACCTTCTAACTCATCCACTTAATGACTATGGTAACATATTGTCTATTACACCAGATTTTCAGCTGATCTAAATCAGCAAAGCTGCAGTGACTTTAATGGAGATAGGACATTTTGTAGCAGCTGGAGATGAGGCTCAGTGTATTACCTAGACCAGACTTCCATCATAATTATCTAATTTATGCCATTGAAAGTGTGCTATAAGCAAGGTGTCTGAGCTAATGGTGAAGAAGTAATCATAACACTTGAATTTAATGTTTTTGAATACTACCAGTCTCATCTAGCTGTTTTATGGCTCCCATTGCCAGTATCTCAGAACTCTAGCCTGTCTTGTGTTATTGCTGGACTTAGCTTGCTCTAGAAGTGATCAGGGCTCCCATAGGATGCGAGATTTTCATTTTGAAAAACACTGAGCTATGCTGATTTAGACAGTGCAATTCCAGGAGCTTTACTCATATGCTTTGTCATAGAAAGCTTTTGCAGGAGGTTCTCAAACAGAAAGCCCTTGAGTAAAGCTATAATCCTGCCTTGGAGCAAGAGGGCAATAGACCTGTCAGTGATATGGTGGCATGGGGAATGCTGCTGTAATTAAAGTTTGCTCAGCTTTTCCTTAATAAATTTCTAAAATAGAGGCTTTGTATGCCAGTATAGCCATTTTAATTTGTTGTTTTGAAACTACACAATCAGATTGTCAGCTTTACTGTGATCATTTCTCCATAAATGTATTTTGCAAAAGTATGCTTATGTGATGTTGTAAAATGAGAATAATTTTTAAAACTGCCAAACAATTTCTTTGGGAAGCCTCTAAGCTCAGGTGCAAAACTATGGAGACTGCACATAACCACCTGTATATTTGCAGGTTATTTAAAATGCATAAAGGACCTTTATGTTGGAGGTTATAAACAATACTGGATTCTAAATAGCTGCTAGTACATGGACTAGCATAAGATCCTATTGAAGTCAGTTACTGGGTGGAATTCAATGTAAAACTTCTAACTTTTAATCTCAGCATTATTATTTATTTTTTATTTTTTATTTTTTTTTCAAGGTAAGGGGAAAAACCCAAAGCATATGTACCTGGCCTTCATGTGGATGTTGTTTGCTTGGATGATTTCTATAATAAAAACCCATAGAGAAATGAAAATCTGCTCACAGTTTGAAGCAGGAGAAATGGCAAAAATTGCCACACGTCATTAAAAATTAGTAGTTCTCTTAGCTGTAGGGTTGACCTACTAAATTATGGTATAAAGACTTCACAGCCTCTCAGAATTTTGCCTCTGGGAAGAAGTAGAGGAGTTATTACTCTTTTATTTTTTCTCCCCCCTACTCCTCCTTCCTCTGCTTAATACAGTTTGAAATTGTCCTACCTCTTTTTATGTAACATCGGTTAACTCATTCAGAATTATTTTCGAGTTCATATCTATATTCAGAAACAGCTACAATTTAAAAGTAATAAGAAGCACACAATGATATTTTACAAGTTGAAGTGGTATTTCAAGGGTGAAATAAATCTGTTAAGTAGTTGGCTACAACCTGCTCAGACCAGACTTAGAGTAAGCAAGCAAAAATTAGCCATACTGATTCAGCTTTGCTGGCAAGCCCTCCTCATGCAGATGGACATAGCTCACTGTCCAGGCATCTACCAAAAAAATCAGTTTCAGGAAAAAAAAAGTTTTTTTTTTTTAAAAAATCCAAGCTCTAAAATATTTTCATACCTGCAACTACATTAACTTCAGCCAGATTAAAATATCAGAAAGGGGATCTCCCACCCCTCCTGTAATAATTGTATTGTCTGGAGGCAAAGTTTTAACAAATGTGCTTCTTTACTACAGCATTTGTTAATGCTAGGCCTGTGATTGACAGTATTGTCTGGAACCACTATTTGCACCCACATCAGTTGGGTGCGTTTTGGTTAACTGTAAATGCACCAGTTTATTTTCATGTTAGGTAACCCTTCTCGCTCCCTCCCCATGCTCTAGCTCTGGATTTTGGTCCTTCTTCAACCTCTAGATCAATTTTGAAATGAGGGTCATTTTGAAAAGGAAAAATATAAATGAAAAATGTAATCAAAACGTAGTTACGTGTGTTTTCTCCCTGTTATGTCATCAAACATACTGTTTCAATTTGAAAAATGTGGAAAGCTGATCACTCTCAAAATTATAGTCTTTGGTGAATGCATGGTTCAGGGAAATGCATGATTCAGGTTTAGCACCGAATACGCTTCAGGTATAACTTTTACATACAGAGCTCTGCAGTATTTTGAACTTCAGATGAAGTTCTGATTAACTAGTATGGATATCAACACTGTTCTTGACCTAGGTTATCTAATTTCAGTGAGGAAGGATTGTTTGAATGTAAAGCGCTTTCAGCAAGGTTTACAACTCAGACATTGCAGCACAGTGCTCGTACAGACCAAGGAGTTAACCAGCAATGCTCACTTACCCATTGCAGGAAATGTGTATGACCCTGCAACATACACTTTGGGGAGTATTATTAAGATCTGTTACCTGTAAACTGTTGGCTATAAACTCAATTAGTTCTTATTCAGCTCAGCAGGAAGTAGGAACAGGTATTTTAAACTGTTCCTCCTTAATCGGATTTTGAGTCCAGAGATGATGAAATGGAGCAATTTCTTATATGATCCTTTCCACTGGAACCAAAGAATAGGAATGAATGGAAGGTAGAAGCTAGTGATCAAACAGATGGAAGAAAACTATGGATTTATATCTCTCCTTCAGTTCCTCTCTTGTGATGGTAAACATCGCTATTTTGAAGATCACTATCACCACCAACTGGTGGGCAGCACTGCTTATTAAAGTGAGTAAACGATGAATTCTTACTTTACCTGCAGAGTTAACTTTGATGTAAGTGGAGTAACAAGAGCTCACCTCAGTACCTCTTCTGGTGGGTATGAGCAGTGGGTATCTTTGCATAAAAGCAGGTTGACAACTAGGTGAAGTGTTGACAGAATCATTTTTACTACTCAAGTGCTTTCAGGTTTTTTTACACCCTTTCTTACTCCAGTGCCAATGTATGGGAACATCAAAGGATGAGCTGTTCTCTGTGTCACCTTGCCCTCTGATTCCCTCCTTCTTCAGAGTGGCTTTGGCTCTGTGTAGAGTGAACTGGTGTTTTAAATTTTGCTGCATTGACTGTGGTAATCTGATCTTAGATTAGCAGATAAACTGACTGGCATGAGGTAAAACGAGCTATTTCATGCTAGCATAACTAGCGTGAGATAAAATTCTGGTGTACAAGATAGATATTGAAGCTTTCACGTGTCAAGATCTGTAAGACAGTCCAGAAGTTTGATGTCCTGTTGGAGTTGTTAAATAGCACCACATTATTAGCACTTCAGCTAACTTGAGGTATGTTTAGCCTTTTTTTCTCCTAATGAGTCAAGTCTTTTTGTTATGTTATGATAGCAAGACAAACTGGCGCAATTTGTTTTTAGAAACAGATCTGTGATCTAGAAGTGCCTTTAACTTCTTGTGCATTCTCTCATGACACATCTTATTGCTGAAACCATTTGAAATGTTTTGAAATAAGTTTATTCTTAAGTATTAATACTGTTTGGTTTCTCTTTGCAAATTTTTCATAAGAGATTCACTGAGTTTACTAAAAATATATAATCCACAAGTGACCTTACAGCTGATTCTGTGAATAATAGTTTGACTGCTACTACTATATACTAATTCTTCCTTCAGTAGTTTATATAAGTAAATCAATTTAGTTCAACAGAATAAGTAAATAAAGTTTATTACCATTAACTCAATAAAAGCATTCACTGAATTTTATGTTCACCGGTACTTGTTAAATCTAGTTGATGAATATGGAAATTATTATAGAATCACAGAATCATAGAATATCCCGAGTTGGAAGGGACCCATAAGGATCATCAAGTCCAACTCCTGGCACCGCACAGGTCTGCCCAAAAGTATAGACCATGTGACTAAGTGGACAGTCCAATCGCTTCTTAAATTCAGACAGGCTTGGTGCAGTGACTACTTCACTGGGGAGCCTGCTCCAGTGTGCGACCACCCTCTCGGTGAAGAACCTCTTCCTGATGTCCAGCCTAAACTTCCCCTGCCTCAGCTTAACACCATTCCCGTGGGTCCTATCACTGGTGATTACGGAGAATAGGTCCCCTGCCTCTCCACTCCCCCTCGAGAGGAACTTGTAGGCTGCGATGAGGTCCCCCCTCAGCCTCCTCTTTTCCAGGCTGAACAGGCCCAGTGACCTCAGCCGCTCCTCATATGTCTTCCCCTCTAGGCCCTTCACCATCTTCGTCGCCCTCCTCTGGACACTCTCCAACAGTTTAATGTCCTTCTTGTACTGTGGTGCCCAGAACTGCACACAGTACTCGAGGTGAGGCCAGACCAGCGCAGAGTAGAGCAGGACAATCACTTCCCTCGACCGACTAGCAATGCCGTGCTTGATGCATCCCAGGATATGGTTGGTCCTCCTGGCTGCCAGGGCACACTGCTGGCTCATATTCAACTTGCTGTCAACCACAACCCCCGGCACTTGCTTTTGTTAAACTTCATGTGGTTGGTGATTGCCCAGCTCTCCAATCTGTCCAGATCTCTCTGCAAGGCCTTTCCACTCTCATCTGAGTCCACAACTCCTCCAAGTTTGGTGTCGTCGGCAATTTGCTCAAATCACCTTCTAGTCCTACATCCAAATCATTTATAAAGACATTGAAGAGGACTGGCCCTAAAAAGGAACCTTGAGGGACCCCACTAGTGACCATCCGCCAGCCAGATGTGGCCCCATTTACCACAACCCTTTGAGCCCTGCCCGTCAGCCAATTGCTCACCCATCGTATGATGTTTTTGTTAAGTTGTATGCTGGACACTTTGTCCAGTAGGATCCTATGGGAAACTGTGTCAAAAGCTTTGCTGAAGTCCAAAAAGATCACATCATCTGGTTTCCCTTGATCGACTAGATGGGTGATCTTATCATGAAAGGAAATCAAATTTGTTAGGCAGGACCTACCCCTCATGAACCCATGTTGGCTGGGACCAATGACTGCATTGTCCCCCAGGTGCGCTTCAATATCTTCAAGGATCATCCTCTTCATAATTTTACCAGGCACTGACATGAGACTGACAGGCCTATAATTGCTAGGGTCTTCTTTCTTACCCTTCTTGAAAACTGGCACAATGTTTGCCAGCTTCCAGTCCACTGGGACCTCTCCAGATTCCCAAGATCGTTGAAAAGTAATTGAGAGAGGTCCCGCGATGACGTCAGCCAGCTCTTTAAGCACCCTGGGATGAATCCCATCTGGACCCGTGGACTTGTATGGATCCAGGTGGAGCAGCAATTCCCACACACGTTCAGGGTCGGTTGGGAGTTTGTCATTCCCACCGTCATGGTGCTCCAGCTCAGGGCACCCTGGGTCCCGAAGCCCATCATCAGTGTTGAAGACAGAGGCGAAGAAGGCATTAAATGTCTCTGCTTTGCCTATGTCATTGTCTGTGAGGAGACCTTCCCCATCCAGTAGCGGACCTATGTTTTCTTTGGTTCTCCTTTTTCTGTTCACATATCTAAAAAAATCCTTTTTTATTGTCTCCCACAGACATGGCCAGCTTCAACCCTAGTTGG
Source organism: Anser brachyrhynchus (assembly GCF_964034855.1). Taxonomy (NCBI): domain Eukaryota; kingdom Metazoa; phylum Chordata; class Aves; order Anseriformes; family Anatidae; genus Anser; species Anser brachyrhynchus. The sequence goes on from NC_137696.1 coordinate 19,139,689, forward strand.
GCTTTGGCCACATGAATTTTCTCCCTACAAACACGAACAGCATCCCTGTATTCCTTCCTCGTCGCCTGACCCTCCTTCCAGCAGCCGTACACTTTCTTTTTTCATCTAAGCTCCAGTAGAAGATCCCTGGTCAGCCAGGCCGGCCTTCTGCCCCGCCTGCCTGACTTCCGATATTTTGGAATCGCCTGATCTTGTGCTTTTAGGAGGCAGTGCTTAAAGACTGACCAGCACTGATGGACACCAATGCCTTCAAAAGCAGTTTCCCAGGGGGCCTTGCTGACTAGTTCCCTGAGCAGCCTGAAGTCTGCTTTCCCCATATCCAGGGCTGAAGTTTTGGTGGCAGATTTCCTTCTGTCACCATAAATTCTAAACTCAACCACTTCATGGTCACTATGACCGAGACGGCCGCCAATTGCCACGTCTCCCACAAGACCCTCTCTGTTCTCCAGCAACAGATCTAGGAGGGCACCTTTCCTAGTTGGCTCCCTTAGCACCTGCACCAAGAAGTTATCATCTAGGTGCTTTATGAACCTCCTGGACTTGCTTGTGTCAGCCGTGTGGTGATCCCGGTTGATGTCTGGCAAGTTGAAATCCCCCATAAGGATAAGGGGAGTTGATCTCTGATTACTTATTCCTTAGCAATGGTAGTTTTTAATCACATTAAGGGTATTCACAAACTATTTATTTGCTTTTAGCTTTAACAAAACTCAAGTATCAGCTGTTTGAGGTTCTTCATCGCATTACTCTTCCAGCACCTAAGATTCACCATATATTAATAGAACATATAATTAAAAGCTACTTACTGCTTCTTTGAAGTGGTCAAAGTGCTGGAGTTAAACCATAATTGAATTGAAATTTAGGTGAAGGAAAGACATATCCTGTATTGAAGGGAAGGTCTGAGTAGGCAGCAAGCCACTCACTTCACAAATGGAATAACAAGGAAATGGTTTGTCCTCGCTGCAAAACTGAGAAATCAGGTTGAGATCATAGCTTTTGATAGATCCTTTCCCCTTTGCCATGTTAAATAATTCATAGTCTCCCCTCCAGATATCATTGAGAGATTTAGTCATGTTGTAGTAATCTTAGCAATGATGAAGTAAGAGCTACACTGACATTAAAGAACAATTATGGTCTTCACCATTCTGTGGATTAGGGAAGAGTTGATGTGAAAGATCACAGGGAGCTGGGTGGTTCAAAGAGCTACTAGTGGAATAAATGCTTTCCTCAGCAAAGCTGAAACATCTCCACTTTACTCCAAATCAGCACCAGTACAGAAATGATAGGAGTAGGACAAGGAAAGAAGGGCAATTTTCAGCAGTTTGTGGAACTCCGTGAAGTTTTGAGTTAATAGTTAAGCTGGAGAAACAGACCATATTTTAGAGCTAAGCTGTCTCAGTTTTTACAATTAAAGGTATGAACCTAAGATTTTAGAAAATATGTATTATAAAATATGTTAAGTGTGTTTCATTGATTGATAGTGCCTGTACTCCTATGGAGTTACATGCGGATTATTTTTTTACTCTCTATTGATAAAATTGACCAAAAAAATCTTCCAAAATTGAACTCTTGGAGACAGCTATGACAGAAGAAATACCGTCTTTTTATGACAGAGGGATGAAGCTGTGTCCAAAGCTAATCAAAAAGAGGTTTTTGATTGCATTTTGTTTCAGGTAGGAATGATCCACCGCATATATCTGATATTTACTGTGCAAGTACTTTATTTTACTACAGCAAGTGTATTATTCTCCATCACTCCTCTTATTTTCTGTCATAAAGGTCAATAATTCCCCCATTGGAAATCACATAGCACCTCTGTGATAGTTCTAGCTGTTAGGAAAGTGCAATGTTAAAGTAATATCTGCACTGTTAGAAACTGTCTTGGCAGCTGTTAGTTCAGGACAGTCTGGGGGGGGGCGGGGAGAGGGGGAACCACAACATGTTGTCGTCATATGACTGTTCCAAATTCCTTTGATAGCGATAGGAATTTTTACCCTTCTTTGCTGTCCAAGAGAAAAAATGCAGCTGCCACTAAAAGTTCAATAGCATGTGAAACTGCTAATTTTGAAATCCTGCAATCTGTTCATTAAAAATCACATTTTTAAAGGTAGAAAAAACAGTAATTATATGATTTGAATATTTTTGGAATTTTCAAGCTGAACATTTTCTTTCTACCCTTCAAAATTTTGGGTAGAAAAGGTCTGATATGATTAGTGGGAATATTATTTGAAAATGCTTTTATATGTGTCAAATCATACTTAGTAAAATTGGAATAAAACAAGTTCAGTGGTGTATACTGTGGCTCTCTTTGAAAAATATTAACCACCTTTATGCTATATAAGTGCAAATTATTATTCTGGAGTATATTATTATACTGCACTGCTCCTGTAGCTATAACAGTACTCAGTGTACTGTAAATGATAGGGAAATGCTTCTCTACACAATAAGAATTGCACTGTGGTTTTAATTAAGTGATCCATTTCAGCAGAATATGGATTTCAACTGGATAATAGTCCCTATCAGCAAGATAAATGCTAATTCATAGATGGGAAATTATAGAAAATAAGCATCCATGCAAAGTGGTAAACCATTAGCTAGTCACAATGCTCGGTGTCACTGACATTTTTGCTGCTGTATCTAACAATTCATGTAGAAATAACATAATAAATAAAAGATTAAAGTAGCAGGTGGACCCCATGTTGCAGTTAAGGACTTGTAGCAGCTTTGAGAACATAAAAAGATCCCTTTTGGTTTGGCCTCAAATCAAATGCCTGTTAGTCCTGAGGCAGCTAGAAACCATCCTCTGGTAAAATTCTACCAAATTCTGGTAGACCTAATATTAGTCTAAACATGCGAGAAAAGTACAATGTCTAAACAAGCTATACGGATCCCTCAGTGACTTTTTGAATAATGGTTACAGGCCTATAAAAGAGTAATTACAATGAAACGTCAAACTAAAACACCAGCTTCGGGGAATGTAGTCAATGTGGGGACAGAAAGAAATGGAGTAGTGTTACATAAACAGGAAAGAAACCAGTCCAGATTGTTTGTAGTTGCAGGTGCTGACATATATTTCCATTTACAAACGTGGTAGCAAGTCAGATGAGCTGTCTTAATTCCCTGTGAACAGAGAGAAAGATGGCTGAAATAAGGTTGTGCAGATGAATCTCTTCCATTTCCTACCCAGTCTGTGCCTGACTTTGAGAACAACAATATCTTGTGTTTGTTCAATTTAAGGCAGTAAGGTGTGTCATCTCCTGCCCCTCACCATGTACATTTGGCATTTTCCTCATTAGCTTTGGTGCGGTGTGGTGCCAGCAAGGCAGACTTCAGCGCTGTGTCTCCTGCAGCCCTCAAACAACTTGCAGTTAAGAAACAACCATGCATAGTAAGCTAAGACCAATGGTTGTTCATGTGGAGGACTTTCTAATTACAGGCATATTTTCTGCTGCTTACCAGAAAATGACTGGGCGATGCTTTCTTTCTTATGCTTTGGATAGTAGCAGATTGCACTGCTTTAATATCAGATTTAGTAATGGATTCTAGAGAGGGAGAGTAGTGATAAAATAGCTTATTATGCAATAGTCTGTTAAACTCTTCCCTGACTAAACTCAGAAATAGATCTGCAGCCATTACCAATATGTGTAAGATGATTTTTTGCAAATTTGGAAATACAAAAATATTTTAAACAAAGACCATTTGTTAATAATAAAAAATATTTTAATTCCAGCTTAGGTACACACTTTCAGTTGTAAAAAGATTAGCAAGCCTGTGTAGGTATTATTGAAACATGCCAATATACCTTGTTCTTGGATTTAGACCTCTGTGAAAGCGTATGCAAATTACGTTAAATTCTGGAAGGGAAATATAACGCCACCAGCAGTAATCACACTTTGTTTCATGACTCAAGCAAGAAGAATTGTGTCATATAATAATGAGAAATGTGAACCTTATTGAATCTACCCTTGTCCAATAAATATTTAAAGAAATTACATACTGTTAAGCATATGGTTACTTTAGGGAACAACAGGCACATTGAAGTTTCAGTTCTTCATTGAGTTGTACTTCAAGTCCATTTGTAGGGTATTAAGTCTGCCAAGTGATTTTTCTCTTTGTCCCAAGTTAAACGCAATGTTTTATGCCTTTGAAAAAGGAAGCTGTTTCTTAGATATAAGCAAAGCCAAGCCTATTGAAGAGGTAGCTGTAAATGCCAAAGAAGGTAAAAGAAATAAAGTGTAGGTAGCTTTAGAGAACAGCTGTGTTTATTAAAGACTGCAGTTTGACATATTTAGATTTTTCCTTTCTATCTGCCAACATCTGTTTGGGGGATTTGTTTTTTTTTTTTTTTTCCTTATCAACTCAGGCCACAAATACACATGATGAAGTAGCTTTTAGTAAACACTAAATAAAATATATAGTACTCTTTTTAAAATTAAAGAAATGATGACCGTGTCTGAAATATTCACATCCAGAAAAAGGGGCTAAAGCAGTAGCCATACACAAGACCTTTTACTGATATAGGCTGACTTGACTGAAGTAAATTCAATCAATATCAGACAAGCTACACTGCAGTCTAAGGCAATTGGGAATACAATGAGCCGTGCCAATTCATATGGCAAGTTATTTGTATATAGATCACTTTTGTTAACAGGACCAATTGTGATTTCTGCAGTAGTTTTGAGACCTGATTTTGATCTCATGCTATCATAGTTGCATTAATTCCTTGATTTTTTTTTTTTTTAACTAGCAAAGCTAAATCAAACATACCCCTTATATCTAGAGATAACTATGAGATTCCCAGTATCAAAACATATCAGAAAATGACACAGGACAGCTCGTTTACAGTTTTACTTTGGTTGATCTCCCTCATGGAAAGTACTGTGGACTAATATTTAGGAAAAAAATGTTTAATAAAATTAAGTATATTCTGGGAATTATCTGGAAAAGGCACTTCACTCATTCAAAGGCCTTTTCTATGTGAAGTGAGAGAGACTGTGATTTCCACTGCCAGCTCAGAAGATAGAGGACATTTAGCATCTGCCGGTAAATTATTTCCTCAGTATAATATGCAGCCAGTCCTGAAGAGTATCTGAAACAATAAAGCACCTCCTTTGATTGGTAAAATGTAATAAGAGCTGTGGTAAAATATAATAAGATCCGTATAGCAAAGCAAAAAATTATATTCTGGGTTGGCAAGACAGAAATCTGTTTTGATGTTGTTTACACCATGACAAGAAAGGGCACAGGTCATATCTTCTACATATCTTCATGTGCATGAAGACCTGCACACCAGGTGTTTACCTAGATTATTTAAATTATCAATAAATAATTGGCTAGTAGTGGTGTAATTTTTATTATAGGGTGACAAAGGAGAGGGTGTCTCCTCAACAGGTTTCTCCTCTACCTTTGCAGGAATGTTAGTGTTTAATTTGACCTTCTGAGGTGAACCTATCTATCTTTTGTGAGATAAGGGAAGGGTTAATTTGCCTGAAAGATATCTGATAATATGCTTCTGAGACCTCAGGGAATATATAGTTGCATAAAGCTGGCAAATGCAAGTCAGAAGTACAATGTTCTCATTTATCAATATTCCTGAGGGCATGTGTTGCCCAAAGCTATGGAGGATGAGCCACGCATGAGATAAGCTACGATTTTACTTAGCCTATCAAGAGTATCAGTGATGCTCATATTTAGAGATGTTCTCTTTTATTAAGGAGTCTCATTCTGGTTTGTATATTTGAGCTGCTTCTAAGCTGTATTTATGGTTTAATATATATGTTTTCACATAAATTTGTCAGCTAGCTACAGTAAAATCAATGAACTCCAGTGATTGCTATCACCTCCCCATAAAACCTTTATTTTTTTCCCTTCACTCTTAATTGCAATTATGTAGGTTTGAGTCTTCTTGAAAACCCTGGAATATTAGAGTACTTATATCATCCTTCACACAAAATTATTTATGTGAATGAAGGCTTCTTTAATAGAAACATCTATGAAAAGCTCTAAGTCAAAACCCCAAACCTTGAAATTACTTTAAAATACTTTTGTATTTCAAATAGCTTTTTTTGCCAGTAAATAAAACCATACTTCAAACATTACTGTACAATTTTCAAATTTTATCCTGAATTCTTACTCAAATAAAGCTATGCTTATTGTAAATATAACTTTGATATATTTCACTTATTTCAGAAAGGGTTCATTTTTCTTTTGAGTATATTTTTATGGGACCTCATTTAAAAACTGTAACAGCATTTTAGTTGTATTATTTCATGTGGATTTGTGGCTTAGATCAGTGCTTTTTTTTTTTCTGTCACAATTAAACTGTAGATTTAATTAAACTGTGAATGGATTTAAAGGAGAATTTATTGCAGAAATTTGTGCCACAGTTGTGACTGCTTTTTGATGCAAGCAGTGGTCCTCTGCTTAGTGACTGAGGCTGGTCTTCTGCCAAGCCTGTTTTCAGCTATGGGTCTGACTTCCCTCTTCTTAATAGCCTTCTCTTCTTCCAGAAGATAAATTATTTTGATCACTGATACCACAATAAGTGATAACTGTCTGTCAATCTGGTGTGGCTGCCAGGCTAGTTTAATTGACCTGACCAGTCTGTGTTGGAAATTCCTAGTAACAAATCAAGGTTTGATGAATTATTTTCTAGTAGTAGTATTATAAAAACATTTAGGAAGAAAGTGACAGGTCTCTTTTTTTTCGTGTAACTGTGAAAGACTTTTTTTTTTAATTAATATTTGATATTCATTGTTGTAAGGCAGTTGTTTTGAAGTGCCGGACTTAGCTGAAACAGCTAGCAGGTATACATTGAGCTTTGGCTCTGGTACATAGCTTAGCCCGCTGAGTAGGAGCTCTGTAGGCCAGGTCACTGGAAACACCAGGCCTAGCAGTGCAAGAGGAATTTCGACTGCCAGTGTGTAAGCTTTGTAACATTTTCTGTGTATGAGTGGGAGCTCAGGTCGACTAGAATAACAGCAGTGAAATTTTATGTAATGCCAGTGATCAGCAATGAATCTAGTTCTCAGAGGCTTATGGTTGGATAATCCTCTATGTTTACTCATGGGTAATTTATGAAGGAGTTAGAACCACATCAGAGGGAAACAGGTCTGGTGAATTAAAGACTTATAAATTCTGATTTACCTGTGTTTCAATAAACTTGACAAATAGCACTGAAGTCTGTTTGCTTCTTGGGGGACTTTTTGGTTTGTTTCCCATCATAGAGCAGAGTCCTCTGAACTCTTCTGGCAGAAAATTGCTATTTTGGAGCTTTTAGGTTGTGTCTTTCAGACACTTATGTTTTTCTATGCCCTTATTTGCCTATAAACTATTATCATGTAAAGTCTGTGATTTCCACTCTGTCCAACAGGCCCCTCTGGTGAGTGAACCTAGGGATAAAATACTAAAAGTTGGCTAAAACAGGTGAACTTGAACTGAAGAACTTGTAAGAGTACAGTGTGTTTAAGAGCATAGGCTCACTTTAGGCTGAGAATTTGGGCTAACTGTAATGAGACAATTAAGTGACTGAATGTGAAGATAAAAGACCTACTGGGATTTTCAAAATGATTACACTAGCTAGCTTTAAGTACCTTTGCAAATCAGGTCCTCAAATTTGCATTTAGGTGCCTAATTGCCATGGAAATCAATGGAATCTGGATATGAGCATAGATAACAATGGATGTCCACTCCTATGTTCTGGTTTTATTTTTTTTTTCTTTTTATTTTTTTTTCTGTTATTGCTATTAAAAACCATCAATGTACTTAAAAAAATAAAAATAGCTGTCTAAACACTTAGAAGGTATTGATGTGAGTTGTTTTAGGCTACACGAGACATCTAGCTTGTGTGCAGGAGTAGTCCATAAAAGCAATAAAGGAAACTTAAACGTTTATCTCCAGTCCATTGATTCACACTAGTTATAAATGAAGTAGGCCAGTGACAGTTGCCCTTTCCGTCCTGTTCCCCTGAGTGCTGACTCTTACTATGGAAGACAGCAGCATTTCACCTCAGCTTTTGTCTTCAGACAATGCAGATCTTTTGATTCCTGAATCTGTATTTAGGTCCGTGCATTTAAGCAGTCTGTTGTTAAGAAATACTGAACAATTTCACTTTTTAAAGCAGTTCTGGATGGATTTTCAAAGACGCTAAACACCTGCCATAGTATGCTATGAAAATGTGTATTTTCATAGTATATTATATATATACATATATATATATATATATATACATATTTCATAGTATGCTAAGAAAAGGTGTATTTCTGGTTTGGCTGGGTGTTCTTCCATAACAGATGATTCTTTTTCCTTTGTTGTTTTTATTGTTGTTAATATTTTGCTTTGTGAAGCATAATGGGAGAGAAAAATTGTTTTCAGGCTTTCTCTATTAGGCTAAAATAACTACTGGATGTCTGACTGGCTTGATTAAAAGAAGTAAGACAATCTATAGCACAAAAGAAACCAGGAAATCGCTTCACAATGTTACTATAATACTGAGTGAAACATTTTACTTATATTAGTGAAAAAGGAATTTTACATCTTATTGATTTTACTTTGTTTTCTGGTTGAAATAAATGAAGTTTAACTTTATTTTTTTTAAAAAAACAACTATATTTGTTGGATGCTAAGATGTGTTTCATTATTATTTTTTTATCTGGTAATTTAATGGGCAATGTATTGGAATATGAATGTTTTTCTTTGATTAAGACTGTGGTGCTACAATGTAGGATAGAAACTTCATTTAGGGTAGTATCTAAATAATGTATCAAATGTATAACAAATGCTGGCTATAAAAACACCTGGTATAAGTTGATGCAGTTCTATTGACTTCATTGGTTTTAACTAAGATGGTATCAGTTGACAATATAGAGAAAAATGGTCAAGAATATGTCCGAGAAAACAAGCAGAAGATTTTGGTTATGAACTGATGATTAGACAAGTGGTTTAGATGAAGGGGTTGGGTTTTAGCAAGCTTTGGAATTTTGGGGGAGTGAATTCCACAACTGAGAGGAGGAAGGATGTACACTTCGGATCCTTTATAATTTATCCTTTATCCTTTTAATAGATGACAAGTGTTTAGGGTAGAACTAGAGGGAAAAGACAACACATGGATGCATTCATTGTAAAATCAGCATGAGGTGTGTGAGAACAGCCTTGACACCGGAAGACAAAGGAAGAAGGATTTGTTGATTGGCAAAATGCTAATGGGAAGGATCGAGATAATGTCAAGTGGGAATTGAAGTCCTCATTTGTGAGCTTAAATGCAACTTAACTGATATGACAGACACCTAGAAGAGACATGTGACTGGAGTGCTGAAATCCATGGCATAGAAAGGATCAGGTAGGCAAGCAGTCAAATTGTTGCTTTTTGTCACGTATCACTCAGAAGCAAGTGATCTTGACAATTTAGAATTGAATCTCAGCAAGCAAAATGTGGTGGTATAAGACTATATAGTGCTGGCAGCAAATCAGCAGATAGTTGTTAAAGAAAGCATTTATACTAGATCTATACTTCACATATAGGAATCTGTCCTTGACTAGTACTGTAGATGTCATGTGGAACACATTTTACCAGTTCTATGATATCTGTGTAACTTAAGAAAATGATTGAAGAAAGTGACTTAACTCCCCCCAAAGTAATTTCAGCTATGGGAAACTGTGTATTAAAATGGTTCTTCAATATATTTGCATTTATTTATTTATTTTTAATAATTTTAGAACACAACAGGAATTCCAGAAGCAGAAGTAAAGATAAGGTTTTTTTTCACAGGATAAATGGACTCACTGTCATGTAACTCTGGCCATCCACCACAAGTAAATTTAGGGAGTGGTTGATGTGTGACTTGATTGATAAAGTATTTAAGAAGTGGAATGTAATGAATGCTAATTTTCATGAATTTGTGGGAAATAAACTTTAACAAGTTAGACATCACTTTTTTAAGGTTATATATTTGGTTGATAAAGATATTGATGTAACAGATATCTCTAAGGCTTTAAACTTGATAGTTCCTGCCATTTTGATTAAAAGCCAGTGTTACTGTGGCCCGTGCTAAATTTATTCAAACAGGCTAATGCATCTCAAAATATAATTGTAAACATATAATTATTTTTATACTTCTGTATTTCTGGTGGAGTCCCTAGAGGGACTGCTTATCACCCTTACAGTGTTTTATTTTTTAGCTTTAATCTGCAAGACAAAGTGGAAAATCGTCGCAAATTTAAGTTTTGTAGATGACTAACGTTTGTAAGAAGCTGATCAGTGATGAAGAGAACAAATTGGCAGACCCTGAGTAACGCTGAATCACTTGGTAAGGAGACAGCATTCAGTGTGGCCAAGTGTAAAATCAGGCTTGTAGCAAGGAGCACTCAGCACATTAAAGCATAGGAATTTCTATCCTGTGGAAAAAAATAAGGGTACAGACCAGCTCAAAATAACTTGCAGGATGACCTTGAAGGCTCATGTAGCAGCTGGACTTAAGAGCAGATGAGTACAGGACTGAAGTGGAGAAAGTCACAGTGCTTGACATGCTGCAATTATGGTAAGAAACTAGGTAAAGCAAAAGCTTTTAAGCAAAAGTGCACATAAGCAAAGCAAAGCAAGGAATTGATTTGCTACTTCCCACCAGGAGGCAGGGGTTCAGAAACTCCCAGGAAAGCAGGGCTCATCACATGTAGTGGTTTCTAGGGAAGACATATGTCATCACTCCAAACATTCTCACCTTCTTCCTACCTTCCCTCCAGCTTTTATTGCTAACTGTGACAGCACGTGGTATGGAATATCCCTTTGGCCGCTCTGGGCCAGCTGTCCTGGTTCTGTCCCCTCCCAGCTCCTGGGGCACCCCCAGCCTCCTTGCTGGCAGAGCAGCACGAGAAGCTGAAAAGTCGTTGGCTCTGTGCAAGCACTGCTCAAAACCACTGATGTGTTATCACCACTATTTTCATCAAAAATCCCAAACACAGTGTCATACAAGTCTCTCTTCAGAAAATTAACTCTATCCCAACCAAAACCAGGATGCTTCAAAGCATGAATTGATTGTCCTCCTACATCTCCTAAGAGTGTGATTTTGGTATCAAAATTTACATGATATGTCAAATGAACTCTCTGTCTACAGTATGGAAATTTAATCACATTATCATATGTGGAACCAGAGAAATCCTAATTCTTCTGCTGTTTCTCAGGTGCTGTTCCTGGATTATCTTTCCAGTATTCACTTCTTTCTGCTGTTCTACCTCATTAATCTCTCCTCATAAACTCTTAGTAGACATGTCCTGGTTTTTGGCTGGGAAAGAGTTAGTCGTCTTCATAGTAGTAGGTATCATGCAGTGTTTTGGATTTACAAGGACAATAATGTTGATAACATAAATATTTTGGTATAAACACTGCATATACTAAGCCAAGGACTTTTCTGCTTCTCATAGTGCCCTGCCAGTGAGGAGGCTGGTGGTGCACAAGAAGCTGGGAGGGGACACAACCAGGACAGCTGAGTCAAAATGACCAAAGGAATATTCCATATACCATACAGTGTCATACTCAACAAAAAACTGAGGGGAGTTGGCTTGGGGTTGGGGGTGGGACTGTTCCTCAGGACTGGCTGAGCATCAGTTGGCTGGTGGTGAGCAATTGTGTTGTGCATCACTTGCTTTATGTATTTTGTTTGTTTGTTTCCCTCCCCTCGCCCCCCCCCCCCTTTTTTTTTTCCTATTAAACTGTCTTTATCTCAACCCACAAGTTTTACTTTTTTCTTCCTGATTTTCTCCCCCATCCAACTGGGGTGGGAGCTGAGTGAACTGCTGTGTGGTGCTGAGCTGCCTGCTGGGTTAAACCACAACAAGATGTCATGCAGAAATAATTTTTTTATATCTAGTCAAAGAGCTGTGTCATGCCTATCACAGGCAGCTGACTCTCTGCTTTCCTTCCTGTTTATTGTGATCTTCAAACTGTATTCATTTATTTGTCATGACTAATTACATTCAGCTGAAGTAACTCTAATTTGCTACAAATTCAGTTTGTTTTTAGTTCCTCACTTAGCAACTTTGGCCATGTCTTCAGTATGGAAATGAGTGCCTCATATTGAGGATTTTAGTATGAAGTGTTGCAATACCTTTTAGGAATTTAGGATTATTACCTTTGAACCCTTCTGGTCAGATAAGGTGAATACAGAAATGCTTTTTAATGGGTTTTAAAATATACTAGGTATTTCATGTAAAGGTTTGTTCTAATCTTTTTGTGTCATAGTGCCACAATTATGTTTAGAATGAGAAAAATATATGAATCAAGAATGATAATGCTGATAAGGTCTATGTGTGGATTTATATTCATGTAAAAATCTCAGAAGCATCCACAAGTAAGTATGCATCTATGAAAATGGAATGTATTGAATAGACCATGCAGCAATCTGCAGTGGTAAGGAACTAGCACTGCTATCTGATGAGGCTAATGGTTTCAAGATTGTGTTCTGTTAACATCTTTGGTCCCCTTCTGAGCATCTTAAGAAAGAAAAAGCAAGCATCTGATTTCTCATCTTTCATGAGAGGAGTAGAGTATTGATTTCTTTTTCCTTAGATTCTATCTTTTCACTGGTTTTGGTTGATGAAAATACTAGCCAAGGCAGAATTTTTCAAACTTCTTATGTGTCTCTTGGCATCTTATGTTAGGGGGAAATATACACCTCTAACCAAACAAACCAAGAAATGGGCATAAAGAATAATTGTAGATTGAATTGAAAATATACATATAAGAATAATATAGTAATTTGGGTCAGTTTGGGTCAGGAGATGGACTTGATGGTCTTTGTGGGTCCCTTCCAACTCAGGGTATTCTATGAAATGTCGATATTTTTTGTGTGACCATCAATATTTATTGTCATTAACCATATCCATCACCTTGAATTGGTATCTTTCAAATTTCAGTGGGTACCCATTGAATGGGAATCTTTCAAACTTCATTCAAGATATGTAATAAAATTAAAGTTCTTCTAAAGCTAAAGGCACTTAACATGATTTTGTCCTGCAAAAGTCATCATTGACAACACATTACAAGAAGCACTCATTTAGGAATATGTTGTTGTTTTCTGATGGGAAAGGTAAGATAGGAGCTGTCTGCACATTTACACTAGTTCATTGAATTGGTTAAAGTAAAACAATATGAATAATTGTGGACAGACATAGTTTGATAGAAAGATTGCTCCTAATTGAATTGACCTGTACAGATAGTTTAGGTTTAATGGAAATAAGAGGTTCTATATATATTTATGTATATATTTTCTATATATATTTTTTTTGCAGAAATCTAACTTATGTGGTTTAAAAGTTAACAGAAATAAATTATAGTATAGACAGACATTTATAAATTTGAACTAAAAAACCCAGGGGAAGCCTGCTGAAGTTTTCATTGAGTTCATAGTGGTATCTGCAAACTCTGCCTCCTTTTCTGGATATTTTGTGCTACTTTTACCAAACGCAAACAATAGGGATAGACAAATTCCCTCTGAACCTGAGGTTTGACTCTAAGCTTAGGAAGGCCAAGTGTTGTTCCAAAGTCACGTTTCAAATATTTCTGTGGTGTGCCTCCTCTGATGAGGACAGATCATAGAATCATGGTATCAAAAGAAAATAATAATAATAAAAAGCCTTTACATTTAAGGAGCAGGGATTCTTCCCTTATCATTTAGGTTGGAAAAGAATTATTTAGGTTGTAAGAGAACTCCAAGCACATCAAGTACAACCATCAACCTGACCTATGGAGTGCCATCACTAAACCATGTCCCTTAGTGCCACATCCACGTCTCAAATACCTCCAGGGATGGGGACTCCACCACTTTCCTGGGCAGCCCATTCCAACGCCATTTGTGACGGGCCACCAACCAGATTTAACTCCATTCACAATGACCCATTGGGCCTGGCCACCCAGCCATTCTTTTTATCCAGCAAGTAAAGCCTTTATCCTCTCTCTCCCCCATCCCTGCCACCAAGTTCCCCCAGCTTTTATAGATCAGCCTGACACCATATGGTATAGAATACGTCTTCGGTCAGCTGTCCTGGCTGTGTCCACTCCCAGCTCCTTGGGCACCCCCGGCCTCCTCACTGTCAGGGCAGCACGAGAAGCTGAAAAGCCCTCAACTCAGTGGAAGCACTGCTCTTCAACAACTAAAACATTGGTGTGTTATCAGCATTATTCTCATCCTCAATTCAAAACACAGTGCCATGCCAGCTACTGTGAAGAAAATTGATTCAGTCCTAGCTGTAACCAGAACAGAGACAGTGTCAAACACTTCTGTAAAATCCAAGTAAACAACATCCACATCCTTTTACTCATCTACTAGGTGGGTCATCTTGTCGTAGAAAGAGATCAAGTTAAGCAGGTGGGACTTGACTTTCTTAAACCCATGCTGGCTACATATGGTCATTTGGTTTTGATTGTCCTCTATGTGCGATGTGATTGCAGATCCTGTCTTTTGGCAACTGTGATCATTTTCATTGGAACCCCTGTTGTGGTTTTGCAGGATGCAGTTTAATATATTTAAATGATGGGCATCAGTATAATGCCCACTGATTTGGAAACACTTACATCATCACACTTTTTTTAGAGTAGCATTGACAGTTACATATAACTGATATGAATAAATCAACCTTGAAATTGGTTTGTTTAATTTAAAACTAGCCCCATCCCTCCAAAACAATAACCATTTTACAAATGTAGAAAGTCTAACAGAAACTATACACATGTATTTATCAGATTTCCCTAACTTTGCAAGCCTTGTAATTCTATGAAAAAATATTGTATTTACAGAGGTGTGAAGAAACTTAACTGTGTGAAAGTTGCTACTTTCAACAACAGTAATAAGAGTGACAGAAATTCATGTATGTGCTCTGAAATACTGATTCCATTAACTTGTTGCATGTGAGAGGCAAACTGTGATGCCAGCAGAAGATCCTGGTGATACAAGGGTATGTCAGAGTAAAGCAGGTATTTGAGGTTAGCAATGTGCACCTGTGAATGTGGTGAAAGATAGCATATAAAGATTTTTTTAAAAATGCATGGAGAACACAGAACATTTAAGTTAGATTTGGACAGTGTTTGAATATGTGCAATATAAATAATACAACATCAGTAACATCATACGCTTTACAGAATAATGTATCCTTACGCAGGTTCAGAACAACTGTTGAGCACATCCTCAAAAATGTACCTAAACACAGAGGGAGGAGATCCTGTGACAGGAGCAGTTCAAATATACACTCAGCTCTTTCAATCAGTTACTTAGTCAAGATTACAGCTGTCAATTTTATAGTTTAAAAATACATTACTGAAGCCATCCTTAATGCCATCCTTGGTTTTAATCATTTTCACCAAAGCAAATCCCACTCCAGAGGTTTGTCTATTCTAACAATGCATTTGATACAAACTTCCCTAAGGCACAAAGCAAGATGGGCAACCAATTTGGAAATTAGAATAATCTAGTCAAGGTTAAGATTGCCTTGTTCTGCTGGGATATTATAAATTTTGAACCATGTACATACATCTAAAATAAATTAGCTGTAAGTGGTTGCTGGAGCTTTATCACTCTAGGGAACTCATTCCTTAAATTTGAGATACATTGGACTCCTATTATTTGGTAATGCATTAATTTCAGAGGCATATATTTTTAGATTAGTGTTGGCTCCAAATTTATTTGAGTATTTGGGATAAAATGGGGTCAGAAGAAGACAGCTTGAAAGGCAAAGAATATAATTATTATTTTAGAGTCCGTGACCACTGGCAATGAGATACTTGCATCTCCCCTCTATTAAAAATATCTGCTGCACTGTGAAGGAAGCTGAAAAATACATCGCTCAGTTGGTCAATGCTGATGGTCTCTGCTTGCCATTCCTAAGTAATTTTAAACAATATGCAATATATTATAAACTATATATATTCTCTTTTGCTCTTAATATCCGATTATTTAAAGCCCCATATTGCCCAAGCTGGTACATGTAGTCAGTTTCCTGTGTCTCTGCTAAGTTCCACCATGGGGCTGCAGAAGAACCCATTCCCACAAACCCTGGGGCAGGTTAAAGGCTCAAACTAGACACAGCAAGAAAGCAGACAACAGTCTGACGGACTTGGCAACCAGGTGTAATATTTTACGAATGTTCTTTTCCTTGTGTATACCCAGAGAGAGGTATACCTGAAGGACTGGTTAATGTCATGGTGTTATATTAATCCAAAGGAAACATGGAAGCTTTGATATACGCTCAGATCACATCTAAATCAACCTGCAGGTACACGTGTTGGTGTGATCCAGGCTGGTGTTCTCCTGCTGTTCCTGTCTCTTCCTGTGGAAAGGAAAAAATAACATCAGTACGTAGCTGCCATAAAATCAGGATATGGCTAGGGCATGGATATAGCATGCTGAATTGGAAGCGCTCTGGGATGTCCTGGTTGAAAGAAAAACCTCTTTGACTACCTGGTCCTGTGAGGTGTGATGAGTCCTGGAAGAGAAGGACATAGTAGCGTGCTTAGTGTTTGTCCTTAGAAAGTGCTAACCCCTTTCTGGTGTCTTATCAGGTACCTGTTGGATTATTGGAGGATTTCAGGCTATTTCAATGTTACAAAATCTAGTCACTGAATTATATAGAGACTGATGGTAACAGATAAAAGGAAGCAAAGGAGAAAGCTGGAGGGACACAGATATAGGCAGCATAATAAATAAACTGTTTGGGGGCAAACAGAAGGGAGCGAGTGTTGAGACAAGTGAGATTGAGTAAGTGTTGTCTTCTTCTTAAGTTGTTTTTGTTTAACATTGCCCAAACCAAATTATGGTTGAATGTACTGACAAAGAACATTTAAAGGTTGGAGAGTGGGGAAAGAAAAAAAAAAAAAAGAGGAAGTCAGATAAAGGAGCACAAATAAGAAGAAAAGGGTGCCTCCATGTATTAAAAGTAGGTGCCAAAAGGCAAAATTAAACATCAGACAGGATCACAACACTTTGCTGGGTATTTGTTTGCTTTTCAGGCAACTAACGAAGTGCCGTGGAGCATGAGAAGGAGCTGATGATGGAAAGGGATAAGGCGTAGGCAGGAGTCAGTGGGGCTAATGACCTAAGAAACTACAGAGAGAGGAAACAAAAGATATTTGGAAGTAAAAGAGACAGGATGAGATATGAGTGGAGGAATTCTGAAAGAAGGTGCAGGTGTGGAATTTCCTGGGAAGTGCTTAGCAGCTGGCTGAGGAATGGACAGTGATGGCAGCCAGTGAGAAATGAAGTACATCTTAGGTCCTAGGTGTGTGTTTAGAGTATGTGTGATAAATTACCTTCATTTGTCCAACCTTCCTATCTAACAAAGGGCAGCACAGTCATTTTCTCTTGCTGTTAACTGTGTATTTCTCACCGACATGTATCAGAGGAAGGGAGTCAGTATGGCTTCTGCTAGCTCCCCAAACAACCAACTGGTCAAATGTGATCAGCCTAATCCCCTTTCTGCTAAAAACACTAACAGGTCTTTGTGATGAATTTTCAAGTAGCCCTGTTTTTCAAGAAAGAACTTGAAGAATCTAAAAAGAATATTTTTGTGCATTTGCTGCAGTTACTCTTGGTGTTTTTTAATCTCTGCAGCAAGGTGGTTTTAGACATAAAGTACTGTGGTTGTAAATCTTTTCCCAGATTATGTAAAATCTTATGCATAATATGATATCTAACAATTTTTGAAGAACTGTTATGTTTTCTCTTTATTAATGATCTTAGTCTACATATGAAATAAATGTAATTAAGCAAGCAGACCTGGCCCACATAGTTGGTTGTCAGAAAGACTTGTGCATCCAAGAACTGGTGTGTGTTGAAATTTTGTGTTTCATACCTGGCATCATGTGCTAATAGAGTTGAGTAGCCTCTGGCATTTGGACCAAATTGGATATACTTTGTTTTGTGATTTGCTCACTAACAAGTCTGTGTAACTCTACGATGCAGCTCTCCACAAAGGTGCCTTTAATATAAAGTCTCAATGCAGTGAATTAAATAAAAGGTTGCCCTTGGTGTGCAACAGACCCTTGCTGATGGGAGCACTCCATAACATGCAGCCACTGTAGCAATATAGTCAGATGGGAAACAACATAAAAGCCCTAAAAATATTTATTAAAGAAAGTTATTTTACATTAACCTTAAAGTACTTTTCGTGTTCGTGTTATTTTTCAATACTAGAATTTTTATGGCGCTCTGTGCAGAGACAAATTCTTTCCAAAGGGCTGGTGAGCTAATTGGCTGTCAGGCAAGAGTGTGAACATACACTGCAGTGAAAAGGAATAGATGCAAAACATTCAGACTTCTGAAGCTGATAAACTTTATTACGCCTTCCAAGATTAAAAGAGTTTGTCTTCGTCTTACAGGAAATAGCACAATGCAGCAGTATTTACAATATGATCTGTATTCAGTATATTGTAAGGCAAATTCAATTCCACTTCATAAAGCTCTTACACTGTGTTGCCATAATCAATAGGAATAGCATATAACAGCAAATACTTTATAAAGGTATTTCTATGTCTCTCTCAAGTGGCAGTGGGTGTCCCAAATCTTGCTGATTCACTTCCTGGTGTGAATGCTGTAAGTTCAAATATTATTTTTAAACCTAAACCACAGGTTCTCAGTCAGAGGGATTTGAGCTGCCTGGTCAGTGGTTTCAAGTTTCAGCCCAAGCAGACACCATTTTCTAGAGAGCAACATCAGCTCTGC
This sequence comes from Anser brachyrhynchus, assembly GCF_964034855.1. Classification (NCBI taxonomy): domain Eukaryota; kingdom Metazoa; phylum Chordata; class Aves; order Anseriformes; family Anatidae; genus Anser; species Anser brachyrhynchus. The sequence continues at coordinate 19,158,387 of NC_137696.1, forward strand.
TCAGAGACCAAGCTCAGGACCAGCTCCTTATGCAAGTAAAGCTTTCCTTCTGACAGCCCGTGTGCAGATCTTGAGTTACCAAAATGAACAATCAACATGTTTTTCCAATATTAAATACGTCTTTTAAAGCCAAAAGAGTAACAGTGACATCAGGATATTGAAATTATTTTTTTAGCTTTATTTCTTTTAAGAGGCATTTAAAAAAAAAAAAAGCATTAGCTGTCTATGAATTTATGTTAAAAACTAGCCTGATCTTGTTTCATGCTGAAAGAAAAACTGCTAAGAATAATTGTGTTTGGGGTGGTTATGAGTGCTAGGAGGAATCTGCTTGGAGACTATCGCATTTTCTCTCACAGTACAGAGCTCTACTGACACAATTTGATGTAGAATAAACTTCGAGCGTGGTGTTAATCCCTCTTTATCCCACCACAATAAAGTTATTGTGAGTCAAAGTTCACTAAAAAGAAAACATACATCATTACACTGTAGACATTAAAATACCTCCATGTGAAAAGAAACGGAAAAGATTCTCTATTTAGTTCAGAAAGGAGGTTAGGTAGGGGGACAAGAGAGAAGACTAACAATAGCAAGGTGTTCAGAGAGCAGCTAAGGTAAATACAGTGCCTTTGTAACACAGAAACAAGATCAAAAAGTCTTAAAACAGCTGTCTGTATATGACCTCCAGTTCTAAAACGACAACAACAACGGGTTGGATGTTTTCATAATTTTGGAGCTTTTTACTTTCATACTGTTCTTTCCTTCCAAGGAGATGTTGATATAAAAATGCCATTTGAACTTCTGAAACTCTGGTTTATACGTTGTTAATTTGCTACTGATTTCAGTGACAGCTGTATGAGATTGGTAAGGCTTTTTCTTTTCCCAGAAGTGTTGAACACCACTCACTTCAAATGACATCCATGGAAATGAACAAGATCTGGCTTCCCTGAGAAGTTAATCCTTGATTTCTTTTGTAAATCAAGGTTTTATACTCTGGAGTACAATTAATAAGTTAGAGAGAGGACCATTTACTTGATTCACCCAAACTGTTCTGATCATAAATTTTGATTCTCAACAAATCTGATAGAGTTGAGGTACAGGCATGCCTTGCTACCTGTTGAAAAGATTTTGATTTTGAATATTCAGATGTAGGCATAGCCTTGTGATAGTCCATGTGATAACCTTTGCTGATTTCTGATCTTATAGTTCTTATAGCTCTTATAAGAACTTATTCTTATATTAGATCTTACAGCTCTTATAGTTCACATAAAAGGATATTTCTGGATATTTCTTTGCTTTCAGTAAACAAAGATTTTGTTTGCTCATGTATCTTAGATAACTATTTCACTCTTTCAATGGCAAAACAACAGTGAGAGAATGATACTGATATTCTCAGTTCATATGTACCACGAATCACTTATCAGTTATTTGACTTTGAAAGATGAATCATGTAAAATCAATAGTAAGTGGCAGATCATCTGTAGATCATCTTTGTTTTCAAGGACAGTTCTTCCTTTATTTATTTTTTTTCCCTTTGACTTCCGTATGATCAATGCCGAATGTCTGAGATGAGTTTTGCTGTGGTTGTTTGCTTCTCTCTTGTGTTATAGGTACCAAGTATTTGAATATTTTGGATTCTGTATTTTTGGACAAGCTGTGCCCCTATTTTTACTGAGTTTGTATATTCTTTATTATTTATTTATTTATTTTTTTGATAAGATTAAGAATAGTCTTAGGCTAAAGGTTGAGTCGTTGCGTTGCATTGCTAATGGCATGGTTATTAAGAATAGTTTAACATGATTTAAAATCTAACATTTTTGTGTGTGTTTAGTTAATTCAAAACCACCAGTCTTGCTGGCGTATGTTGTTCAGTACGCTTTCCAAGACTTTATTTTTCTGTCCATATGTGTTGGTAGGGACAGCCGTGCTATTTTTTGCGCCAGGTTGTGTACTTTGGAGAAGGCTGCATAACTGCTAGCTGCCTGTGCATCAGGGAAAGCAGTGCGTCTGCTCGGCCTGGTTCCTAGTAAGTGCCTACTTTTTCTGATGATGGAGCGGAGGGTGTGCAAAGACATTCCTAGTTCATCTAATGAAGCTGGCAAGATGAGACCCTTGATGGGTAACAGTCTCCAAGAAAAGCATGTGTGTGCTTTAAGAAGGACATCACTTCCATACTCCTTGAGTTTGCTTTACACCTCACTACAACAAAATGGTAACAAAAGCAGCTCATGACCTTGTGCAGCTTGGAGGGTGCAATTTGTAGCTTTTAATGAGAACAGAACTATTGGTACTTAGAGTTAGGATAGCCACATGTGGTGATTTCCTGAGTCAGCTGAAATTAATAGCAAAAAGAAACAGTCTTTAACTGAATAGCCCAGAAGATTTCATTTCTTTTTGATGACACCTAGAGAAAGGGGAAGGGAGGAGGGGGAAAATAGATGGGGAAGATGATACTTTCCTTCTGTGTCTTCATTTCAGCTACAGACTGGAGCTGGAATCTTGCTCTAGTCTGTGGTGGATAATTTGCAGTAGGATTAGTCTTTTAACTACTGTGAGTAGCTAGCTGTTTTCTCTGTGTTTTGAAGTGCTCTTAATGGAGTGGAGCACAGTTGCAATATTTGTGCTCCACAGCACTTGCTTTGCCAGCAGGTTTAGTGGTGTCTGTGAAGTTCCCTATTGCTTGTGAGTCCACCAACTTTGAGTGCTCCCCACTCATCTCATTCTCCCATTCTGTTCTTGAATTATAGCATGCCTTTTATGTGACCTACTGACATGTAAAATATGTATTTCTTTACTCTTGCAAATCTTAAGTGTTCAGTGGCAATTATGATTTGAAAATCTTGTTTTTACAATGGGGAGTGAATGTCTTTCTTTGTGGATAATTTTTGCATTTTATTCCTGCTGCAATTTAGAGACCCAGAACTCCAGTTACAGCAATGCAGCTGTAGCCAATCAATATTCTTTAAAGTCTGCACGGCTTATCATTCAACATCCAGTATTATTTGCGTATGTATATGCATTTGTAATAGAATGAAAAAATGGATTAGTAATACAAAGAAAAGTATTTGATCTTATGCTTTTTTTTTTTTTTTTTAAGATACGGAGAGGCCTTGAAATCTCTTGAAATACATGCACAATACTTTTATCCAGCACATTTGCAGAATGGTTTTTCATCTCACTATACAAAGCAGTGTGGTGCAAAAGGCTGAAAGCAGAACAAGCAGCTCCCACATTTTCCAAACCTTCCAGAAAATAACAAGTCTAGTATCAGAGAAAGCTAGAAAAGTGTGACGAAAATTCTTATGCATACTGCATACTGTGCTAAGTCACACTGTTCTGGCATGTCATATTATATCATTTCTGATTTGAAACAGCATACCCATAAGTAACAAAAGGAAAATAATACCATGTGGTTAGAAACCCTTCTAGTCTTTGAAGAGCATTTTTTTTTTTGTCACTTACTTGTTTTAGTTTTATTAAAATTTAATGACTCTACTAAATAAATTTTGTTGGTAGGGCTATCAGAGAAAGTCTTGCAATGTCTCCCAAACCTGTAGTGGTTTCATTTTGAATACAGCTTGTGATAGCACTTTTGAGAGTTTGTATCAGCTGTAACATACTGACCAACCCATGTGGACTGCAGACAGACAGCACACCTAAATGGCACCAAAAAAAGCCAAGGCTAAAAGCACAAACCTCTCCTCACCTCCCAAAGGCCTTACTGCCCTGGTGCTCCTTTGCTCATTTTTCTTGCAAAGGGTCTGCTGCACTTCTGGGCTTTATACAATGCATCCTTCACCTTCTGGAAAGCTTATGTAGTTCCTGCAAAGTGGAGCCAAGTGCAAGCCGAAACTCAAGGATACAGCTATGACTATGTCTTGATCATGTACTTCCATAGAATGGGTTTGCATTTCTGTAATCCTAATATTTTATCTGCCTTTTGTTTTTATATTTTCCTCACGTTTTTGTTTCATTCTTCAGGATTAAAACCTGAGTACCTGATGAACTATAACTAAAATCAATTTACTAAGGGCTTTATTGATATCTAACCAATGTCCTCAATTCAACAGTGCTTGTGCCTATAAGTGGAAATTGTATCTTAGTGATGGAAACATGTTTAATTTTGTTCGAAAATAAGTGTTTTATTCAGGATGTTTTGTTAGTTACTTCTAAACTTTGTAATGACAAGAGGTGAATGGGAAGGTTTAATTTCTTTTTTGAGTTAATGATTGGTTGACACGTATTTCTAAAGCCTTGTGATTGGAAGAAAGTAAGTGAATTTAGGATATTAAAATAGATACCAGAAAAAAATGTAAAATAATATTGTGCCACATAATCACTGCTGAAATAAATGAAATTCATATTGAGAGGTTTAAGCGATGTTAGTCTTTCTTTTTTCTTGCTACCTGGCATACATAGTAGCTGGTTATTATTTGTATTGTACCTGGCGGGCAGCAGCATTTGGAGCATTATCATGTTAGATACTGCATCTATAAATTGTAAGGGGTTTCTGGACATAAAGAGTTTATATTCTAAAGTAACATAACAAGAAAGGAGATTTTTTTTTTTGAGATTCCTGTTTGCAAGAAGATGTGACGCTCAGAGTATCACATGATTTTCCCAGATGTCACTGTAATGATGCTGTCAGGCATGGGAACTGTGCCCAGATAACTCTGATCTAAATGGCTCAGCTGCAAAGCTCATCTTCACCTCTAACAGAAAGTTTTGTCGTCGTTCCTTGACTTTTTTTTTTTTTGGTTATAAAGTTATTTATAGTATGATTTCAGATGGGCACGGTTAAAAGGAATTTTACACTTAGCACTTACTACTACTTTGAAAACAATTTGGTGAACATCTTCCTGGTTTTAGGGGAGCACTGTCCTTGCTTGAAGAGAGCTGGCAGTTCAGAGCAGCTTTAGACCTCCCAGACCTCCCATTTTTTCTATTGAAGGAAAAAATGGGATTTGTGTCATAACAGATTGACTGTATAAAAAGAATGCATTCTCAAGCTTTTTTTTTTTTTTTTTTACATAATGTAATGCAGAATTGAGCTCTTGGCCTAACATATATGCTAGAGTTTCTAGAGAGACGTGTGATTTTTTGGCTTATATCTGTTTCTTCTACAGGCTACATGTTTAAACAACTTGGTTCAGAAATAATTTCACCCGTCCCGCTTTATTGAATTTAGATGCAAATCGAAGCACCCTAATACAAGTCAATGGGAAATATTTACCTGTGTCAATATTTTATTTCTTGCCTGAAACTGCAGGCAAAAGAGGTAATTGTTGTGATGGCTTCTGGAGCTGCTTTTGGAGCCTGTCACACAGTTGATGTAATGATGAGCTGATTGGGCTGCCTTGTCCTCATGGACGCAGTTTGGCTTTGATTCTTCATTAAATCTGTAGGAAAACAAGCTGCTGTGCCAGTCCCATTCAGCAAGAGACTATCACAGATGACTGTTCATCATCAAAAGGAAATGGTGTTTTCTCATGGCCATATGCTCTCTGGGATTTCCTCTTCTGCAACTCTCGTTGTTGCCTTTTGATATGGTGTATATGCGGCAGTTGAACATTGGAATTTGGAAAGGGACTGAAAAACTAATGGAAGTGTGACAAAAGAACTGCTTATTCTAAAAACAAAAGGAATTGCATATTGATAACCTGGAAATGAAATAATAAAAAATTCATGATCATGTATTGTGGATGAAGTTCATATTTTTATGACTAAACCAAATATGAAACTGGAGCTTAGAATATTCTGTTTCCAACAGAAGTAGTTTTCTCTTTTTGTTTTACTGATAACAGAGATGTATTCTAGTGTCTATATAGCACATGAAATTATTTTAAATGTGTATTAACTTTTATTATTAAATAAAAATTTATTATTAAAATGCTTAAACAAAACAAAATGCCACAGGAACAGTACAAATGCTAAAGGGAAAAATCATTTGTGATTGCAATGTAAAGGTCAAAGTAAGTGACAAGATCTTCTGTTAGGTGCAAATCCTGCATTCATTCTTGTATGTGGATGGAAGTATTGAAATTTAGCTAAACAGGCAAGGTGGTTGATACATAGGGGAATGTTTTGAGAAATAAATCAGAGAGGAATAGTGAATTTTGTTTCTGACTAAAACTTACCTAGTTACTTTAGGGTTTACGTCTTTAAGAATTATGAATATTGAAGATTCAGACTTCTAAGGCTATACATGTAATTTTCACAGTTAATTCACAGAATCACAGAATATCACTAGTTGGAAGGGATCCACAAATATCACTGAGTCCAACTCCTGGGTCCCCAGTGGACCACCCGAAATATCAGACCATGTGTGTGAGAGCATTGTCCAAATGCTTCTTGAACTCCAGCAGGCTCGGTGCTGTGACCACTTCCCTGGGGAGCCTGTCCAATACCTGACCACCCTCTTGGTGAATTGGGAAACATGCTTTGCAAATCCTTGCAATAAAATCTTTATTCCTCTTTCCTATTCCTGAAAAACAATTGGATACATATTAAAATATACATTCCATGAATTCAGAATTAATTAAAACACATTGAGTTACACAGTCACATTTAGCAAAATGCTTCATGCATGCCAGTGCCCTCTAATGAAGATTTCAGTTATGTTTCATCATGTATGGGCATTTCGTGAATTCTAGTCTGAGAAAGAACTGGAAGATTTGGCTCACCATATAATTCACTCATTGAAAGTAGTCACTTCTAGTGTTTAACAGTACATTGGCAGCTTAGAGCAGGCAGAAGAGTATCTGATCAAAGTGAATTGCAAAGGGAATTTAGGAAGGCAAGAGGCAATTACCTGAACTGGAATTTGGCCAGGAGATAGGAACTAACATTGCAGTGCTTATTAAACACTGTGAGTAATGAAGAGCTATCTTACTGGTGTATTTCTTCTGCCAGATAGTAATGGATGCTGTTGAGCTTGGAATGACTTGATATGATTCACTTTTTTTCTGGCAAAAAAAGTAAATGACTGACATTGTCTATAACTACGAAGTGCTCACTGGATAAAGCTTTTGTTTTGTCTAGTGGGTTTCTCTCTGGCAAACTCATTTTCCTCTATAAAAAAACATGTTTAGAGTACTGATAAGCCTGTAAAGAGCATTCTACTTGATTTTCTAGGTGGATAGCCTAATTCTTTTTGGACAAGAACTTGTTGGGTATTGTCATTACTTATTTCTGAATATCGGCAATAAGGGAGTTTGCAGGTTTTCAATTTTGATTAATATCCCATTACTAATCCTTTAATATATTGTATTTTTTTTATTTTCAACATGAAATGATATGTATGTACAATAGTTTTTTACATATTCCATCAAGATTCTGAATCCTACATTTCAGCACGTATTTAACTTACAAGTTAACATGATATTTTATGATCATCTGCCTCCTTTATTTTAAAATTCTTTCAAAAAATTCAAAAAACTCTTGCCCAAGACATAATGAAAGCTACTGATTTTGTTTGTTTTCAAATGAAATAGAAATATTTCAAAAGCTTACATTTTTTGGAGGAACATTGAGTTCCTGCTGACTTCAGGGAATTCTTTAGGAGACCGTGAGAAATCTCAGTTAGCATTGTCTATATCTTCTACCCATAAACAGCTGGAATAACTAGTGAAATTTACCTGCAGGTGCAATATGTTTTTCTTGATAACCTAAAAATCTGAAAATCAGAAGTCTTGGTTTCTATTCCAGTTCGATTTCCCTCTTTATATCTCTCCTCTCTCTTGTTTTTGCTTCTTTTGTTTAATTAGACTGCCAGACCTTTGATCAGGGATTGTTTTACTGTTGTTATATACAGCATAATGTAATTATAATCTTAACAGTATGTGAGATTCTCAGCACTGTATAGAATAAATTTCAAGTACTTCAAAACAATATGAAATTACCATTTTCACCAAGACTCTCATTCAGCAAAGCATTTTAGTGTGTGGTTCACTTTTAGCCTGTGAATTCCACTTGATTATTATTGAGACCCTATTCAGACTCGAATTTAAACACCTGCTGATGTGCTTTCTGATTAAATATATGCTAAGGCAAAGTTACTCAGAAATGTATTTAACACAATAGTTTAATTCTAATTAGTTTAATCTCCACTCTATCTCTCTTCTGAGACAGACTGACACTCCTAAGTGTCTTCAAATCAGACTTGAGGAATCTAAATAAAAATGAATATAAATTTTATTTTTCCTGAAAGTTTGTAAAGTATGTCCTTTATTTAAACACGTGGCTATGAGGGATGTATTTAATTGCAGTGAACTTTACTAGCCTAGAACTAGTCCTCTAAGATATGGTCATTCAGACTCTTCATGTTTTAGTCTACTAGACCACCAGTTTTTGCAACCTGTTTTTGAATGATGAGGTAACCATTTAGGCTGGCATTTGAAATCAAAGTTTTGCTGATTTTTTTATTTTTAAACTGCAGGTGAATGTGTTGGTTTGTAAGAAAAATAAGGAAATAAGTGTGAAACCTAGAACAAAGTAGTTGTTTGTAATCCATATAGTGAATGGGATCTTGATGTATTTAAAGAAGGCACCTTCAGGCAATAAACAAACAAACAAAACCCAAAAAAGCAAAACCCAAGAAAAATAACAAAAACACCACAAAACCAACAACAAAAATCACAACTAACTAAGAATTTCAGTGAAAAAAATAGGCAGGGTTTTACTTTGATAAACTCATTTGATGTTGAAGAATGCTTCAGTCTGTGGGTGTACTCTGTTCCTGCTCAGTAAATTCTATCTCCCATACCACATGACTGTATGGGTGAGTACTACAGACAGCGCTTATCACTTACTGTAAACTCTCAAAAAAACATTCCCACATCGCATGTATGTATCTCCTTTCACTCAAGGATTATGGAATCTGCAGGTAGACTTGGAAAACCCCCCCCACCCCAGAGCCCCGAAGAAAGCAATTAATATTTGAGAATCAATAGCAAAGAAAGATGGGCCATCTTTCCTTGATGGTGAATAGCAGAGCTGCAAGCAGAATGTGGAGCTCTGACTTACGGCGGTGTGTTTTAAGCATTTCGGGCTTGATCTAAAACCTATTAAAGTCAGTTCTGTAGTTTCATTTTTCCCACAGCTTTAATAGTTTTTGGATGGTGTATTGAAGTCAATAGAAAAGCACAAGCTGAATCTGAATCCTCTGGATTTAGCCAGTCTTGCCTTCACTTCAACACTGCTTATAGACTTCCCTGTCCAGTCAGCCAGCTATGGTTTAAGGTCTTTGCAATTTATTATTTTTTTTTCCCTTGCTGCTAAACAATTTTATTTTAAAGATGGTTTACCTGGAGTAAAGCTTCATTCTCAACAGTTTTCTTTAGGGTCAGAAGATTATCATGAAGATGTGTTAAATTTTATCGCAGCGTTTCATAAATGGATGCTGCTTATTCATGAAAACCCACTTCAGCCAGCTAAGTGAAAATAAATAGATATGTATTATTTACAAGACAAAATGTGAGTAAGTAGGCTACGTACACAAATAGCAGATGAAAAACAAGCAGATAAAAAGCTTGTCTCCAGGCACGCATGCTGTATATATAATATAAAATATAGTATATGCTAAAAAACGGATATAAATCAATTTAAACAGTAATTGTCACCTACAGACTTTGCTCTGAGAAACTTGTGGCACTGGCATTCACTTCCTCCAGCAGTAAGACTACATCTTGATTACCATCTTCTTTCTTTATGTAAATGGGAGAAAGAGATTAACCTGTTTAATTAGGAGATTGCTTTCCATGCTGGCTATGCCTTTTGCTTGATTTTTCTAGAAGCTATTTTCATCTGCCCCAGAAAATTATAACCAGCCAGCATGGTGCGCATAATTCTGGCAAGTGGGATTCATCCAGGCAAACCCTTCCTTACACCCATGTACTAAACACCTCGAACAATATGCAGTTTTTTTTGCCTGTTGCAGGGTTAATTCTGATCAAAGTGACATAATTTATTGATATAGAGTTAATGACTTCCAAAAATCTCCCCACTTATATCTATCTCTTTTGAGATGGCATGTGTTCTTGGATGTAGAGTGCATTATGTCAGTTACAGCTGTCTCAAGTCAATTAGGATGGATAAAATAGGGCGTGGGAAGCTATGAACATTTCTGAGAAGTAAGAGTCAAGGAGCAATTGGAGAGAGCTTCTCTCTACACTGGAAACCCAGATGGAAGCAGGGGTGACTACTCTGCACATGGGGCAAGTGTCCTCCCTGAAAAAGGGACAGAACTACACCACATGGTCAAGAAGAGCAGAGCAGGACCAGTGGTGGTTGCCAGGGTCAGCCAAGAGTTCAGATCCTCAGTCCACAATGACGAGGCAGAACTACACCAGCCCAAGAAGGCAAGTCAGTGAGTCAGGACAGCAAGACCCAAGGCTGAGCACATGCGTTGCTTAGGCAAGTGCCTGAGTGGCTTCTGAACCAAGATAGGTGGGAGACCCAGCAAGGCTTCTTAAAAATCTTTTCATAGGAGTCTGGTCCCAAGTTATAGACTGTGCCATAGCGGAGCTGCCTTGAGGGCAGACAGCCACACCCTGGGGATGTACAGAGCAAGAAGGCAAAGGAGTTTGCAAAGCCTAGTCCTTGACAGTGACTCTTTGAGTATTCACATTTTCTGAAGCTCTCCTGACTGTACCAGAACTTTCTCAGTTGGTGGTAGAAAGAACCTTGCAGACATGAGTCACAAGACAAGAACTGTGATGCTCATGACTCCTGGATACTCCAAATGTGACTTACAGATGACAGCTTTTGCATTATTAGCTGTTTTAGGCTTTCTATGAGGAATTAGAGAACTTCAAATTAAGAAGGTGGGACATAAATGTTAAAAATACTGAATAAAATGTCAGCCTAATTCTTATTTTACTAAGAACAATTTTACCCGTTATCTGACAACGGGAAAGATTTGGTTATATCTGTGCCCTGTAAGCCTGACCCAAAGCTATGATCTGCCATTGATTTTGTATAATGCCAGAGTGGCCAAAGAGAAAAGAGAGATCTGGCTATGCTTGTGAAGAAAACATTTCTCTGCACATATCTGAATAAACTCGTGGTTTCTGTTGATAAATACATTGTAGTTGCTGTGAAGAGCCTTTATAATGTCATAAATATAAATGAGTTCTGGGATGAAGAGATGCTATCTTGGAAAATTAATTGGGAACACTTATTCATACACATGGGAAAACTATATAATTATGTCTTAGTTAATTCATAATAAGAAGTTCTTATAGTCTCCTTCCATGTCTAAGCTACTGAAGAAACTAGGGACTGAGGAAACACTGCTTGGTAAGAATGGGAACTCTAACTCAGTACTCCGATTACATTTAGAGACGGTAAAATGATAGTTCATTAACAAAAACAAAAACAATAACAAGAAAAAAACACCAAAAATAACCAACAAAAAAACAGCCCTATAGTAGTCGTAAAGTTTATAAAAGAATCTTCCTGATTAATATATAAGCTATTGTTAGAATGTATATTTGTCTTAGTAAATGATGATTTGTGAATTAACTTCTCATTTTTGATAGAAAATTTCAAAATAAACACCTCAAACTCTTCAGCTGTAGAAATAGTGAATATTTCAAATGGAGATGGTTTGTTTTTATTTAGTAGTGCAAAATAAAGAACTCTACAAAAAGCTACAACAACGATGCAATTTAAGCATTTTTAGCTTAGTATGTCAGCCCTATTTATTGTACCGCATTATATTCTGCATTGACTTGCCTTCTCTTTTGACATTGAAATTACTGTTGAAGTGTCAGAGATTCCCTTGAGACTGAAATTTGTCTTTCTATGTAACTTTAAATGGATCTGCATCTCTTCCCATACTGGTTTGATTTCTTAATTTTTAATGCAATTACTCTTGATTTATACCACTAAATGAGAAGGTGTTTTTTTTAAACCAACAAACATGAGCCACCTGGGTTTTCTTAATTGCCTGAATGAGTTGTTCACATATGCCTACTTTGTATGTGATGGAATTATTCTGTTTAATACCCACGTTTCTATTCAAGAGGAGAAGTAGTGCATATTTGCAGGGCTAATGCCAGCTGAAGTGATTTATCAGTGTACTGCTGTGCAGTGTTGCATGGATTTTCTCTCTGCTAATAAGCCATGCCTTTTACTGGCATCTTTAAAAGCTGGTATATTTGCGCCTTCCTTTCATCTGTTTTTCAACTGGCATGAGTGGGTGCCCTTGCACTCTCAGTAAAGACATATTATGGGTAATTCTGTTTCACTTGAGTGCTTAAACTGCACTTTAGAATTTAGTGTTGGAGCAGATGCCATAGAGAAGGCAGAGTGGCTAGAAGAAACCTCTCAACAGTTTTCCATTTCAAGGTCCAGTATTTTCATGTTAATCCAGCAAGTCTGGGAAATGAGAAATTACAAATGAGACATTTTAGAGAGAAAAATTCTTGCTTTGTATTTATTTCAATGACCATTTTACAGTGACTATTGCTCTGTTTGGAAGATGAGGGTAAGTAAAACAGAGCACTTTAAGCACATTCTGTATGTTCATAACTATTTTGTCCTTACTAACAAAAGAGGATCTAATTAAAATACTATTTTAGGCTTATTTCACTGACTTGCACTAGCTTTGGTCTTGTACATACATCCTGAATGAATGTAAAATTACACAGGTGATCTATATCCCACTCATTTTATATTCAGTGTAATAATTAATTCATTAGCAAGATGGGAGTAGAAAGAGCTTACTTGCTATTCCTTGTCATTCTTGTCCTATTTATTGCCATTATGAAGTTTTTGATGGCTTCTATATAATATCTCCAAAAATATTTAAATACACGGTTGAAGAAAGGCATATTTTGCACATAAGCATCACACTGTTCACTTTCTGTGTGGTTAAATTCAAGGTTTCATAGCAACAACAATCACAGATTTATATTGATACAGGTGACTGACAGTGATTGAGCCAACAGGGCAGGTCTGGCTTCTGTTGAGGACAGCTCATTGAGCTAGGTAGAGGGCTGGCCTTTGTGAAAGTGTTAGGTTGGAAGGCTAGAAATAGTGGCAAGTAATATATCAACATCTCTGTAAAGTCATAAATACTGAATCTACCTTCTAATATAGACATAGTCACTGCTGAAGGCCAGGCTTTCCTAAGTCTCTTATTTCCCTTAGTTACTGTTACTTTTGGTTTTTCCTTTAATTGACCGTGACTCCTAAATAACACCTCTTCTTTCACATAGTTATATTGCTATGCTTGAAAAATAAGGGGCTTCATTTAATTTAGATCACAGGCCTTTACACTTGTTAATGCAGGCTTCACCTCTGAGGAATGTGCCATTCCCTTTTGCTGTAAGCTTGCCTTGAGCAAGTAACCAGGAGAATTTTTTTGTCATACCTTATGCTTCCTGCTACAAGGGATTTTTCTCTTTGCTTTCTAGGATTCAGTTGTGTATCTTGTCTGTTATTCATTGTGCACCTCTACTTTCAGGTGAGAAAACTCTGTCAAGATATTTTACTCCAGCACCACTCCAGGTTATTTTTTGCTGATGTTCACTTGTACATTATATGCTACCAGTGCAGCTGTGGTGGTCCACCTGGCTGGAACGTCCTGATGTAAAGCCTGTTTCAAACCAAAGTTTGTGAAAGCTTTATTCCTCCCGTTCCCAAGTCCTTGCCATTCCCATCCTTAATGCTAGTTTTCTTTCCTTGTTATTACAGTAATACTTATTGACTACTAGGGAAACAATAGTGATATATTATTACTTTCCCTCTTCCTTTTGTATATAATTTGTCTGTTGGGACTTTCTAAAACTTGGACCGGACATATCAGTGAATAGCAATTTCTGTAGAAATGAAAGGTTAATAAGTCTTCGTTATAGCTGTCAAGAAAAGTAACACTAATTGAATAAAGTGTGATGGTTCACTGATAAAAATCACCGATCCAATCCATAAAGCCTAAAACCTAGTCAGATGCCTATTCAGAACAAATTAACTTTGATTCCATACTACAGAAACAGACAGGTAGGTTAGTAGGATACTGCTTTAAAGAAATACATATTTTAAAAGTATTACTTATTAAATTTGATTTAGCTATTAAATTCCTTGGAAATCAAGGGAGAATATTTCCATTAAATTTAATGGAATGAGAAGGGCAATGTTAAAAGTGTGGAGAATAAACAGACATAGCAAAATATTTGTATATTTGTACATAGTTTCTACCATTGGTTGTCTGTAGCAAATGATGCCCTTCTTTTTTTTTTTTTTTTTTTAAATACAGCTGTAATAGCACAGAATCATACTAGAATGTTTGGAAATGGTTGGAAAACACCTTTAAAGATCATCTAGTTTCACACCCCCTGCCGTGGGCAGGGTTATCTTACGCTAGACCAGGTTGCTCAGAGCCCCATCCAACCTGACCTTGAACACTTCCAGGGCTAGAACACCCATAACTTCTCTGGACAACCTGTTCCACCACGCTCTGAGTAAAGAGTTTATTCACAATGTCGAATCGAAATCTACCATCTTTCAGTCTAAAGCCATTACCCCTTGTTCTGTCGTTACACTCCCCGATAAAGAATCACTCCTCATCTTTCATGTAGGCATACTTTTAAAGTACTGGAAGCCCACTGTAATGTCGCCCCAGAGCCTTCTCTTGGCTGAACAACCCCAGCTGTCTCAGCTTGTCTTCAAAGGAGAGGTGCTCTAGCCCTCTGATCATTCCACAAAAGTGGAATAGAGGGGGAGAATCACTTCCCTTGACCTGCTGGTCACGCTCTGTGGATGCAGCCCAGGATACAGCTGGCCTTCTGGGCTGCAAGTGCACACTGCAGCCTCATATCCAACTTTTTTGTCCACCAGTACCCCCAATTCCTTCTCTGCTGGGCTCCTTTCAATCTTGCCTTCTCCAGTCTGCAAAGATGTTTGGGATTTCCCTGACCCATGTGCATCTTGCACTTGGACTACTTAAACTTTGTGAGATTCATGCGGGCCCACCTCTCAGGCTTGTCTAGGTCCCTCTGGATGGCATTCCTTCTTTCTGGTGTATCAGCTGCGCCACTCAGCTTGGTGTCATCTGCAAACTTGTTGAGGGTGCACTCAATCCCACTTCTATGTCATTAATAGAGATGTTAAACATCACTGGTCCCCCGATGGACCTCTGAAGGACACCACTTGTCACCGGCTTCCATCTGGACATGGAACTGTTGACCACAACTCTCTGGCTGCAGCCATCCAGACACTTCCATATCTAGACAAGGATGTTGTGTGGGACTGTGTCAAAGGCCTTTGAGAAGTCCGGGTAGATGATATCAGTTGGTCTTCCCTTGTTGATTCATGCAGTTACTCAATGATAGAAGGCCACTAGATTGGTCAGGCATGATTTGCCCTTGGTGAAGCCATGTGGGCTGTCTTAAATTGCCTCCTTATCTTCTATATACCTTAACATGGTTTCTCTAAGGATCTGTTCTGTGATCTTCCCAGGCAGAAGTGAGGCTGATTAGTCTGTAGTTCCCAGGGTCTTCTTTTTTTTCCCTTTTAAAAAATGGATATCGTGTTTTCCTTTTCCCACTCTCCAGAGACTTCACCTGTCTGCCCTGTCTTTTCAAATATGATGGAGAGAGACTTGGCAAGTACATCAGCTGGTTCCCTCAGGACACTGGAACAAATCTCATCAGGCCCTGTAGATTTATGGATGTTCAGGTTCCTCAAGGGGTCTTGAACCTGATCTTCACTCAGTGGCAGGGACTTCACTCCCCCAGTACCTGTCTTGAGGTTCAGGGACTTGAGAGACATGCGAAGAGTGATTGCCAGTGAAGACTGAGGCAAAATATATATATATATATATATATTTATTTTTGAGAACCTCAGTCTTTTCCATGTCTGTTGTCATCAGTTCTCCCACCTTGTTTATCAGAGGGGGGTACACTCTCTTTAGTCTTCCTTTTTCTGGCTAATGTACCTGTAGAATCCCTTCTTAGAAATCTTGTAGTCTATGAGAAGGGTCTTTAAAGAGCTGCCAACTCTAATCAGTTTCCTTATCCCTAAGGACAATTTCCCAGGGGATCTCAACCACTAATTCTTTAAACAGCTGAAATTATGTTCTCCTGAAGTTAATGGTCCTGACTTTACTCTTTGCTGGGCCCATATTCCTCAAAATAATGAACTTACCAGGGCATATCTCATCACCTGTCTGTATTAATTCCTCCTGCAGGACTCTGATGACTCTGCAGGACTCTCAGTTTTTGACAGCTCAATGGTTTGAACTTGCAGCAATACCCCACAAAGCTGATAAAAATTATCTTTTGTAAACAGGGAAACTGAGGAGGGGTTGAATTAACATGACATACTAGAAAATATCAGGATGTGAAACAAGTGTTTCAAAATGTATTCATTAATGAGGAGTGTTGTTGTCTTCATTAAGCTAAGAAGAAATGATTGGTTAAGGTGGGTTAAGGCACGCTTTATATCCTTATAAAGTTGTAAGTTTATAACCTTATAATTACAAGCCTAAGTAGTTATTCTTTTTCTCATATTGCTGGTTCAGAAATAAATGCATGGTCTGAGAAAGTCTTCTCTCAGTAGTATGTTGATGCATTGCAAGTGAAGAGAGAAAATGTGTGTCATATTTATAGCTTGATAAAAATATTTCATGAATCTGAGGGGAGAAGCATGCAGTGTGTTTTTATTAGTTTGTGTATATGTGACAAATAGCACAATTTTGGAAAGCCACTTAGCATGTCTTGTAAAATATTATTTTATTATCCATACTTACAGTTTGGAGACCATCCTGATTTTTTTTGCAAATTTGTTACTGTAAAATATTTTCATTGTGTGAGTTACTAGTTTACATATATTTTCTTACCACTGGTGGGATTTTTGGAACAATTTCTTAATATCATATCATATTGTGTGATTTCTCTAACTGGATAACTGTTGTTCATGCCTGCAAATTAGCTATGGAAAGGTCAGAAGGATTTGTTTCCGAATAGTTCCAGTTTATTTCAGTTTCTAAAAAAATTGAATCAAAAGAGGTGTGGTGTATTTGGAATATGAAGGTGAAATCAAGACTTGTTTTACGTATTCTCTCTCAAATCTGTTGTGAATCCTTAAACAGGGTATTATAGCTCCAGGTTTGTAGGCAGACATCAGGCCTATGTATTTCTAAGTAATTCTTCTTGTAACAGCCTACTGAAATTATTTTACTATATATTTCGTTGTTTGCCTGGACCACTTGGCACATAAATTGTCATTGGAGGTGAAGACAGTTGCAGTTATCTGTGTTGGCTTGTCTGTTTCTCATGGTACTTTGCTGTGTGGGTACCTGCTGGGGTGTCCCAGTGCTCCTATTAATCTAGGACAACCATTCGGGATACGTGAAAATATCTTCATGGCAACTTCTGCCTAAGCAGATTTAGATGTTTTGACTGCAGAAGGAAGCTTTGCTTCTTCCAGATTTCTGCCTGAGCCATTAGGCATTTGTTAATGGCTTGCATTTCTGCAAGCCATTAACTTAAGGAAGGCTTTACAAAGTCAGCTTTGTCCCTTGAATCCCACCCTGTGTGCTTCTTTTCAGGGAAGGTTCTCAGCATACTGAAATTCACCTTTTTTTTTTTTTTTTTGGCATCCCTGTCAGATCCTAAGGTGCAATGAGGTCAGTGGGAATTTAGGCTGCAAAATAAATTATCAATTACCTCTTCAGATTAAAACAGCTGGATTTTTTAAGGAATGTGCACATAAGTGCACCCTGGCAGTTAGTCAGTTTGACAGCAATACAGTAATGACAGGTTTCAGCCCTAAAACCGTACCACGAGCAAATAGTGATATTTGGATCCTTTTTTCATTGGCAACTTTATTGTTCTGCAGCTGCAGAAAGGATATAATAGAATTGTTCCATGAAAGTTATAAAGCTTAACCCAAGTTTGTTTTCCCATTTCATTTGTGTTAGAAATATAGAAGCTGACCTTGGCTACTACGTCTCTTGAGACTACTTCAGTTGTGCTTGTCTTAAAGGCAGGAGATAAAGATAGTCTTCTAAGGTCACTGAGGAGTATTTAAATATGTGCAAAACACTTCTGTTTGAAATTAGAAGAAGAAAGGTAATAAACCAACTTAAAAATTGGTGGATTTTGGCAGAACAGGCATGTGAATAAACCTGGTGAAAAGGTTATCAAACTATTTTATTTTATGCTGAAGAACTGTCTAGATAAGTAGCTTGTGTATTTGTGTTTGTACTCTATACATTTACATTCCTATTATTTTAATCTGGTAGAATATCCGAATTTGCCAATGCCTAGCCATCTAATCCATTTGAGGAAACAATCCTAATTTGAGAGAAATGTAGGTTCAGAATGAAAGGAGTTTCTTTTGGACTTGATTTATCTGTTTTCATCAGGGTGAACAGGAAAGAAAGGATAGAGATGAGTCACTGTGGTGGTTTAACACTGATAGATAGCTAAGTACCATGGTCACTCTGCCCCCGCTCCAACACAGGGTCCCTCCCACGGGATGCCATCTTTCCTAAACTGATCGTGCGTGGGCTACCCACAGGCAGCAGCTCTCCAAGAACTGCTCCCACACGGCTCCGTACCACGGGGTCCATCCCCCAGGAGCAAGCTGCTCCAGTACAGGTCCCCCATGGGCGGCAGCTCCCCCCAGACCCCCTGCTCCTGCGTGGGCTCCTCTCCACGGGCTGCAGCTCCGGCCCGGGGCCTGCTCCTGCAGGGGCTCTCCATGGGCCGCAGCCTCCTCCAGGCCACATCCACCTGCTCCACCGGGGGCTCCTCCACGGGCTGCAGCGTGGAGATCTGCTCCGTGTGGGACCCATGGGCTGCAGGGGGACAGCCTGCTCCACCAGGGGCCTCTCCACAGGCCGCGGGGGAACTTGTGCTGCGTGCCTGGAGCACCTCCTGCCCTCCTGCTGCACTGACCTTGGGGGCTGCAGGGCTGATTCTCACTGCGTTTTCTCATTCCTGTCTTTCAGCTGTTGTGCAGTGTATTTTCTCTGTTGGTTCAACAACCAACAGAAGATGAGCCTCACCAGACACACTGCAAGTGCGGCAGTGACCCGAACCGAGCTGGATTTGGCATCCAGTGACTCCACGCAACACATCAGCTCTCCTGTCCTGAACAACATCCCATATCACATAGAATCTAAGTCATGGACTAAAAGAACTCAGGGGACATTTTATCGATGTTTAGACAGGAGTGGTCCATAGTCTAAGGGAATGATACCTGTGTATTAATTGAAGGGTGGTGATGTATTGGAAAATTTGGGACCTGAGCATGACATAAGTGGTATGGAGTTAGGGGTAGATATTGTGATGTTTTTGGCTGAGATATTTAATTTTCCTCACAGAGGCTTGTATAATGCTGTGTTTGGGATTTTTGATGAAAATAGTGGTGATAACACACCAGTGTTTTTGTTTTGCGGAGCAGTGCTTACACAGAGCCAAGGTCTGTTCAGCTTCCCCTGCTGCCCTGACAGCAAGGAGGCTGGGGGTGCCAAGAAGCTGGGAGGGGTGGTTTGTGGTGAGAGAAGTTCCCTCCCTCCAGAGTCTCTCCTAAATTGGTGCTGCCTAGAATGGCCCCATATATCTTCTACATAGATAGGTACTTGGATTGCAAGACGTGTGAGCCAAACAACATCGTTTTATTCATGTCTTTCCAGAAGACAGTGAACAAAAAGGTCTTTTTTTCTGGATTAATTTTCATGATGCTGACGATTGTTTTAATTGAGTGACAAGGAGAAAGTTAAATTGTCTCTACAGATAAAAACAGTCATGTTGACAACAGAATTATTCAGAATGCACATAAAAAAACTGTTACGAGAAAGATAAACTCAATATGATAGATAGAAAACTCAAAATGTCCTTGAGATTTTCAGCATTTCTGTTAGCAAGTCCTTGATGCTTGATGGAGAACTGCTTAGGTGTTATTGATAACTGCCTTCCCTACCTCCCCCTTTTTTTTTTTCAGGTTGCGTGAAACAGTTTTTCTCTACATTGAATCCCTCATGCTAGTGATGGTTTCCTTCCCCGCCTGCACCACCCATATTTTTGTCATTTTTTTCCTCACGTATTACACTATTCCATTCTGTACCTCCTGACCTACAAATTATGTCCTGTTGCTGTTATACTCTGCCAAGGGCAAGGGCATATTATCACTTGCATAGTGCCAAGGTATTTATTTATAGCCTTACTACTCTCTACTACTTCTGGATAGGTCTTTTTTTAAAATTATTTATTTATTTGTTTTTTAACTGATCTGTTGTGGGACTTGTTTTAGCACCTAAATTTTCCGTATGTCTTTGGTACGTTAGTGTGGACTACTCAGTTACTTTGAAAATAATGGAATGAAACTATTCAAAGAGTTACCCTGAAATTTTTCAGTCTCCAAATAGAAGAGAGCAGAACTTAAATATCTCCATGGAACACAAGAAGGTTCCACAGTCAAAAACATTAAACATATATATACAGATACATATATGTTTGTTTGTTTACCAAGTCTAGGAAAGACATTATTTGGGCAATTGTAATTAAAATGGAGGATGTAGAATGTGAAACTCCTGGGGACTTGAAAGTGAAGAAAAGCATGCATTTCCAAATTCCATGCAAAATTGTCAACTAATTTTTTTAAATGGTTTACTCTGTAATCCTATGTGTCTATAGTTTATATGTCAGAAATATACATGCGGACTTCTTATACCTGTAGAAACAAAATTTGAAAGCAATGCTAAACATTTTCTATGTAACTTGGAAAATAATTATATCCTAAGTGAACCTACATCAGTTTTTATACAGTCAACTCTACTAAAATAAGGATAATGCATGTCACCTTAGAAGTGATTTCTGATAGCTATGTCACTGTAAGTAATGCTTTAACCTGAGAATAGGTTAAGATAGCATCTGAAGAAACCTGTCTTGATTTTGTAGGTCTGGTGATCTTATTTGTAGCCATGTCAGTTTTCAGTAATCTGCAAACCAAAGGCTAAATTGACTTTCATTAGCTTCAACTCTTTTGGCAACGTATGTTCTGATTCTCTCCTACATATTTGGAAAGATAGTGTCCCTGGTACTACATTCATGGTTATTTCCTTGTTATTTTTCATCTATAGTGTGCTGTGAGTTTTTTTTTTTTTCTTCATAATCTCTTTCCACTGCATTTTAAATTCTTTCATATATACCCATGGGTATAGGCTGTTAAATTTTATTGGTACAGAGAAAAGACCCTATTCTTGGCAATCAGGGCAAGGCTTGGCTTGCAAAGTAGTGCTGAGTTACTACCATGCTTGTTGCAGTTTGTTTTGTCCCACTTGAGAAAATGTTTGGAGGTAATTTAAAAGTCTATTTAAGGAAGCCTCAAACCTTGAGCCACTCTTTTTATTCCTGTGCTTCGATAAAGGGAATCAGCCACAATCACCGTGCCAATTTAAGACTAGCCTTTCACGGTGGGGTAAATAGGAGACTTGAAAAAAACACATACATAAAATGTTTGATTTGCTAAGTTGCTGAGGCTGAGACATCATAAAGGAAATCTATCTATCTATCTATCTATCCATCTATCTATTTCTGTTATGGACTACTTCTTCTTCTGTTCTGTTGTCATCCAGCACTGGCTGGAAACTAGTGACAATCACATCCTCTGGTACAGCCTTGAAGGAAGGAAACTACATTAACACTAGACTATCAAATTATGACCTTCCTGATAAAATGGTCATATTTCCAAGTGTCCAGTATGTGTTTTGAGTATCAGAATAAGTACAGACTAGTTACAAAACAAAACAAAAAAAAACAACAAACAAACCAACAACCACCAACACAAGCTAAAAGTCAAACCTCTGGTAAAGTAAACCAGATGAAATTGTCCTTACAAGTTGTTATATCATTCGTGCTATGCTCATAGTTAGAACTAACTAGAATGGGGATTTTCCTGACAGTAAAATAAATAAATAAAAGTTAATAAAAAATACACATATTGGAAAACTTTCTTCATTAAGAGCGAAGAAAAAAAAATCCAAATGCATGTGAATGGCAGGGAGAACATGAAGATGAAAACGTTCAGCAGGCTGCTGAGGAGAGAGAGAGCAGGGCTTACTAGAAAAGCAAAATGAGAACCAGTAAACAAACGAACAAAAAAAACACAACAGTGTTATTTGACTTCTGAGAAATTTGGAATGAAACCAAAGACAGCACTGAAAAGCCCAGGGCTATCTTATTGCCTCTCAAGTCAAGCTCTTCAATGGTATTGATATGTTTCCATGGAAAATGCAGTTGCACTGAAAGAGTGTTTTGTAAGATGAGCGTTATTTTATCAGTGTACCATTTCTATGTTTTCTCCCCCTAAAAGACCCACAACTATTGAAAGCATGGAAATGAATATTGCTCAGAAAACATTTACCTGTTCAGTATTTTGTTCTGTCATTGAAAACCTTATTTAATGAACCCTGTATTGGATGCAGAATGAATAACTAGTGAGGTTTTTCTCTTTCTTACAAAAACTTCCTTTGTATTAAAGGAAAACTTAAGAAGACAGGATGTTACTTCAGAGGCAGAAGACCTGCTAGAACTCTGTGAGGTTATGGGGACTTTGTCTGCACCAAGCCACGTTCTCCTGTAATGGAGGAATGCAAAGGCTGTTCTCTCTAACAGACTGACATTATGAGGTGCCCTGGGAAACATCAACATTTTCAGGTTCTTTGACTATAAAATGCTTAGTTTCCCTTTCATCGGTGTCTTCAAACTTTTTTTTTGTCTCCTGAATTTCACAGTATTTTATAATTTATGGGTAAAATATGTGAACAAGACAAACAAGACCCACAAAGGGTCTTCTAAAATGCATTTCTTTAAGATTGTTATTTTAAATACCACAGGGCTAGAATCGATTGAAAATAGTCTTGACTTCCTCAATGCACAAGCCAATGGAAATCTATAATAACCCCTGAGAGAGAAAATCAAAGCTTGTGGGTTTAGTGACCTTGAGATTTACAAGCTCCAAATCTGAGTATACATTGTGTCAAAGCAGTTTTGTACCAAACAAAGGATGCTTTATGAAATAATTTCCATTGGACAATTTCTGCAGTAACTGTACTGGCTAATCCTCACTATAGTGCAAAAAGGAAGGGAATGCTTTCCTGCCTGTAAGTTAATGTCAAACAGTAAAAAGCATCTGTAGGATTATAATGATGCATGAATAAATGATAATTTTGTGGTGTTATGGACAACGCAGAAAAAATACAAAAAAAAAAAAAACCAGTAGTAGTTGGTGGGTACTTGTCCTGGTTTTGGCTAAGACAGAGTTAATTTTCTTCCTAATAGCTGGTATGGTGTTGTATTTTGGGTTTGAGATGAGAATAATGCTGATAAAACACTGATTTTTTATCACAGGACACTACTCTTAATTTCAGCAGGAGAAGGAACGACAGAGATTAAGATAATTCAGATTCCTATCCAGGGAAATGACAACGTACACAATTAGAGGGACTTGCTTGAAACAGTTTTAAACCAAATTCTTTTATCAATTCATTTTTAACTTCAGTTGAAGAATCAAATTGATTGAAATTAGAAGATTAGAATAAGCATGATTACATTAGAATGGGAAATTCAGAACTGATAAAAGAAAATGCTTTTCCATGCAGCTTTTGATTAAACTGTAGAACTTTCAGACACAGGAAGGCATTGAGGTCAAGAACATGACGCTTATGAGATGATGAAATAGGTATTTGTATTGGATATCCATAACTGCTCTAATTAATGACAAGTACTTCTGGATGGATTTCAAACATTGAGCTTCACGGTTTAAACAAATATTTATTGGAGATAGGTCTGGGATCACATTATTCCACATCTTCTCCTTGTTCTGGAAGAAGAGAGTCATTGAATTAACATGGTGCTATTGCAGTGAAGAAGGCCAAACGCACAGCAGGTAGCATGTAGTCAGCAGGCTGAAGGGAAGACATGACTCCCTCCATGCTGTGATGATATGTCCAGTTCTGGGCTCCACAGAATGAAACACGTTGACGTAGTACCACAAGTCCAATGGAGGTCACCAAGATGATCAGGTGGCTGAAACAAGCTGTGCAAAGAGAGGTTCATAGAGCTGCTTTGTTCAGCTTGGTGATGGCAAATGGGATGTTTTACTGCTGTTTACCTAAAATTCAAAGGAATAGAGAAGATGGTGCTGGACACTTCCCAGACATATGCCATGATAAAACTGGAGGCAGTAGACACAAGCTGGAACGTTGGAAATTCTGATGAGTTAAGTGTTATTGGTTATTTATCTATTGTTTCTAACCCTGAGTGTGGTCCAATGCCACCTGAGATGCAAGGGTGGATTAGCTTGCTCGGCAAGATTTCATTCTTAGAAGTACTAAGAATATGATGGGACATACCTGTGAGCTTGGTGTAAGCTGAAACTGTGAGTAGAAGGTTGGACCAGGTGGCTTCCACAGACCACTTTTAACCTAAATTGTTCTATGACAGCTGGCCAGAGCTTGTTGACTGATCTGCTAGAACAGATCCATGATGCAGATCTAAACATTTTTAAAATGGTGCTGACAAGAATGCAGAAAATGACTTCATCAAAAGTTTATCCTATGAGATTTGCATGTATGGGTTGGGTAGCACAAAAAATTGATCTTTGGAAAGTAGGCATTCACTATGGGTGCAGCAGTTTATAATTTTCTGAACACCTTGATGTTTAGGAACGAAAAAGATAGAAGAAAATTTATAACGTGGAATTTCCCCTTGCATCTTGCATCATCATGACATCTGGTGTTATTCTTTCTGGTGCTTGGTACTGTTTTAGGCTGCTTGGAGCTCTTTGTGATTCTGCTGTAATTTTCTCCAAAATGCTTTGTGTAGACCTCAATACCTGTTAGACTGCAAAAGTGGGAGAAACCTACTAAGAACTGACAGCAGTTGTATAGTAAACTAGTGGAAGTTGCCTAAAATTAGTAAGTGGATATTTACTGAATGAGAAAATGTGTACCAACATCAGAATGTTTTCTGGAATTTTGATTGCTTATATTGCAAAGTAAAATATTTGTTTATCTTTCAAAAACTGTCTTCCATAAAAAAAGGTTCATTTTAAAATATGCAGTGATTCTTTAAGTTGTATATAAAGTGAAAAGGTTCTTTTATTATACAATGAACCTAACAGATGTATTGCATTCTGGGTTTTGTTTGATTGGTTGCTTTTTCCCCATTTGCACTGTGATTTTAAAGCAGCCTTTCCAGCTTTTCTGTTTGCTTCTCCCGGAGGACAAGATCAACTTTCCAATTTTGAGTTCCACAGTGCCTAAAGTCTTCTTGAGCTTAAAGAAAACAATTTATTGTCTACTGAATTAATGTCAGGACATTCTTCTATAAAATTCTCTCAAAAGGGAGTCTTTGCTTGAAAATTCTGTTTGCTGTACCAGTGATTAATCCTGGGCCATACAGTAGAGACTCTTTGACTGCCTTGTCTCAGAACCCAAGATCAGGCTGATCTCTTGGCTGGAACTCTGCCCCTAAAGATTTGGCTTTTATGTCAAAATTTGCTGCAATCTTTTTTTTCATGTCGTTTGCACCCTGTGATTAAAACCGAAAGAAACCAACACCTTTCATGTTTTACTTTTACTTGTAGTACTTTCCTAATGGTTTATAATCCATAGGTAAATGAGAATCATAAAAAAAAAAAAAAGGACTTTGAAAAACATTTTATTGTCAGAAATTGAACTAGTTTTGACTGTTAACGTCACAGTTAGTATCTATTGCTTACAGATAATTGGGCAAAATATCAAATGTTTGCAATGGTCCTACAAATTTCCAGGGGATTTAACATCTGGCAGGCATTTTAGGAGCTCTGATTTTCAAATGGTTGTTTGCTTTATTTTTGTTGTTGTGTGTTCATTGACCACTCAGGACAAAGGAGTGAGTCCTGGCTGCTGCATTATTTGCAATATGAATGCCTCTACAACTCCTAAGAGGCTTGTACGTGACTCATATGACTTGACTCTTTTTTAGGATAAAGTTTCCTAAAGTGCTTCAAGGATTATCTAGAGAGTTTAGATGATGTCAGTGTTGCTCTTGTGCATCATATTGTAGTTTTTCAAATAATATCTTAAAAAAAAATCCTTCTTTGTTAGAACTCATGTTCATGCACTACCCAGTTGCAAGCTATCTATATTAAGCACTGCTGAAACACATCTTCTATAATTCCAAAATTGTGTGCATATTATATTGTATTATATTCAGCTTTATAACGCCTTCACCTAATTTTTAAATGTAATCTTTCAATAATTCTGTCACTCAGTTGTCTAACAAGTTGTTCACAGCATAATGAAGTTTATTCTTAGACAGTGAAAGACAGAACAGCCACCTCCACTGGGAGTATGCCTGCTTTTTTTTTGAGAATAATTTTTGTTAGGAAAGAATGTACCTGAAGGTTGATGCCTTGGGAAGCTTATTCTGAAAGTGGTATTTTGGAAACACAGCAGAGGGATATATGAGAGAGAGTTATGGTTAATGGAGTACTGTGGTAAGGAGGATGAGAAACATTCAGGGCACTGCTGAGCCAGCTAGCAGGGAGGAAAGAGTTGTTTTAGCAGCACTGGAAAGATGAAGCTAGAGCATTAATGAACTTATGGCTTTGACGCAGAAGAAAAAGAGAAAATAGATGATCCCTGCCTTGGAGATGAGAACAGTAACAGGGATAAGAGGCTGAAGGAAGATGAGTTAAACTGAGAGCGACTTTAAGAATCATTCCCAGGGACGGGGGAGCTGAACCCATGCAAGAAGATGAGGTTGAATATCTTACATACTTACAGTCTTACAGTACAGTAAGAATGCCTTAAACAAAGCTTTAAGCCCTGCTTCACATCAAGGCAAAGAAAGGATGAAATGTTAGGAAAGATATAAAGAAATGCCACATCGATAGCAAAGGAAACCACTGTTGAAACTAGGATAGTAGAACAGTCAGTCAAAAGCACATGCAGAAATGGACTAAAATTAAATAGTCTAAGAAAAGAAATTTGATTCTTCCTTATACTGCTGACACATTGCCTTTGCACTCATTTCATAATTAATATCACAGTAGCAAATGTATGGGAGAGGACATGCAAAAAATTCTAGGCTATTCACTCTTACATGTAAAACAACTTTTAGACTCTGTAGCCCTTAAGGTAATGTGAATTCAAATGGTTGAATTGAAGCAACTCTACAGCAGCACCAAATTGAAGGTTAGCAGTCAGGAAAATCTGAAGACTTTTTTATGGAATTCATTCAATTTTGACCTAAACTGACTGGAAAACTCAGTTCAGGTGAGTACAGAAATGTGAAATACTTGAAGCAGTGTGCAAGTTGTGAACACTGATTATTTTCCCCAAAGCCTGTTTGCATTTCTAGCACATTTTTGTCTGCTTGTTCTACTTCCATTTGATAGGAATATCAAATGAGGCATTACTGTAGTTGCAACTGTATGAAATGCACTGTGTTCATTTGTCATGCTGCATTAAACTGTAAAGGCATTAATGACCAATACAGGGAATGGTGTCATTAAACAGAGGCTTAAATAGACAGAGCTCAGATCATTAATGAAGCCAGTAGATAGGAGATATAAACTTAGGGGACAAATTACCACTGTGCCCAATTTATTACTGTATAAAAGTCCACGAGATGTGGGAATAGTGTCGAAAATCAGTAGGGATGTATTTCCTGTCTTGTTTGAAATTAGGTGGTATTTGTTAAACAGAATAACTCCATTACAGGTTTTAGGTGTTCCCTTCCATTATCAGTTCCATGGGAACTGGGCCATATAAAGCCTTACCCCCTAAAATGTAGTGCTGTTTTTTCAGGCTGTATGACCTCAAGATACCTGTTTATGTAGCTTTGTTGATGCTACAGTATAGATATACTGTCTCAGTGGTTAACTGGATAGCTCTATACAACCAGTTTATAGTCTCTTTTACAACGTACCTGTTTATACTCTGTATAATCTGTTGCTTAGCTTATCACTGATGCACAGTCCTTAAGTAAAATGAGCTGTGTAGTTTTATGTGAAGAGATGGATTATGTTTTTCAAAAGCACTTCAGTTCTGTTTCCAAAGAAGGTGCTGGCAGCACTAGGTATTGCACAACTGCATCTTATGTGGCATCTTTGTGCCAAACAGATATTACGGAGTGAATGGTGGTGACCCAAGGTACGTTTTAAGACTCTTATTTCTATCTCAGAATATGTTTCACTTTGCTTATGTTGCTTGGGTCAAAGGTCTGGGCAAGTAAATACATCTCAACCTCAGACAAGAATGAGACACAGCAGCTGGGCTCAGGAGAAGTGGAATAGGGAAGAGCCAATTCCCTGATGTAAATAATAAGGAAATAAGGATCTTTAGTCAAAGGTAAGGGCTAGCTCTGTCAGCAGAAGGGGACTGTGAGGCATTAGTAAATTCTGCTCCAGGGGACCAGGCTTTTTAGAAATGTTTAGCTGGTGCATGAATGCATATATGCACCATCCAGTGCTGAATGCTGAAGAGGACCAGTTTTAGAGATGTGAGCTAGATACCTATTTATCTGTGTAGCTCTGTTGCATCCTGCTATTTCAGTCTCACTTCTGGTACCTGCATAATGCTTTATTGTGGCCAGTATCAAATGCACTTTGGCAAGGGAGCAGAGGACATTTGCCAACTGGGCTTGTGATAACACCAAAATTAAGAGACGGGAAAGAGATTAGCATGCAGCCAGCACACTCTAATGGTACAGAGCACCCGGCTGCCATACTGTTACCTGGGGAGCAGCAAAGTTTTGAAATCTTTTGGGTCTGGAGATCCAGTGGCTAGTGTGGGCAATTTAACCACATAACACTCCAGAGCTGGTCATAGCAAAGTCTGTGAACATCCTGGCATTGAAGCTAATGTACCTTGAGTGCCTACTTCTCTTAAGTTCTCCGGAAAGTGCCTGGATGGGTATACACAGAGAGGTTGTGGAGGGTAAGGTGGAATCTTTCTTTTTGCTTTCTAAATCATTTTTGTTTGTGGATAAGCGTTCACCAGCCCTGTAATGATCCTTCCAGAGGGCAGGTGAAGTAAAATTAACAGTACTTTTCCTTCACAAAGCCTGCTACTTCAATATGTCTTCATCTGCTATTTGTTGGCATGGAAACACGATGCTGAGGCAGAGGCCAGTGTTTCCAGCAAGACCCCCACCCCTTCTCCCTGTCTCCAGCTGATCTGTTGTCTGCAGCTGAATCCTAATTGGAAACTGAGCACAAATTGGGGCTGTGTCCAGGGATGAAAAGAAGAGAGACTTTGAACTTTGTAATAATGAATACAGCGGGTTGCAAGGAAAGACCAGGGGCTAGTGGAGGAAGCAGCAATCTGAAAAGTGGAATACTATCTGATTTTCTCAGTTAAAATTACTCAGCTTCATCAGCAGCAGATTCTGCCTGGTTTCCATACTATTATCGCAGTGGTGCAAATTGAGCAACACTTGCTTTCAGTCTGCTCACGTGATTGTGCTTATATTATGATCAGACTAAGAATTAACCTCTGCCTCTTTGTTCCCAGCATACGCTGGTGCGTTTATACTTTTTTGTGACATATGAGTCAGAAGTTTTTAGGAATGATGTTGATATGATCTTATTGTATTTATTAACTCAATTTATTTTCCTAAATATCTTTATCACATCAACTTGTAGAAATTTTTGTCAATGCTAGTTTCTGCTCTAAGTGATTAAGCAAAGCTACTACTAAAACTACCTCCATACTCATGAATAAGATAAACCTGTTTCTAGGTACTTTACTGCCTCATAAGCCCAGAATAATAAATGAGATAAAAATGGTTAAGTACATATTAAAGATTTCTCTTCCCCATAATATTTCAACTTTGTTGCTCTTTGACCTGCTGCATTATCATTATTTTCCTGTGAAATAGTAGAGAAGAAAGGGTGAATAAAATCACTTTGTTCTGCTTCTCTGGTGCCTTTTTCAATGATGTAATTAGCACGAGATCTTTAGCACCCTTACCTGAAATGGTTGACCAAATAGTATCAGCACATCCTTGTATAAATACTTCATCACAGGGTTTCATTTAATGGGAAAACTCAAACGGCATATCACACGTCTCCTGCACGTTTGACACAAATCCACAAAACTGATAGTCATAGCTTCAAAGTATCCCACAGTGGCACAAATAGCCTCTCATTCTGGTGGAATATTGTTTTAACATGACAAACTGTATTTGAGAAATAATATGATTACCCATGGATAATGCTCTTGGCCTCATTGTGGTGATTAAATAGATGCTCGGTTTGCAGCGACTTCTGCAGCCCTCTGTTAAGCGTGACCTTTTCTCCTGGTTGCAATGCACCATAGCACATTAGCATGTGTTCTGCTCATTACAGCAAGAGGTGATTGCTGCCCTGAAAAATGTCAGATATTCCACTTAGTACATGATCCGCTTTTCTCTTCCCTTGGCCTTAACCTACTGTCACTGAATATCCTCAACAAATGCTGAAGACAGTTGGCAATATCATAGAAAAATTGATCTCAGCATCTGGCACAATGTGTTTAGCACAAGATAGCACTTTAAGAGCGAGTCTTGTGCCTCTCTTACTCTATTTTTCTCCCTTTTTCTTACGTAAATATTTCTGTGTTTAATTCTTAATTTTCCATATAGTTCGAGGAGCATAATGCTAAGGTGCCATAACTAAGGTTCAGAATGAGTTTGGCATATAAAGCAGTAATAAAAGGACTATATGTATGCAGAAAAAGTGAAGTCTAAAAGGACAAGTCTTGCTTTACAGCTTAAAGCCCATTTCTTGAGTGTTCTAGCAAGACTTTTTTTTCTCTTTGGTGGTATGTGGCTTTGTCATGACAGAGAAATGGTATGACCACACCACAAGTAACACTGGAGATTGAAATCTGATCTTGTTACCCTGAAATTAAATATGGATTAACTTCATTAGTCGCAGTGGAGATATTTGAAGCCAACACTGTTACAAATTTTATTTCATCAGAATCTCATTATAGAGAGATGCAGTACTCTGCAAATTAAAAAGACAATATTGTTGGCGTGGCTGGGACGATAGGAGATAGGACAGTGCTACCTACCTCAGCCCTTTCTGCTCATGGTGAGGCTCTTCACACTACCATATCCCAAGTTTACAGGACTATTTTCCCACGACATATATATAGCCTTACTAAAGGGCAATTGCCATTGCTACTGCACACTGCAAGAAGTGTTGGATCAGATGCTGTGTTCTGCATCTCCTTATAAGAGAAACTGGAAATGAATGCACTACTCTAGATCTGATGGAAGAGCTGGTATAGGATAACAAAGGATACGTCTCTTAAGAAGTGAAGAGTGTGTAAAAGGGTCCAGTGATTTTATGAGAACCAAGCAGGTTTCTCAAATGAATACTGTTTTACCTCCAATCCTACCACAAAAGCTCTTCTAAGAATGCTACTGAAGTGTGGCCAATATATTAGTGAGGCATTAGTTTATCTCCCATGGAAATGCTGGCTGGCTGAGCTAATACAGCAACTGGCAAGCTTATCCTTGAAATCCTAATGCTTTCAGACTTTGTGCAACCTTTTTCTGGGGAATTGAAGGTGCCATGCAGTTGGCGTGTATATGAGAGACTCTTGCTTCTCTGCAGCACTCGCTGCTGTTCTGTACAAGTTAAGCATCCTTTGCAGAACCAGCATAAAAGAGGGATCTTGTAACTCTGTTTTTATTTTCTTTTCACATGAGGTAAAACATTGAATTCACTGTCTATGGATTTGGGGTCTGATTCTGATTTTGCACCAGGATTAAATTAATCAAAATTGAGTTTAAATTTAATTAAATTAATTAAAATGAATTGAAATTAATTTTGCTGATTTAAATTAGCTTCTAGTAATGTAATAAATACGTAATTAGGTAAGGGATGGAATTCTATGTTAGAGCATGGATTTTAGTCTGATCTTACTTAACAGCAAAGCTCCTTCTTTCTGTCTATGTAAATAATTCTGCTGATTTCAGTGTAAGATCAGAAATAGTTGGTAATTTGACCTTTTGAATCTGTTCTAATTGGCTTCCTGCTGCTAAGCAAACTATCCTCTCAGTGTATTCTTTCATTTGGAGAGGCTTATGTCACTTCACTGAAAATAGAGGTCATATCCTCAGTTTGTGTATATTATCCCGTTCCCTTCGAGTTAATAGTTATGTCTGTTTTTTGACCTGGGAGCATATCCCACGTTGTCTAATAAACATGTTGCATATATGGAAACAGATAAAAGCAACTAAGTGAAAAGAGACGGTTTCAATATGTAATCAAGTAGATATGCTCAGTTTCTGTTAAAATCTCCAGCATGATCTTTAGCACCACATTATTCACTTCAGCGTTTGTTCTCAAGCATCAGGGCTTCTGCTTTAGCGAAGTGTTAATGCTTGATCAAGCCTTGAAGCTTAAAGGTTTTAAACATAACCCTGAAAACATCTTCAGCTAAGAGGTGAATCAGAAACTTTGATACTCCAGTGTATCATCTATGCAGAAGAGAGAATCTTTTAAGATGCACTATGCATGCCAACACTCCTTATAATCCCTGCAAGGTGCAAGAAGTTGGGATTTCTTGATATTAAATTATTTTTTTCTTAAAAAATAGGGTGAATAGAGAGCTTAGAAATAAAAAGTGAATTACTGTATTTTTGATGCAGTGGAGCTCTGAAGAATGAGCTGTTTACTGAAGCAATGGATACTTGAGAACAGTTAAGTTAATATTACCTCCTTCTGTTAATCTTTCAACATTTCAGTTAATCCTTCAACATATTTTGCATATTTAATTGTTTGAAAAACATGCCTTTGCAACAAATGACTGAAAACAAAATAAAAATAAAAACGCTCTGAGAACTAATCATTTCCCCAGTCCTGCAATAACCCCCCTAGTTATTGTCTGGACAGCTAGTATCATATTTTGTTGCATAATGAAGGTTTTCCCTGTCACTGCTATGAGGTCTCTCCAGAGCCTTCTCTTCTCCAGCCTGAACAACCCCAAGCTTTTCTTCATAGGAGAGGTGCTCCAGCCCTCTGATCATCCTTGCGGCTCTCCTCTGGACTCACTCCAACAGGTTCATGTCCTTCTTATGTTGGGAGCCCCAGAACTGAACACAGTACTTTAGGTGGGGGTCTAGGTTTGCACGCCACATCTCTGTCAAGGTTGTTTGCTGTTCCTCCTGAAAGCTATCAGCAATTAATTTTGTTCTTTTCACAGAATCACAGAATGGATGAGGTTGGAAGGGACCCCTGAAGATCATCTAGACCAACCCCCCTGCCAAGGTAAATCACATGACAGGATGGTGATGCTTGCCGTAAATTTTTATCTATGATATTTAGCTTGGGACGTCAGACTGTTCTGATGCCCTAACTAATTTCCAGAAATTTTCCAATCAGAAAATCGGGTATGATGACTAGAAGGCATTGGGAAATCTGACTCCTGACCCAAACTAGTTCATTTCAGCAACCACAACTCTTTCATTTATTTGCATCACATTATTAAATCAGGGCTGTAAAAAGGAATGTTGTTGAAAACTTATAGGGAACTTTTGGACACTAGCTGTTTGCTATGTACCAGACTGGAGTCTGTGAGTTGAATCAAAGTTGTGTTTTTTTTTTGTCCTTGAGGAAGTCACTGAACCTCTCCTTGCTTCAGTTGCAAGGATTAGTTCATTCTTGTTTGAAAAATACTTCGAGATTCTCATCTGGATGGAGTCATAAAAGTGCAAATTATAAACAGTGCACCACAGTATATGGCTCAGCAAACTAAAGAAGCACTGAGAAAAATATACAGCTGAACACTATCCAGGTATTGCTAAATCATCTTTAAGTCCCTAGGGATTGTACTGCTGAAGTGTAAAAGTCTTTTTTCTTTGAAATACATTGAAAAAAAATGAATAAATTGTTTACTTGCAAGATGAGTGTCACTTCGAAAGTCTTCATACCCGCATTTTAAGTATTGCAAGTGAAATGTGGTGCTACATTATTCACGTACGACTTATCACATGTTTTTCCAGAAACACTGCAAAAAAAATAATTGTTTAACATATTGTTTGAAAAGTTTCCACATCCTGGGTTAAAAGTCTGAAAAGGCATCTTACTTGAATAGGAAAGTCTACAAATACAATTATATGTCATTCCTTCTCATTCCTTTTGCTATGCTTGTGTGAATGGAACAAATCTGTTGATTCCTGACACATGGTTAGTTTAAAAAATGTGATAGACCAAATGTCAAAATCTTTCTAAATGCCCCCTCCCTCCTTTTCAGATCTTTATATTTCATTACTGTCTTTTACCTAGCCCTCTTTTTTCCTGATCTGAAAAGAAATATTAAATTCAGAAAACTTCTGTACTTTTCAGCAAGATTTAAGCAACTTAAATATATAGTTGGAAAGGTATTGACAGTCTGCAAAGAATAGCATTTAGAGGAATGTTCCTTTTAGCATTAGCAGTATATTTGTGAGCAGATTGTGGTTTACTCAGATAGGGTTTTGAGTTTTTTCAACAAGTGTTTTTGAATGTTTACACTATTGATTGACAATGAATATTCAACGTTTAAGCTCTGTGCCTACGAGCTCTGTGCCTACAGGCTATCGATCAGAAGCATTTCATAATGGTTTTTCTACTCCTTGATTAGATAAACATGCAGGCACTCTGGCACAAATAATTGTGTGGGTGAAACTGAGGCTTATTTGCCAGGAACACTCTTTCTTGGGTTTTAAAAGTTTGTCCAAAAACTTAGGTCAGAAAAAAAAGGTGAATCAAACATTTTCTTATAACCAACCCAAAGGCCTCGAGCAGGGTTGAGAAAATACTTAAAATGTTCAGATTAATAGTTGCAGACATGCTTCTTTTAGTGTTTTCCTAACTGTATTAAAAGCAGAGCAGATGACAGAATATGTAGATCTAAGTAACCACATCTGTAAATAGCAGTAGTATTAAAGATTACCGCCTACTTGGAGAGAAGCATTTCTGTAGCTCCTAATCCTTCAGCTGAATCTGCAGAAACTCTGTTGGGTTTGACCATAACGATGCTAGCAGCGATATGGTTTGCACTGCCTCCTCCATGACAGGGCCCTTGAGTAGCATGTCTAGTGCCTCTAGGCAGCAAGCTAATACGCATCTGAAAAAGGGATATAGCTTTAGTTTCCAACAAAAGCATTGCAATCAGTGTCTTGCTGAGGACTGGGAAAACTATTAGCTTAGGTCTCCTTAGAGCAAGAAATGCTGCACTGTTCCTTATGGTCTGTGAAAGCCCCTGGTAAAAAGTAAAGAATATGAGAGGTAATGAAAACATTGTTCAGACTCTGATTTGGCTCCTTTAAACTTTTCAGCTTTATGTCATAAACTCAGTTTGGTTCATGCAGGGGGTCAGGAAGAAGAGCAAGAATTGTGCTATTGAGCCATCTGGGAAATATCAAGCTGTCAGGCTCTGACTGTGGAAACCAGTGGAGCCGCTGAAGTCAGGTAGCATGAGACAGTGTCTCTTCTCCATGACATTGACTAAATTTGATTGCAGCTACATGGAGAAGCTGAGGCTCAGGCCTCACTGAGAAAATGAGAAAGGTAGATATCAATAGAAGACCTCTCACATTCTTTAGCACAACATTGTTAGAGTCAGAAGGAAGGTCAGCTGACTTCACCCTAGCCCAGGTTTTATCCACTGTGTCTGTGCATGTTCTCTCTGTACATCTTTACCAGAGCTCATAAAGTGGCTTGTACCAGGAGCAATGCAAACTGAATTATTTATTGCACTTAATGTAAATCTTCTTAAATGTTTGGGAACTGTGAGAGTATTTGTTCATACTTACTTGCCAAAGGCTGAAGTTTGCAAATAATGTGATATTCTTTGAAGTCTTTCTTTTCACAGTGAAGTGAAAACAAGGATCCGTTGAAACCAAATGAGAATTTTGCTCCTGAAATTGGCAGACCTAGGGCACAAAGCATGGATTAGTTTTCCAGATTGTGCTGCTGAAAATTTTCATACTGGTAGATAACTAAATAATGAATGACAAACAATACAGTTTTCTTGCATAAAGTTTTCATACATCCATTTTTTTCTTTTCTGGTGTTCCGAGCAGTCCAGCTGACTACTATGATACCCCTTCTATTGATTTGCTTCCTCTAACATTCAGTAGTGGTCACAATGTCCACAGTGGATTTGTCTGTTGGCAGGGACCATCATTTTGAGGCTATTTGGAATAGGGCTATCAATATTGGCACTGTAAGAAAAAACCAGGTGAATAGGATGCTGTAGCGAGCAGTGAGTGAGCAGGCTGATGTATCTGGACAAACTGAGCTGCCTTGCAGAATAACAAGCAGATGGGTAGAATACCTTTACTACACATGAATCACTGCTACAGTGGTTCCCTTTCATTTATTTGGCTATGTTTTCTCTCAAGCACATCTGTGCTACAGCCATTTTTCACCTCTGTTTATTTGCCAGTATAAGGCATATAATACCATATTTCTCTTGCTCAAACAGAAAATAACACTGAAAACCTTTCTTTCATGTAGCAGAATATACAGAGTGCTTTGAAGGTCCTTCAGTGAGACAGTTGTAGTGATCTAAGATTTCAAGGCACAACGAGCACTCAAGGACATAGGTTGAAATTCTGGTCTTGGCCTTGAGCTGTGCTTTTACCTGCTCTCGTAGGCTGTTTTTTGTTTCCTTCTAGTTTTGAAGTTGCTGATATAAGATAACCATGCCTTCCACAGTCTCTCTTAGTTCCAAACTTTGCCAGACTTGCCACAGAGAAGGAAGTACAGGCAATACTAAAAAAAAAGAAAAAAGGAAAAAGTGAGATTATAATATTTCCATGAGGCAGTAGACCATTGCGGAAACCAGAATCATGTTTGCATGCATTTGCCTTGATCACACTTTCATAGAATCATAGAATTTACTTAGTTTGCATCACTCTTGCTGTAGTTCAGCTGTGTATTTCTTCTGTCACAGTGTAGACCATGTAGGTATGCAGTCATGACCAGTTTTGGATTACTGGGAGGGGTTTCTCATAGCCTCTGGACCCTCTCTGCTAGCCACAAAGGGTCACAAATGGAGGCAAATCAGTTCTAAAAAATCTAGGCTAGATCATTAAAATCTGGCAACTACATGCATCACTATACAGTTAATGGGAGGTTTGGAAAAGGCTTTTTCTTGAATCCAAGGGTGATTATTTTTCCTCTGATTTGTAAATAAGCTTGCATATTGCTCTGACTTGCAACACAGCTATTCCTGGTTCTCATTTGTTACATCTCATCATATCTTCCACTTTGTTTTACATCTCTTGTACTTTTTACTTTATCCTGAATGCAATTAAAGTGCTTCTGGCATGCATTTGTGTATCATGATTGATATATTTCAAAGTAGGCTTATTTCTCATCTTCTCATTTTCGCATTGCTTCTTAGAATCTTTCTATTTTATTTTATTTTTTATTTTATTTTTTATTTTATTTTATTTTATTTTATTTTATTTTATTTTATTTTATTTTATTTTATTTTATTTTATTTTATTTTATTTTTTATTTTATTTTATTTTATTTTATTTTATTTTATTTTATTATTATTATTTTTTCTTCCTATGGAAAGAGAACGTTAGGCCCAATTCCTAAAGGATGTAACCCAGATACCAAGGGCACACATTTATCTGCTGTTTGTCTACACAAAACTATAATCCTAAATATAAATACTCATCTGTTAGTTATTTTCATGCAAAAAAGACGGTGGATGCATCCACCATCCACAAAGCTCATTTTTTTTCCCAGTTGCTTTGGGGAAGAGCTCTGTGATGCTCTGTAGACTGGAAAAAGAACAATACATTATTTTTGTCAACGAGAACAATAACAGATGGAAAAACTTAATTCATTTATACTGATTATATTACTGATTTTATATATTGATTATTGTACTGATTTAATATCTTCAATTTGGGATCGTTTTGGCCTGGAAGTCTACATCTTTTTGGGGGGGTGCTTTGGCAAAAGTTCTGTTGTTTTGGGAGGCTAGGATAACCACAACACCAGGACTTGAAAAGGTCAACAATTTCCACAGATTCAATCGTTCTCACTTTTCTTCATCTTTTCCTAGAGAAAATTACTTCTTGAAAATATTCTTGACACATATTTCTGTTGTGCTCAGGTTATGATGTAGAGCACCGATTTCATTAACTTATTATGGCTATACCTGAAAACTAAGCCACAGCTTGAGATGATTATTCTGAAAAACCTCCGGCTCATAATCTAGATTCATACTGATTACACACTGAAGTTTAAAGACTATTTTGTCTTTGTTGCACTGGAGGCCTAGGACCAAGTTAAATGCCTTCTAAACTCAGTGGTAAAGCTTCTTTAGGCTGTACATTCAGTCTCATATCTATATAACTAAGCCTGTGAGAGCCATGATGAAAGGGACAGGTCTGTGTGAGAGAACATGGGAACTGCCAAATTATAAATGAATAAATTACAGCAGTACTTTATTACAGCCACAACATAAGAGAACAAGACCACCTTGTAAGACAACTGTAATGTTTGATACAGGTAATGAAGCACCAAAGCCACAGCAGGGTTTGATTACTTAAAGGAAATCAATTAAACAATTTGCAAGGACTGCTAATGACAACTTGCTGTGGGAAAGCACTCAAAGCAGAGTCCCAGTACCAAATGAACTGCAGTCAGACTGTGTGTAGACAGTTGGTGAGCAAGAAAAATATTTAAATTGTCTCAGTAGATTATTTGCTCAGCTTTTAAACAATGTGAAAATTACAGGATTATAAAAATGTTTTGTGGATTAACTGAGGACATCCTGAAACTCTCTAGTCATGTCTATTTTTGGTTGGAAAAGGTATATCTCTGTTTTGCTGCTAATAATGATTGCTCTTTTCGCATGGAGAATTTCTTAAAAAGCTTTCAACTCTCATGTCAGGGAGCATTGAAATCAACATGGGATTCACAAAGTACCTGTTCTGTTGAAACCAGCTATTACCTTTGCTTCAGTGTCTTATCTTCTAAAAGAGGTGATCTGAAATAAGGTGCATATACCATAGAGATTTTTGGTGGTACATGCATTTTCAAAGTTTTAATTGTTTCTTCTTTCTTTATCTTCTTCAATTTCTCCTTTCAAGAGACAGACAGTTTAAGCAGGGTTTGTTTATCTTTCTTGGGTTTAAATGAAAGCTAGAGACTGCATGTTGAAACACATGCTTGTAATAATGAAGTAAAAATATCAAGACATTGGAAAATGCTAAAAGAATACCTTGTGATATTTATTCAATATATCACACATACTTGAATTTGACTTGGTTTTCCAAGGTACCACTGCACCAACACGTTCATGTATTGGTGGAAGTGTCACTGCAAGGAGGCACCTTGGATCTCCATGACATTGAAGGACTGAACATGTCCCTTCCCCAGACATGGCTAGGAATGGCTAGATGTTTCTTTACCAAATCTTGCACACAGAAAACTACTGATTTGCCTCCCAGAGCCTTTCTTCATCCTCTGTGATACTATACGGTTACTTGTCCCACCACCCAGAATGGTAAGAGTAGTGATAATGCTTTTTTTCTTCCTGCCTGTGTCAGGCTCCAATCTTGCTGATCCTTCTTTTGCTTTCCTCTGAAGAGCTAGACCTCTGTCTGTATCAGCCAGGAAACGGAGCCCAGATAACTGCCCTCATCCTCTTTTGATTGCTGCAAGCTCTCTCTTGATTTTCTCAGTACCTTCCCCATGCTCTTCCCATCCAGTGACAATGTGGCACTGAAGTTTTTCCCCCCTTCTGTTGCCATGCCACAGTGTTTCAAATCTTACTCTTTTCTTGCAGTCCTGTGTAAGTCCATATTTGCCCACATCTCCAACCTGGTTAATTGTAAAGTAATCCTTGCTCTACTGCACTTTTCCCCACTCATACATAAACATGCTCTGTGCCTTTTTCTACATTGTCTTATGTTTGGATAACATCATTTTAGGTCGTTTGATAAGTCATTGCACTTTTCTCATTGATATTCCTTCTTAACACTTACCTTTTCCACAAAGCCAAGCATATGTGAGCCTGTACAAATAAAACCCTCATTTCTAGTTGAACCTGTGTGTGCTTGCTTGAAGGCAGAAGCTGAATGATCTTTTCAGTTTAGGTCTTCTCTCTTACTCCTACTAACTGCATCCCCTTGAAAAGCAGGCAGTGAGCTCTTTGGGGCAATGCTTGTGACACACATGAAAACCGTAGTGTATCTGGCAAGTAAGATTTTGCAAGCATAAAACTGTTTATTTGAAAACGAAGTAAATGAAGTGGAGAAGAAAGCAGCTGAGTGTATCGTATAACTGGCACAATAAAGAGGTTCTTTGGGAGTACTGAATCTGTATTGACACCATTTGCGCAATAACCATGTGATTGTTTTCTGTTGAGAAAGACCTTCTTTACCTGGGTAATGTTTTGGCATTAGCCATGTGATTTGGTATGCACACTCCCAAACAATCCTATTTTTAATGTGCTGGATTCAACAGGACATTTCTAACTTAGCTCTGTTGTTATTACACTGATTAGACACAGCACTGAGAGGCAGCCTGTTGTGGGATTGAACATGGTTTGGAGGAAATTCAAACAGAGATGCTTGTGGGATGACTTAAAAAAACAAATAAAATATTCTGAAAGAGAAACAACAAAATGCCATATTCCAGCTGTGAACATTTGTGGTATTCATATGATTCAGTAGGGATTAGAGGCTATGTGATATTGGGTTGGAAAGTAGGCAGTGGCATGTTTAACAAATAGCTAGCCCTAAGACTCTCTGCATGCATTAGTGAAAAGTAATGGTATTGGTCTGGCGACATCTGTTGATAGTTTTTCATTTCATTAAGCCTTGATTCCATCCATTCCCATAATAAATGCATGTTAACTTCTGCTTGATTCCATGTGTGCTTGGGTAGGAGAATGCAGGAAACTCTCTTTGACTTATTCCCTTTTCCCCCTTCTGCACCTGGGTTGGTGCAACCCTGGATATATCTACAGACTGGGAGATGAGCAGCTCTGCAGCAAGAGACCTGAGGGTTCTGGTTGACAGCAAGTCACCTGTATTCACCTGTAGTTTCTAGGCCAGCTGATGAGATGTAGGAGAGACTAACTCAAGCTATTTGTGATTCTTCCATCTGTCAGGCATGTTTTCTGACATTTTGTGAGCCATTTGTCTCAGCATAGCCCTGTATGAACTCTCTATGGTTGGTCTTTGCAATAACAATATGTACTCATTTTGCTGTAATAGTTTTTTTTGTTTTAATTATTATTTATTTAATTGAGATAATTAATTTCAGATAGTTGCTTTGTGGCAAAGTCCTAGATGGAGTCAAGTGGTCCTTACCTTGACATAGCTTGGTGAAATTAATGTCCTTTTAACTATGGCTGACCTCAGCCAGATATATTAAGATGGTATCTACATAGCTGATTTTCTTACAAAATGTTCTAGCTAAATCAGGTTAGTTGTTTTGCTGTCAAATAGCCATTTTTTTCTTTCTTTTTTTTTTTTTGGCAATGAAAATATAAACTCAATGTACTTGACAGTAGAAAAACTCCATCAGATGGAGTGAGGGTGGTGAAGGTAGAAGCTCATGTTCTTATGAAGTAACCCATTTGCCCACCAAAAAAAACACTGATTTTTTTTTTCTTTATCCATAGTTGATTCTGGTTTTGTGAATATATATATATATATATGTATATATATTTATGATTTCTGTTTCTGTATAGATTTGTTGGGAAATCCTAGCAGGTGTTGTGCAATGGAACAGAGCCTTTCTGGATTATTTGATTCATGATTCTGGAGAATTTACACACCAAGGATTTGTTTACAGACATTTGCATGTCATCTTTACTACCTCCTGAAAAAAAGTCTAAAAAAAATCCTTTCTGTATCTGTAGATGTTGAAATTTCATATACTAAGTTTTATCCTCCTTGAAGAAGAAATTCCTTTTTTTTTCCTTCTGCATTGGTACAATACTTACTAAATTCCCTTTTTTCTTCTGCATTGCTACAACACCTACAACAGTAATCTGCTGATAAGTGTAGGACATCAGCTCTGGTGATGGCATGATCTGCATCAGAGTGAGGGATTGGAGTGTGAGGTTCACGATGCTTGGGTGGGGCCAGGAGAAGCAGTGGGTTGTTTAAACGTGGTGTAATGACCATTAACATTTTTGTTGTTGTTCTTGTTGTTTTTGTTTGTTTTCCTCTGGAAAAGAGCTGAAATAAGGAGAGATTAAATGATGTGCACAAGGTCATGTCAGGATCCTGTTACAGAGTCAAGAACTGAGTACAACTCTTCACGTCTCATGTATCTGAATGAAAGACTTCTTTTATTTGGTTATG
This sequence comes from Anser brachyrhynchus, assembly GCF_964034855.1. Taxonomy (NCBI): domain Eukaryota; kingdom Metazoa; phylum Chordata; class Aves; order Anseriformes; family Anatidae; genus Anser; species Anser brachyrhynchus. The sequence continues at coordinate 19,200,722 of NC_137696.1, forward strand.
AGATCTTCTTTTGATCATGTATATGATGTCATTTCAGTCATAGCAGAAGGTTATGTGATGGCCACTGAACTGAATGTTTCACTTTTATAGTTCTTGCTCACTGTTTGTATGGGAATTAACTTTCTTAATTCCTCTTCTCCTTTCCATGTTGTTTCCTGTACCTAAATTGTACCCAATTGTGCAATGAAATTACACATTTAGAGAAGCTGAGAAAGGAGGAAAAATTTTGCAAAACTGCTTCCCCAAGAATGAATAATACTTCATGTATGTTTAAAAAAACACAACAACAACAAAGCGCACAACCAATGAAACAAAAATAAAACCAACTGAACAAAACTTTTTCATATTAAGCAGGTACAAAATACAAAGATTGGGATTAGGGGAACATAAATTGTTTGCATAATGTAACTGCTAATGATGCTTTATTTTTAACACATGAAGTCCTTGCTGTTTCTAAACAAAGATCACATAAAGGACAGAATAAATTATCATAAAGCAAATAAAATGGAATGGAAAGTCTTGCATAACACCTAATATGAAGTCTCAAAAACATGACTTCAAACATGACATTTTAAAACAATTCAAAATAATTCATTCGGAGTTCACTCGAATTCAGTTATATGTTAAGTCATTTTTAGAAAGTCATTTCCATTTAACTACTTTTGCATATTGCAGATTGTTACCTAAGGAAAAAATGTGTAAGATTTCTTGCTGATGATCTAAAGAATGTGAGTAAGATAGCTGGCAGATGGCTTACAGATATCATTCTGAAATATCTTATACTGACAAATAGCAACGGTGTGTATAATTAGTACTTTGCAGATGGTATGCAAAATGATCTGCATTGTCTTAGTACAGAAATTTTTTTTTTTCTTTTTTATTTGACCGACTATTTTTGAGAGACAATTCTGAAAACATGGCTTGTAGTGCCATTCAGAATAGACCCAGCTGTAGCTGAGAATGTATTCCCCATCTGGTTCTCTTTGAATAGCGCTGAGGTTTTGGGGTCCTGGTTCATGTAGAGAGTGTGCTGCCACAATGTAAGTAACAATGACACATAGGTAGATTATATTAGGCTTACATAAATTTTGCAGAATTCTAAAGAGATGAGATCCAGAGGCAGGGTACAGCGGAGTCAGTTAGCTTTTATTTCTTTGAATTTAATAAATTACCAGTTATTTTCAGGCATGCAATGCATTTGCAGTCTAAAAGTTCTTTCCGGCACAAATGATTGTATTTGCGTCTTCATAATGTTGATTCTTGATGAAGTTTTTTCACCCAGATATTGGCAAAGGCAACTGGCAAAAATAGACTTCGATGGCCTCTTACTGTAATGATGCTACTACCATTTTTTGGTGTTATAATACCAGTAAAGAGCCTTCATCACTGATCAGTGCCCATTGTCTTAGGAAATAGTTCACACAAAATAATTTTCTGCTTTAAGGAATTTTCTACCTAGTGTAGATTAGAGGCTACAGGTGAGCACATCCAGCTACTAGAGAGACTGAGAGGAAACAGGAAAATGATACTTTTATTGTTTTAGTGTATGACTTTTTGCATATACCATGGCTGAGGAGAATACACGGTTTAGAGGGATGAAGACATAAGGCACAGTGGTACAACAAATTGAAAGATTCATTTGAAAAACAGAAAAACAACAACAATAGCAAATAAATGATGGCAGGAGGGGTCACAAACCGAATAGGGACTGGAAGTAGTCTTTTAACAGGTAGTAAAAGATTATAGGGAAAGTGTGCTTTATGAAGTATTTTAAAAGAGAAAGAAGAAAATTATTTTATGACTTTTGTGGTAAAGAAAGTAGTCCATAGAAGGATACAAAGTGAAAAAGCTGGTGTAGTTGAATAGATTGGCTATGAATATGATTTCAGTAAGCAAAATGGAAGTGAGATTATGGAAGTGATTTTTAGTAGCATGACAGTAGCTAGACAGGAAAGATTATAACTGAAAAATCTTATGCAAGAAAGCACTGCAGAATTTGGATGAGAGCTCAGAATTGGAGGTTAGACAGGGTTTTATCATCCTGAATAACAAGCGAAGTGGTGAGTTACAGTGATCGAAAAAAGAGGAAGGGCTTGTGGAATGGACAGGTCAGGAACTCTTTTTAGGTTTTGTTGCACTTCATGGCTATCAATCACTAAGAAGTTGGCTGAGATAATGAGTATTCGTAGGAGACAAATATGGAGTATACGCAGGTACTTGAGGTTATAGCAAGGTGAAGATATCTGCATTTCTGATTTCATGTTAACCTGGGATATGCTTTAGAAGAACTGGCTCCTTGCAAAAATGAGGGGAGTTAGATGGAGTTAGACAAATGCACTTGGTGATAATATGAGAGTAAAGAGAAAAAAAGAATAAAATAACAGAAACCAGAGAATTTGGTACCAGGAAGGGTATATATCAAACCACATGAAAATGGAGTTCTTGCTTGAATATTATGAAGCAGCCATTAGGGACTAGCTCTGCAGAGCATGTGGGCAAGAAAAGCAGAACCTAGGTAAGAAGGGGTTGAGGATGAACGGTAAAAAAGGGATTCCTGACATCCAGTAGCAGCAATGTATTGAAGGGTCTTGGAAGTGAAAGGTCAAAGAGAAATGTGACAAAAGGAAAGAGACAAATGAGGTCATGGGTATGGAAAGAGCAAACATGCTGCAATTGGAGGGGAAAAACAATAGGGGGGAGAGAGTGATTTCAAAGGGAGAAGAGCAGCAAGACTGACTCACTAGGACATGTGAAGGATTAGAGAAGAAAAGCAAATGCTAAATTCTTCATCTGTTGGAGGAAAGAGAGGAAAAGAAGAAAGGAAGCAAGTGAGGAAATAAGAGGTCATAATGTATTGTGTCAGTGCTCCCTTGAAATAAGACACTCAGCTCCTGTGCAGAAACAGGAGCTGAAGTGGGAATATCTGTTTGAGCAGCCAGAAATAGTGAAAAGTTTGCAAGGATTATAGAAACGTGCAACAAGATCCTCAAATGACAGTCCTTACAGTGAGCATGCTGGAATAGACCAAAAGGACTTGTAAATTCAATAGCCAAGTTTTATTAGAACAGAAACTAAAAGGAAATCTTTGAAAATAGAGAAAACTTCAGCTGAGACAGATAAAAAGGGGTTGTAAACAAATCTGCCCCTTTCTCCTCTGCTCTTGCAGGGCAGTAGTCTTCTTTCATGCTTGCTTCTTAACAACTTGGAGTGCTTCCTCAGAGAGCTCTCTGCAGGTCGTTTGGTGTCCCTTTATTCCCATTACATCTGAGGCATGGTCGTGTGTCTGTTTCAGGTAACATCAGTCTTTGCTGGATTCTGTGGATCTGTTTCTTCTGGTTACAGGATCTCCATGCCAACATCTTGCACTCCACAGATACTTTGCTTCCCACAGCCTGTACACTTGCTACCAGAAGGTCCACCTGACCCAGTTGTACTCTGAAAATAAATGCATACAACGACAGCAAAATAATCATCATCCATGACAACATAGGATTTTGTTCAAGTGAAAGGAGAGATTTGCTTAATGAGTTAAATGCTGACAGGACAAATCCATAGTATACATCTGATCTTGTTTTTTCTATCAGAAATGTTGAGAATGCAGGAAGGGGATCGTGAGGTTTTACTGGGATTGCCAAGTTATAAGATGAAAGAAAGGAGGAAAGAAGTGATAGTCAGGCCTATGTCAGCATGCAAGACCAAAGAGGAATTAGTCATCAGGGTGGAGAAGTTCACAGTGCTGGAGCATGGAAATTGGTGCCACCCAGGGTGAGAGAGTCCAAGGGAAGGGTAGGCAGAGAAGTCAGAGTGGGGAATCACTACTGTAAAAGAGATGAGAGGCAGCAAGAACAGTGTGTCCTGACATGCTGCAATTATTGGAGTGGGAGGACTGAATAAAAGAGATGAGGAGCCATTCAGTTGCGGGTTGTATGGGTCATGAGTGTGAGAGCTGAATTCACCTGGGATTACAAGCACAGGTGGTGGCAGGGAAAAGGAAGCATATGATGGAGAAAGTCAGTACTGCTCGGAAGAAGACAAAGGAGAGAAAGGTGTTTGAGCAGCAGTCAATGGCAGAGAACCTGAACAGACGAGTTTATGGTACGTGTATATGATCTGATGTGAGAGCAGACAGCTCTATAAGGGAGAGATGCTGCATATTCAGGTAACGAGCAGTGCTAGATAAAGCTGAAATGTCTGTAAGTGTTGGCCATCTGCTGTCAAATACCGGTATGCACTACAGGTCTTATAAGCCTGCAGTCATCCTTTATTATCCTTCTCTGCACTGGCTTTACTTTCTGTCATCTGTCATTAGACAGGGCAAGTAGCTGATGGCATGTATTTCAGCAGTAATGAAATCTGTTTTGGAAACAAACCAGGACCAAGGTGGATAATGTGGCTCTGCTCAACTAGAGGGGAAGACATACAAGAAGTGACTGAGGTCACTGGGCCTGTTCAGCCTGGAAAAGAGGAGGCTGAGGGGAGACCTCATCGCGGCCTACAGCTTCCTCACAAGGGGGAGTAGAGGGGCAGGTGTCGATCTATTCTCTTTAGTGACCAGCGACAGGACTCGAGGGCATGGTGTCAAGCTGCAACAGGTGAGGTTCAGGTTGGATATCAGGAAGAGGTTCTTCACTGAGAGGGTTGTGTACTGGAAGAGACTCCCCAGGGATGTAGTCACGGCACCAAGCCTGTCAGAGTTTAAGAAATGTTTGGACTATGCTCTCAGTCATATGGTCAGAATTTTTGGGTAGACCTGTGTGGTGCCAGGAGTTGGACTCGATGATCCTTATGGGTCCCTTCCAACTCAGGATATTCTATGACTCTGTGATTCTAACTCACATGTACGCAGGCATCCAGTACTGGAGTATATCTGTTCAGAGTGAAAACACCTGGAGAAAGAGCTGACAGCTAAATAAGAGTAGGCCTCTCAGTCTGGGAGATGAGGAGGACCCTAGGAAGAGCCACCTGAAAAAACTATGTTGGGATTGCATGCTTCTTGGAGAGGAGAGACAATTCAGTAGAAAACAGTGTGTTAGATGCAAATTATAGCAGTCTGGTTTTGACAGCAGGTTCAATAAACCTGATTGATTCACCGCCACCCACCCCAGCATGCAGTCAGAGCATTATATTTTAATACTCCTTTGTAGCTTTCTGCTGCTACAGTTATACCCTCCTCCACAATATGAGGTCAGTTGGATTTATTGCTCACTGAGAGTGAAATGACCACTGGAGATTGAATATGTTTTTGGTTCTTCAATGTCCAGGTCTAATGTGCACAATTTTGCTGCTATTATTCCTAGTGAGGATGAATATACCTGTGTTGATTCTGGCATTTAGCAGAACTTCAGAGAGCTGTCAGAACAGCACACCCAGGAAGATATCCTCTCCTAGCTCTTCTCTTACACTCATGTGGGGTGTAATGTCTTGGGCCATTCTTGTCAACAGATATCAGCATCTCTTCAGCCAGTGATACCTGTTGCTCAGCCTCTCCTTGAATTCAGATGGACAGCTTTGTTTTTCCCATGTCTGACTGTGTTAAATGTGGTCTGCACCATTATTTACAATGGATTTAATCTGAGCAGTGAGTAGACTTAAGAAGAAGCCTGAGAACTGCCTTTGGGTCCAAGAATCTATGGGAAATGCTTAAATTAACTTGAATGACATGGGATTATCACATACATTCTTGAGGCTTGCACAGGGATATTTTCCCCAGTTTGTGGTGCATTACTTTATAGAGTGATAAACTGTACATCTTTAAATATTACTTTAGTCATGTTAAATATATTGGGCTGCTACAGTTCAACAGAGTTTGATCATCTACAATTCTAGTCTTCACTTGCAGATGGTCCATTTAAAGCTTCCAGGAGACTGCCAATTAACTGAATTCATGATGTGGCTGGTTAAACTGGTTGTGAGTGCATTTTATATTGATCTGATATTCTTGATTCAGTAACAACCACTGTAATAGCATGAGTGTGCCTTTGTGGACTGCAAAAGAAATGTTAAAATACCTCAGAGTCACATACAACAAAACAGAAATAGTTGGCATTTTTAAAAAGTTTGTAAATATACTGGAGCACAGAACAAGGCAAAGTGATGACTTCATTTATTATATGGAGACTATGTCTAATGACTGAAACAATTAAAAAGACACTAGAGAAGAAGGTAATGCTCCACTTTGGTACATTAAACCTCTTGTTTATGTTTCTACTTACTGGGTTCTCAGTGTTTGCTGTGATTGTATTCAGATTGGGAATATTTTCTAGTTCCTAGCAGGGAAGAAAATGATAGAAACACTCTTTGACTGGGGAGTGTCTCAGACAAAAAATAGCTTAAGATGTGTGTGGGGGTGTGGCACTGAACGTCAAAAACTGAGCCTCTGAACTTCCAAGCAGAAATCTCCTACTTGCTAGACACAACCAATATGGGTTGATTTTAAATTTTGAAAAACTGGACTAAACTGAAACAGCATGGCCTGACTCTTCCTCTTAATAAAGGGATGTGAGACAGACCCACCAACATGGAAAGCAATTGTATCTTGTGCTTCCATGCATAGGCTACTTAGATTGGGAAAAATGGAGACTTTGGAGCATGGAAAGAGAGAGCTGTAAGGACAAAAAAAAAAAAAAAAAAAAAAATCCCCAGAGGAAGAAGTGGTCTCAGAAAGAAGTGGTTCTGCAAATTAGAAGTGGGTGGTTTTACCCTCCTGGGCAGCTGAACACCACCACATCCGCTCTCTCTCCACCTCCTCACAGGAAAAGGGGCAGAAAATATGATGAAAAAGGGCTAAAGGGTTGAGATAAGGACAGAAAGATCACTCAACTGTTATTGTTATGGGTAAAACAGACTCAGCATAGGGAGATTAACAAAATTTATTACCTATCATTAACAAGGTAGAACAGTGAGAAACTAAAAACTCCTCCTTCCCCATACACTCTCTTCTATCTCCTCCCCCTGAGTGGCTCAGGGGAATGGGGAATGGGGAAAAAAGCAAAAGATTCTTCAGCCATATATATATATATACACACGAAGAACAATGAGTGAAGAATTGTTTGCTATACAGTGAGAGAGAGAGAGAGAAAGCGTAATCCATGCATAGCTAGGAATTGAAATGAATGGCTTTTGTTGGGATTTAGTAGGCCTGGGATGTTGACCATTTCAGCAAAGGCAAGATGGCTAACAGGACTGAAGTTATGTAAATAGAAATTATCATTTCCGAGATGGGAACCCAAAGAGCTTAATCTTTTCAAGCCTGGAGACCAACTAATTTCTGTCCCACAATGCTGAAAGAGCTGGCACATGAAATTGCAGGACTGCTGGTGAATATTTTTAATAAACCTCAGGGGAGAATGGATATGAGTACAGAATAGCAAATGTACTACCTTTATTTAAGAAGGGATGGGAAAAGTGATGTGGGAAAGGACAGGCCATTAATCTCACCTCAGTTGCATGCATGACTTAGAACAAAGTTTGAAGGAAGGACTAATTAAGACACATGAGAAAATGGGCAATGGGATAAAGCATAACCTGGCTTTACCACAAATAATCTAAAGGAAAGGCAGGCACCTGGCTTTTTTGTCTCAAAGAAGAGTGCTCAGAAATTTGAAAGACTGCTTCTAAGCACCTACTCTCTGGAGAAGATTCTTAATTATCACTCCTTAGAGGCTCAAACTTCACAGTGGTTGTACTCAGCATTTCCCTCCAGACTTCCCTAAAGTTTCCTGCTGAACAAACTGATTTTTAGTAGTCATTTAAAACATAGTTATGGTTTCCTCTCTGCATACCAAACACCAAAAGCTAGATGCAAAGCTAAGGCTTACTATGATGTTAAGATGTTTTATATGTTTTTTACTGCAGTATTTTATTTTTTATGTCACTAATTGTTTTGTGTGTCTGCAGTTGAGTGTCCTTTCAAAACAAGGACAGTGTGTACCGAACCAGCCAAAGCATCGAAATAATTTTTAGGGAGGCTTAATTTGGTTCAAAACAAAAAGTCAGCATTTAACATTTCTGAAATGCTTCTTAGGAGCAGCCCTCAATCTACATCATTAAAAACAACCAGTTGGTCAAGTAAGCAAAGTGAAGAGAACGTTTTTCTGTAAATGTCAAGGAATTTAATTGTAGTATCCCAGAATTACTTAGAATATGTTTAGATTATGGATATTTTTATGACTTTATTTTGTTGTAGTGTCAAGAGAAATCATAAAGGAAAGTCAGCTTGCATTAACTGCTATCTCAGTCTGCTTGTACTCTTCAGTTGAGCTCAGGCATTTCGACAATACACTCATCTGCAATACCACTGTGGCAACCTTGGCTGAAGCATGCTTGGTACAGCTGGATTTCATGTTGTATCATATGTTACTTTTCTTTTTCCTTGAATTTCTAGATCTATATGTAAAAGTAACCATATATACTGATAGAGATACAGAAAGTAGAGTGAATGAAATGCTTCCTGAAAATTGCTGTAATCAGCAAAAACATGCTAAAAATGTCTTTCCTTTAAAACTTAGTTTACACTTTTTGTTCTCTCTGTAAATGATCCTTATACATTTTGATATGCTTAGGATATTGCCTCATCAGAGAATGTTAATTGTGAGATCCTTATAGCCATTAGAATTTCAGGACATTGCTGTGTGAAGCTAGGGAAAGTATCAGCCAGTGGGCCTCATCTTCTGTCTACCTTATGAAGCCTCCTGAGAGGCTTTCAGGAGGATTTGCACATGATACCCCTATGCATTAAGTAGGTGTGGCTTTTATATCTAACTCGTGCTCTTTGCAGAAAACACTAAATACCAAGGAACAGGACTGGTACCACCCGAAGGCCCTGCAAAGTCAAAGAACTGTGTGTCCTGTCTTTCAAAACACCTCCCATAAGGAATACAAAAGAACGAATGTGTATGGGACATTCAAACGAGTGTCATCACTATGAAGTGGGTGAAAAAACTAAGCCAGAAGAAATATGGAAAATGGAAAATTCCATTATTATGGTTTAGTTATGTTACCCTCAGTAGTCCATTTCAACAGTTTCTTTACATTCAGATAGAATGTGATGACTGAGATATAAAGATCTCTGAGTCTGATGTAAAGTTTGGGTCCCTATTTGCTTATCTCCTTCATTTTTACAACTCTCTTATTCAGTCTAGACTTTATTGTTTTTGCTTGCTTGATATTTTCTTTAATAGAGTGAGAACTGTGTGAAAACTTAAGGGTTGATCCTCCTGAACTTGGGAGATATTCAGATATGAACCAAATCTTGCTTTGAGCTAAATTCTGTCCAGATTAAAAAAAAAAAGGAAAAGAAAAAAAAGGAAAAAAAAATGTAGTAGTCGATGTTTTCTGTCATTACATCCAGTACCTAGGATGATTGGCAGCAAAATTTAAAACACATCTTTATGTACCAGTTAGGCAGCTCAGTAGTGATAATCTGAATATTGCCAAGGTGGCTCCTAAATTCATTCTGATTTTAGAGAAATTACTAATTTCAGCAGTATGTAAAGCATTTAAGGTGGAAAAAGGGGATGAAGATGCAGTATTACCTTTTGTGGTGAGTTGGCCCCAGCCAGATGCTAAGCTCCCACATCGCGATTTGCTCACTCCCTTAACACCAGCAGTACAAGGGCAGAATAGAAAGATCAAAAACGAGAAAATGTATTGGTCAAGATAAAGACAGTATAATATTTGAAAGTAAGAGAGGGAAAACAAACAAACACAAAAATAAGTGATGCAAAGAAGAGCACTCACAACCTACTGGGCATCTATTATCAAGGGCAGCTTTAAGTACCCATGTCCTAGCATTTTTGTCTCTTCAAGGGTCTTCCTGTTGTTTCTGTCAGATAAATACATGCTAGATTTCTAATCGTAGTGGAAATGGCCTGATATAACTTGTTTTTAAATTCTGACTTGTCTTTGTTTGTATCCCTTTTCTTTGTAATTTATTCTAGAGAATTTTTCAGATTTACCTATTTAGAATGGTCAATACCACTCAAGAAATTAAGCACTTTATGATGAACTTACTTTCAATTACCATTTCACTTTGAAATGCTAACTCTTGTTGTTTCTGTTCTACTATGAGATTGCTGGAAGAGAAAGAATGAGGCTCTTCGATTCAAATCAGTTCAAACCTCCAGGAAGTCCTGTTAAAGACATGTACATATGTATCACACAAACGCTTGTATTTGAATGTTTTGTATTTATACCTGGGCATTGGCTTGCATGGCTTTAAGGAATAGTATAATCAGAATAAAGGGACACAGCAATAACCCATAATCCATATAAAAAATATGGATCATACTGTGCCAAAAGCTATTGAAATTAAGTCATAAGGGAGATACAAGGATGAAAATTAAATTTGTACTATAGTTGCAGTTGTGGTGTAGCTATGTATCAGGGCTGTACCTGTATGCACACCTAGTGCACTCGACTTACTAATTCCCTGGGTAGCCCAGGATCTCATTGGTATAGAAGTGTTTGCCTAGATGTGACTAGCAACTTGTTTGAGACCATAGATTGACTTGAGATGAGGTGATTTCTGACTTGTAACCACTGCCTCAAAAGTATTTGACTATTTGCTACAAAAGCTTTTCAGGTAGAAGTTTCAGAAAAAGCCCTAGAGGCTCCCTCAGGCAACTCCTGCTGAGTCTAGAGCAATTTGTGTGTATCAGTGCGCCAGTGTTAATCAGTGTAGGAACTGAGTGGAGCACCTGGCTGTACTAGAGAGTCTGGGTGGTTTCTGCTACAGAACTGACCAAACTGGACATAGGTAAGATGCTTGTAACTAGCTACTAGAAACTGTTTTTGTAAATATGGAAATGATCACAAAGGAGAACCTTTTGTGCATAACAAAGATAGACAGAAAAACCTATGTACACATCATGGGATAATAAACAGTGATGTAGCGTGCATGCGCTGGAGCAGTCAAACAGGACTAGGCCAGCTGGATGTAAGAAATCTTCCAAAGAGCAGTTCAGGGAGTCTCTCCCAGTTCCTGTGAACTCACGGTTGAAAGGGCACTTGTGAATGAGTCTCTTGTTGCTTTTTGGAGAGTAACTGACCCATCCTATTCAAGAGATTTGATTATCTATGTAGGCATTACCCAATGCAACAGTCTCAGTAAAATAGTATGTTGTTGTTGTTTTTTAAACAAGCACTCTGTTTTCACCTGTGTGACAATACGGACAGGTATCATATAATTATCTATCACAATGAAGTGAGGGTCTTTGCTAATATACTGAATGCTATTTGGCTCTTGAAATATTTACCCATGATAGTATTGACCACTTGACTAACTGCATGCCTAGCATCAGTGGAAAAGTAATCAATATTTGTTGAGTCCCCAGGGTCCCAACTGTTATTCTGAAACCAAATTACCTAATACAACTTGCTGAATAAAGCTTACATTATTTCATTCTGAAAATATTATTCTACCATGTTTCTTTTTCTTTTTTTTTTGCTGAGTAACAGAGTATGTTATTTGTAACTAAGCCCTCAGAGAATGGCGATTATTCTTTGAGTGCTAACCCCCTTCAAAACATGGGTGATGGATAGCTGGTGAAACTGTGATGAGGAGGCCTGTTTTTTACTAGAATAATTCTGAAAACAAATCCAAAAGGCACTAGAAGAATGTTAAATAACAAAGGAAAGTAGAAGGTGAATGGTAGAACTAATGGAGTACAAATCCAAAACAGAGCCATGGGCTCACAAAACCAGTCAAAGAAATTGAAAAAAATTCTAGTGCTGGCTTCACTGGTAATACAATAGAGAATTATTACTTATTTATAGACATTAATTTGATTGATATTATTAGTATTAGTTAGTATTAATGAAACCCGAGGGGGAGGACTTTATTACAAGAGTAAAAATTATGATCATGAAGTAGCAAGTAAGGAAAAATGGGAGAGGAAGTGGCAAATTGTGCCGAAATGGCATATCCTGTTGCCAAATGACTGGTACCTTAGAGACAAAATGTGTCCGACATTTGCCAGTTTCTGAAAATTGAAACTGTTACTAGCCATAGCTAAATTTATTTGCTAGGAATTTGGGCAGAAGAAAAATAGGAAGGATAACTGGGAACTGCTTTGGAATATTTCAGTAAATGTCTACAAATTCATGATCAAACCCACAGTCAAGATGCTCTGCATGACAAGTTCTCATGTTAAAGAAAAATGACCTGGCTAGAGAGGAAATGAGAGCAAGCTTAATTATCTTGTTTCCCTGGCCAAGGGGCAGATATTGGCCATTTTAAGCCAATCAGTACTTTGCTTAGTTCACTCTTCACTTACATAATTTAAGAAGTGGAAGCCTGATTCAGTTAAACATAACTAACTTCATGAACACATGAAGTTAGCACTCTGTAAGGAATAGGAAGGGCCTAAAAGAATAGAAAAAAAAACCTTGAGTCACATGTCTCTCACCCCTCCCTCCCCCCCATCCAGTTTTTCATAGCACTACACGCATGTCCCCATGTGCTTTATTGAGACTGTTATAAAATGGATACTGGAGTCTCATCTTTTATAGAAGGGGAGGTGCTACTCAGAAGGTTCTTAAACAGCAACATATTAAAGGTAAATATTTTACATCCAGAGATCTAAATAACTCACAAAGAACTTTTATGGATCACTGATGTTGTTTTTTTTAGTATTTTTTCAAAATTATAAGAAACATCCCTGAAATGAAAGAAAACAAGTATGCAACATTTAAATCACTAAAACAGACCATTCTGGGTACTTCTTGGCCTGTCAGTCTGGTGTCAATCCCGGACAAAATAGTTCTAGATGCTTTGCTTTAGAAATGTCTGTTACTATTGGTCCTGATGAATTGAAAACATTGATGATTTGATGAGACAATGCATTGATACTACCAAAATTTCTCATTAAGATCTAAAATGACACAAAATCAAAATGTTCTACAATGTATGGATGAAAAATAGCTAAGAGGTGTGTCTCAAACTTGAACTGTAAACAAGAAGTCATTGAGAAACGAATCCTGTCTGAAATCTATTTCCTTTTGTCTCTTTCTAGTGTTGGCTTAACAAGATTTGTACCACTGGTGAAGTTCAAAGGTGACACAAGTATTGGGAATATGACAGTTGCTGGAAAAGAGAAAACTGCTGGTGCAGAATGATCTGAATTGGTTGGTATGTTGAAAGAGCAAAGAAAATCATGTTTTACTGTGATTTTTTTTTTCCCCAGTAGTGATAATGACGGTAAGGATAGGGAGAATTCCCTTGTGGCAAACGACAATGGAAAAGTCTTGAAACTCCTGTGGAATATCACCTGGATGTGAAATCAGCGTATTGTTGTGACTGAAAGATCTCATGTAATCTTGCCTATATAGAGAGAATTATCAAATTTGGGGTATAGAAGGTATGTCATTTGATATATGTTCCATATATTTTTAAAAGGAATGTAGTGGTTTCACCCTGATGGACAGATGAACTCCACCACAACTACTCTCTCGCTCCCCCTCCTCAAAGGGGAGGGAGGGAGAAGAGCAGGAAGGGAGAAAGTATGATGGGAAAGAAAAAGGCTCACAGGTTGAGAAAAGGATAATTTAATTAGAGGGAAAAGAAACAACAACAACAAAACAAAGATCATACTGTTGTATTGACTCATACAACAGAGTTGTGATCAGACACACCTTCATGTGTCTCCCAGTAAGCGATCTGTGCCATATGAGGAAAATGTTGAAAATGCTTCAAATGTGGAAAAAAATCCAACAAAATTCCAGCTCTTGACTGGCCTCAGAAATATAATTCATGATAAATTAGTAAAAGGTAAAAGTACAGCAAGAGAAATTGCACAATTTACATTCTTCAAATGGCTTGAGTTTAGAAGGTTAATATACAATACTTGGAGACCACACAGCGTGGTGTCCCATCACAGAACATTATCAAATGCTACACCTGACAGCCTGTGAGGTGAAGCTCAAGAATTTATCATCCTTTCATTAAATAATCAGAATGGATATAAACGAACAATAGAAAGGGAGAAAATCAACAGCTATAATGGCAGTAAGATTAGAACTAGCACTTCCAGGAGGATTACTGTTAAAGTCCACTAGATTTTAACAGTAAATGCCAAGGTTTGGGGTTTTGTTGGAGATGAAAACCCTAAGCTATTTTCTTCACTGTGATGACCTTTCTGTTGTAATTTTCCTTTGAGCAAATTGATAATAGGAAAATAAGAGGGAAGATAATCTCACCCTGATACACTCTGCCCGGTCACTGTCTTGCTCAAGATTGTGTTTTCAAATGAAAAAAAGAAAGCCCTTCTTTCATTTGAAAACTCATGAGCTATTTAGCATTAAATCACAGGAGATACAGCAACCTGAATGACTCCAGTAGTTTACATTCTGTGAATAATTATGCTTTTCCTATGAGAAAATGAAGGTATTACCTGGTTTAATATGTTGCTTCCTAATTCTAGGAGAGGTTTGCCTTTTTAAGCTTTATTGCAAAGACTGAAATGCTCATTCACTCTTTCTTTTCCCCCTACTCCACCTGTCCATCATTTTTATTATGTCATTAAGAGAACTAGATATATATTAGCTGCTATGGGCTCAGATACAAGGTGATGCAAAGGAAAGAGGAGGTATCTTCATCTTTGAGTTATATATATGATGACCAAAATAAATACTTGAATTTCGTCTGCCTGTAGACTTTCAATTGTGCTTACAGATAAAATAAATACTAAATCCCTTTCCTTACTGCTGAAGTCAGGATGTGTCCATTTGCCATATAAGCTGATCTATGTTTGAATATATGTACTGATTATAGCATTGAATTGATAGTGCAACTGTGTTCAAAAAGACAATAAAGGCAGAGTCCTAGCAATTCTGGCAGTAAATCCAGTCTCATAATAATGTAATTATTTAATATAGTCTTCTTTTGCTAGGCCTTGATTCTGTTTAAAGGAAAATAATATATTCCTCTTTTGTTCTGCACAGCAACAGAGCAAGTTGAGGGTAACAGAATGTTCTATTAACTGAACTAACAGAGCAGCTCTTTCTGCTAAACTTATATAACTCTTTAGAAACACCATGTGCTGCTTGTTCACTTCCAGTCTATCTCCTAATCATTCTAGCAAGTCAAGTAAGGTCTCTTCCTGCTTAAAGGATATTTCCCTACATCACAGTCTTGAAGCCTCACTTGCTGCTAATTGCAGTGATTGCAAATGTGTTGACACTAAAGCTTGTTGAATGCTGAAAAGAAACCTGCAAATATTTATTTGACTTAGTAAGCACATGCGTTTTCACAGTGTTCACACCCTTTGGAGATTTTCTTTTACTCACAAGCTTAGTGCCATGAATGGTTGCAAAGCAATGTATTTTGAATAAATATTGCAAATTTCTGGAAAACAAATTTCAAAATCATAACGGCAAATATTGCTGAAAAACTGGTCTTAAGCAGACTGTTAAGACTTACTGAAGTTGGTATGATATTCTGTAAATGAAATAGCTTGTGAGTTTTCAAGAATAAGAGAGATCAGTGAATTTGCCAGTTTGCACCAGCAAAAACTTAACTGCTAAGCCATATCTGTAGAGCCATCTGGGCATCATTACTTGAGATGTGCACAGTTTGTCCTTGGGGAAATGAGGGATTTAAATGCCAAAATAAATGTACTGTGCTACGGTTTAAAGTATACACTGAATTGTTTTAACATTCTCATCTCTTTCATTTTGAAAACTGCAGAGCCCTGCAGTGATCAGTTTATTAGTGAACCTTTGTGAAAAATAGTGCTCAAAGGATTCCTATTGCTTTGTGTCTTCATTTTCTCAAACATCCTTAGATATTTTCCTTACAGGATTTGTGTTCTCCGTGCTATGTACTTGACAATATAACAATAAGAATACAAGCTAATGGGGTTGAAACAGAAGAAAGATACAGGTGAGGAGACAACAGTAAAGAAGGGATACAATCCTAATTTCTAAATAAGAAAAGGGGAATAGATGATTTTGTAATTTTTGGCTGGTCAATTTCACACTTTTGCATACAAATCAGGAAAAGATGATAAATTATATGTTATATATTATATAACTATAGAACCTACTGTTTAACTGCCATTTCACCTCTGGTCTGCATTACATTTAAAACATGATTAGGAATATTACCCATAAAAGCTAAGCACGAGAACAAGGTCAAGCCTGAGAAATAAAATTACCTTTTTCTTTCAATTCCTCTTTAATGTATAAATTGCAATGTTAGGGGAAAAACGGAATATTATGTTGAAGCTTTTTTGTAGCATTTAATCTTAGACTGCTCTTTAGGCTCAATATACTGAATCCTACTTTGATGAAGTTACTTAAAAAAAGAATGATAAAAATGTGCTGATGCTCAACCTTATAGAAATACTATTGCAAGCTTAGACAAGCAGTTGTCCATTTTATACTGGTGCAAAATATAAGATGTTGACAAAAGAATTCAAGGCAAAAAAAAAAAAGGAGTTAAATTCCTTTGAAAAAAATAGTGTGGTTGCCCCATATTTTTTCTTTAGATGCTTCCCTTTCTTTTATCTCAGTCGCAGCTATTTAAGGTTGCCATGTGTTATTAGAAAAAAATCTTAGATCAGTTTATTGCCAGTGTGTACAGCTTTCCCCAAACTATTATAATAAGAAGCCAAATCACCTGCAATGTTTGAAAACAATTTGCTGCTGATGTGTGTGTATTCACTGTCTTACAAAATGCAGGTAATTGTTTTAATCGTTTATTTAGCAGTATCTGATTAAACATGCAGACATATCACCATAATTAAGCTAGTTCTGTTCTGAACTTGGTATAAATGAGCTCAGATGTTGAGGTCTAATCATTGGTAGTTGAAAGCACTAGTGGCATCTGGTGAGACAAATGGATAAATATCTTACAGAAGCCTGGGAGTTGGTGAGGTTACCAGCTTCATAGAAGACTATCATTTTGTCATTAACTGGTGTGAGCAACAGTGTATAACTCATTTACAGAACTCTCAAACTATGAACATTTCCTTCCCCTTCCTTCTCATTCCCCTCCTCCCCCCAAGTGATGTGCAAAGTTCTAGTAAGAGACTCCATGTGCTGAAGACCATACCTTTGAAGTATACAAGACAGGCAAAGTGTGGCAGAAGGGAAGAACTGTTATAACTAATTTACAGGAAACTGAAGCTCAGAGATGTTAACTTTTTCTAAGATCAGACAGGAGGCTGGAACTGTGAATCAAGGTAAGTAGCTTAAGGACAGGATGTTCTTTCTGGATTTGTTTTCTTAAATATTGGAGAGAAAATGTTTGTGATCTCCAGATTTGACATAGCAGGGATATTTCTCCCCTTGGAAATCTCCATGGAAACGCATCATACAGATTGAAATGGAGACTGCAAAGCAAAAGCAATACAGCTCTGGGCTGTTTAACTGTAGCAAAGAATTTTCTATGCAGTAACATCTCCTTAAAAGTGGATTAGGATAACTGTGAATAAAAGGAGCATCTTTGTCGAGGGCTAAAACAGAACTTTTGTCATCAGTGAAATGCCGTGGCAATGTGGCACCTATTCTGTAAGGGTTATCAGATTATAAAGGCTGAAAAGTAGGACAAATCCAGAAGAAAAATCACTCTTATAGTAAGCCAGGTTTGTTTAATGCACCTGTAGGATGGCATCATGATTGTTCCTTGTATGCACATTTTGTTGTGTATTTCTCTGGATGCCCAGCAGCTAGTGGAAAATGCAGAACCCTCAACTGATTAATTTGCAAATGGACTTGGGATTTCTCTACATAGAATGAAGGTTTTGATTCCTAAAGGTTGTCTGTCAGTCTTTTTTTTCAGCCTTCTTTTGGAATCTTGTGGCATAAAGGCCAGGCTCAGCCTATTCTGGGTAGAACACCACAAAGAGAAATTTTGCAGTTTTAATATTTCTAAGACTTCAAGGTAGAGTTAGGCATTGTGGTCCTTTTTATGTAAAAGTAACTAGTTCAGAGACTAATGCTGCTTCTGTTTGCCCATACATCTTAATTTCCGTCATAATTTTTAGGTCCTAAGAAATGTAGATTTGGGCCTTTTCTGTTCTAAACTGACTGTGCAAACTTTTTTCTGAGTTGATGGTGCTGCTTAGTCAGCTCTACCAAGACAGAAATATATGCATATGTGGTTTACATATGTGATACATTTATTTACCTTCACTGTTATCCTATTATGCTTATATTCTGCCCATAAAATAATGGCTAATAAAGTTTTCCTTTAATTAGTACATTTTGATTTGATATTTTCTAGCTCATTTAAGACATGCAGAATTGCCATTCGCTTGTGTTTATTTTCTTTTTGCAAACTTACAGTTAAGTTCCTTTACTGAGAGACAGTGTGAACTGTTAATACCAGTTTGCTTTCTAGCATGCTGTCTTGCATTTTAAGTTATGCCTAAGAGAACTCAGAGTAAGAACTCTGAGTATATATACATAATATATATATACTCATATATATAATATATATATACTCATACTCTGAGTATATATACATTATATATATATATAAAATAACTCAGAGTAATAACTCAGAGTAATTTCTTCTCAAAAGATACAGCTGATATTTATGTAGCGGTCTTGATTCTGCAGATACCTGTGTGTTAAATCCTTAATACTCCTGCATTTTAAATTCCTACATTCAAGTGCTGTTTTCTGAAGCAATGGGGTCTTTGTACATGCCAAAGCGTGTACAAAGTGATAATGAACACATAATCACTCTAGGAAGCTTAGAAATCACTTTCATTACAGGAAGCTACTTAAAAACATTTTAAGTCCTATATAAATTACCCTGAATTAATGAGACTTTCACTGAAATAGACCTGACATCCTTGCTAATGCTAAATGGAAGCACGATTGTTAGTCTAATACACAGAGTAAGAAATCCGTGCATTATAGTTTAAGAATATGGGGCATGCGAGACTCTTGATAATATACTCACAATCAAAGGAGCTGTATTAAAACATTTTCATTGTCTGTCCTCTCTTTCCCCCTGGGAGGATGCCTGGTGTAGCAATGTTGTGTCCAGGCACAGATGCTGTGCCACTATGCCCAGCCAGCACACCAATTAGACTTAAATGGGGCATCACTGCTGTGAGCTTTAAGGCGCCACCTTTAAGGCATGAGGGAAATTCCTTTGAATTTTAAAGGAGAATAGGCTATTGTCACTTTCTTATTTTAGGCACACAGACTGTGTAATCAGGGGAAGGACCCTCCAACAGAGAGCAAGTGAGAGCAAGAAATTAAATGTAAGTGGTCTGAAATTCCCCTTTAGAAAAACTCATCTGTCTCCATTGGCTATATGGTGATCCCAGGAACAGCAGGCTCTGAGTCAGTCAGCTGAAATGGGAGGGGGAGATATTCTTGACTAGAGCTAGAATTTACGTCAAAACATCCTGGTGAGAGAATAAAATCTTTCCAGTGGTTTCATTAGTTCAAGTGAACCTGTAAGTTGTGATACAGCAGGAGGCCACCGGACTTCTTTTGGCTTCAGACAAGAAGCTTCTTGAAGCTGCTGCGTTCCTGTTTGGGTCTTCCCGGACTATGAGGGAGACACATCTGTGAGCACCGCTGAGTGTAGCTGGGCCAGCAATTGCAGGACCTTCACTTTCTCACTTGTTTTGCTGTCAGTTAGGAAATGATAGAGTTATTCTGAAAGCTGTGCTTGCCTTTCCACAGAACAATTGAAATTCAACCCCTTCTTCTGGACAGTCTTTAACGAGTCAAGAAATCCAAAATTTTTGGTGGAAATTGTGATTCTTCTTGGGAAGGCTTTTGGGAACACACGATTTATAAGAGAGAAATAGGGTCAGGAAAAAGCAGAATTTTGTCTCTTAATGGCCAAACTGTTGAGCATTCTACCAGAGAAAGCATTTTCCAGCCTGTACCTAAACTTTTTCCTGTCTCTTCTCATTGGTTTTCCTGTCTTTTGAGACCTGTCATTCTACAGTTATTCACTTTCCCACAGGGCAGGCTCCTCAGCCTCTTTTACTCCATGGACCTTTGCAACATGCCCTCCCCCCCCTTTTTTTTTCCACTTTCTTTACAGATGGGTTAGGTTGTTTTTGCCTAGCCTTGCAGCTGTTAATATTTCTCTTCATGGGAAATTTCTCTGGCTTTTTTTCAGTCTCATGTTGTTTTTGTGGTAACTTGCCCAGAGTGGGAGTTGGAACAAATTCATTTTCCTGAAATGTAGTTATGGGAGGGCTGCACGAAAGGATGAGAGAGAATATGAGAGGATCTCCATTACTGTGTTTATAGCTACCTGTCGCTATTGATCATTAACCAATCTTGCTAGAAGTATGGCTTCAATTTTCTTTTTTCAATGTGGATTAAGCAGTGTTGCCAACACACATTTTTCTCTGTCAGACTTTACAGTAAGTATGTAGCACACAAAAGTTTGAAAGCCATCTCCTCAGATGCTGTTTAAAAAGGACTTTTAAATGACTCAGTCACAGATTTCATGCTCGCTGGCATTGAAAAATTAGAATTTAACACTTTCAGCTGACTTTAAAGGCTGCAAAAAGGCTAAAATGGACAGCAGAATTCAGCTGTGTGAAAGACAATAAAAGGAGTAGAGAACGGTGAGGAGATGCTTACTTTTGAAAAGGCTGGAACTACAGCACTACTTAGCATACTGTGCATTGTTTTAAAAAAAGAAAGAAACAAACAAAAGCCAGAAAACAGCACGTCTCTACCTGGGTCAGGATAGCAAGGCAGCTGAGTATTTTCTGAGGTCAGCAGAACCCCAGGCTTTTACCTGCACTAAGCACCTACACATACTGAAGGAAAATAGGTGAAAATGAACTCAGAGGAAACAGGCAAGTGACTGGGGAGACTGAGATTTGGAAATGGCGCTTGAAGAGTCTTATATAAAATGTCCAGAATAGAGGGTGGCAAAATCAATAGGAGGAATGGTGTGTGTTCATACATTGCAGGGGGTAGCCATGGGAGTTTCTGTGGTCTGGATGTTTCCTATTTCACATTCATTGGGCACTTATTTCTACTGTTTCTAAGGCCAGAACCTAGTACTCCATGTAGGAAAAATAGGCAGCAAGCAGCCAGAGGTGGCAAAACGTTGGTGATCTTGTGGCTTAGCCAGATACTGGTGCTGCAAGGTAGGCATCTAGCTGCTGCCTCGTCGGGGCGAGAGCTGGGCTGTGGGTGGGCAGCTGGCTCACAGGAGTGGTGCCAGCTGATATCCCCCTTCTCTGTGCTGCTTTGGCTGACTGGATCTCTCCCACTCTGCCTCTTTCCCCTGTGGCTCCCTGTATGATGACAGTAGTTGCCTGGCCTCAGGCGGGTTCCTCATCCATGTTCAGCAGCTACCGAGCTTTGAGCCGATGCTGGCTGGTCACGTTAGAAGGTAGCTGGTCCCCTTTGAACTAGCAGGTGCACCGAAAATATTGTCTGAGCATAAGCTGAGGAAGTTCAGTGGCCTCTTTTGTAGGACTTTCCACCACAACCCACATGGGAACCAGATGATGTTATTGGGTCATGATCCCTCACCAGGTATTGCATATAAATTATTTAAGAAATATAGGGAGGAAAAGGTGGAAGCAGCATGGGAGGCACTTCATTATCAAGAGCTGAGGAAGAAAGAGGGTGCAGTGCTGACACTTTTTGCCATTGCATCTGTCTTGCAGCTTGCAGCAGGCTCCAGACAGCGCAGCTGTCTCTGTTTTTATGGTGCTGCAGTTTGTGTGTGAAAATCACTGTACATTCTTGGCCCCTCCTCCTATCCCCCTGCAGTTAGGGTTTTCTACCACTGGTTTCTGCGGGGTCAAGGACGCACTGCTGAGTTGTGTGGAGAAGCTTAAGACATCAGGTATGCATGCAGTAGGCACACCTACCTGTCAGGCTTTCCCTCAGAAAGAGCTGCCCTGTCTGCTCTCCTCTCTCTGTAAATAAAATAAAAATAGAACTCAGGCAGTATGTGAAAGGATTAATGACATTGTCTGAAGCGATATCAATGCTGTGTACAAACTGGTAGCATGCCAGTAGTGAAATCAGATTATTTAGTAAACTTTAGTAGTAGCATTTCAAGATGATGATGCAAGATTTCATCACAAAGTAAAAATAGTTAACTCAGATGTCTGCACTCCTGCATATTGCTCAGCTAGTATTTAGGTGTAACATGTATATGCTGCACCTGCGATCCAGCAGAGAGAAACCAGGTTCCAAACAAAACTCCACAAATAGCTGAAAACTCTCTCCTGAGTTTAATAGGTGTGGTCCTTTCAGTCTTTCAGGTTTCTTTTATTTTTCAGTGGTTTTTTTTTGTTTGTTTTTTTTAAGTTTTGGGTTTGGTTGATTTTGCCACATGGCAACAAAGGTATCCTCCAGCTGCCTTCCAATAAATGAGAGTTAATGTATAGAATACTGTGAAGTGTTAGCCATCTTTGTGGAGCGATCTCCCTGCAGGACAGCATGTGTAAGAAAAATGCAAGCCAAAGATTCAAGAACATACAAAGGAAGATGAAACCTGCCCTCACAAAGAAATAATGCTTCAGGTGAAAGGAAATGTGAGAAGTTACGCCATGTACCAGTAAAAAACTAAAGCTTATAGCGACAAAATAAATAACATTAAACCACTGAAAATTCTAGTAAATGCACAGGTTATTTCAGAAGAAGAGGTCCACCTATAAATTTGGAAAAGGCAGTTTCCTTCACATTGTAAGAATGAATGAGGGAGGCAAGAGTGGCATGAGATCAAAGGGCACTTACAGGGTGTACTAAACGAATGAGGGAGAGACAGGCAAGACAGAAAGCAGGATCAAAGGACACTAATGATAAAGAAGCTCTGCTTGCCATCTCCTATAAAGAAACACAGTGAGTCAGCAGAAGTTCAGAGAGTATTAAAAGAAAAAATCTAAAAGGAGATCACATTAGAAGCAAGCTACATGTATTTCCTGACCATCAGAGGATGAAATAATAATGGGATGTGGGCGACATTCAAGCACAAGTTTGTTGACTGCAGGTGCCTTTGGCTTGCAGCTATGGATTGAAAAGCCTTTAAGGGAATAGTCTGAAAGAAGCTAAAGCAGCCAGTGCATTAAATGATGGTCTCATTAGGGAGCTTGGTGGAGCCCTGTCTAGTGCTTTGAGTTCAGATCCGTTCCTAGCTAATGCCCTGCTGTAAGTATATAGAAATGGTGCACTTTTTTCCCCCCCCCTCTTTTTTCTTTGGTTTTCCTTTAGGTTGTTTCATTGAAAGGATAGTGAAAAGCAGCTTCAAATCATACTCTGAAAGGGTACTCAGTTAAGGATATAAAAAAACCTGATTAGAATAATTAGGAAATTGCTCAATATAATACATTTAGATACTAGCTTTCATCCATCAGTTTCAGAGGACTTTATGTGTAGTGTACATGGCATATCCTTACTGCTGTTTCTCAGAGGCCTGTTTGTGCCTAAGTCAGTAAGTGGCATGTGTGGTGCTATGCCACAAATCCAACAGAAATCTGGGAATATAACTCATATCTGAGGCTTGAAAGAGAGGGGGAAATGTGTCATTTCAGACAGTTCACAATAGTGTGTTATGCATAGTCTAGAAAAAGCATTATTGCAGGTGAACATTACCAGCTACCTTTAGAATGGGGAAAGGAGAAGAAAAACAAAAATAAAAAACAGCATCAAAGTCACAATTCTCCCCTGAGAAATAGATTTCAGTATCTTTATGCATCTCCCATCACCGGCCTTGCTAGCAGTGTAGTACCTGGTCAGTATGGCATGGCAGGAGACAGAAAACAACTCGGGAAATTCATTGCACTGTTCCTTGAAGTAAAAGGTGTGTTTTCCATTGTCCTGGGAGACGGATGGGAGAGGAGCTCCTGCAGCCAGCCTCTATATGTAGTATCCTGTACAGAGTATTCACTTTATAGGCTGTACATACCAGAAGGTGGCATGGAGCACTCAGTAACAGCAAGACAAGGGACTTAGGGCCAGGCTCCTCAGTTGATGCAAGTCCATATAGCTGAGGATCTTCTCATCTCTTGTACTAAATTCCACTAAGTCTTAAGACTTGCCAAAAGGAGTGAAGCTTACCTTCTGTCAAGCTATTTACTGTGTAGGTGCAGTTAATCAGTGAGTGCTTTCTTCAGAGTCCCTTTCCTTTGTGTTGCCGCTTCCCTACTTATGCCTCAAGGAATTTTTCCCAGTATGGTGAATATAATCATTGAATTTTAAGTCTCCGTGGCTTTCTGCTCAGTTTATTCTAGCCAGCTGCATTTTTCCTACTACCCAATTAATTTTCCTACTACCTCTTACTTCTTATTTTTTCTTGTTGAATAAACTGTGGTAGGAAAACAGATTGAACTATCCCAAACAGTTTGAAATACAAAACTTCTTTAGAAGTTATTCCACTGTTTTACTGCTGTCAATTGCAATACAGCTGTGATCCCTCCTTTTTATTCCTGATCAATGTTCTAGTGCTTTTAGATCTCATTTTTCTTCTCTGTTTAAACAAACTAGTACCTGATTTTACTGTGTTTTTACTCTAGAAATTTCAACTATTATTTTAGTGAACACCTTTTTTTTTTCCTCTTGAAGTAGTTAGAGTATATTTCATTTTACTACCCCTTTCCACAGACTTCGGTTATCTTCTCATGTGTTTTCTACGTCAAGCTTAAGACTGTAAAACTATCATCTACAATTTTCTGTACTTAAGGTTTTTGTTAGAAGAATGAAAGTTCCAGAACTGCCAGATTACACGCAACCATTTTTATTTAATGAAGTAGATTTATAAAAGCATGTGCCAAAACTAAGCAATATTTAATCCCTTTTATATATATATATATATATATATATATATATATTTGTTACTCTAGATGTCATCCACTTTGGTGATCAAGCTGCTTGATGGTTTTTGAAAGACGTGTATCTGACTAATGTATCTTGATCATCTATGGTTCTACCTTTTCAAGTGAAATGAAACTCACTAATTTTATGCAAGGTTTTCATTTTGATGGAAATTTAAATTTAAGATCTTGAAATTTAAGCTCACTTTTAGCGTTGGCAGGCACAGCAGTAATGAGAATCAAGACTGAAAGACTTGAATTTCTAGTCACTGGAGACTTGACAAAAATACACAAGTTCATATATTTCATGGAATATATACATTTAATATATAGTAATGCTATAACTTATGTAAAACATTCTGAAAAAGAAAGGAAAGGATCATATCCCCTTTTACATGCAAATGCCATATGGTGCAGTCTTATATATTTCTGTGCCAAAATGATTGCTCTCCAGAAATTATATGATGAAGTTGCCATAACAGTAGTCTTTGCCAAGCCATGTGTGGTGGCATTAAAATAGGATAAATGAACTTCAGTAGAAAAGGGGAAAAGACTCATTCCAGTTGTGTGTGAATAATGACAAATAAATTTACAATATGCCCTAAATCCATGGTGGTTTAAAAGTTTTGCTCGTGTAAAGGATGTTTGTAATTCACCTGCAGTCTTCTGTGTGACCATCATCACTGGTCAGCAGACTTAGGTTTTGACTGGTTTTGGCCCGCTCTCAAGATCTAAAGTTGCTACATGTCTTTGCATTCTGGTGAAAAATGGTTGAAGGTTAGGAGGTATATATCAAGAGCACTAATAGAGGACAGGATATTTGGACTTTCCATGTTCGGTTCATGAGACAATATACATCTTCCTTCTTAAAGTGTAGCCTTCCATGCTTTCTGCTGCTTTTGTTTTCTGTGTAACCCTATCTCAGCCCTCCTAGAGCAGTAAAAGCAACATGGTCATTCGGATCCCATGACTTATTCTGACATGCTCAATCTAGTACTACCTAAACCAGTGGTTCTTCACTGATATTTTTGATTATGGGATGAATGCTTTCTGCCTTACAGGACATGGAACAGGGCATATTTTTCAAAAGCTCTGTCTATCACTATGTGGAGAGAAATAGAAGGAAAGAATCTGGAAAAGAGGTGTGTGACTTCCCTGTATTCTTTAAAGCAGTGTTTCCTGTGGCAAGCTTTCATTGAGACTGATTTATGGAAAAACACAACAGTGTGTGTTCTCAGGAGTAGATCTCTCTGCTTTCCTCTTGGAAAGGCTACTGACATGTTTAAAAAGACCTGAACACAGTTTCATTAGGATTTTAACTGTAATATTGTAAGAATTGTGTGAAATCTATGCAAAATCAGGACTTTGAGTCCTGAATTCAGCTTCTTGATGCTTTTGAGCATTGCAGACAACTTTTGGAGCTTCTGATGCAATAAACATAAAACATTTTTTTTCCCTAAATTCATTCTCTAAGTGGGAAAAGCATTGATCCTAATGGAGAGAAAGGCTCTGAGGTAGAGTGTTGGGGTTTTCTTTTGGGACATAAGAACTTGTATATTGTTTTCTACCTGACAAGCCTAAATGTTACTCCCCAAAAGAAATTAATGTCTCTGGTATAATCACTGATGCACTGATTTCTGCTTGTCAAATCTAAATGTGGAATAAAAAAAATAATGAATTAATAGAAAATGTGTCCAAGCATTTTAACAACAGAGAAATATTTGCTGTTACTATGATATGAACAGACCATAACCTAAGATCTAGTGAAAGTGGAAGAAAACATTTTGGCTAGATTCTGTGCTTGAAGTCAGGAATCAAGTGGAGATAGGCCAGTTGACATTGCTTAAGGATCTGGTCTTTGGATGAGAGAAAACAAAGGGAAAAATGTACATACCACAGCTAAAATAAGGTTTATTAAAGTGAATTTGAAGGGGAAGTAATAGTGCTAGATCTACAAAAGAGATTTAATAGTGGATTGAAATTGAATTGTACAGACTTATTGATAGTACGTTATCAGACCAAGGTATTTTTTCATCATAGCCCAATAGATTAAAGTAAAGACCATTAAGAGATTGAGGAAGGCATTGTGAGCAATGACCAATGAAAAATAAGATTAATGTAGCATTCTCTACACAAACAGTGGCTTTCAAATGAGAAATAAATGAATCAGCAGGTGAAAATTCCGCCCTCAAGATTAAGACACAGTTTAAGAACCAAACCAAACCTGAGAAATAATTATGATATGCCACATGTTTTTGATGACATGCAACACACATTCTCACTCAGCTTCTCAACTTCTCCTCATTCCTACTTCAAATTAGAGAAGAAGAGGACCTAACAAAATGCAGTCTTTGACTGAACAGCTTCCTGTTTCCTGCATCTTTACAAGATTTCTCTGGATTTTGTCCTCCTAAGGACAAAAGTTCCTGTTGATTTGTAATCCATACCAGATTTTGGTAGTACTCTGATTTTTAGTAGCAGACTTCAAACTTTGATTGGAAGCAATATTACTTAAATAAAATAAATTAATAAACAGAAGCTATATGGTCATCATGGAACCACTGTAAAACGCAAGAGGTCAGAACAGCAACGCACTCCCCAACAGTGCCATCCTGACACTTCATTTTTGGAGATTCCTGATGGTTGAAGTTTCACAGTCCCAGCCCTGAAATGTATGGTCTAATTTTTCACCATTCTTTGGAATTAAGCATATTTTCGTAACACTGAGAGACCTTCACCTGTGAGAGAGATGAGCAATCTAATTTTCTAGACTGTGAAGAACCCCTTCTCGCTCTCTCACACATCCCCATTTTTGTTCGTGTTGCAGTCCTTGTCAGTTTTAAGAATGGGCAGGATTCACTTTGAACAAGTTAGTTCTGAAAAGACAAAAATTTAACCCTGATTTTTCGAGAAGACTTGGGAACACTAGAAACATTGAAATCTATTCTCAGTGTCTTGGAAAACCCCTGAGATACAAAACAGGCTCTATAAGGGATGCCTTGGATAAGTGTAATTTGTCTTTTATGCACGCAACTCTACCAATGTAAGCTGATATGTTAAGTAATGGATTTGGTTAATTTGACTGTCAAAATGCTAAATGACATCACATTTATAATCCTATAATTAAATTGTAATTGAGGAGGGCTTGAATCAACTAGCTAGCTGCTACTATGCAGCAGAGAGTTGAGTTGAATGAGAAGAACTGTACATTTAATTCTTTTTCCTTTTATGCTGCCTGTTTGCGTAGCTTGATGATTAACTGTTTCAGTATAAGACTGGATGGTTGCAACTCAGCTATAACACCACCACCACCACGTCATGACAGTGTGTCATGATAAGCAATCAAATTCTTGGATAGGGGGCATTAATTTTTTGGAATAAAATATCAGAGTGGTTCTGAAATGAGATGGAATTACTCAGAAGGAAAACAGAGTAACTGTACTAAAATTAAACAAAAGTAAACTTAACAGCTTAAGAAAGATAATGTGAAAAAGATAGGGATGAAAAGCTGATTGGAAGTCTTATGGAATATTGTCTAATGATGGCAATGTGTATTGTTGATAAGCACTGTGAGATAATTTTGCATTGTTGTAGGTATATATTAACATAAGAGAAAGAGTTGTAAGCAGCAATTTACAGCAATATTCTTGTACAATAATCACCCTTTGTACTGGGTGTGTTTATTCATCTAGATCTTCACTTTCACGAGGATTTAATGACAGTAGTATCAAGTACAACAGGAATGTTCTCTGCAGTCCATTGTTTACATAAAGCCTTCTTTACCCTCCTTTTTCAGGTAGGTCTATTCAAAAATTTGTCCTAACATTTTTCTTGGTTTGATTCTGCTGCAATTTATTTTTAAATAGTTATAAGAAATTAAGTTAGTTCCACCTGAACTGTTCTCAAGAGCATAATTTGTTAAGTATGTTTGAGAAGCCTTCAGCTGAAATTGAAACTCTTATGCCGAAGTATTAAAAATAAGCAAATATTCCCTACATGGACATTGCAGAAGAGGCATGTAAGAAATATATACACAAAGTATAAATTTGCACGTTCTGGACACATTTTATTCTTTTCCTCTTCTCTCACCCCCTCTCTCCCATCCTTCCTTTTTTCTTTAACCCCACATTTTTACATAGCTCTCAGAGAGAGAAAAGGTATCTGAATATTTTTAGAAACAACCAAGGTCATAAAAATTATTTAAAATTCAAGAAGAAAGAAAAAAAGAGGTGCCCTGAAGCTAAACTCCTGTTAGCAACCAACTAACTTACTCCCTTTTTGAATCATTTGGCAGGAGGGGATTTCTTCCCTTCTTAGTTTTACTCATTAAATTAATGCTTATCTCCTTCATCTTTCCTCATCAAATGAAGAATAGAACTCTACTGCCCAGTAAAATCTTTAAATCAAAAAGTAAACTTATGGACATGGATTTTTAACTGGAGTTTACCGAGAATTCCAACGGCTGAATATATTTTACATCATTTGTGAGATCCTGGATAATCTGAGCAATATTTGGGAAAAACCTCAGCAGAGGTAAAGTACTGATTTACTAAATACAGCTAATTCAAATGTCAATGTGAAAAGCCTGAGACCTTTTCTGAGAAGGGACTATGATGGTTAGTTTGGAAATCTGCCTTTTTAATCTGATGTATAGTTGTGGCATGGCTGGATTAGGACTCTGTTGGTAGTGATCAGTGCCTGTTCCTGAGAGCTAGTCCACAATAATCTGTGACAGAAGTGACTGGATCAGTCTGAACCCATGAACTCAAATTTGTCTGAGCTGCAACATTTGGAGAGTCCTCTGATTAGAATACTACGAATCCTGGTTTATATTTCAATAAAGCCTGGCTTCTTGGAGAAAAATAAGACTTTTGTGCTTCTTTCAGAATCTCAGCGAAGCAGATCATCTGGGCACATCCACCTCAGAGCTCTGGCTCTCAGGTGAAGAGATAAAATTACAACTCTGACAGTATAAATGAAGGCAGCTGGACAGCCCACATGCTGGTTGGGGTGTATGAAAAGGAATGGGCGCTTACAAAACACAGCATTAAGAGTGTTTTGGCTTAATAGGCCCAAATGTTTCCAATCAGAAGCATACCCTTAGAGAAACACCTGTATTTTTAATATGTTGGTGCAGCATTTAGCTCCCCAGGCTCCCATAGGGAGACCTCTTCAAAAAAAGAAGTGTAAGATAAGAAGGAAATAATGAGCATAAACCTATAACTGCACATGTCACTAGAGGAATAAATTTTACATTCCCATGTTAAATATGGCCTGTCCTTTTATGTCATGAAGATATTTCTTCTTTTTTGCATAAATCCTTTTTGCTTTTGAAGGTTTGAAATATTTGCAAATATTAGCGAGGTTACCCAGAAATGGAAAGAGAGCAGTGGGATTGCTCCTTTGTCATAGGATTTATTCTGTTTTTGTCATTAGGCCAGTGAATTTAAGAACTGTTTTTTTGGTGAACTTTGATTGAAGACAGCAAACAGACTGAGGTTTTAAAGGAACAGGACACACCATGGAGACCCCAGATATTCACAGCTTTAGGAAGTGATTTTGCAAACTAAATTGTGTTTCTCAAATTCTTAGAGTAATCCACCAGAGTCCCTCTTCCTCACAGCCCAGTTTGATTGCAATTTGTTGGGTCCCAGATTTCAGCTTGGAGTTGCATAGGCACTCCAACTAAATCTGCACCAGTTAGCTTGGGCACCAGAAGCACTGTAGATGCAGCAGTGACAAGCATCTTTTCTATGTGGCTTCCAAGATGCTAGTTGTTTTCCAGCTGGTTCTGGTACCTCAGTATAATATTGCAGTCTTTAAGGTAGATTGCTCACAGAGAAATCAAGCAGAACCTTTGGTATTTGTACAATTGTTGAATTTGTCATTATTTGAATAAGAAGTTCCAGCCTATTATTCTGGTTGGAAACTTTTCAGTATTGCATATTTATAGTAAGGAAGTTAGAACTGCCAAAGCAAATGTCTGTGATGATAAACTCAAGGCAAAATGAAGATATGAGCTATTCCCCGCGTATCCCATGGCAGTGCTGTAACTGCCAGACTCTGGAGTCTTCAAATTCCTTTGTCACCCTCCCATTTGCAGAATTGTTCGAAAGAGCTTAGCTTTGCCTCCCAAGACCGTCTGACATTACAGAGCCCCTGGACATTTTCCAGAACAAAATAAACAAAACCCAACCAACCACCAAATCTCAAAACTAATCAGCCAGAGTTCAATTTAAAGGCCACCTATTAAGTATTTATGGAGCAAAAGCAAGTGGGAGTATGTAGGAAATTTCAAGAGACCTGTATGCTAAAGTAATAGGAAATGTTATTGTTAAAGCCCTACTCTGGGACAAGAGCAGGAATGTATGCCTTATTTTCTGATTACTTTGATGCAGCCCTAACACTGTGAGCGAGTTGCTAATAACCTTTGTATGTATATACTCTGTGTTTGCAGAGAGTAGAGGTTTGTATGTCCAGAAATTTGTTGTGACACAGTAAGGGAAGAAAGCCGAATCATCTCTGTGCAGTTGGTAGTAACTGGGATGGTTGTAGTTATTACTAAAAGCATACACAAAGACCTAAAATAAGCTGTCTGTTCTTCTGGCTTTTCATTGCATTCAGTGTAAAAAGGAACATAAAATGACTTTCTGATAATTAAAGGGGTAACAAGTGCTCTTACAATCTCATTATGCACCCAGTATAACACGTATGCTTGGTCGCTGTATGTGTTTTGGAATCAGATGAAAACAATATAAAGCAATATGAAAAGGTACTATGCTTAAAATCAGATGAGAGGAAATAGAAAGAGAAAAGGCTGACATTTTATATCTGTCTGAGTTTGGATTGTATGACTGCTCGTTATTCTTAACACTGAATCATCTCATCACTGAATGACCTATCTCAGGTCACAGCAAAATACACATTACAGTATCTAACATCCATTTTGTCCTTGTAGTGTATAATTTACAAGATATAAACGTAATTTCAGTGAAAACTGGACAAGTCTTGTTTTGCGTTTTGGATACAGGTTAAATAATCTTCATGGCATATACATCAATGTCTGATTCAATGAAAATGTCCATTTTGACCTGGTTAACTCTTAGGAAGCATTGTCTTCTACTTAACACTGTGCCTGTCTTAAATTATGATGTCCTTAACTGGATATTTTTGGCTTGTCATTTTCTTCTGCTGCGTTATTTGCTGTAGATATGCATCTCCCTCTTTTTTTACAAGGACTAGTAATTATGCAGGGCTTTATGAAATTGTAATTTTTACTGTAACATCAATAATGCTGATTTTATAATAGATATTGATGCCAATAAACATTTACCTATTTTACTGCTGCTATGTAAATAGTGTATTAATTCTGAATGTCATTTTTCACTACATAGTCATTTGTAGTTCTGCAGTTCATTGAAGAGCTAGACTATACTGATTTTACCATTTTCTCTCCAGCACAGGCTGGAGGTTCATGAGATAAAAGGAAACTTTAATAAAGGGACTTTAATAAGATGCTTCTTGAAGAAGTTACAAAGGTTTAGCAGAAATACATGTTTGCGATAAGTTGCAGTATTTGACTGAGGAGCAATTGGATAATTTCACAGATAACAGACCTTGTTGTTGTTTCTTCCCCAAGGGAAAGATAGTACATCTCAGAGCATGGAACTAGCATGGGAGATCTCTCGAGTTCGACTGCATCGTCTGGCATGATAAACTCAATGCAAAATGAAGATTTGAGCTATTCCTCACATATCCCATGGCAGTGCTGTAACTTCCATACTCTAGTCTTCAAATTCATTTGTCACCCTTCCATTTTGCAGAATTGTTGGAAAGGGCTTGGCTTTGCCTCCCAAGACTCGTGACACTACAGAGCCCCTGCTCATTTTGCATAACTGTTGAGCTGTTGTTCTTCATGAGCTGTTCTTCACTCAGCGCTAGTAACAAATTCCCAGCATTGACTTTGGTGTTTTGCATCGACTGCACTGTGGCTGGTGGCAAAGCATCAATGGGGGGATTTGGAAGGAGCAGTGGGAAGGGATTTAAGTGCAGCACACTGAAGGAGCAGGAATGCTGGGCGCAGGGTGCGGTGTCGCTGGTGGCAGAACAGTGGAGCACTGGGGTAGAATGGAAGGGGAAAGGGATGGAGGAAATGAGAGGGTCTAAGTAGGGATTCAGTAACTTCTGTAAAACCTTGGGTAAATTTTGTGTTTTCCTTGTTAGTTGCTGATGTCTGTTGTCCTCATTAGTTTCTAGTGCATGACAGCAACGTGCTTTTTAAATTTTCCTTTCAATGTTTCATTTTGCATTATATTAATAAGTTTTAATAATATAATAAAAGAATAGTACTTTTTTTTTTTTCTTAACAATTGCTTCTATCCTGCAATGTGGGCCCATTTATTCTGTCCTTCACCCCCTCAAGTTGCTTGTTTATCTATTGCTCAAGTCTCTGCATGTGCTGTAGGTCTAGTGAGGTTTAAAGTCTTTTCCATATGCCAGGGTGCTTTTGCCTCCCAGAGAGCTCAGACGACCCTGGGGATAGCTGAAACTTGTTAAACACTACTTGTCTTTTACTCACCTTTGGTGAATTCCCCCCTGCATGCAAGTTTTGTGTGACTTTTTTGAGGCCTTAAGTCATCAGAACTATACATTTTGGCAGGTTATTCTATAGGACAACATTCTGTAGATTCTTCTGTTGCTCTCTTTACTCTTTCACGTTATTGTCCCTTCTTCTGACATCATCTCTATTGTTGTAAAGTTATATTTAGATGTCATATTGTGATTCATTGTTCACCTCTCCCCTGATTACATAGAATACTGTCCACAGAACTTTCATGCTTTGGGTTTTTAGGATCAATAAGCCTTTAGCCGTTTTAAGTAAATATTGAAGAGGAGACTCTTGAATTCTCTGTGAAATGGAAGTAGATGTGACTGGTTGTTACTTGGAAGAGATCGTTGGGATTCAGAGAAGAGCTGGGAATCTGAACAGACAAGAGGAATAAGAATACTGTTATTGTTATTAGAATGGAGATGAGACAGCCTATATAAGTGCAGATGCATTCATGTAAACTTTACATGAGTCTGCTGTCTGAGAATCCAGTGGGTTGCCTAATGTTGCAAGGAAATGAATGGTATTTCTGGATTTGGACATTGATATGGTCAGATGCTTTGAGAAAGAGTTACTTAGCACTGGAGCGAGAACCAGCAAAATATGTTGGTAATGCCCCTCATTTTCTGAATGGTGAAACAAAGAATATATTGTCTGCATACAAATACAGTTAGAACTTTTGATATAAAGTTTGCATACACAAAAGACTCAGTTGGTCATGGAATTAAGACAAAATTTGAAAGTTTCTGGCTCAATGTACAGCTCTTTCCTGAAGTGAAATCCTTCCTTGGTCCTTGTGATCAGTTTTGAAGTTTGGGGTGCATGGAGTGAAGTAGGAGCACAAGATGGGGGAGATCTCCTGTATTACCCAGTTACTTCAATTACTACCTTCCTCTCCC
Source organism: Anser brachyrhynchus (assembly GCF_964034855.1). Lineage (NCBI taxonomy): Eukaryota > Metazoa > Chordata > Aves > Anseriformes > Anatidae > Anser > Anser brachyrhynchus. Next base: position 19,234,999 of record NC_137696.1, read on the forward strand.
AGGCCTCGCACTAGAGAACCCTTTACAGAAATGGATCAAACCACATTGTAAAAACGGGAAGGTTTTGCTGGCATTTCTCCTACTGACACGATTTATCCTGAGCTATCTGTTCCAACAGGAACTTTTTTTTTTCTTCTTTTTTTTCTTTTTTTTTTTTTTCCCTCTAGTAGATAGGCTGTAACGATTTAGTTCTGTCCTTTAGCTCATGCTGCTCATTTCCCTCCCCAGTGCTGATCTCTTCTGTTGTCTTGCTTTCTTGGTCTGTAGGTAGCAATGTTGCTGCCTAACAGCTTTCATTTTAGTACACTGAGAAAACTAAGCTCTTTTAGTCTGACCTCATAATAGGCTTGCCACCCCCTGTGCTCCTAATAATTCTTGCTGTCTGCTGAAGCTTCTGCCATTGCAGTTCAGCTGGAGCTGCAGGTACGCAGCATGCCTGAAAAGCAAGCCTGACTGTATGTTAGCTCAGTTCATTTTTTAAAAGGTGATTCTTATAATCACAGGACTCGTGTGGTATTAGCATGTATGTTACAGAGAGATAATGCTAGTGCTGCCACCAATACCCAGCATCCTCCTCCTTGCTCTCCATTCCTGAGGCATGTGCCTGGCGCTTGTGTCACAAAGGTGGCCTGTCTTTTATGTATTCCTTCATGCAAGCAGCTGTTAAAATAACACTAGCAGGCATTATAAAATAATAATGAATAATAATGATCCCAGGAGTAGCCTGCCCCTCCATTAGCTCAGCTGGAGGGTAGGATAAATTGTAGTACATTCTAGTTAAGAATTTAAAGTCAGTGGGGGATATGAGACAACCCTGCTTTATGCAGATACTTCACACGTGGATGTCTGCAAGGCTGTCTCTGCTGACTTGTCTGTTTAACAGGCAACTTGGCTGCCACAAGCACTCCCTGTTAAGCTGTTTTTGTGATCCATTATCAAGGTGTGGGAAGAAAGCAAGCACACTCATTTCTGTGATCCGTGCTGCTAATGGACACCTCATGGAAAGTCTTTTAATAGAAAGAAATGGGCATAATCAGAGAAGCTCTCATGGACACCTTGCAGGCTGATTATTGACCTTACTCATCATTAATCCCAGGACACCTGCAAGTAGAAAGAGCTGTTACAAGTTAGGTGTTGAAGCGGCAACTTCATAGTAAACTCAAATTCTTGATGGCCAGGATGAATTGATACACGCAGCCATTTCCCCAAGTCTCTTCCACCAAAACAGTCTGTTTTACTTAACATCCACTGATGTGTACGGCATTTTTCTCTGTTACTGAGCATATATAAGCTGTTGTGAGGCCTTATAGTGCTGGTCCGAAAAAAATATTGTATGTATTGTATGTATAGAAATGTAAAAAATATTGTATGTATTTATTCTGTGCTGTGACTGTAAGACAGCTAGAGCCCACCCATAACTCGGCTGGTTGTGTATTTTGTTTTGATTCTGGCTTCTGGGATCATGCATGGGACTCCCCTTGGTAGTGTAGCAAAATTGTTTCCAAATTAAAAAGAATTTCACATGTTCCTGAAGGAAATACCAAGAAGTAGCATCTTTGATAATCCAATAAATGGCTTTTCCCTTGCTGATAACTCCTCATTTCTCACAGGGGAGAAGTTTGAAAGAAGAGCATTTTTCTTACTTTAGGAATTTGCCAATCATTGTGGAATCACAGAAAGGATGTCTGGAAGAGACCTAGTGAAATCTGATGAAGAATGAAAAACATGCCTGGCAGCATCATGCATGAGGCCAATAATGAATCATATGATCGCTTCAGTTAGCTTGTGCATGCCAGTGAAATGTACTTATTGTTTTTTCTATCATTTATTTCACAGTTTTGCCTATCTCCTCAGCTGTAATTGTCATTCCATCGGGGTTCTGTCTAAGAAAGCAGAACCATCTGGGGAAATCAGCATTGCTTCACTCAGTCTCAGCTGGAATTAAAATGATGTGATGTGAAGATAAAGGAGAAAAAAAAATCCCAAATACCTTGTCATGGGAATTAAATGGGGCTGTTGAACAGCATCTATAGTTCGGCATAAGAAAGAAATTTTATTTAAATACTGGAATGTACACTAACATTACAAAATAGAAACGAGTTTGCTCCTGTTTTTATAGAGAAGACAGGCTGTCCTGAAATTGTGGTGCATGTGTACTCTAATGAAAACCAATGAATCATTCCTGCTTATAAAGATGAGAGGATGAGGCCAACATGTGTTAAAATCAGTGAAAAATATTAATTCTCATTCCTAAAATATGACCTCATATTCCCAGGATTGCAGAGATGAAGGATATGCAGTAAACTAGCCCAACAGCCTTTTACCTCTAGGTCTGAACCCTTCTTAGATCACCAGTTGAAATGAATCTCTGCCTTTATCTGAAGCATGTCTCCTCTGAATATTTATTGACACCACAAAACAGCTTTGGCACCTGGCACAATTTGACATGATTAATTGTCATTGTTCAAAGAGACGAGAGAAACAGAGCTGGGCTCTGTTGTGTTGTCTGGGAGTCTGCACAATGACTGCTAAACTCATGTTGCTGCTGTCAGGCCTACACTTTCAAAAACATGCAGGAAGCTAATATTAACAAAAAGTTTATGTATATGTGGGTGAGAGAGAAGGATAATAAATAAACATGTTAGCAAGCCATTTGTTCAAAACGACCATCTATCACACACAATTCAGCACTGATGTCTTAATTGATGCTTGCTGCTTATAATTTGAATGTCTCATAAAATCATCAATGCAGAGAATGCATTGGCTAAATTATCAAATAATATGAGGATTAAAGTCATGTTAAGAAACAGCATTAAATGAATAATTCTCTGAGCACCAGAACAAATGAAGCCTGATGTTTTTTATGAATTTTTATCCACTGTTTTGACAGATAGAATTTATTATATGGCAACTTCTTCCTGTTAGGATATTTCTGTCTTTGCTGCATAGATCATAGGGTACCTGATAATGTTTTATTTTGTAGCCTGCCCCTTGGAGAGGATGACACGGTGTCTGTCCTCTATGCAGCCTCAGACATCAAACATCTGGCAGTGTAGTGTTGACTCTACCTGCATAGCTGGGATAAACTGGAATCACAGCCATTACTCCATCCTGATTCATCCTGCATTTATTTATCTATTTTCATTTTTTGGGATAATTTGCATTGCCTATGTGGCTGTTGCTCTTGCTGCGGTAAGACAAGTAAAGACCTGGCTGTGAGAGGTGCACAAGCTCTCAGTGATAAAGGCAGTGTAGGTTTAACTTGCTCAGACCATTTAGCTCTCAAGCACAGTCTTTCTGTTGAATTTGGGTGAAGGTGAACCTGGTAAAAAGATGGAGACTGACAGATTTTGGCACTACATAAGACTTGCTTCCAATAAAAGCAGGTCAACCATTGCGCAGGAGCTGGGAGGAACTCATGAGTTCCCAATTCTGCACTTTTTAATGAATTGAGGAATGGCAAATGATGACATCTGTCTGTTTCAGGAAAACAAGTGCAAGGCTCAATCTCATTAAGGCCTATATCAGAGCTACTATCCAGTGTTAGCAAGGAAAATGTTTTAACTGATAAAAAAGCAAAGTAATGAAAGCAATATCACCACCACAGTAAGGTTAGAGACTTTATTTTTTTCTTTCTTGGCTCTATTATTTGATTTAAAGCTGGAAGGAGACTGTAGTGTTTCATTGCACTAGAGGGTCAGAAAAAATGTCTGAGATTGTCAGAGAAAGTATGGGTGTAGAAATGGTGTTTTCACCCATCAAATTTTCCAGCAGCTGAGCAGAACTCTTGAGAAATGTAGGCTTCAAGTTCTGTGGAATAGCTTTCCTCTGCCAAAAGCACAAGCTAGCTGGATGCCCTCAGTGGGTGTTCCTGGCAGATGAAAACAGAAGAGGGGAAAAAAACCACAATGCACAGAAAATGATAGTCCTAAATCTTGTCAGTGATATGGGAATACTAATAGGCAGTGCTGTTTGTTAGGGACATTTGTTTTTGCACCTTTGTTTTATGCTTTGTATTGTTAATAGTGGAAGAGCTTAAAAGCTGTTCTGTTTCTGTGGATGAATCTGCCTTGCTTGCTGCTGATTCAATATCACCACATGAAGCATAATAGAAAGAAGCGAGGGGAAAGAGCTCATTCCTCTTCCTGCAGTTTCATACTGCTGCTTCAGGTGGCTGCACTGCCTCCATGTACATGTATGCAGGCATATCACTTTGAAAGCAGGCGAGTATTTTTCCTTTCCAGGATGAATGCCATGTTTACTGTCTTATTGTTTTGATGTGCTTAGATTTAACTTTGAAAGTTATTTTATGTTGGATAAAAATATACATTTGTAAAAATACGTGTCTTGGCTCATAATTTAAGAGCTTGTTATCACATTTATTATCTTAAATGAGGTAGCATACAGCAGCCGATTCAATGATCAGAGTCTCAGGGGCTCGGATGTTTAGAAAAAATGCTCCATGCCCTGAGCAGCTCAAAATCTAGATAAATGCTCCTCATCAAATATGGCCTGGGGTGAGGAGGGGAAGGGCAGCATGTAAAAGTCAGACAGGGGTATTACAACTACGGATCGATGATGAAGCATGAAGAGCTATGCTTAAGAGGCTGAAGAACGAATGAATGAACAAGCAAACATTTATTTGATCCATTTATTTGTTTGCCGCTATCCAGACTTTCCTATTCCGGTCACTCAGATAAGCTCCTCCCTGTACTGTGTTCGGCTCATTTTATTGTACATCACACCTGATTTCTCTGGCTACACATCTGAGCCAGTGTGGACTGATTCTGTTAGCCGTATTTTGAATCAGTCTATATTGATCCTTAACTAGAAGGACTCATTCTTCCCATTTATTTTTTGCTCTTTCAAATAAGCAGCTACAAGCAGCAATGGCCTGCAAAAACACTGGCAAGTGAGTATGTTTTGAAGTGGAGTGTCCACTTTTCTGAGCTTTTTTTTATGTTTTGTGAAGTAAGCTGCCTTCCTGTTAAGCAAATTGATGGTGTACTTGATGGGTACTTTCTTCTAATGGTGGCTGGGCTTTACTTCAGGTGAAGTGCAACTCTAAGAATGGACTGGTGTTGTTCAAGAGGGAGCGATGAGTGCTTTTAGAACTGAAGATGGGTTTTTGATCTATTCTGGGACATTGTATGAGGAAGTTTAAAACACAATGTAGGAATATGGAGGAGGTAAACAAGTTATCTTCAGGGTTTGAGGCATCTGAGGCAGGTTTTTGGAAGTGAAAGAGCAATTCACTGTCTTATGCACTTTATTTATTTGAGAAGAGGTTGTTCTGGTGCTTATGCATTTGAAGGCTTGTTCTCCAAATCCCACATGTAAAGAATATAAGTTGTTCCTTGCTTGGGAGAGTTGGAGGTCCATATTTGCAGAGAACAGCATGGAGGAAATAGGTCTTGAGAGGAATATGCTAAACTTCAAGGAAGACCTGCAGCAAGGCTAAGGCAGACTGAGGAACTGGTAACTACAATGTTACACGTGTGGGTAGCTCACACTTGTGAATGCAGAGATGCCCACAGGCATAAGCACACACCCTTCAAGCAGGGAAGAGACAAACTAGAACTGCTGGTCAGATTGTCCCCTGACTTCCAATGTCCCTCACATGAAAAGTACTCTCTTGGAACCACTGTTTCTTGTGTTATTTTTGCCTCCAAAATTGGATTTTGATGTGATGTGTGGTGGTAATATTTTGGAAGAACAGCTGGCCTCTCATCCGCTGTCAGAATGAAAATGTGAAAGCAGACCAAACGACAGAGACATCAGAGTATGCAATTTGTAAGTTTATTAATTGTGGATTGGTGTTTCCCTGTGAGTTTCCTAAGAATTTCAAGTACAGTGTGTGTGGAAATCTGTCCCATCTCAACAGTGAATTCTGTTGATCCACACCATGTAACTATTTGGCTCAATCAAGCCGTCAGTTGGTATATCTTACAATGATATATCATCTTGCTACGGTGTGCTCTCTAAAAGATCTTCCTCATTAAAGCTCATTCAAATGAAGCATTCTGTCAGGCACCAATAAGCCTTATTTGCCTAGACCAGTCGCACCTGGGATCCACTCCACCTGGCCCTCTACCCTCTGGAAGTTTCTTGCAGAAGCTCTGCTTAAACTGTGGTATGGCTTTTTCTTCCTGTCTGGGTTATGATGCAGGTGTATTTATTTCCAGTTTTGTTCCTGACTTGTTCTTTGAATTTGGTGAATTGACCTTGGACCTGTTCCATGGCCTTGCTTTTGTCTGTGCCATCCATGAGGCCTTCTGCTATCGCTGCTCTACTTGCCCAGCTCTGGTGTTACGGGCTGAGTCCTGTTGGTGAGGTGGTTGCCTAGCCTGCACTGTGGCCACCCTCAGCTCACCTTCCCTCTTAAACCTGTCCTGTTCTTGCTCTTCTTCTAGGTAGGGAACTTGTCGTTTATCCAATCAAATGAGTTTTAAATGTTATTATTTCATTCTGGAATGTCTGTGCAATGCAGTACAAGTTAAATTGTTGTTAAAATAACAATAACAGCTAATGAGATATATAAGCTAAGCATGAAAGTGAAGTTAGCTCTTCCAAAAAGTTAGGGTTATCACTTTTGACAAAATATCAAAGTTGCAAGTCGCTTAAGACAGCTGTAATGTTTTGCCGCAGAAACAGTTAAAAAATTACTCCATTTGCTGATGCTTATTTTTAAAAATTAATTTGGGGCTAGGTGGTTTCATCATATTTGAAATGCAGACACTGATCTTAGGTGCTTCATCATTATTGTTTTCTGTTATTGTTATTATTGATTCTTTTAACTCTGTAACTAGACTAGTGCAGTCATATTGGATGTGTGCTTTCTGAAGGATAAGTAGTATCAGATATCTAGCTTTCCAGTGGGGGAAGAGAAAACAAAGGGGAAAAAGTTCTTTATGTTTTGGGAGGGAGCTGCAGGAGTTCATCTGTCTCTAAAGAGACCCAGGAGCACCTTGTGTGCCTTCCTGCAGCCCTGCTGCTATAACAGTCACTGGTATGTGCCTGGATGTGTCTGCATAACGAAAATGAGACCCACTGTGTAAGACGGAGTACAAGGGGCACTCAGCTGAAGAATTTGCATTTTACTCACCTCTTGTTGCACTTCCCAAACACTGCACCTGGACTCAGTTCACTAATAGGCAAGAATAAGGGAGTTTGAGATGGCACGGTTCTAAGCAGAAGGTTGCTCATGAGTTCGTCACTGGTACCTGCAGGAAGTTTAGGGGCCCACCAGTGGCTCCGTGACCATGCTGTTTTCATAGGTTGCATCCTTCTAATAACTTATTAGGTGGCAGATTTACTTGAAGCGATGTAGATATGATTGGCAAAGAACATAATTCAGTATAGCACACCAAGGACTCTTGTTTTTTTAAGCCTTTGCTATTCAGCTAGCTGAATGCATGCCTACAGTCACATTATGAAAACCCTTCAGTTACTGCATGGTTTCGAGCTACCGTGAGCCAAATGAGTAAGAAATCCACGTAATGCTAGGTGGATGCTTAAAACATCAAAAGCTGTTCAGGAAACTAAATGGCCCGTGGGCTTTGCTGGGTTTATTAGTTTTTGAAAAGCAAAAAGTAACTTGTCTCAGGAAATAAACACAGTGATCCCAAAAGCATTTGTAGTTTACCAGCAAATATGGATGACAAGCCAAATTATGCTTGCTTCTTTGGTTTAACAACCAAAGTGCCCAACCAAAATGCTCAACCATGTATTTATTTGGTAGCTTCAAAATAACGTGACGGAAAGCAAAGTCTATATACGATCATTTACCAATTCTGCCATTGGAGATAATAAATGCTGTTTGAGTTTATATTCTCTTGTTGGTTAATTTGGAGGAATTTACCACCACTGTGAAATCTGAAAGTTTAAGGGAAGAAGCTATGAAAGGGAATATGTAATTTCTTTACTCTAACTGCTGTTTCATTGCCTCAATTAATCTACATTTCCAAGGCCTTCAATTTATGGAAAATTATTGGAGTGGCAATGTGCACCATGTATAGCTGAAAGCTGGATTTTAATAAATGTAGACTATTCAGTACATAGACATAGGCTGGCCTTTGAAATCCATCAAGGCTTGTCCAGCCTGTTCTGAATAATTTTAAGAAATCTGTGCATAATTAATGAAGAACGCTAACAGATCTTCTGCCCATGGGCTATCATCCTTATTTCCATGAGGAGCAGGAAACGTGAGGTTTGTATAGTCAAGGTTAAAACTTCTGAATCTGTTCCCCTCCTGTCCCTTGTCTGCTAGCACACGAGTATGATTTGTATCTATGAATTTAAATTAAACAGCTCTTTTCTGTTAATGAATAGTATATGTGAACTAGAAGTGTAATTATTTATATAACACATCTAGTTGTAGTGTCAGGACTGCATGTCAGTGTGCTTTGGCTTTGAAAGGATGTTGCCTTGTATCAAGAAGCTGGGGTGCAGTGGTGTGTCCCCCCTCCCCGCCTCCCACTGTCCTGATGCACCATTCTGGCTGTTAAATCTTTATTATTATTACTATTTTACCCAGTTAATTAGTTATATTAATTATATATTTAAAAAAGTGTACGTAACTGGAAAATCTGTATGTGGAATCTGCTTCTGAGCGGCCTGTGAACAAAAAATGCAAACAATCCTGACACAGGAAGCTGGTGTTTGCCTGAGAGTGAGGCCTCACCCTCCCCACTATCCCCTCCTTTTCCAGCAGTATTCGTAGCAACGAGGCTGGGCCTGGCCAGGCTCCCCAGCCATGAGAGGCCCGGGCTGCAGCCTGGCAGCCATTTTTCCCCTGCCAGTCTGTCCTGGTTTGGGCTGGGATAGCGTTATTTATTTATTTTTTTTTTCATAGTAGCTGGTATGATGCTGTTTTGGATTTAGGATGAAAATGATGTTGATAACACACTGACTTTTCAGCTTCTCGTGCTGCCCTGCCAGCGAGGAGGCTGGGGTGCCCAAGGAGCTGGGAGGGGACAGAACCAGGCCAGCTGACCCAAAGCAACCAAAGGGATATTGCATACCATATGGTGTCATTCTGAACAATAAAACTAAAACTGGGGGGCTGCTATTGTTGGGCATCCGTCAGCTGGCTCTGAGCAATTGTATTGTACATCACTTTTTTTTTTTTTTCCCTTCTCTACCCTCTCTCTCTCCCCTTTTGCTTCTACTGTCTTTATCTCAACCTGCAAGTCCTCACATGTTTATCTTACTAATTCTCTTCACCTATCCCACTGCAGGGGGGAGTTAACGAGTGGCTGTGTGGTGCTGAGCTGCCTACTGGGTTAAACCACAACATGGTTGCCAACGTTTCCATCTAGGCACTCAGATACTCAGGGCCTACAAATAGAAGGTGACTGTGCTCTAGTAAAAGTAATCACAGATTTTCATCTGGAGATGCCACTAATTATCTTTCTAGTGGGTTTGATCCTTCTGCTGCAGTGCTTGGCCTCCTATTAACTGTGAGTGGCCGAGGGATAGATCAGGGTATTATAGCTAGTGCCACTGGTTTCAGTTACACTGTCTGAAGTAAGCTTGGACTCTGAGCAGCAGAATTTTTTTTTTTTTTCTTAACATTATTGTGTTAAAGAAGGCCCCATTCCCGAACCCTTCGAAGCTGGTAGAGTCCACAAAAAGTAAAGGGAATGAAAGCGGGGACATGCTGAGATACCTTGCCACGAATCTCCCGCTTGACAACTATTTTCTTTCCAAATAGAAGTGTAGGATTATGGAGATTACCAGACTTGGCTGTTGCTTTCTATTCTACCATAATCCATTTGTTTAGTTTTGTGAGCATTTACCCAAAAACCACAATGCTTTCCTCCTGCTTTTTCTGTTCTGGTGTCTCCACACATCAGTGGCTGAGTAACCTTCCTCAAATTTTCAATGCAAATCTGCTTTTGGCAAATGGTGTATATCTTTGCCCTGCATTGTCTTCTCTTAAAGTAATTTTTTTTTTTCTCCTAATGTCTAAGTGGGTTGTTCATGTCAACTAGCAGAGGGAAAGGCAGCATGCTGCTTGACTCTGCACAAGGTCATTTCCAGAGGATCAAAGCACTGTCTGCCCCATATTTAAATCACTCTCCAAATTTTAAAATTGCTTGTTTACAATTTACTAGTTATCTGAAAATATCACATAACCCATAGAACAGGCACAGATAGTTCGCTCAGTCTGCATTGACAGTTCTTGCTCATTATAAAATGCAACTTACTTTATGTCTAAGACCAACACTGGGAAGGTGCATCGTGTTAGCTGCACCGTTTAAAAAAAAAAAAAGCGAACATTAATAGTCTATATTTTTAGTCAGAGAGTAATGATTGAAATGTCAGCCTTGTAGCTTGTTAAGCCCTTTGCGGGTTCACAGTTCATAGGAAAAAAGATGACTATTTTCTTCTTGACAAAAATGAACTATTTCAGTCTTGGAAACTGCTCCCTAATTAAAAAGTAAATCATGTTAAATGTCCACCACGATGAACTGGTAATAATTGGAAATTGCAATTTTATTGATATAAGGTAATAAACTATTTGTGAGTAGGAAATCAAAAATACCCTTAAATTTCTATGTTTCAATAATGGTCTTTTTAATGTCTATAAGCATAGGCATTACTTTTGTGTCTGTTGTGGCTTAATGCTTTTATTATCTTGAATACCTCATAGAAATAAGAAATTACTTTCCATCATATTTTAAATATTATTCCATAATAAACCTTGACTGTATCATTAAGTCTTCAGGAGCTCTTAACTGCTTTTACAGTAACAGAATTTACATTTGGGCATACTGTAGCTGTTCGCTCAAGTACAGGACGTTTAGGGGTTGGTCATAACTCCATAATAAAAGATATTTGTCTCTTTTCTAAGTATTAGATATTAGCTGGTTTGCAAATGAGGTGATAGTGCAGAACTGTATCAGTGCAATGCATGCAGGTGTGATAGAACTCCTAGTCTTTCACAAGTTACTCATTCCAAGGCAATTTCAAGGCCTGTTCATCTAGCCTTTGGTGTCTGAGCATCCAGGCTAGTCTTGTATGTAAGCGAGAAGACTTGCACCAGATACAGTATGCAGGCAAACTGGAGAATTTCATTCTGTAATGTTTTAAAGTGGATACCATGAGAACCGAGTGTGTAGTAGAACTACATTTCCCTGAGTAGGTTGGGAGATGGAATTTATTCAGCTAAATGAGGTTTCAGATTCGGGAGACTTTTTGGTGCAAATGATGCATGTCATGGGAGGTAACCCAATTTTGCATGATAGGAGGCTTGGATAATAATAACTATCCAGATAAACAAGTCCCCAGTGTTCTGTGTATTGTATTTAAATACAGACTTGTGTCCCTACCACATTTTAAAAAACTGCTGTTTGTACTAATTGTCAAAAAAGACAAGATTTCTTTATGAGAAAAAGCACTTGCTTCTATGCTTCTTTCTGGGTTCTGCAGCAAAGTCATTGTGATCAATACTTGTGAAATTACAGGTGATTCTTGTCAATAAAAGTTGTCATACTCTGTATTCTAGTTCCATTGCAGAATAAGGTAAAACCTAATTTAGGAGAGAAAAGTTGTTGTTCATAAAACTTTACATAATTAGAAAGCACAACAGGGGTAAAGGAAATTAGACACAGTAAATTGCTTTTTGTTCCAACTTTTTCTTTATTCAAGCTTGCCCCAGCGTGGTAGCCATTCTTTCAGTGTCAGTTTTCATTAGCGATGCCAAGAGATTTCAACAGAACTAAATGGTAATCTTTAGTGTCTCTCAAGCTCAAACCAATTTCTCAGTCTTCTGATTTTGGTGAAAATAATCCCTTTCAGGGGTTACTTATGTCTTGGGAGGAGTTATGTCAAGAAAAACCTGATCTTTGCCATATAAGTGATGATAATTTCACAGATAGAAACCACACTAAAACACACTCAGAAGCAGAAAACTGGACTCTCAAACACTAATGTCAGGTGCAATGCTGTGCTTGTTGTATGTATGCAAAACCAATTGTGATGTTCCAGTTTGAGTTCTGTCATCTAAAAAGGATTTTTTTTTCCTATTATTTTATAGCAGAGTAGGGAAAAAGTGTGTATCTGAGGTACAAGATAGCCATGGTATAATAAAGGGCTGCTGGAGCTACGTGGTGTGTTCATAAATCTGCGTTCCAGTCTTAGAAATAATTGAGTTAGAGTCTTGGTCGTGGTGGCCTTAGAAAAAAGTGAGTGTTGGATGCAATTAGGTTATTTCCCATTTAGAAGAATTAGTGCCTCACTTTTTCCACAGCATAATGTTTGAACAGCCTTGGTGACTGTTCCGTCCATTTGGAGGATGGAGTAGAGCTAATAGAGGAGGACAAATGGTGATACACTCACCCTATTCAGGCTTTCCCAAAGCTGTCTCCATGCTTGGGGAGCTTGAGCAAGGTCCCTGCAGGTCCATATTTCCTGCTGTTGTGTGGAGCTGGACCATGCCACTTTAGAGAGTTCAACTGGGATCACACCTGGCAGTGTGCAAGGGGGAGGGTTTTCACTAGGGACAGCAGGCTGGAAAACCCCTGGACAGCTTAGTGTAGCTCCTAACTGCAACTTCTGCAGCATGTGGTTCAAAGTACTCCCTATCAAGAACTTGTGAGTGTACAAAAAGTCGCAAGTATCACTTGACAATACTAGAAATATCCAAAACCAACACCAACCTCAATATTTTCCCATTCGTCTGAGTGTAGTGCTACCTTTTCTCCTATGTCCTCAGTGTCCTACCTGGATCATGAGTAGCTCCCTTGTGCCATTTATATACTTCTGAGTTTGGAATAGAGTATCTCAGTTTTTGGTTTGGAAACTGAAAAAAATTAAGGAATATTGAACTCTGCTGATCTGTCAGTAGCTAGCCACATGATCTAAATGTTAATAAATTATACTTTTGCATAAATGAAAGGAATCTCAGCATTTGTTTTACATGTTTTTTAGTCATTCAGATGCTACTGAATATTTTGTAGTTCAGGAATGGCTGAGTTAAGTTCAGTTGGGCATGCTTTTTTTTGTTTGTTAGTTTCATAACTGTGTGCCTGTAAATGGAGTAAAACTTAAATTGATTTCAGTATAAAAAAGATTCTGCCTCTATTAATCAGATAAATTTAGATAGTGGTGGTAACTGCCATTGTTGATACTGCATAAGCAGTTCTGATTTGCTCGGCTAGTTTCTGCTAGTTATAGTATTTTGTCCCTTTACCCTTGAAGGGCAAAATTTTTCACATATCATCCCCATTTACTTAATTTTATTCACAATTCAAATAAGAAAAGTGTTTGTCAACAGTTTTGGAGAAAGAAGACTGAAAATGTTTGCTCCATGCCATGGAGACTTATGAACTCACATGTATCAGTGTCTTTGCCTTGCTTATTTCTTTATCTGTAACAAATATTTGAAGATTTTTTTTAATTTGTTCTTTGCAGTTAAATGCCTTCAAGTGTCCTGAGGAATATGTCTTTTAAAACAGACTAACACACTAAATATGCCATTTTGAGTACGCCCTGCGTGTATTCATTTGTAGTTTTGTAGCTTTATTAAGAGAGAAGGTGGGATTTACTATCACTTACCAAGGAATTAGGGAAACTAGCTTTTGTTACCACATCTTTCAGAGTTGTGCACTTTGTCTCTGGAGATACAGATGCATTCAGGATATCACTAATAAATGTCAGCATAGTTGCTGGGTTCGCCTATGTACTTGTGTAATTTAGAACTGATTGTAATGAAATGTGATTTGAAAATCACACAATATTCATTCTCAAAGAACAACTGTTCTTTGGACTCTGTCTAGAACATTAAACTTTCATTTATGAAGGACAAAGAAAAATCATCTTTAAGATTAAACTTGTACTAACCCTCCACAGAAAAAAAAAACTCACCTCAGTGCTTACATTGCTCTAATGTAGGAAGTACTGAAGTACTCCAGTGGTGTGAGTTCAGTTCCAGGAAAGCGTTTAAAAAAACAAACAAACAAACAAAACACATGTGATATCAGCATACCTATTGTATCTCTTTCTGCTTATTGCTTGAGTTGCATTGGCCCACTGACAATATTTCTTGGCACCTCTTGTGCCTGTCCATTTTTTCTTATTGCTTAGAAATAGGGAAACAGTATCACTACCTTCCCCCAGCTTTGCTCCCAAATGACTTTGATTTATTCCTAAATTAATCTTGTGTTACCATCCTTTTCAAACATCACATAAACCTACATAATGAACACTACTTGGCATTTATCAGCTTGTTACTCCAGTAAACTAACTGCAGACTTTCTGGTCTAGTCACTAGTTTAATTGTGCTTCCTTTTATCAAATTCAGGCACTTTTTCAGAGTATGAATCGATGGTCTTAGGTACTTCTAATAAAGTGTGTGCTTTTATCTAATCTTTTAAAGCCTTTTATGCTTGGAGTTTTAATCACTGGTCAGTACTGACATAGTTGGTGATTTATGATTAAGGAGGCAGCCAGTTCTGCATTAAAATTCATTTCTACGTAAATACTTTAAAATCATCCCCTTAAACTATTTGGTTTGCCACTATTTGCAAAGAGAACCAGAGTGGTGTTAGGGTAATTTATGCATGTACAATATTCTCATCATACGGAAACTTTTCACATAAAAGAAGCAAACCTTACAACAGCTGTAGTCATTTAAGAGTGAAGACAGCTTCTTACCTAAGATATATGTCTGTATTTTAAATGCTGACTAGCTTTCTGTTATGGTTGTTGTTTAATTCTTATTTTTTGCCAATTGAAAATACATCAATATTTGTTCAGGCTTAGTTGCAAAATGACAGAGCAATGGCTCATGTACTGTACTTCCTTGACGGAACAATTTGATTGAAGTCTATAGGGAAATTCTCCTGACTGGGAAAAAAAAATATATTTCAATGCTCATTTCCAAGGAGATTTCAGGTACTTACTGTTTTTTCAGCCATAGCTACATAACATGGCATAAGCATAACAGATAACTACGGAGAGGCATTATCTTACAGTTTTGGTATTCTCGATGACATTTCTGCCCTCTTGAAAGATATTCAATGAAGTGTGCAAAATTTGCACAATGTGCAAAATTTCTGGGTTCTGTTCTGAACAAATCTGGTAGTCTGGGAAATCCAAGTATGTTTCAATGTAATGAGAAATAGTTAAATCTATAACATGGTATTTCTGCTTCATTTATCCTTCACCTTTCACTCTCCCATACACCCTGGATTTGTGTCTGTCTGATATTTAAAACAAAACATCTCACTGGGAGACATGAAAAGGAATAAATGGAACATCATGTTATTGCTTTTTACAAACTAAGTCAGTGAAGAGCTGTAGAAGACTTCTACTTTCTCTAGCCATTTTCTTAGAGCTTTATAAACGTAGATACTGTAAATAGGAGAAAGGATAACCATTTTCGGTGGTTAAGCTGGGGTTCCAGGATCCAGATTATAAGTGTTCTCTGCCTAGTTCTGATACAAATTATTGGCTGATTTTGATCAAATAGCTACAACTATTTTTTTACATTTGTATAAATAGTTGAGACTGTTAAATAAAGGTGATAATTTGACAGCTTAACTATGACAGTCTGTACTTGAAAAGAACTCTGAAGTTATGCAATAAAAGCAGTTATGTAAACTCAAATGGCTAGGCGGACAATTTATTACCAGACCTTTTTGGTGCAAATTTCCAAGTGTATGTGCACAGCTACATAAAGTGATTTATGGGCAGCCATAGTTACTTGATTGCTGATACTAATGATGTTGATGGTAACACCTCAAAATTACTGTCCCACATCACCCACATACATGGGCTCAACTTTGTCTTCATCAACTTACTGTATTCATGCAATTCAGAAAAGGACTGGTTTTATTTTCTTTATTTTTGCCAAGCAATATTTAAGTATATTTCTTACTCTCCAATTAACATTGTAACATAGCTTTTTTTGACTGTAAATATAAAGGAAATCAAAAGAAACACTAACTGCACAGAATTTGGAATAGAATATTTATTTGGAATAGAATATTCTAAATACTTAAGGTGTTTCAGTATGTTATTTATGCAAAGACATCTGATAAACTGATCTGATCTGTTACAATGAGAAATAGAACTCTGAGTTAATAGCTTCACCACTTTTTGGAATTATCCCAGGATGAATCATTACAAAAAAAAAAAAAAAGGAAGAATTGTAGTGCTGAAAAATCTCTAGGCCACAAAGCAAGCAAGAGGCTTACTGACACATATACTTCCTGTACATGAGTGTCTTAATTATCGGAGGATTGCATGCCTGAGTTCGTGTACTCTGTTATTTTTTTTTATGTAACTGTCAATTTTATGATCACCTCTCTATCCTGCTTCAAAGCAGGTGGCAATATGTGAGAGGATTTTTATGTGTAATCACAACTATCCTATCTATGTCATTGCATTTCTGATAGTTGCATCTGCCTTTCATAGGCTAATTCAAGTGAGAATTGCTACCACTGACAAGATCAACTTGTGCTGGGTAATCTTGAAGCAATTATGAAGGAATTTTCTGACATCAGACACTTTTCTTGACTTTTGTAATTCCCCCCAGGGAAATGCACTTTTAATACAGGAGATTAGTTGTAGAGTCTGTGACACTTCTGGATTCTGCACACAGAATGGAAAGGTGGAAAAACACCCACAAAGCAGCCGTTGTATATACGGCCCATTTTACCTTCCAGAGGTCTCCCGTTGCTTCAAGGAGGTGTGCTTATGGGTGGACAAAGCTTGCAGAAGAAATAATTAGCTCTTGGCTAGCTGAGAAGGAAGTTCTAACCCCAGTCCCAGGAGAGGTTTTTGAGTCCCAGGAGAGGTTTTCCATTATCCTTGTATGGATGGAACACAATCAAGAAGTCTTGATCCTTTCATCCTGCACCTTTAACATGGTTGCTATCAAGAGCTCTGCAGATACTTGGGACAAAACTGACCTTTGGGCTTGGAAAAGCCTGGTGGTTCTGGCCTTTCTTGATTGTGAGGGGGAAAAAGAAGAAAAGGAACCATTGATTTGATAGGTCAGTCTGTCACTGTAACCTTTTAAAGATCACCCTGGAGAAAAAAAAAAAAAAAAGAAAAACAAGCAATGTCTGGAAGAAGCATGTGCTAAAACTCTGTATACATGTTAAAGAGGGAGGAGAGAAAATTTACATAACCTAAAAAAATAAAATATTATTTCTGACCTAAAATTGGAGGTGATTTGAAGTGGTGGGAAGCAAATGGGAGAGAGACTATTCTAAGGTGAGGGAGTTTCTGAATGTGCCCGGTATGAATTGCCTTCCTGCTGACTCATGCAGGATCTTTGTCTCCTTCAGTCTTAGTCCTTGCTCTTTGAGAACATACAGTTCCAGAGACAAGTAGACTTGCTTTTCTTTACTTCCCTGAATCTGCAGCAGTTCACTAGAACTTCAGAAAAAGTGTGTGTTGGTGGTTGGTTTTGTTTTTCTCATTGCATTTGAAGTTGTGCCTTTCTAAAAATGGTTAGTCTGCATCTTCTCAGAAGTTCATGGGTTTCCCTGACTGATGCTTCCTCGAGATGTGCTATAGCAAAAACAAATATTCACGAGCAGTTTGTACTGAGTGTATGGCATTTCCACATGGGGAATTAAAAATGTTTTGTGTTCATGTCTGGCAGGTGCTGCAGTGTTACTACCTGGTGCAGTCATTGCAAGGTTCAGTTACTAGTATGGATTTTTAGAACAGAATTTGTTACTTCTGTATCTTGCACACTGTTCTGTGGTGGGAATTTTTCACGTGCCATAAAGCTGTCCATTCTGCCAGCTGCAATGTTTTTTTGAAGATAATTGCTTGGATCTGCCCTGGATCTGCTTTCATTGGAGGGTGTGTCCCATGCTTTATATACATTTAGATGTCACAGCCCCATGGCAGAAGTCTGCTCCGTAATGGAGGCTTTGTTTAGGCTTGAATGTGTTTTGAGTCTTTATCTGTTCAATATGATCCTCAAAGCAAAGTAAATACAGTCCCTAAACAAAATGTCAGTGAAATGACTTGGTGACCCTTTGGTAGCTTGGCCAAGAAAAAATAACCCTTTGAATATGTGTATGTAGATGTCAAAGATTTTTCTAAAATCTGGAGGATTAGACCATAAATGAGAAGGAAATGGCTTTCCCCTTTCCTCCCTTTCAAAAGTATCTGCCCTAGTCAAAATATCAATACTTCTTGTATCACTAAACATGATACGCTGAGTTTCAGTGAGAGGGATGCTTTATTTAAAGTAGTGTTTCATAAAAAAGATTAATTTCTCAGAGGCAAAAAGCAAAGCTTCCTGAAAGAACTGTGATGTTGATCCAATTCCATTACTTTCAAGTTTTTGATGCCTGCTGAAGCGTAATGTTGCCTCAGAAGTGAAAGGAAGGGACTTTTTCACAGATTGTAAAGAAGTTGTGACATTTCTCAGATTCATAATAGCTTCTCAGAAGTTCCAGCATTAACTCTTTTATGCTATCGTACATCTGAACTGAAAAACCCCTTTGTTCCCTATACCAATTATCTTCTTAGAGTGGATCAGTTGCTACAGTTCATGCATACCAGAAGCTCTCTATTCCTAGGAATACGCTTAGCTTTGTTGTGCTTCTTCTGTAAAAAAAAATTTCATATCAGTCTTCCCTAATTTTTTTTTTTCTAAAATTAATGGATGTTGCAGTAGCAGATCCAATATTAATGTAATTAAAATACTTAAAGTATAGAGGGGCTGGTATTCCAGGAAAATGTTTGAGCAAGCTGAGAAGTGAGATTGATATTTTACTCTTCCAGTAATAGAATAGTAATTATGCTATTTCATTGCAGGTTCAGTAGTGATTATCTACACTGCTGAAAAGGAAAGTGGGGCAAAATATCCTGCTCCAGGCTTTGATGGTAACTTGTTGTTTGAGACTGGGCATATTAACTAATGTCTGCCCATTCCTTTTCATGAGCAGGACTGCAGATAATGTGACGATAAAACTCACAAAATGTGACTGGGGAATAAGGTGGTGTGACAGGATCCTGTCTGAGAAAGCCAGCAGAAATTGCTGTATGATGCTCCCTAGGGGGCCAACCAGTACAGCTCTGACTTCTGAAGGCATGAGTTTGTGCAGGAAATGTGCTCCTAGGACACTGAAGTCCTTTCTTAAAAGAACAATCCTTATTTTGTTCTTGCTTCATGAGAAAGAAAGAAACTTCTGTGGCAGAAGGACTTTTTTTTTAATGTCAGAAAAACAGATTATTTTGAATAGCTCTGGTATTTAGTACACCAAAGGGCGTGTTGTGAGACTTTTATATGCTTCCAGGGATATCTTAGTGAGTGGAAGAATAACGTGGGGGTAGAACAGTGTTGCTCCTTACTGAGGCAAGTCAGGTGTCGCTTCTTTGGTATCGTGAAGGTTTGCTGCTTGGGGCTGCAAACTGTGTCACAGAAGTGTGTGAGCTACTGGAGAAATTCACTCTGCAAGTGGAGAAGCAGTACTTAGCTACGTAGGAGCTCTCTGTAGAGCTGACTGGTTTTGGTGTGGGTCTCTACAGCTTTACTAACACTGGTGCCTCAACTTAAGTTCACTACTTTGTGGATGCAGCAGACCACTGCAGGGGGTGGGAGGTCAGGCACCTCCTAACACCAGGATCAGGCTGGAATATTTCAAATCTGCATTTCTTGTGGCAGAGCACAGAAGAGACCACTGCAACCACTGCATGTTTTAGGTGGCGTCAGATGTTGCATTCTGGGAACCCTGCAGAGATTTCTGCGTGTACCCCACAAACCATCCTTCACAGCAAAGTGTTACTGATGCCAGTTGTCCTAATGAGATGGTCAAAGTACTGTTATGGATCAGACACTATCTAGAAGCTTAGAAGGGAAGAAAACATAAATATTTCATCCAAGGTCAATATCATGTATCAGCTAAGCTGTGCATCAGTGGTGCATTGCTCTCAATCTCTTTTTTTCCAAAATACGAATAAAATTGGAAAATTGGATGATAGTACTTGATAACTTTACTTGCAGTCAAGAGGACACTGAGTAATTTTGGCATGAGTTCAGACTAGGTGAAGAGACTATATGGTATCAAGTCAAATTAAGAAATGTCAGGGGGGTAAAGGGAAGGGGTTTCTAAACCTGTGGTTTTTAGAATGGCTGGATTTTTAAATGTTTATTCTTTGCTTGGAGAAGCCGCATCAGACTCAGAGACAAAGCAGATGAAAGATGAGTATACACTAAGAGTAGAATAGTCAATAAAGGAAACTTCCCAGTAATACTGTATTGCATCGTCCAATGTAACCTAGGGGTATTCAGTACATGGAGGAGAAAACTCATGACAAGACAGGAAAGGTTGAGAACAACAGCTGAGGAAAGAGATGATAGATACATGATAGATACATGAAAGAATGTGTTCCTTTTCTGAGGGGGAATTATCAGTTGGAGATATCAGTGACATTAACAGCTTGTAAGGCAGATCTCCTTCTCCCCCCATAACCCCCAAAACAACAAACTCCAAGAGGTACACATTTTACAGCTTGTAATTTGGTAATGCTGACAGTCAAGACGTAATTAAATACTACAATAAAGGAGGGATATTTAGGAGTGTAAATTTTAATGCTTCAGGGATAAGCCAAGTGTCTAACTGCTGGGGTTTCTAGAAGAAACCTTCCTTGAGAACAAACTATTTCCAATTATCTTCTGCAAGGCTTCTTAAGGGAAATATTCTGTTAGATCACATGGAGGGTTTGTGCCATGCTCATGTTTTTCTGCCCTAACTAGTTATAACTTGGTCATTAAAAGAAGCAGAATCAATCGGAGTCTGTGACTCCAAGTGTCACTGAACAGCCCACTGTCTTCACTTTTTCTCTGAAGCACTTCTTGTTGCTGCTAGGATGCTCGTCTAAGTGTAACACTGCTAAAGAATATGACAACTCTTATGATCTTTGTTTTGTATCTTTTGATCTCTCCTAAAAAAAGTACAGTTTGGTCAAAACAACTGGAAGAAGCAGAAACCATTAATTTTCTCACAATTAATTTTGTGCAAGCCTATGTGCTGACTTCTGTGTCTACTCGTATAAATAAGTCTAAGACTGCTTTAAAGTTTGATATACTTCAAGAACTTTTTTGAAACTTGGTTTATTTCAAATTATAATGAAATTTAAACCCATGTGAGGTTTTTGATAATTTTGGCCTTTGTTTCAAGAGAAGTTCTAAAGGAGTAATATTCTTTTATCTCATGGACTACTTGGTATTTCATTGCTTTGTATTATGTTTGTTAAATTCACCCCACACAATCTCATTGACTCGCGTGAGATTTTTCCTTTAAAAAAGAATTAAATAGCCTTCAGAATTAGTTCCCCCATGAATTCAAAATATTAGATATTACCACAAATTACGTTACTGTTGCATGCTGTCAGTTTTCCACCTTCTAAAATTCTTGGAACAGGAGCAATATATAATATATCTATATATTTTAAGTCTAGGAGTTTTGTTGATATTTGTGTAGGCTACTCTGAGTATCTTCTACAGGAAAGGAAGTTCTTTGTTCAATGTTTTGCCCTCCCTGTCCTTCCCCTGCAATTCTGCATTTACTTTGTGGTTATGTATTTAAATGAAGAAAAGTAACTCTTTTTTGGGGTAAATGATAAGTACATAATAAAGGCAAGGGCATAACAAAAGATGCCCAGCTCAACATGATTCTTTTAACTTGAAAGAAGACCCACAATAATTTATTTACATTTTGATTTTTGTGTGTGTGTAGTGAGAGAAAAAATGCAGCTAGTATGTGGGAAATGGGGAGTAAAATTATCATTAGTTATGCAAAATTACAGGATCCTTATGATGACTTTTCCTTTATATGGAAGCAAACTTTGGAATGCTTTTAATCTTCCTTGACTCTTTTTGAGGTCTTGGTCTGTCAATGTGAATTTATGCCTAAAGTTAGCAGAGAGACACAGTAGCAGAATTTACAGGTGCCCACTGGACTTTATTTTGGATTTAGAAAAAGGAAGAAAAAAGTGATTTGATGTACAAATTGTAAATAATGTCATTCACCTTAATCCAGCATGTGAAGATTGCTTTTTTTTTTCCTGTCAAGACTTTTTTAAATATGCACCTTGCATGCAATTAGATAATTCTGACATGAGGTGGATGATTTTGATATGAATTCACAAACTCTTTATATATTTAAAAAAAAAGTTTTGAGGATGTAGTACGAAATAGGCTAGAAGCATACATACAACTTTCTATGCTATGTGTACCAAATGATAAAATGAGGGTAAATCACCTAAAGTTGCACCAGGGAGGGTGGTTTAGCCTGGATATTAGGGGAAATTTATTTAATGAAAGGGTTGTGTGGCATTGGGAAAGGCTGCCCAGGGAAGTGGTTGAGTCATCAGTCCTGGAGGTCTTTTAGAAATGTGTAGAGTTAGCACTTAGTAGCGTGGTTTAGTAGTGGACTTTAGTACTAGGATAAAGGTTGGACTGGATGATCTTAGCGGTCTCTTTCAGCCTGAGTGATTCTATGATTCTCTGCATAAACTTCACGGGTTCAGATGATTAAGTCAAGGAAAGTGGAGCTTGTCAGAGTCGTCCACACTGAAGAAGAAAAAGTTTATTTAACGTTTCATAGCTGAATGCAGTATGTATAGTATATTCTTGTGAGCTGGCATTCTTTTAGCTATCTAGAAATAAGTCCTCGGGTTATGTTTGGTTCACAGCAAGCAACAGTTCTGTGTGTTTCTGTTGTTGTTTTTTATTTATTTATTTATTTATTATTATTTTAGAACTCTATGTTACAACATGTATGTGGATGTTGTGCTCCATAAATAAATCATGTACTCTGAAAGCACATTGTAACTGCATCATCTTTAAAATGCTCTAACTAAGTCCTCTGGATGGATTGCATCACTTTTTTTTTCTTTTTTTTTTTTTTCCCCCTATTCTTTTATCCTTGCTGTCATTTGAAACTGCTACAGGAAAATCTCTTCCTCAGAACTGGGTGAAAGCCAGGGGCGAGATTTTCACCTAGAGTAGATCAGTGCAGCTTGTCTGGTTTCACAGGGAAAAAAAACCTTGCCTTTGCCCCGCTGATGATCTCACTCTCTGAGAACATTTTCTTCTTGAAGAAATGTACTTCAGCCTGCCTTTCATAACAATGTTGTTCCCCTGAGATGTCTGAGGAGTCTGACAGGTCTGTAGCCTGGCTTCCAGCACTCTAACAACTTCCCTCCCTCCTATCCCTCACCGGGCAATATGATTTATTTTTTTATTTGCTTAAAACAGACTTAGATCACTTCCATGGCTTAACAAATGGAAGCAATGCTTCTGCGTTGATACAGAAGCAAGGTTGAGGTTTCAGGTATGGCTTTCCTCTACTGGGCCTTATATACAGTGTGCCCTTGTGAGCTGAGATTTTAGCAGTAGTAAAAGCACTCCTTGTTTTAGCTCAGAAATGCCCCAGAAGATACTTTGGCAGTAAATAATCCAGAAATACCTAATTTTATTTTAAAGTAAGCACACCAGATCTTGACTTCCTTATTTAGTTTTTCATTGGTCAAGTTGCTATAGACTCCAGTATGAGTTGGTTCAAGAGATAGAGAATATAAATGTGCAGGTCTGAAAATACAGTAGTACAAAGGCACTGAAGATCAAGAGTGGCTTTATTGTTACAGAGCACGTGACTACATAGGTGGTGTCTGTGTGTTTGAACAAGTATTGTTCAAACACACAAAAGTATTGTGCAGTATTGTGCAGTGTAGCAGAAAAGTATTGTGCTACACTGAGACTCAAAACATAATATATTTCTAGGATTTTTTTATGTCTCTGTAGTATGAGCTGATAGAATTTATCATCATGAGCTTCTCCTGGACGGGTTTTGGGAACAGATATTTCCATAATGAAAGCCAAGATTTGCAATGAAACCACATGATCTCAGGAGCTAGCACATAATGAAAAATATTGAATATTGTGGAAGCTTTCAGTTAGCAATTCTGCAAAGCAATTTCTGGCCATTTGGGATGCTGCTTACCCAGGACTTTACTGTCCATATACAAAGTCAGTTGTGATAGAGAAAAGATTAAAGACAAAAATCAAATGTGAGGATCTGTGGTGTCTAGTATCTAACTCGTCGTTTTCAAATACTGCAGAGTGACTGTCATAATTTTTTAATGAATGTTATTGCTCAAAGTCTGCATAAGATCTTGACAGAATTAATTGGAGAGAAATTCAGCATGACCTGAGGATGTGCACAGGGAGAAAAATCGGATTGCTGATATTTATTGCTGATATTTATCAAGGAAGTTTTTTTTTTTTTTTTTAATTGACACACTAGGAGCTATTTTTACTATTGTCATGTAAACCTGTAGAAGAAAGATGAAAGAAGAGAAGCAACTTCAAGGAAGATATTTATGTGACAGATTGATGATGAGTTTGTGCCAGATCCACTTTCTGATTGAATGCGAACTGGGAAAGGTTTGTCCCTTTCCTTACTTGATCATTTAGGCTTATCACCTGACAGAAAGCAGGAGGCATGCTCCTAGCCATGGAGCACAGCAGGACTTTCGTTTGCAATAAAATGACGCTATAGAAAAGTTACGAGTCATTGAAGAAAGAACAAAGCAAGCTTTTTGGAAAGGTTGTGGGGTCTGCTGAATCAGAACAGCGTGTTATTCCAATGCAAATGTTGAAGCCTGGTGTAATCTCAGAGCACTGTGATTGATGCATGGCACTATTTCTAAATGAGTGTAGAAATGCACTTATGTGCTTTGCAGAGGCTGCTAGCAAGTGGCCAAAACACGCAGGAGACTGTGTGGCAGTGTACTCATGGGGTTAAGGTTTTCCCTAAAAACATTCAGTTAAACCTACTGCCTGTTGGAGGTATCCAAGTTCCTTTCCCACAGCTTTGTCAGGCCTTGAGAGTGAGATGACAGAAAGAGTATAGATAATAAAAGGACTTCCTAGAGATGGCTTAATAACTGCAGACATTTGTCATTTGGTCAGAAAAGCTTCCAGTGCAAAAGAAGCAAGCCGGTATTTGCTGGCCATATGTTCAAGCAATTAATACACAATTCATGTGTGGTTTAGGAGCCATTTGATCTCAGTCTGCTAGGCTGCCATCAGACAACCTGGTGCTTCTCTGGTTAGTTATTCTGTCTTTTTGCATCTCCTACAATCCCTTTCATGATTGGTCATAATAGAAAGTGTTATTGGCTGTGTTGCTAGCTATTGAATACTTCTAAATTTTGTTTGTGTATGTTTTTTGACTTGCACAGTTGTGCTTAAATGGTACAACATATGGCATGGCTAGGAAGTAGAAGGTCTCGTAGCAACAGGTATTCAGGCAACTCCTCATATTTGTATGAATTTGATGGGGGTATTCAAGAAGAATAGTAAAATGGTTGAGCTATTCTGATATGAATGTATGAAAACAAGTAGCAAATTGGAATAATGTAAACAGATCAGCCTGGCTGCTTCAGTTTTGTAATTGGAGGAAGTATCTGTGGGTGATCCTAATGTAAAACCACAGAGTCAGCGTGGGTTATCAAGTCCAACTCCTGATTCCACACAGGGCAACCTGAGAGTTAAACCATATATCCAAGAGTGTTATCCAAATGCTTCTTGAACATGGACAAGCTTGGGGCCATGACCACTTCCCTGGGGAGCTTGTTCCAGCTCTTGACCACCCTTTCAGCAAAGCACTTGTTTCTAATATCCGATCTGAACTTCCACTGATGCAGCTGTAAGCTGTCATGATGTTGGTGGTTGAGAACTTTGTGCCTTGTCCTTTTTGCCATTCCCCTGAGAGACCTCTGTTAACTTGGCTTTGCAAAAAAACAAAACAAAACTAGAATATAGAAACAATCTCAACCTTTCCTTTAGCAATTGGATGAGCGTGGGTTTCCCTTGTCTGTTCCTGCTGTTGTCTTATCCCTGCAGGGAGACATGCAGAGCACTGGGGAAGAAATAGCAGATGGCATTGTTAGGGTAGGGAACAACAGTACGGATGAGGAGGAGGACATGCACTACAATAGATGACCCAGGCCACAGACATAAGTGAGGGGCAGAGTAGAGGAGAACAGGCAGGCGCTTACCTCAGATACAGAGCAGTGAAAAAATCTGGAAAAGCTCATCTCATGATTTGCAGAGCAGTTCGCTTGTCATTAGGCCTGACACCTTTTCACTGGTGAAACGGGCTCATTAGGGCCAGTGTGAATCTGGGCTGTTATCAAATTCCTCTGCTGCCTTCACTGGTGGTGGCCCTGGGTTGCTTGCTGGCCCCCAAGTCTCTGCATGGACTGTCTCACAGCCCAAGGGCCATCGTGCTGCCCCAAAGGGCAGGGCCCAGGGAGAAGATGGTGGCTGATGATGCAGTGTCAGCCTATTGCCCTGTTACCATCACGCCACCTCCTCCTTTTTGTCACTTCTCCATGACTATGTAAGGAAAGGCAGACAAACACCTCTAATAGAGGAAGCAGGAGTTAAATGGTACAGACTTATTTTTTTAAATAATTTATTTTGCAGTTTTAGACAGCCTTGAGATAGGAGCTCATTTATATTCTACCAGTGAAAGAGAGAACATTGCTTAGTTCTTTCTCAAAAGAGCGTTGGTTACTAGGAGGTTGGGACTTACTGAAGCTGTGGATTTTGGCAAGCAAAAAAAGACTTGAAGTTCAACCAGTTTTACCTAAACCAGTCACATTTAACTTCTGCATCCCAGCTATAACCTGTGATTGGGTCACTTCAGCAGAAATGGTTTCTTTTGTTTAGAAGCTGTGTCATTCTGTCCGAAAACATAAAGGCACAGAATACAAGTATAATTCAGCTCTTGGACCCATGTAAGCCTTCTTGCACCTTAAAAGCCCTTAAAAGCACTAAAAAAGTGTTGAGTTAGTCTTTTGGACTTTGTGGAATCTCCATTCTTACAAAGCTCCTGTATTTGAACTAGATGGGATAGGTATCTGTGACCTTTCCTCTGGTCAATACCACTAATGCTATCTATAAGAGTACCAGAGATATTTTTTTAGTCTTTGCCCTGATTCCCTCCCCTCTTTGTTTTCCTTTGTACACGTAGAGAAAAAATGCTAAAAATCAGTTTTATGAAAACATCTTATCTTTTGTACAGAACTGGTTACTGTTACAATCCAGCTTTTAGTAGCAGAAAAACACAAGTTAAAGCTCTTTATAAAAAGAAGCAAGTGGCTTAGCAGTGAGAGCTAGATATCTCCTGAAATGCCTTTGGTCTGTCTTTGAAAATATCCTTGAGAGAAGAGAAAGATATATCATCTGTATGTGCATGTGTTTGGAAAGGAAAAGAGTCTCCTAAGATGTACCAGTGTGTGGTGCTGGTGTGGAAGGCTGCTTTTTCTCTGTATGCGTGTACATGAATTGAGGTAGAAAGTGAGTCTAGACTGTGGCAAATTATGATTAAATAAAGTGCCCTTCTTGTTATTTCCAAAGGAAAAAGATTTCATTACTCTATTGATTTACAGTGATTAGTGTTTTCTTTCTGTCTCTCTCTCCCTCATTTTTTTTTTTTTTTTTTTTTTTTTTTGCTGTGGAGGTTGCATTGTCAGAAGAGTGGTCATTCACAGCCTCTTATTGATTCTAGCCAGGACTGAAAAGATGATTGAGTGCTGTGACTTTTTGTGTCCTGTAGTTTCTCCTTGTACTCTGGTGGGGGGGAAAAAAAACAAAACACAAACAAACAACCACCAACAACAAAAAAACACCAATTAAAAGTATTCTTGTTCCCAATAATATCTCCCTACATACTCTTAGTCTCCAAAAATACCCCTATGGAAAGCAATGGAAAAGCCAGTGACCACCAGACAACCTAGTCAAAATTAATGCTCATCATTTTACGATATAACATCTATAAGCAGTACAGTCGGGTTCTTTGGAACAAGACCGGGGCATTAATTTAATCTGTAAAACTGCAGGCATATAGGAATAAAGAATTTTAACGGAGACAAGATTTAAGGATTCAGCTGCACTGTAGTTTGTTTATGATAACCAAACATCTAGAAACATGTCCGATTAGCTGATCAATGACAGTCTGTTACTCTGCTTTTTATTACCCTGTCACTGTGATAATGACATTGGGGATGTAATTGGTTCTTTAGCTTCATTGATACTACACGTTTGAATCCAAAAATAGGATATGACTTTGCTAAATATAGATTGGGATTATGCAGCATTGCTAGCACTGGTTTTTAGTGCTTCAGCATTTTAGTGAACAAGATTGGCTTTGCTTCATTCTTGTGGGTTCCTTCCAACTCAGGATGTTCTTTTCTTTAAGTGTGCTTGTTCTCCCACTAGTGAAAAATATAGATGAAGACACAACTCGTAGGTTGATACGGGGAATAAAGCAGGGTGCCGGAAAAAATTGTGGAATTTGAATCACTGTCAAAATTGTGGATCTGGAAATATTTTAAACTGTTGTTGTAATCCAGTTGCATTGGCTGACATGGCTTCTGGTTTACAGCTGCCACCACTCTTGGATCACAGGCACCCAGGTAACCTGGCTCCAAACACGCTTTTCTCCCTTAATGGCTATTTTTGTCCCCAGGAATCTGTAGACTTGGTGGCTGTCAAACACTACCTTTTCACTGCTGGGATACCTTGTAAAGTTTCAAGGAGAGACATCCCCAATTGCTGGTCATAGCATTGCTCAGTTTGCTCCTTGGTCACTGAGAAATGTCCCTCTGGGGTGACAGTCTGCAGCATCTCACAGGGCATTGGGTCTGAATTTCTCATTTGATAGGTATATGAGGTCTTCTACAGAGACGAAAAAACATAGCAACAAAACCTACTTATTCATCTGATCGTTTTTTCTAGCCTAAAAGTGAACAGCAGCCAGAACCCAAATAACTGGGAAGTAGTGGGTATGTGAGCCAGATCCTAGAGCTCCATTTTAGCTTGAGTGATCTTTCTACATACAAGTCAGACAGTGAAATCTACTTAATTTCTGGGAAAATCCAGGGTCCTGGGAAGATCTGAACTTGTGCTAGAAAATGTTCCTGATCTTCCCCCTCTGCTGACAACAGACTAGGCATTTGTCTATGTGAGTACTGCTCTATGAAAGGAGAGAGCTGAAACTGTGTGTGTGCATGAGTTGAAATGAGAATGAGATGTGGGAAATGCCAGCACTTGGGCTTTTTGGTTTTACAGTATAGGAAGCAGGCTCTGCCATTCTAGTTGGATGAACTAAAATATTTGTTGTCCTCCCTCTGCCCCCTCACCCCTGCACCCTCACTTTATTTAACTTGTCACTACTTGTTTTTCTCTGGTAGATGAGTGTTTGTAGATCCAGCTTACCTGAGCACTGACGCTGACAGTTTTGTTGCAGTAAAACTGTGCTAGTGCCTTTGTCATAAATTATAGCCACTGATTTGGAGTTAAATAACAAGTATGTCTTTGCCCTCTACAATCAAGGAGCAATATAAATACCTGTTATGGATTTTAATAATCAGCAAAGTACTGCCAACTATACGTTGGCTGCTGCTGGTATGTTACATTTTTTACTATTATTAAATATAGCACTGAGCAACATGGCTACTGTCAGTTGTTAGAAGGAATGACAGCATAGCCACCAGCATAGCTGTTTAGCTGGAAGTGTACTGTTGTCTCCCCTGAGGAAGGGGGCATTTATGAGAAGGCAAGGCGTACTGCAGACAGCAGTAATATTCCTCCAGCTGTCAGGGGCTGACATCTCCTCGAACAATCGCAATAGCAGCAGAGTCCAGTGCTAAATACAATTCTACAGTTCTACAATTCTACAGTTCTAAATACAATTCTAAATACAGTTCTACCTAGAAAATCACTATCCATATCCAGCTCCGGATGGCAAGCTGGCGTACAGAGTAAATTTGAATTGGGTGATCTGACTTGGCACAGCTACAATTTGGTGTCTTGCTCTAAGGTCAAACTTCTTGCTATATGTTTCACTGAAAGTGATGCTGCTGAGTGCCCTGCAGGAGAGAGTGGATGGTCAAGGGGCAATATGTAGGTTAAGAAAGAAATATTACGGGGGTCTCTACTCTCCTTTGTTAAAGGAAAAAGATGCCAGGGTTTCCAGGCATAGAACACTAAAGTTGAAAATCAGCACCGCATTCACAACTAGAAAGATTTGGTGGCAAAATCAAAGTCTGAGGTTGGTTAGAAGAGGGGCTGCTATGTACTGATCTGTTGTGAAAACCAGTACTGAAGGTGTTTGCTTTAGGTATGTCCACTGGGAACACACTTAGCCAATGCCAGTGTGCCTGAATCTAACACATCATCTTCTAGTGGTTGGATGATGAGTCTGAAATACTTTTTGCTACTGGAATTATTTCCACCTGGACAGGAATAGAAAGGTTCTGCTGACATTTTATTTCTGCTGAGGCTACACCTCCTACTTAGACTGTGCTGTTAAAGCTGTAGCAAACCTCTGATTTTCACTGTGTAACTACTGTGTTCATGTATGAAAACTGACATTTTGATACACTGTAGAAGATCTTAAATCAAACAGGTTATTTGTAAAGAAAAATAAAGAAACTGTATGCTGTTCTCTGAACCTGCATCTGTATGAGTTGGGCTCTGGTGGAAATGTGCTTGTTTTCTCCTAAGAGATGGCAGCTCTTTCCTATAACAGGGAATTGTGTAATTTTCTTTTAGCAGTTGAAAGAATTCTCTCCATCTTTCTGTTAGTACTCTTTCTCATAACATTGCATGCCTTTTCTTATCTGAGTTGACTGGAGAACAAAATGTTTGTTTCCCTGTTGCATTGCTGTTGGTATGATGCTGTCATGCTGAAAGGCAGATACGCTGAGCATGATGATGTTTCTTCTCTGTCGGCCTTGGAGAAGACACCAAAACCAGTTTGGTCCTGGACAGTTCTACCCAGGCTCAAAATCCTTCTTACCCCTGTATCTCTGTCCTCCCATTTCTGAAGTGAATGGTTTTATGTGGAAATACTGACCTAATCCAAGAAGTATCTGCATTTCACCAGCTTTAACAGGATGGCCAAGTTCCTTGTTGTTAGTGGCTCTCACTGTAAAGGACAGACTGTAAGAATGGAAAGAAACGACTCCTGTTATTATTGAAAACCAGTGAGCAACATCACTGAAGTAGACAGAAAGCTGCACCATGTTTATAGTGATGTCCTTTTGATCCTTTTGAAAACTACAATTCAAGCAACTTCTTGTTTTTCTTGGATTTAATGTCTTGAATAGAAATAATCTCTTTGTTAATGTGTTTGCTGTTTGAATAAATCATTCAAATTTCAGCATTTCAGAGAGGTCTTCATATCAACCAACTCATGCATCTAGCACAGATGCTTTGAATTCCCCCATTGACTTCTAACCATTCATTACATGAAGAATTTCATCTCCTAAAAGGTACCTAAACAAAGAGGGGGAGCAACACTGGAGTTGCTGAAACTCCCATTCAGAATTGTAAATGGATGCAGCTGAGTACTTAATGGAAAAATAGTCATATATTATTAAAGAAGAAGAAAAAATATATCTTTAGAAACCAGGAGTCTTAAACTGCAGTGGCATACTGGGGGAAAATACTTAACTACTGTTGTTAATATCTCATCATTCCTCATGCTTCTGAGAAGAGTTGTAGAAGTAGCACTTTAGTAAATATGTTGCTAATATATTTGCATGTTATGCCTCAGATTGCCTGTAATGCTTTATGAAAAGAATAGTTATTTGTCATGAGTTTTACAAGAGATAAATATTTACAATCTCTCTAAATATTGAAATATCTTTTTTTTTTTTTTTTTTAAGATCTATGCACCATTGGTAGTGCTGTTGAGGTTTTAAGTTTCTACCTCCTCACTGATTTGATTTATTACTAACTTTTATCTGAAGGATATAAATGAGGGTAGAATTGCTTGAAGCCTTCATCTAACCTGCATATTTCTTTAGTGTAGGATAATGAAGAAGCGCAACATTTTCCCATGGTGCTTGCTTATTGAAAGTCCTGTTTAGCACAGTGGAGATGCATGATTTTTTATATATAAATAAATACATGCGCACATACTCATTCACTCACTGTCCTGCAAATTCTGCAAGATACCATGAAAAATTTGCAAGTGTCCTTAGTTTTTTTTTTTTTTAAAAAAGGAAGACAAGAGAGTTGTCAGGGCACATCATATGCAAATAGTATTTAGTTTTCTGCATTATAGACCATCACGTTACCTGCAGTATACTGGTAATACAAACGTATTATTTCCCTTGCTGGCTAAGCTACACTTAGCTAGTTTCAGGTATTTTAATCTATGGGATCTTGCTTAATTTTCGTCTCTTATGCCCTGTAGTTTGTGATAGTTTTCTGCCATTAAAATGTGAAATTTTAATTATAAATAAAAATGCTAGAAGGAATGTGATATAACTGATATATGGTTCAATTTTCCAGTGGGATAGCTTTTCCTGCAGATGGAATCAAGCATGTATTTCAATGCTGTGCATAACTCTCTTGAGACCTGAAACGTATTGTTTGTCTTTATAGTAATAGACTGTCAGGAATACCTTCAGTGATTCTTAGCAGTAGATGAATGAAGCAAAATGGAATTTGCATCATCAAAGGCAGAGTTCTTACTGGTTTCTGACTGAAGAACATGTGAGAAAATCTTGACCAAAATTAATTTTGATATTTTGGCTTCTCAATGGACATTTGTTTTCTGCAACCAACTACTTTCTCCCAAATCACATATTAGATTTTTCCCTGTAGAGGGAAATTATGGAAGGATTTCTTAGTGAATAGAATACTATTGAGCAGCAGAAAAATCCAGAAAACTTTGTTGTCTAAGTCAGTGACATAAACCTTAGGCAGTAAAGTATGCAGGGATAAGCTTGTTTAACACATACCAGTATTTATTTCTCCCCTGTGATGACAAAGCACGGTTATCTTTTTGATTGTTACAAGTTTTGTTTTTTTTTGTTTGTTTGTTTATTTGTTTTTTTAAGACATGAAAATTATTTCCGTTTTCTGACTAGCAACTTCTGACGGATTTGGAGTAAAACTGAAATGGAGCAAAGCTTTCATGTCTTGCCTTTCAATACCAAGCCTTTGTGGCTTAGGCAGGTATTCCTGACATGTTAAGAGTGATGTATATAAATGATTTAACTTTAAATCCAAC
The DNA here is from genome assembly GCF_964034855.1 of Anser brachyrhynchus. NCBI lineage: Eukaryota > Metazoa > Chordata > Aves > Anseriformes > Anatidae > Anser > Anser brachyrhynchus. Next base: position 19,268,085 of record NC_137696.1, read on the forward strand.
TCATTAGCTAAGTGCTGAGGGTATAAATAAGGAATGAACTTCAGGAGTTGTGGATTGACTACTAACAGATCAATAGAACTGGGAGGAGTACATCAGCTTTTGAAACTGCAGAATTTCTGGTTCCCTGTGTGTTTTCATGTTGTGCAGACGTGGGAGTTGCAAAATTGCTTTGCTCTTCTCAGTATCTATATTGAGCTTTTTGTTAAGTTATCCAATGTATATACCACATGTTTGTAGATGCCTCACCTTTTCTAACGTAAGTAGACTCAAAATTCTAATAAACAGTGAAGCAGGGTTTGGATGATGATCGGTTCTGGTATTCAGCCGAATTAGGTATTACCTAAAGCAAGCTAGCATCGTCATGTCACCATGCAGTTTTCTCATATGCACATCTGAATCAGCTTCCATTTGGGTAGTATGCAACTCTGTACAACGTAATACACATACTTCAGCTTGAATCTCAGTGGGGTGTAAGCTGTGTCACTGTGGGACAGCGTGCAGGCCACCAGGAACAGTCTCAGCTGCTCAGAGGTAGTGTTTCAATTCTACATGGTTGTGGTGACTCCAGTTCTGTAGTTTATTTGAAATCTGACTGCACCTACAGCTACATGGTGGTACCTTTCAGTAGTGGAGCAGTTAGAAATGTCTACTGAAACAAATGTTCAGCAATTAACATGTTTCTGAGCCAGAAACACTTCACTGAGAGGTCTGAACCTTGAAAAGTGTTCTCTATTCTAAGACAGAGTTTGTTGGCTTCCTACTTGGATTCCTAGTGGGTTTGTCCTGGAGCAAAGCCAACGCCAAATAGCAAAAGATATTTTGGGCTGAAAATTTGTAATTTGGAAGCTCCTTTCACAACCCTTATATCAGCAAAAGGAGCTCACAGTATGAAAGAATAAATGCTTTCATAATTTGCCAGAAGTCATCTTGGCATTGGAAACTGGTGTGGCTTCAGTCTTATCCTGTATGATTTTTTTCACATTTCTCATGAAATAAAATAGATGCAATAAACATTTACACTGCAACAAAATTATAAAACATTGAAGTATAAAGTCCCCTCTTGCTGCTTTCCTTTTTACTATTTGAAAGGGAGCTCTGCTGTTGAACACATCTTCCTGCAACTTGAAGGGATTTCACTCTAATTCACCAGCGACTTTAAAAGGCCCTAATACCTGTTGGGGAGCTGTTTGCATGTCTGATGTGGGTATGGTGATGATGTCTCAAAGAGTCATGCAAACACTTTCACTTGCTGCTACCATTTGCAGAATGGCAGGTGGAAACGAAGACTTACTGTCTGTTTATAATTATTATGTATCTGAATTGTCCTGTGCTGTGGTGTACCTTTTTCTCGCAATAAACCTGCGGGATGCTGTTGGACATCTGCTGCATTCATGGTTTCTCTTGCAATGTGCAGTTTACCATGTGCATCCTTTGACTAGAAGACCATTCACTCTAATGTCTCTTCTTTTACTGCATGTATAATGTGTGCATATATACGTATATTTTAGTTTGTTTTTTTTTTTTTTTTTAATTTTACATCCTTCATTTTATTCACTGCTAAACAGACAAAATTTGGTCATGATACTGCTGCCTTGTTCTTGCTTTCTGTGTGTTCTGACTGGTTATCGCAGGCAGGCAGCACCATGTAATCTCAGAGGCTCATTGGTGGTGTGGAGGAACCTCACACTTGTGAGTTGAGGGTATTGATTCAGCCTGTTTACAAGTTAGTGTGTGGTTTATTTTGCTTTTTGATTTGCCATGGTTATAATATGCCATTGCTGCAATGTTTTTTTTTTAGGTGGATTTTTTTTTTCTCCCACAAGATCTGTGAAGCTCCTCTAAGTGGTAGCAAACTAGGAAGTATTCTTTCCTTGCTGGTTAGTGCGGCTCCTCCACCTGATGCACTTTCATTATTTTGGTTTGCAGTTATTTTACCCAGGAGACCCTAAAGCACCTCTATTTTTCACATACGTTTGTACTGCATGTTTGTGTCGAGGGAAGAAGGGGAATTGTTGATGACTCTCTGTGGCTGACCACAGGGACAAAGCTTTAGGATGATATGTCTTTGTGTCAGGCGCTCTGCTAATTTTCCACATGATGAGATGCATCTGGGAAGCATAGCACCAAATCATACTGAATTCTAACTAATCTCTTCTCATTGTTTCCTCCCACTAAAAGTGTATGTATCCTGAGCATCATTACTGGCATGCCCATTAACTACTTAGAGAAGGCAGCTGCAGTTTTGGTGTGCATGGCCTGTGGCTGTGGGAATACTCGCTTATTCCTCTCCTTGCTCTGTTGCTTGTGCTCTTTCCAGAAGTTTGCCTTGCTGCTGGTCCCTGAGGCACTAGAGCTGAGCACCACCTGGTATCAGACTGGATGTGGCAGGACAAAGGAGATTCTGTTCAGTGGTGTGTTTTTTTTTTTTTTGGCTGTTCCCCCCCACCTTTTTTTTCTTTCAGGGTGGCAGGGATGTTTGAAGTGCTGTTCTCATTTGCTAAGGGGAAAATGGGTTCCTCAGTCTGCCAAAAGCATTGATTTCTGCGTCCCCATTTCTCCCCATCATCCCTAATAAAATTTAACAATTCTGAGATTTATTCAATGTTTTCGTTGACTCCTAAGGAATCAGATGAAGTGTTTGAAGTCCAGCTGATACAAAGAAACTTAACCAGTCTGTGCAATTTTTAATAACTTCCTCTGGCCTTCTAGAGTATTTTATGCTTTTGCTGGTGGTATTAATTGAATCTAACAACTTAGTCTTGTTAGTGGAGACTGATATAAACCAGGGTTTATGTTCATTGGTCTTCCAAATACAATTTGCTGATACTTTGGCTCTCATTTGAGCAGCAGTCCTGCACTTGTTTTGCTCTTCCTCCTCTGGCTAATCTGTTTATAGATGACTATTCTGTGAGCTGCATCTCATTTTATGGCTTATCTGTTCTCACTAACGAGCATTGCTTTTGTTCTTCCTGCATGTTTTCTTCTTGCGTGAGATTGGCAAATAAGGTCTCATTCAGTTGACACACCAGGCTGCGCATCACCTGGCTGCCAGAAAGCATACGGGTGGAGTGTACGGTATCTGGGGGTGTGTTTTTGCACCGTGTTTTTGTGGGTTGGAAACTTGTAAGTAGTGCCTTCAGCAGAAGAAAGGTGGTTCCAAAGCTGCTGGATAATTAGGGTGGAAATTCTAGATTATATTCTCACCGCAGCGGGTATTTCATATGCTGAACATACTGTTTTCCTGCTTGGGGCAATGTGATTTAATGTTGAAAGAGATTTTGAAAAATACAAATGTATGAATTCTAATACTTCTTTCCCTCTCGTTTTTAATATTTTGTAATGGTTTTAACAAGTGTTATCAGATGACTTTGATTTCAGGGCAAATCAAATTTTCATTTTCAACTAAACAATTGGAAATAAGGATTTCCAGCATCTGAACTCTTTTTATTAACAGCCATGGTTAAGCTTCTAAAGTATTGCACAGTAATTAGGTTTATTGCAGTGTGCCATGGTGTACACTTATTTAAATTCTGAACATACAGATCTAATTTGTATCTTGATGGCAGGGAGAGAAAGAGAATACGTAAAAAGGTGTTACACATACCACTGCTCTGTTATTGGAAGGTGATAAAATAAAAATCAAACCAACCTAAGTGCAAGGGTAATGTGCACTGGATAACATTCCTTTTAGACTCAACTGTTTTATACAGTATTTTTTCAATGTTATTGAAAATAATGTGTAGTAATTAAAATGAGATGATTTTCCCTTCCAAGTAAGCCTGTATATTCTGTCTAAGAGCAATTGGATTATATTAGGTAAATTCATTCTCTGCATTCAGACGTTATCTTCTCCCTGATTCATACGTTGCTATAGAAACAATTGACTTCACAAGGGCTGACTCAGCTTTCACAGAAATATGAAATGTCCTGTTTTATATTTTTTTTCTGGTGTAAGTCACAGAGGTGACTTCAATAGCAATAGCTGATCTTTATACCACGATTTATCTTTTTTTAACTTGAAGATAAAACAGATTTTTTCTTAACTTGAATACATTCCCTTTCTTCTGTATTTATTTTTATTAGTATAAACAATGAGATTTGCAGAATAAAAAATACAGATATGATTTTTAAAATGTGATTTAAAAGGGCAGCTATGATTTTAGATCTTATTTAATTATATATATGCTTATATCAAACTTCTGTTAATCACCAAAATTGACATCAAATGGCAAAAACCTGCGTGCCACATACAAATATGCAGGTAAAATACAAGTATACGAGATAAATGCCTTCATTCACTCACCAAAAAAGCAAATGGAAATGTTGCTTTGACAGATCAGGTACCATCTGCTCTTCTTGACTGACTCCTTAATTCCTTAGTTTGCTCAGAAGCAGCTCTTTTCCTTGGCTTGTGACTTTCAAGTGTTACGGGTCACTGTCCACCCAGCCGTATTTTATCAACCCATAAATTGACAGGACTATAAACAGATTTTATAAATGGAGTTTATTGCTGCCTTTTGACTGAGACCAGGCAATGATAATCAATCAGTCTGGGGTGACAAAACCCAAAAGGATCCTGTAACAAACGGTGAAGCTAATCATTCTGCATTTGCAGCGGAATCACTTTTAATTGTTAGTAGAACCAGACTAGCTTTCTTGATGTCTGTATGTCAAAGTTCACAGCAAATTGCATTATCTAGTGAGTATTTCAAGCTCCTACATCCCTTCACAGGAGAAAGGCTAAAACTGTAATTTATGTGTGCTGTTTATGAGGCAGTGACCTTGCATGGAGTTTCTAAGCATGTATTTAAGAGTTCATTTTACAGCTTTTCTCCAGTTATTAACAGAAATAATTTAATTGAGTTCTAGAGTAGAAATTTTTACATTACCTTATCATTACAAACTTCTAACGGATGCCCTAATTACGCAGGGTTTCTACTGGGAATTTTAAACTAAATTAAAATTGGGATGAAAATGTTCAACATGCTTGGTAGCTTCAGCTTGGAAGGTTCTGCATCCATAATCTGCTCAATAAACAAGGGTAAATAAGAAAATGAGGCTGAAATATAGGGTGTGAGTTTCATGAGCTTTTCTTGATATCACACTGATATTGAGGTAATGTGCTGTCTTTTGAATGCCGAAATACTTGTACTTTTACATTTTTTTTTCCTATTAGAAGAAAATGATTCAATATTTCCTGATCAGAATTTCCCAGAAGCTTGTTGTCAGTGAAAAGTTGTCATGATGTTTTCTTCCAATCTGTGAAGAAAAGCAGCACATGAGTATTGGAATTCCCATGAAATGAAAGCTTCAAATTTGGGGCAGGGGCCTTTCCACTTAATGTCACGGCTTTCCAAAAAAGCAGGTGAAAAAGTTTTTATTTTATTTTTATTATTATTATTATTATATTTTAATTTTATGTGTGCCAGGAATAACTTTGGAATCTCTCTCTATATTCTGATCTGCATCTATATGTATTTGTACTTTATGTACTTTTCAACCTTGAGCAGTAAAATTGGAGCTGGACTGAAAACAGGGTAATTTAAACTTTTTTCCCTCTCAATATCTTATGACATTGCAACTATCTCATGCATGCCTGTGGCATTGTAGATGACAACTTTCTTCACCACCTTTGGAGGACTCTGCCACCATGTGACCTCTGCCTTTTCCATTCACTCCATACCTCTCACCTAATACATCGTAACTGGGCCTCATATAATTGTAATTGAGCTTAATATAACCACAGGAGAACAAAATAAACCATCTTGAAGATGGTGCAAAATAGCAGAGGTGTCCAGTCATGGGACAGATATCGCCCCTGGAATACATCAGCTGGTCTTTACAGCAGTAGTTCTGTTCCAGTGACCTCTCAGACTAATGACAAAGTGTGTTTTGGAAGTAGGCCAATTGTTCTTGTCCATCAAACCTTTTTCCCTGCCACCGCATTTCCCATGGGCGCTGCATACCCCCCTCCTCTTGCCCACAGCAGATACTTGTGAGTGCACTGCAGCCATCCCGTGCAGCAGGATGCAGCAGGGATATCCCTTCCTATGATGTCTGATTACAGGGTCAGAGAGAGATTAAATCTCTGTACTGTGGCCAGAAAAGTGCCAGTTATACAGTAGTGGTATTTGCAGCTGCTGTGTGAAAGTCCAGTTTATGTATGGAAAGGGTCCACCAAAAAAAAAAAATTGTACTAATTTTATAAGAGACTGTGGGCTGCTTTGATGGAGGGATAATTTGCTACACATAAAGAATGTACGTGAGGGTGGCAAATTAAAATCACATAGATAATCTGAATTCTGGAATAGTATGATTTTTCAGAGCCTAAATCTGCCATGGCAATGTTCTATCAAAGTAACATTTCTGTGTTATATATAGGTACCAATACATTTACTTTTTTTGAGAATTCATGGAATAATCAGTAGAGAGTCAAGAAATGCTTAGAGAGCTCAAGGATTTGTGCCAGTAGTAACTATTCTTATTGAGAATGCAGGTGAAGTCATTGCGTGTGTTACACAATATAAATTAGCCAGCCCAGTGGCTGACATATAGAGGCATGTGTATAATTCAGAAAATATGTGATTGGATGAAATGTTGATGCATTAATTTTTCTCCAAGAGTATTCTGAATACTTTTAGTTTTTGTGACAATTTCTCACCCTTGTACATCTGTGCTAATTTTGCTGTGTTATTGCCTAAAGTAGGTAAGCATCAGAAATACTGTTCTGAGATGCTTTTGACTAACCTGTTGAAATTTGATTGCTGTTTGTAATTACATGAGATTAACAGGCTACAATTAATACTTTATTTTATATTTTATTTTCTTATCTAAAGATTTTCATGTACACAAACCAAAAAATAGTGATGCCCTGGTTTGAAGTAGGGAAGCATAACAGCAAGAAAAACAAGAGGAAAAGTACTTGCAATGCCTAGTCAGCCTAGGTGTTAGCATTTATTTTTTGATGCAAGGTTTGAGGTATTTTCACTGCATTGATGATTGATTTTCTTCAGCTAGTAATGCCCAGAGGGCCGACTGTCATGCAGCAAGGTGTGAAAGGGCATGCAGCAGAGCTGGAATGGAGCAAACCTCCCAGGATGTTATAATAGTCCCATTTGCTTAGCCGTTATATGTCTATTCATGGTTCATTAATTTTGATGGTATCTAGCATTCTTTCAGCTTCCTTGGAAAAAGAAATGGTTCATTCATTTGTATTATCATCTGGCTATATATTCAAAGTTCATTGAAACAAATCCTCCCTCCTCAACCCCTGCGATTTTCCACTTATCAGAACTACCCTATCTGTAGGGTATTGGTAGAGTATGAATTTCCTGTTGCAGTTTTGTTCATGTCTGTCTAAAAAGATCTAGTAATGGTTTATGGCAGGTTTTTTTTTTTTCTTTTTAATTCTGCTGGCATATTTATGGGGGAAAAAGATGAAGTTTGCATGCAGTAAATGTTGTTCTCTGTTGGACTTATGAATAGGAATCATTAAATGGCTAAACTGGTGTTCATGTTCAAATATCATAGTTTAATTACCAGCCAGAGGCTTTAGACGTGAAGAAGGACTGTTTAAATCATCTTTGCTTCTGGCAATGACAGATTTTCTGCTTACTGTATATTTTCTATGGTTTTGTACAGTTTAATTATAAATCTCTAATTAGCAGTATAATGTAAGTAAATTTCTAACAATGTATGTTTCTCGGCAGGGTCTTAAATACATTTGGAAAATCAGTCTGCAAAGAAAAAAATTACCTGTGGTAGTTATTTGCAGTGACTCATAAATAGCATTGACATATGGACCTATACTGGGTAAAAGAAGAGAGATCTGTTCTAGGCTGAAGGAAATAGGTTATCTGGAGACCAGAGCAGGACAGAGTGTGGGGAAAATAATATTTTATGTGTGCAAGAGGGCAAAAATATGTCTATTGTACGTATATATGTTGAATGAAGTAGGGCAACAGTAAAAGCAGAGTCTTTTGAATTCATATAGAAGAGAGAGAAGGTTTTACTGAGGGTTATAGCTCCTCAGTGGGACTGCACAGCTATTATGTTGCAATCATGTACCACTAAATTGGGTCCAAGCTATATGAGGATAATTAAAGCAGTGAACACACTTGAAACAAAACTAGCTAGATTGAATTACTCAATGTCCCTGGAGGTCTTCAAAAAACATGTAGATGTAGAGCTTAGTGACACGGTTTAATGGTGGACTTGGCAGTGCTAGGTTAAGGGTTGGACTTGATGATCTTAGAGGTCGTTTCCTACATGAATGATGGCCTGAAGGGTCTCTGGCTGGGCTAGTTCTGACCATGCTGTGAGCCAGGCTGCACCTGCCAAAGGTTCTGGTTTGGGGACTGTGGGTCTGGCCCTGCAGGTCGTGCTGTGGCAGCTTGGTTGGCTGCAGCTGAGGTGACTCACTGGTGCTGGTGGTTCTTCATTCAGTCCGTGTGACTGCAGAAGCTGGGGAATAAAGAAAGGTCAATGACAAAGCTGATGTCAGGATATGTGATGACAGTATCTTTTCACAAGAATGTGAAATAAAATACGCATGACATTAAAATCTTGGCCCCCGTCTGAGAATGGATTTTTGATTTAACTCAGATAGGACTCTTTTCTGACTGTCATAAACCCATGAAAATACATTATCCGTGCTTCTATTATAACTAACGAACAGTTCAATGTTATTAAATAAGTAGTTTTTTTTTTTTTTGAAATAGACTCTCCTCAGCTTTACAGATTTTTTTCTACTTCCCTTTTGTTTTGCAGACTAAAGTCTCCAGCTTGCTCCTTTTCCCTATCTCCTTTACTTTAAAAAAAAATGCATTGTAAATCTGGGTGTGGAAGGAAGTATTTATCCAGTAATGGATTATAATAATGACCCAGGGATCATATTAAAAACAAACGGGAAAAAAAAGATACTTAGGTTATGTACAGCCTTATAGTTGGCAGTTAATTATGCTTTGCCGTACAATATGTACTTCACTATTATGTGTGGCATTTACACTAGCTACATGAATGCTGCATTATATTTCTGAATGAGCTGACTATTCTGAAGTATGTGCAGTTTTCCTGCACATATTTTATTGTATTTTTTTTTTATCGTTCAGCTTGATTTTCTCATCTCATTTTAAGAATGCAGTAGAAAAACTTCATAATGATAAAAAACATCTTAATGATAAATAAGGTATCCTCAGCAGAGGAGAGGAATGATGCAGGTCAAAATGTTGCCTCAATGCCACTCAGTGGATGGTTTCTAACTTTTGCAGTAAAGGAGATAACTTGCTTACGGGACAGATGAGTTTGTGTCAAGTCCACTAGGAGCTATGAAAACATCTGTGCTTAGGCTATAGCCTAAGTCCCTCTAATGGAAGTTCTCACAAATTTTGCACCTTCAGGAATTATTCTCACATTCTTCAGCCAGTCTGGAGCTATGATCTCTTAAGAACATTTCAGATCCGCTGACGGATAGGATTTTTTAAGACCACTTGAGGTATCTCTTTTACTCCTTACTCTGTTTTCAAAAAAGCCAGCCTCAAGGACTGAGCAGAAGTTTCTTTGCTCCCTCATGTCCCTGTTAAAATGACCCTGAATTTCCTATTGCAAGTGTTAAAATGGCTTTCCAAGCAAGTTTCTGAATACATTTATGAGTGAATGTAATCAATAATAAAGGAAGAATTGGCTTATAAAGTGGGCTTCATGAGCACAGGCCTGTGCAGACATTAGCACTGTCCTGTGGGAAAGCAGTACAGTCCCTGTGGCACAATGCCTCGGTTTTCTGTGCTTCGACTTCTTTTCTTTCTTCTACCATTTTGCAATTTTGTACTCCCCAAAGAAAGAAAAGTGCAAGCTCATTCGGAGAAAGTTTATTATTATTATTATTATCATCATCACCATCACACATATGAGTTGTTCAAAGACAAAAAGACTGGGGGAAAATTTTTACACCATTTGCATCTATTTTTTCCAGGCTGTCATAATCTGTGTAAATATCTGGGAGATATTTCTTTCATAGAAGAGTTCCAGGTTGGGCATTTATAAAGGAATGTGCTTTCCAGAACATCAGTGTTTATCTGAGTAAAGGTATATTTTTATTTGCAATATAAGTTTAGCAATTAGAATGTAATTAGTGACTAAATAAGTAAGAGCAAAACCTCAGTGGCATGAGAGGTTTCTGACTCCTGGAAGGGTGTTAATCCATTTGAGAGATTTTTCAAAATAACAACAACAACAAAAAAAGGCAATAGTAATTATCTAATTAATAGGCAACAGGGTCCACTTTCCATAACCGCTTTTCTACTGGTATGTTACAGTTATTGAAGATAGGGTTGTTCACTGCAAAAACATGAAGGTAAACTTTCAAATAGGGCCAGACACAATTAAAACTGAAAATTGAGACCTGTAACATTAATTAGAAAATCATTAACTACCACTTATGATAATATGCCTTTGTGTTTCTCCTTCCTCCTCCTGTCCCTCTTCTGCTCAAAAAAAAAAAAAAAAATATTTAAGACGTATCATTTCTTGAAGGACAGTGTAATTATGTTATGCTTCCATGCAGTGTCATAGTGATTTAGGGATTGAAACTCATGCTTCTTCCTTAGGAAGGCCATCATGTTCTTGTGGCCAGGGAAAACCAAATGTTTGGTTTTCCAAGAAAAACCATCATGTTCTTGTGGCCAGAGAAACCAAATGCTGAGGACTGGATAAAAGGAAATGTTTGAGGAGAGCTCTGGGGTAAAGAAGCAAGTAGTGAGAGTCTGTGAATATAAAGATTAGATTGGGATTAGATTATTTTCTCAGTAAGCATGATTTAAACGTGGTAACTTTAATTTGAGGAAGGCCAGAAGAGGCAGATGAACACGGCATCAGAGTACACAACTGGTTATCTCGAATTCAGTGAAAATTTTCTTTATATAATCTGCAGAAGGTATATTAAAACTTGGTTGTTTTCAAGACTTGTGAGATTTTCATATTGGGAAATAGAAGAGGGGAGATTTATTACAGGGAGCTACAAATCAAAGTAATTTCTGAGTCATCCACAGCTGGCGTGTACACTACCTATTATTTCTGATAATATGCTCTTTCATTTCATGGACAATATGAATATTTAGTAACAAAGAAAGCTTGCAGGATTTCAAGACACTTCATTAACAAAAGTGAAGGTAGAATTGAGTAAAAAATCACCTTATTTGTTGCTTTTCATTTGCTTGGCAAAAAGACAAACAAACCACTATTCCTGATTGGATTGACAATAAACCTCTCTCATTCTCTGGAATGTTGATAATTAAGAAAATAAATGTTCTGAGGTTGATTGTGATTTTCTGTGTTTTGCCGTGATTTTTGTTTGAAAATATTTTGACTTTTAATGAGGTTTTCAATTCAGGTTTTTGTTTTGTTTTCTTTTTTCTTTTTTTTTGAATGGCAAGAAGTCATGCATATTTTGTGTGGGAACTATCTGCTTAGAATTGTGTTTGTTTATTATAAGAGTGAGAAGCATGGTGAGATATGAAAATACTATCATTTTTTAAGTGAATCCTTACTGGATACAGATTTTTTTATATTTTTTATTTTTATTTTTTTCTCTTGGCATGGCTTGTTCCCACCACCAAAAGTAGATTTAAGGAACATTTAGGTAAATACTTTGCTGGGGTAGTAGGATGGTACTTTGCCACTCCAGAAAAGGTTTCAGTCCCCTCCAAGAGGCCTCTTCACATGGCTGAGGAGAACACAAAGATGATGATCTTTCTCCTCACGTCTCAGGGATGTTGTTGTGCTGCGCTAGTTTTTAGTTGATTTTGGCACCTTGTGCGTTTGATGTTATCTGAGCTCTCCTCTAATGCCGTGTGGGTAATTTGCCCACCTGGGCAACGAGAATGCCCAGACCTGGGCCACGAGAATGATTGCTGAAGGTTTGTGTTACTCTGATCAGTCCTCAAGCACCATGATTCAGTCGTGTGAAGCTGCTCACGTGCTACAGGCAAGGTCAGATGGCACCTGATCTGGTCAGGATGTCAAGATGCATTCAGTTAATAAGCCTTCATAGATTTGACTCCCTCTTCACACTGCCTTATCTCTGAACCTGCACTGCTACTTGCAGAACAGTACTATAATTTTGATCTGGTAAAAAAAGCCTTAGCTGTCTGAGATGGACTGCAGTGTTGTCCCCAGTCACAGCCCGTGTGCAGGCTCACAAGGCCAGAGAAGAGTCTAAGGAGGTACTTAGGAGCCAGGAGGCCACCTGTTTGGAAGAAAGTTGTCTCAAAACTTAGCCAAACGGAGAACTCCAGCCCTTAGTTATGTAAAACTAACTCAATGGTTGTTCATGGTAGCGTGGACTCATGTGGCAGGCTTCTGAAAATTATTGTTAATGCTCCAAGGCTATAGCCATATTTCTGTTGAAAACTGCTCTTTTCACGTGTAACTGCTGCAAACAACATGTTAGGAAAGTTCTGTGTAATCGAATGATCCGTTGTGTGTCCTAATTTTCATTAATGTTATTGCTCACATGGCAAATGTATTACCACATGGCAGGACTTATGTTCATCATGCTACAATTCATCTTTATATTCATAACTCAGACTGCATAGTGTATCACCTGGGTAAATGTCAGCTTGAATGCAGGGGCACACCATCCCAGAAGATGCATCGAGGCAGTAAGTGCCAGCCCTAGCAGTGTGCAGAGGGGTTACATTCTCCTCATCCCAGTTTGTTAAAGAAGCGTGTCTGACCAGTTTGTGTGGAAGTGTCAATGTTTGAGGAGGATTTGGGTTTAGTAATCCTTGTTCACATCCACTGAGACCAAGGAATCCAGATGCCTTAGGTGGATTGGAATATTCAGCATTTGATGCTGAAGTATCTCATTGTCCTGTTGGAGTTTGTAACAGTTGCCATTGGTAGCTGGCACTTTGTAGTATTTCATTTAGATTGCAAAGATAGCCATAAATTGTTATTTCTATTAACGTGTGATTTGTACAGACATGGATCATTACAGTGATTCAATGCTCTAATCATCATGATAATGGAGCCTAATTGCTAAGCTCCATAAAAACTTTAAGACAAAATCTATGCTAATACCATCTGAAGGCTGGCAGCAGTTCATTATTTCTTTTTTGATTTATATTATTTCTATTCTATGTCTATTTTCTATTCCTATTCTGTAAGGGGGGGAGGGGGAAGGTGTTCTAATTATGCACTTTGAAACATGACCTTGGGATTGTAGATTCAGGCAGACAATGGGAACATTATCTTTTTTTTGTCTCCCTTTCTGAGTAAGGAAAGAACACTGAATTCTCACATACTATCTAATAGGTAAGCATGGTCTTATTAAAAATAGATAATCAAGCACTCAGGGAAGAGCTTAATTAAATCCAGCGTGTCTTTTTTTCATAAGGCTGCTAAAATAAAAATAGGGAATAGCCCAACCTGAAAATAGTCTTTTAGAATGATCTGCCTTCAGTGTCAATATCAGTTTTTGGGATGTACTAAAGATGTGTATTGTGCACAGCTACACACAGAGCTTCCACACGAGTTATTTGTTACCTTCAGAAGGTCAGAAATTGCATCTCCTTGCAATACAAAAGCTCGAGTATAAGGGCGACATTTCATACCTAGCACAACATTGGTGTCCAAGAATTTACCTGCAAAATCAGAGCACTTGACCACATAAAGGCCTTTCTTAACATGCTTTCCTTTTGATAGAAAAATTGCCTTCTGTGCATACTCATCAGAACAAAATATTGAGTTAGCTAGACAGTGCTCTAATATTGCTTCTGGTTTTCTTGCAAATGTGACTTAACATTGTTATCTTCTGACTAGCACCAGGATCTTCACTGTACGTGTCCCACATGATGCCTATGAGCTCGTGACTGTAATTCAGTGAAGCGCTTGCACCCTGAATAGCACAGGCATTTCTAGATGATTCCTGCCCTTCATTTTTTTTTCCTTTTTCTCGTTTTCTTTTTTCTTTTTGCCTTACTATCCAGGGTCTTCTCAGAAGATATGTGCTACCTCTGGGAGAAAAGACCCCTCTCCACGTTTGTCAGCTCTGCCTTGCCCTCTGGTCTGTACCGTTGGTTCTCTTTCATGGAGCTTTTCAGAGTGCATTCAGCTACCCTTCAGTTTTATTTTCAGCTTCCTTTTTGTGTCAGCCTGAAGAGTATAAGTAAGAAAAAAATCTTTCCCTACCTCATAAAAATGGTCTCTTAATCAGCATTTGAATATCTAGTAAATAGTTCACTTCAAGTCTGATGCCAAGAAAGCTTTCTTGATGTACATAGTCACTTGGTTTCTGCAAGTTTTCATATATAGTATTAAGCATTTATCTCAAGCTTTTTACAGGTATTGCCAGTAACACTGATCCAAATTACTTTGTTGTGTGTTTTATGGAAACACATTGAAAAAATAGAAGCAATCTTCTTCAGCAGGCTGTAGCCAATACATGGGGCTTAATAAGAAAAGTTATGTTTGTCTGGGGGACTTTTTCACGAAACATAATTGAGGATGACAGCTTGGTTATGAGAAGCTCGATGTATACATCAGTTTAAAAGCTTGTCACCTACTTGATGCATTAATTCAAGTCTTTTGTGCAAGCCAAAGTTCCTATTCAAGGCAAAGCATATGGTCTGTCACTTAGCACATGACATGTTTTTAGAGCACTGTGTCTGCAATTGCACTATCCCTGAATGTGAATGTATAGACTTGCCCTGTAAAAGGTAGCACCAATTTATTGCACGTTCCAATAGCTCTACTGTATTGTTGGGACTATTTATAGAATAAATATGGGGAAAGATGTTTGTGGTTTAGCCCACAGCTTAGCTTTACTATCTTTCAAGTGTTTCCTGTGAAAAATGGCTTCTATGCATCCATCAGCTTAAATAATATTCATAGGAGCATAAATGTATACACACGTGTTTCTCTGTAGTAGTCGTGTTGACAAGTCTCGTAACTTCATAGACTATTCACTTTGCTTACCGGGTACTGAACCTGATTGTGTAAAGATTGGTTAATTCAACAGGGATAACTAGATTTTAGTCAGATAAAGGTGAACTGAAAGAAACAAACAAACAAAACCCCAAACACCTGAAATCAAGTTTTAAAAGATAGCTGTTCATTTACACTTTTGGCCAGCAACTTTGGGTAACAGTACATAAGTATAATTTATGATCAGGCTCATACATGTAGGAATGATTTACTTTTCAGTGCATCAGAATAAGGTCTAAAGATCGCTCATAAATTATGACAAAAATCAGTAATTGCTGGATACCTGTGTTCTAAAATTTCATGCAGTTGCTGGGGCATAGGTACATTAGATTAAGTGTCTTTGTATAAAAGTAAGTAGACTGCAAACTTAATGAAAAATATCAAAATCTATGTTCTAAATGTCAAATAATATGTCACTTCTTGAATGAACCAGAAGATTCACAAATGTGATAAACTTGCAACCAAATTTCGCTTCGCATAGAAATGTAGCAATTCAAAAAAGTACATCCCTTAATAAAACACTGAAAGAAAAAAAATCTGTCTTTAAACATTTATTTGCATTCTGGATTGCTGATTAGCATGATTAACCTTATTCCGTTTCCATTTTCTTTTTGCAGCTATTGATATGAATGTGCTTTCTTTTGTTTTCATACACTGATTAGTAAATGTCAGTAATAGAATGTGGATATCTGCATTCGTACATGTCCTGAAGCTTTTGCTGTTTGTGTTATGCTATTATAATCCCTCCCCCCCTCAAAGTTGTCACCATTCAGTTGCAAAGCAGAAAAGGTACTTTATGACCTGGGTGAAAAAGTGCACACTAATGAAGTGAATTCTAAATCTTGGGATAAAAACTTGTAAAAAATGCATAGCATGTATTTCATCGAGCCCTGGGAACAAGTGTGTTCTCAGACTGCTTGAAGGGGCAAACTGTAGTCAAGTTTTTTTGTTTTTTTTTTTTTTTTTGGTCAGCTTTTGTTTTTCTGGCCACTTTTGTCCCTCAGAGAAAACTGTCAAATGTAAAGTAAAGAAGGATTCTGGCATGTGATCAGTAGTATTAATTTCAAAGACTGATAAATACTTCATTGTACTTGGTTTTGGTCTGAGCGTTGTGAACATGCTCTTCCCCCACCTTTTGTTCCTCAAATTTTGTAAAAAATAAAAAAAAAGGTGTGCGTGGAGGGGATATCCTTCCAAATGCATGCAGGTACAAAAACTCACTTGAGCACAGAACAAGTGAAAATTGAGAGGTATATGATCTTAGCAACATGATCAAAGTTAAAGCATTAATACTTGCTTCGGTATCTCTGAAAGAGGTCTTAGGTTGTGTGAAGCTGTGGTGGTGGCATTTAAAAATGGATTTGTAGGAAAGTGTGGAATGACCCCTGAAAAGCGTACAAAGGCCTGGCACAAAATGAAAGTAGCAATTGTTTTTTCACTTTGTATTTACAAAGGAAAGATTTGTGCGTGGGTTTCGAGTCTTGAAATGTGGAGACTTGCAGGCTGTGGAAGGTGAGTAGAGCAGGTAACTGGCTGAGAAGGGGCGGCTCCATTTTTCTGAGAAATTCATCTAATGTGTTTCCTGGTAACAAAATTTGCAGCCTTGCTAGCTACATTATTTACAGTGAACAGTTCAACATATGTTCTGATTAATGTTCATTTTGCTCGAGGTTTTCTCATGTCTGTCTCTATTTTAAACAACATGCCAAATAAACCTCAGGTTAGTAGGTGTTAGTTTGGCAGGCTGTTGCATCAGAGAGAAATTCTCCTGGAAGTTGTGGGAAATGAACACATTTCTGACTTCAGAAGGAGAGAAAGTGAACACAAGAACGAGGTAGCAGACTGAGCAATCATGAAATTGAAACACCTGGGTGTTAAAGTGCTTCCTGGCTATGACTTGCTACCTTAAGTCACCAAGCTTACTGTTGACATTAGTAGGGCCAGAGCTAGGCACAAAGTACTTCAGAAAACAGTTTTTCTGTCTCACTGTTTCTGCATTCATGTGGAACAGCTAGAAAATGACTTGTATTGTCAAGAGTTCTACTCAGCTTAAGTTGAAATAAATAAATAAATCATGTATATAAAAATATGTATTTTATTTACTGATTCTCTCTCAGTGTTCATTTCACTTCTCCAAAGAACTGAGTGGGTACATGTGTGGTGCAGTGGCTCTTCCCAAATACAGCTTTTCTTGAGAGTGAAGAATCATGGGTGCTGGAATAAGATAAATGTAACTAGGAGGGACTTATTCAGTTAACAAAAGGAGCAGGAGTTTTCGAACAGAAGCTTGAGAGAAGCAACCTCGTGGAAAAAGAGCTCAAGTATTAACTTTGTTTTCCCTCAGTTAATTGTATTCATAGTAAACAATATGTAGTATTGCTCATAAATATGAAGTTTTAAAAATCTGTGGTGACTAATGTATCTAGCCTTACTATTACCAACTTAGAATAAATAAATAAAAAAAAAATGCCCTAGGAAAAACTCTGATTGGCCTTAGCACCGGTGCGGTTCTACTGATTACAATAGGATTTCATGAGAGAGAAATCAACGTAAAATTAAAGTCCTTATATTTATAAAGTACTCTTTGATCAAGGGCCTCTGCATTAAGTAAGTTTTATAATTTCTGGAAAATATAATAAAAATCTCATATTGAAAATGTTATTCAAGGCTGTTACAATAATTTGCTTAAGGCCGTAGAACAGAGGAATCAGGAAACAATATTCTGTTCACTTTTTTGAAGTGCTCTGACTGCAATTGCCTCTAATGCGCTTGACCAATTCTGCTAGAGTAGGGTAAAAATAAGTGTAAAAAGAAAACTCTTGTGAGAGAATCAGTGAACTGCTTTCATTATTGCATCTTACCAGATAAAGCAATCATTACTTTCAGAATACTATATTGGATTTGCACTGGCCTAAATAAAAATGGAAGTTCAGCAGTATGTTGGCGAAGACCAAGTAAACATTTAACTGCTGCTTTTTACATCTTAAAACCAACCAATCAAACAAAAAACAGCACAAGGAAACCAAACAATCGAGAAACAAACAAACAAACAAAAACCTGTGACAGTCCCATTGTTGTATATATGGATACATGTATATCCAGCAACTATTAGTACAGCTGCTGAAGAACTGCAGCTCCCATCCTGCAGAATTGAAATGACAATATTTCAAGATTTGCTTTTAACCTAGATAGGATAAAAAATATTTCCATATAATAGAAAGCATGTTGCTTCCAGCTAGCTTGATGTAATTCCCAATTGCCCTCGGCTTTACTAGGGCTACTTGATAGTTTTAGCGCACCAGATGCCACATTGCCAGTCACCTTTATGGACTCTGGGCTAGTATTATCTGGTATGGCTTGCTGTCAATCCCATCATGTGACTTGGTGGTTCAGTCAGGAAGATAACTTTAATGCCAGACAGAGAATAAATATATTGTTGCCAGTGAGAACGGTCTATAAAGCAGAATGCGATAAGGGTTACTTCAGCATTTTTAGCTGAAGTAGATTGATCTTGAGTAACTGGGAGATAAAATGGCAGATTGAATTTAATCTAGACCATGCACCCTGGGGGCAAAAAATCTTAAATGATGGGCTTTGAACTGACTGTTTCTGCTCAAGAACATGATGTTGGCATTGTCCTAAATGACAGCACTGACTTACCATTTTGTTTCATTCTGAAAAAGTGGCTTAAGGTTTAGAATTATTAGGAAAGGAATGGATGGCAAAAAAGAGCATGTTATTCAGATACTCTGTAAACCCATGGTTCAACTGCACCTTGAACACTGCCTGGAGTTCTGACTCTTCTGTTTGAAAAGGTTCAAAAAAGTGTCAAAAATGTTTGGAAGGATGAAGAAAAAAAAAAGGCTTCCACAGGAAGATAAATGAAGTGGGAAGTAGATGTAGAAAGAAGTATAATACAATAAAGGCACCAAGGAATCATAAGGGGGGTAAATAGCAAATGATTGCTTTGTTGTTCCTGTACAAGAAATGATGGACATCATTTAACAGATGGATGGTTCCTCACAGTGCATGTAATTGGGTTGTAGAACTCCTTGCTACAGGACCTTGCTACAGGATTTTGGGGAGATAAAAAGCTAACTAAAAATAAAACCTTATAAGCAAAGAAACAAAAATCCACCAAGGGACATTTTATAAGATGTTACTACTGGACCCAGAAGACTATTTTGGGTTAAAGTACTAAATGTTTGCCTTATCCTCATGCAGGTCGTTTTACATTCACTAGTGATTATGCTGAGCTAGATGTGCATTTGCTCTCATGGAGTGTAGCCATGCTTATTGCAGTTATCCAAAGCAAAACAGTTGTATGGTTTGCAAAATTAAAATCTTTCAATTACTGTGCACCATTGTGGGGAAAAAAAATCCATATTTTTAAATGGATAAATAGACTCAGTATAGTTTGTATATACAGCTTCACTTATGCTTCTTTGTTTTTAACTGTATTAACATCTGCACACCATAATCTTGGGATATAGTGACAATAATAGCAGTAGTGGAAGTGACTGATAATCCTTTCACCTGTTGGCTCACTGAAGAGTTAAAGCAGATGCCATAAAAATGTGGGACTAAGAAACTGAGTAGTAGCGCTTTCCCTTATATTGGTATATAAGACTTTACGCTTTGTTTTTCTCTGGAAATGTGGCTTGTGGAGCTTGTATGATGACTTTGTCAACAAAACCAATTGCTGGTCCTCATTCCAGAGAGGGAGAGTGATTTCTGTTAGACTTACTAGACCACTGTCCACAGAGTGGCTGGACTATCCAAATCTTGGAGTGAAGACTCAGCCTTATCACAGAGTACTAAACCAGTTACAGAATTTCTGTCAAAGGATGCTTATTGCCAATTTTTCGAGCTTCTCCAGGGAGTTAGAGGATAGGACACACATAGCAGAGCCCCCCTGCTGTGGGGAAGAACAGCCAAGTAGGAATATCTTTGAAGATACCCTTTAAGAGAACAGTGCTGATATAAACCGGAGATGGAGATCATAAAATGAATTTCTATGGGGGTTAGGACTGATTTGTTTTATGAAGGAAGGATAAATATGTGCATGTTTATCTGAATAAATTAGTAGATTAACATTTTTTTTCCAGAGTCATTGTACTCTCTAGGAATTGTCTGCTTAATAATTAAGAAGGGGAAAAAGTGAAATTAAACTGGCTATTGAACTTTTGCCATGGAAAGGGAGTTACTTCTGCATAAATTTGCATAAATTAAACCCATATTTAAATAGAACTGCAGAAAAAGAACGGAATTTTTTCTTTCTCCTAAAATTATTTTATTTTGACAATATGCTATTTCTGTCCTTATTTTATGCTATTTCTGTCCTTATTTTCTGGATAAAACAACTCTGTTTACAAATGTAATTGTTACCATCAAGTGATATGGACACTTTTTTCATGACAAGTAAATTGACTAAAAATGAATGTTCAGAAGCATTGAAATGACTTCTCAGTCTGGGTCAATTTGGTGACTAAATTCTTTTTAAATTATATTGATAAGGATTTTAAAAAATCAAAACATACTGTCCTTGCATTTAAAAAACTTCCTTACTTGTCTGTTTGAAACAAGACTTCTCATGAAAACTCTCGTTTATATGTTAAAGTCCAATGTCATATTGGAAATGTTCAAGTTTATTTCGGAAGAAAAGATATCTGCTGAGCCAAAGTGAATGCCTGTGTGTATTTTGGAGTTATATTTCAGCAGAACAAACTGTACTTATTGATTCTGTTGCTAAATAGAAGAAAACCAAATTTTTCCTAGTTGTAATGTTGCTATTGTCACATAATGTCTTGTGTTATTAAAAGTACTAAATCAGTATAATTTTTTTATAAACATTTACTAAACATTTTTTGTTAACCATATCCTTAAGCGTTATGAATAATTCCAAGTATTGGTGGTTTCTAAGACTGCATGGAACATGTGAGATAAAATGTTAAATCACCAGGACTTGTATGTACTATCAGTTCAACAGAGTGGTATTGATACCTACTCAGCTGAAGGTAGTGGTGTCACAAGAGTGGGAAAATTAAGGGCAGGAACTAATTTCAGGAAAAGAAATATATTTAAACATCAACTGGGGAAAAATGAAAATGATCATTCTTATCTGTTAACAAACCACTAAGCTAATTCTGTTTTTATGAGACCCTGGAAAAGTAAGTGCATGAGGGTAAATAGATAAAATTTGTGCCCTGTATATGTTTGTTCTGTGGGAAATTTTATTGAAGGTTTTATTTTGTATGCAAATTTGTATAAATCTGTGCAGTGGAGAAGGTATGTGATACTGAAGCTCTAAATAACAAAGATCTTCAATTTATAATGACGTGATTATCATAGCTTTTAATGCAAAGAAAGCTACATTTTTGTTAGACAGCACAACAGAGTTGATAACAATCATATGAAATATTGTAAACATCCATTTGCCTTGCAGAGATGTTCTTTTTTTCTTTTTTGTTAACAAATATGTCAACATGGCCTTAGTTTGGATTTTGCACAATGCTATTTCTCTTCAGCTTAGCAAGAGTTAAACATTATATGGACTATTTGAGCACATGGAGTTGTAAACACAGATCTTTTATCTTTTGGCTCTCAAGGTAGAAACCAGTTACACTTCGTAGCTTTTGGTTTAACAGAGATTGCTTTTTGGGCAGCATGTGGTACTGTTAAACACACTGATCGTGGTGATAACTTGCCAACCTCTTGATTATGTCCTCCAATAGTTGTTCAGGTTCAATTATCACATTATCATCATCATACAAATAGTGGCAAATACATACAGATAACCTGCTAAGCATGTAATCCAGATATTTGAATTCTTAGTTAACTTTAAGAAAGACAGTATTTTTTCTGGGGAAAAAAGAAAGGCACAATTTGAAAGGTCTTTGGATGAAAATATGGCAATGTTCTGATCAAGATAAATTCAAGGTTAAATAAAGATGTGGCAGGTATCCAAGTGTAAATAGGTTTAGGGGTATATATCATAATTCAAATAAAGGGTGGTTCTTTGGTTGTAGAAGCCGATTTGATTTTATTTTTACAGGGAAGGGAAGAATCTAGTCTTGTAGCCATCAGGTGTTTCTCGATCAGTCTTGCAGGAACATGCAGGAAATCTTAAATGCTCCTGTGAAAATGATGACAGTTTTGCTTCTCCTGTGACATTGGTAGGTGATTTATATATACAGCACATCTGACAATGACATATAAATTTACAGCATGAAATATTTACATCTGAGCTTTATCCAAGGTTTAACAATAGCATTGAAGCCTCACTTCTTAATGATGACAACCTGGACAAGTATAAAAGATATAGATAGAAAGTATTTCTATTCTGATGCTCCATCAAACACCATTGCATGAAAGAGGAGGAGGAGGGCAAGGGGGGGGGAGGGACACACAGAGGCCTCAGCCATTTTCACTGCATCTCTCATTCCTCTTTGTCCTAGCAGCTTCTACTTTAAATAGTGGTATAGACCTAAGATACAGGTAATTTCTCTTGTCATAATAAAACTCTGCACAAAAAGGTCTATTTGTGAAAATCATCCTGTGTTCTTATACATACACCATTTATTTTAAATCAAATGCTATAAAGAAGTCAGTATTCCTTTGTGTTGTTTTCTGACAGATAATATGCATGCGTCCTGTTTGAAGAATCACAGAGTAAATTAATTACTTAGTTTCTTTAATGGTTTATTTTTAAGTTATATCAACTTGGCTGGGAACGTAATTACTAATATCACAGTGATCACTGTGCATAAATCCAGCTATGGAGATAACAAAAGGCACCTGAGAAGTATGCACAGAACAAGTTTGTTTTCATTAAAATCATGATATATAACATCAGTAGTGATTACCTACAATTTCTGAAACTGATGTGCAGTGTCAACTCAGGATAAGATACATTAATGTAATGAAAAGCTTTTTTTCAGAGGATGAGCTCATTACTCTGGAGTGCTCCTGCAGGCCTGGCTTCCAAAGTGGGAGATGGCTAAATGAAAAATTAAACATGGTATTGATTTCATTACTGACAGTATGGTTAAAAAGCACTGTGAAATAGAAACAAAGAGCTGGTGCAAAATCCAGCCTGGAGCTACCCAAGGAAAATGTCTGATTTTTACCCAAACTCTGGGCCAAGTTCTAAAGCAGAAAGAGTGGTTCTGTGCTGGGTCAAAGCTATCAGAAGATGGGAGATAAATAAATGGAAGAAGGATAGATTTTTAAGCTATATACTAGTGCAAAGTTAAAAATAGAAGTGGATACAATTTTGATGCTCCTACTAGTTTTAATTCAGGGTAATTTTTTTTTTTAAATCCTGCTTGGAACAACATCACATTGTGGGTTTGTACTCATTTTTCAGCCCACTATAAATACCATGTTCTATTTGGTACTTTAGCTAAGTTGTTTTTCCCCATTTTTGTTATTTTTTATTTTTTATTTCTAATCTGTTATGTGCCATCATTATTATTTCTTTTTCTTAAATTATTATTATTATTATTATTATTTAATAAGAAGTCTTATTGATTTTGATTTCAGGCTATTTCTCTATCAAGATCACTTGAACCCATCATCCAAGTGTTTGCAGGTGATGTGCACAGTCTCTGTTTTGCCACCTGAGTTATTAATGGACATTTTGAACAGAAATAAACCTGAAAAAACATTCTCAGGCTTAAACAGCCTCTTGATTTGACAGAAAAATTTTTGATACTCAGACATGCAGTAGTGGCTGCACAGAAAACTCTAATCCCAGAATCATCTAGGTTGGAAGAGACCTCCAGAATCATCTAGGTTGGAAGAGACCTCCAAAATCACATAGTCCAACCTCTGACCTAACACTAACAAGTCCTCCACTAAACAATATCACTAAGCTCTAAATCTAAATGTCTTTTAAAGACCTCCAGGGATTTTGACTCAACCACTTCCCTGGGCAGCCCATTCCAATGCCTAACAACCCTTTCAGTAAAGAAGTTCTTCCTAATATCCAACCTAAACCTCCCCTGGTGCAACTTTAGCCCATTCCCCCTCGTCCTGTCACCAGGCATGTGGGAGAATAGACCAACCCCCACCTCGCTACAGCCTCCTTTAAAGCACCTGTAGAGAGCGATAAGGTCGCCCCTGAGCCTTCTCTTCTCCAGGCTGAACAATCCCAGCTCCCACAGCCACTCCTCGTAAGACTTGTTCTCCAGACCCCTCACCAGCTTGGTCGCCCTTCTCTGGACTCCCTCGAGCACCTCCATGTCCTTCTTGTAGCGAGGGGCCCAAAACTGAACACAGTACTCGAGGTGCGGCCTCACCAGAGCTGAGTACAGGGGCACAATCACTTCCCTAGACCTGCTGGCCACACTGTTTTTTATGCAAGCCAGGATGCTGTTGGCCTTCTTGGCCACCTGAGCACACTGCTCGCTCATATTCAGCTGCCTATCAACCAGTACTCCCAGGTCCTTCTCTGCCGGGCAGCTTTCTAACCACTCATCTCCCAGCCTGTAGCTCTGCTTGGGGTGGTTGTGCCCCAGGTGCAGGACCCGGCACTTGGCCTTGTTGAACTTCATGCAGTTGACCTCAGCCCATCGGTCCAGCCTATCCAGATCCTCCTGCAGAGCCTTCCCACCCTCGAGCAGATCGACACACGCACCTAACTTGGTGTCATCTGCAAACTTACTGAGGGTGCACTCAATCCCCTCATCCAGGTCATCGATAAAGATATTAAAGAGGACTGGCCCTAGCACTGAGCCCTGGGGGACTCCACTAGTGACCGGCCTCCAACTGGATTTGGCTCCATTCACCACGACTCTCTGGGGCTGGCTATCCAGCCAGTTTCTAACCCAACGAAGCGTACGCCAGTCCAAGCCACGAGCAGCCACTTTCTTTGAGGAGAATGTGGGAAACAGTGTCAAAAGCCTTACTGAAGTCAAGGTAGACCACATCCACAGCCTTTCCCTTGTCCACCCAGTGTGTCACTTTGTCATAGAAGGAGATCAGGTTCGTCAAGCAGGACCTGCCTTTCATAAACCCATGCTGACTGGGCCTGATCACCTGGTGGTCCTGCAAGTGCCGCGTGATGACACTCAAGATAATCTATGTCATCACATAACTGTGGTCTGTGGAATCGTTGGGCAGACGGTATCCATTGCTTCTACAGGGTTTGCAAAAGGCAATGTAAATCAGTAATCTTAAATATGTAAAGTTTACAAGGTGCTCATACCTCTTTGTCACAATGGATATAGATCCATAAGCCAAAAAAGGTTGAAAAGGCAGGGGATTTATAGTGTTAGGTAGATGGTTGGACTTGACTATCTTAAAGTCTTTTCCAACAAAAATGATTCTATGATTCTATGAAAAAATATCGACCTATATATTGATCTATATACATTTTTACCTAGTTTGTTTATATAATGTGATTTCTGCTCTCTCATAAATGCATTCAAGGCAACAGATAGTACATCTGGTTTCTATTATATTTTTTCCCACTTTCTATAGCTCTGTCAGAGAAAGAATTTAAACTGGATTGATGGAAATTGTTCTTGACAAATTGATCCCCTCCTGCAATATTGTGTGATCTTTTAGATGCGTAACACATTGCTTCCTTAATCATTGTGTCTTTGTAGATTCAGTTTTCTAATCTCCAATTCCCAAGGTTCCCTTTAAAATTACATGTTACATTTGCTCTTTGTAGGAATAATGACTTTAATTGGCAAATAAATATAGCTAGAACTATTTTATGTTCATATGCACTTATAATGAAGTAACAAAACGTGACAAAGTAAACCAAAGAAAAGAAAACAATCATCAGTCAAATAAAATGTTTTTCTCCACTTTAGCATCCTCTTGATGTAATATAACCAGGCTCAAAACACCTTTGACATCATTCAGATGGTAACTAGTTGCTATTGATTTTTGTTTGATTCTTTTTTTTTTTTCCCCTCAGAGAGAGAGAAATAAAATAAACTTTTTCTTTGCTTCCTCATTTTCCTGTTTTGAGTCTGTGTGTTGAAAGAAGGAACAACAGCAAAAGAGAGAGGGAAAAAGAAATAATACTGTAGCATCCTGGGGAAGGTCTGTTGTGTTTCTCTTTAATTTCTGTCTACGGGACTCTAGGGAATAAAGTCATCAAGGTTTCCACCTTGTCAGTGCTCTTATGTATTTCTGGACTTTATTCCCACATACTGTAGATGCTCTCCTGATTCTGGAGGAACATCCAGCAAAAATATTGAATCTGCAAAATAAAAAATTAATGTAAAGACCTTGCTCCCATATTTAGATGTTGATGTTAACAGACTTGTGTTCAGCTTGCATCAGTTGAGGATTAACACCAAGTCTAGTGATCAAATCACAAATATGGCTGTGACCTAACCAAAGATTGTGTCATGGATAAGTGAAAAACGTAGACGGAGAAAGCTAAAAGCATTTGAAAATAATGGTAATATGAAGTTAAAATATTATTAGGAGCCTAATGTTTTTCTTCTTAGTTTTTAAAGAATGTATTATAGTCTTCTGGAATTCCTGAACAGATTAGTGGTGGTGAAAAATGCTTTAAGCTGACATCTCCCCAGCAATTACTTTGAGGTATGCTACTGGTTTCTGAATAGTCAAAAGCCTATATATGTTGAAGTCATTGACGTTTTTATATTTAACACAGTATGGGTTTGTTTTGACTGTGCCTAGCAGCAGTGGTTTTATAGAGAAAGAACTTTCTTAACTTTTTTTTTTTTTTTTTTTAAATGAAGGGTGGTATACAGGTACCCCCCACTCAGCAGTATTTTCAGTTCTCTCGTGCCAGTTTGCAGCTGCTTTTTATTCGCAGCATGCTTCTGGTGTCATTACTTCTCAGTTTCTGTCTTCTGCTAACATCACGGATACTCCCGAGACATGTCATCTCTAGTGCTTCCAGTTGATATTCATTTGCATTCTTCAAGGTCCATAGCTCTGCCCCATACAACACCAGGGAGAGGCTCTTTGTTGAGGCAGTTAAGCAGGAGTATAATACCCCAGTCAGTCACTGGTGGGCTTGTGTTCCCAGAGTACATAAGTCCTAAAGACAATAAACGGTAATTTACCCAACTGATTATCCACTGCTTTAAAACCCAATCAGCTGTTGACAATGAGTTCCTTTCAGCCATGCTCTATGAATTTAATAAAATCATACTGGAAAAGCAAGATCACACCTCGAGAGCTTTTGTCTCCACGTGTGTCCCTTTATAGCTCACTCAAAAATAAGGATAAGCAAAGCACTTTAAATAAGAGCGGGGAAATGGTAAATCTTACCAACTTTTTTTGTTTGTTTTAATCCACAAAGGTGAATAAAATAGGATAAAGCACTAGACACATTTTTCTTTTAAACTTTTTTTTTTTTCAGTTAACTTGTTGTGATTTATGTTAGTTACTGTTGGTTATTTACAGGTATATTTGCAAGAAGACTTTAGCATTGTTTATAGAGTTCCTTTGGTTAAGCTTGGTCCTTCACTGGCATCTCTTCACAACAGGATTTCCACTTCAGAGATAGCTTGAAACAAAAGAGTTTTTATAGAAAAAGAAATGCACTTAACCAAGGTTTACTTTTTTTTTCTTCTTTTTTTTTTTTTTTTTTTTCTTCCCCAAAGCATCTCCTTAGGACTCTAGGGAGCAGAATGTTCAATAGGAGTAAGTATATACACTGTTCAGGAGCTAATGAACAGAAGGCCAGAAGGACTCAGCTGCATGAATGAATACACTGTGTTGGCAGCTTCGATGAAGAGTCATTGATGATAATTTTCAGTGTTGTTCAGGATACAATTTATTGGCTACAGGCTGAAATTTGTTTTCATTTTGACTCTAAAAATGCTACATTCTCAGTGGACTTTTTTGCCTTGAGTTTGATTTGACTCCTGATTATGAACAAAAAATAAAAATCTGTGGTTTTCTGATTCCCCAAGTCTGCTGGTCATTCGTAGGTACAATCTATCTGCTTCCCACAGCCTATAGCCAAAAGTGCTATTTTTTGTTGAATCTATAGGGCTAGAAAGTTTTGAGATATGATTTTTTTTTTGTGGGAACTTCATTGTGGGTGCTGACAAAAGGAGCAAATGTCTCCTGAGTTGTCGATACATTTCTAGCCCATTCTATATTCAAAAAAAGCCTCTTATGTAGTTCATCTTAAACAATACTACCTAAGATGAGCACATTAAAAAATAAGAAATTAGCGACAACACATATCTGTTGCATTACTTTTGTTATAGTACACCTTCACTAATTTGAAGTTAGTCAGTTAATTATATTTTTGTGGTTGTGTTGCATTTCAATTGGCAGAAGTACATTAAAGACAGAGCCTTTCCATAAGGATCATGAGGTGTAGAGGCTTATGGTGATCATTAGTGGGCATTTGTTGCAGAGTCTTTGAACAACTCTCTAGTAAGATGTTTCTTTCTCATTATGTGAATATTACCACAGAGTGGATGGCTTCCAGAAAAGGGGGGGCAGCTAAAATATAGCATTAGACTTTCAGCATGGCTGAAAAATTGTTCCTGGAAGTGAGGTATATGGCTTTGTTTCCAAGTGAATTCTGTATTTGTGTGTGTATATTACATATACAGTGCATTCATTGAATGTATATTTATATAAAACTATGTCTCTGTACATACACATTTCAAAACAAAAATCAAGTCACATGCTATTTGAAGGTTTCTTTCCTAGAGGCATGCAAAAACATTCTTGGTGTATACCTCTATATGAAAACTAGCTATTTCTTTTCAGGTTTCTTTAAAACATAAATTCCTAAGAGCCATCTAGAGTAGAAAGTATGCCCTGGTTTGGGTTGCTTTTAATTGTTTCATGTTTTATAGAAATGATGATGCAATCTTTTGGGCTAAGGTAGTATTAGGAAATATACTCTCTTTTTTTTTTCTCCCATCTCCTAATCTGATCCCCCCCCAAAAAAACAAACAAAAACCAAACCAAACCAAACCAAAAACAACCAACAAACCAACCAAAAAAAAACACAAACAAACACAAAACAACAACAACAACAAACAAAAAAGACAGAGGAAAACAAGTATTTTCATTTAGTCTTTAAGGTATGGAGTTCATTAGCATATTATGTCACTGAGGTCATGTCAGAGACTTCACTGAAAATGTAGAGGAAATTGAGTTTTCAATTTTATGGTAGGAAACCCAACTTTCAACATGTAAAGGTGTGATTCATAAAATTACTCTGTTTAAGTGCCATTTTCCAAATTCTCCTCTGCTGACACTTACGAGGATTGTACTGAGGTTTATTTACACTCAGACTGCCTCATAGAAGGACCTTGTGTATGTGAAGTATTAATATTATCCTGTGTTGAGGTTATAATCTTACTCTTTCAAGAGTATTTGAGCCTTGGGGTGGGACTGAGTACCGTACCCTAAGCAATTACTAAAGTAGCAATTTGAAGTTCATGCTGGAGTATGGTTTGGGTAGGGCCACCCAAGTGAAGCTTTCCATTCCAGCCAGTGAAAAATCCTGTTTTGCCTAGTGCTTGAATTGATTAATGACTGTGAGCTCTGCATCCACCTGCAAGTGGTTCTTGCAAATCAAGGCAAGATTTCAACACTTTTTTCAATAATCTTCCCTGTGGTTTCTACTTTAGCAGAATAAATGCAGTTCCTTGACCTGCAGGCTGCAAAATCCTGCTCTTGACAATAAAAGGCAATCTGGGAGCGGGCGCAAAGACTGCAGGCAACACGTGAAACTCTTCATTTCAAATGGGTGTTTTCATCATCAGCTTTCTTTCTTGATGTTCTGTTCTGCCTTCAGAGCTTAAACCCTCAGGCCTACATCCCCATTCCAAGTGGTGATGTGGTTGTAATTCTCTAACTGCCTGGCAAGAAGAATAGGGTCATTACCCATGATTAGCAATACTAAAAGAGCAGCTGGATTTTATACCAATTGTGATTTTTTTTGTTAATTGTTGAATGGCTGACTGGCTGGGTATTTCATGCTAGGGTTCTTAGGTGTTTTACTGAGCTGTGCCATTGCATGAACACAGGGTTTATGAGCCAGATAATACCATGTCAGCGTCTCCTGAAATTAGTATATATTTTAGGACTTTTGATTATTTTCATAGTGTTGTAAATGAGTAATCTTTGTGGTAAAAAACATTATTTTCAGTAAACTGCTGCGAGAATTGATATTCTTTTCAATCTGATGCCTACTAGCAGCAATAGCCCGAACAGACTGAATTGCAGAGTTCTGGGACATGCCTTGAGCCTGGGTTGTCTGCAGACTCTGGAAGGAAATAAGGAATAAAATCTCACCAGACATTGAGTAGAAGGCCACATAACCTTGAATTTTGGTTTTAATCAATTGCAAGGGAAGTTTTTCCAGAATAATTAATACTGCATGTTAGAGGTGTGAATCGTGATATCAACAGGCACTTCAAGCAATTGCTCCACATACACAAAGGCTGATGTGTGTGAAACACCTTACCTGCAGAAAACCTTCTGCACCTCTGATTCTGTGATTGCTGAGATTGATGCCTTTTTTTCCAGATGCCAATCAAAAGAGTAAATATAACATTTTGAATTTTCCTTTTTATCCTCTTTCCTCCTTTTAAGTTAGATGAACTCTTAGTGCTTTTCAGAGTTGTCTTTAAGGTATAAAAGTAAGTCTATAGCTGTATAAGGTACTGTAGACTTAATACAACAGGGTAAGAAGTACTTTATTTATCTGGAAGTTTGTTTAAAATTTATTGTACATAATTTCTGATAAAAAACCAGAAGTGGTTGCTTTTCAGCTTGGTACAAAGAATCACAGTAGGAACAGATAGGGGAGAAAATGAGAAAGACGTGGATGAAAAAAGAGTGGACATATAAGCAGGCAGTATTATAGATGAGGTTCTATTTAAAAAAAACAAAACAAACAAACAAAAAAACACCACAAACATTTTAATATTTATTTAATGGAAACCAAAACAGATTGAACTGACTGAATTCCGTAGTTGATAATCACAAATAAAATGGCAGAAGAATGTCAGTTTTCTTAATCTTTCTTCATTAGTAGGAGCACATTTTTTGTTGTTGTTTTCTAGATAACTTTTGCGTTTAATTAATATATAAATTGGGGATAGGACCTGATATTTGGTGGTACCAGTATGGAGACAAGAGTGGCTCACCCTCTTTGAGCTACTAGTCACCAGCTGGTTAGCTTTACAAAACTGTTTTCAATAGAAATTTTCATGGTTTCTAGATGAATGGGTATTACTGGGAGTAAGTGGAACATGGGAGTGTTCCTGGTGGTGCTCAGACTTTGTCAGTACATGGTGGACGTTGCTGGCAATGAAGAGCAGCCCAGAGACATTTGCTATTGTCCGAAGTACTGTATATACAAGCTATGTATGGTTTGTGTGATTAAGGAACGTATGTCTAATAATCATAGTTATAAACAAACATGTCACTGGTATTTCTACCCCTCTGGCTACCCAACCTGTCTTGGAAGAGATTGTGATGTGTCAAATTGGATATAATGATTTGCCTTCAGTGCAGAATGATAGAAGAGCAGATGTGCCCTTCTTTGTGCTCCTGGTTAAATACACACATCTGCAGCCTGAAAAGCACAGGTAACAGTTTAAGGATCTATATTATCCATAAAACCAGTAGGGATTACAGGCATCCATAAACTGTCACATGTAGTCAGAAGTAAACTAATATTAAAAAAAAAAAAAAGGAGAGAAAAGACATTTTAGAAGGGAAAACTTGTGAATAGGACTACATGGTATACTGCTATGTTATCACTGCATTTTGCCTCAGCTCATGAGGGCCACCAGAACTGCTGATACTGAGATAACTCATGTGCTGTGGTTGCCCCCAGGGCTATGGTATTTCCCAGGTGGCCAAGTTTGCCAAAGAAGGCAGGTGTTTGCAGGGCTGATCTCCTTTCTCCTAAAGGGAGAAAGTTCAAATCTGTCTCCAGTCTCATACCTGCAAATTATATCTTAGGTTTGTATTATATCTTAGATCTGAAACCAAAACAAAATTAATACATATATATTTAATAAGTATTATCTTTACTAAGTGTTCAGAAGCGAACAGAAGTATTTCTTGAACAACATGTAAAGAAACTTAATACAGTATAAAGGCATATTGCCAACCCCACTGAAGTAGATTATTAAACTCTGATTGACTTCAGTAGGCCTTGGACCAGGTATTAATGGAGGATGAAGAAATGCTTTTTAGCTGATATATCTCAGCAGGTGTTCTGCTTTCCTTCTAGCTGGTATTTAAGTTCTGGAGAGCATGTCTCTTTGTTGACAAAAGCTTTATTCTTTAAGAGGGTGGTTCATTTTAAAGTTTGGATGTTGCACTTGTCAAGTATAGATAACAATGATTATTCCTGTCGAGATATATTATTATACTGTCCTACATAGAACTATATAATCAGCCCCTTTCTAAATTGGTGTGTTTATTGGCAGTAAAATTAGTCTGTTGGCAGAGTGCAGAGATGCTATTTAGAAGAGCATTGGTACATTGGCTTAAAAATCTGGAGCTAACAAATATTGGTGAGGGAAAATGAAGAGTAGATTGAATTGTAATGTCAGCTTTTAGCCCAAAGAGAGCAAAAGATTATTGCAACTCACCTGCTGTCATGTATGATAGCTAATCTCTTGTGATTTCTTGTACGCTTCATACAATACTGTGAAGAGTACATATATTGAACCAGAGTTGTTTTCATTTGCCCCATTCCCAATTTAAGCTAACCTGGTTGCCTCTGATCCTTGACAAGTGAGACCTGGAGTTTGTGTCATACAGCCACAAGCTTTTTTGAGCAAGTGGGACAGTATAATGTGCTTCAGCATACTGTAATAACACTTGTTTTACTGTTTTTGTATGGAAGGGCTATGCTGCTTAATGCTTGGTGTAGATCTTTGCCTACTGGCATGAAAAGGACTTGTTAAAATGTTTTGTTTGTTTTTTGTTTTGTCGTCCCCCTTCCCATTTGAATGCTCTGGGGCTCTGCAGAGAATGTACTACTGAAAATAAACTGCCTCACCTTGTAGTTGCCAAGGCTAAACCAATAGTTCAGTGCAAATTTTTTTTTTTTTTGAATTTACTGCAAATGTAAGTAAATAAGGGGTTGTGCCTTCTGTATTCTATCCAACTGTACAAAATTGTACTTAGGAGCCATGTAATGGACAGCTGCCAGGAAGTGGACATTGATACCTGCCTGATGAGTTCTCTGCTGAAATTGGTACTATTTTCACATTGTTGCCCACTTCTCTCTTGTCCTTTGCAATGTAGGCAGAACACACTGCTCTCAGAGACATAGGTGCTTAAAGAGAATTACTTTAAGATTTCAGGACTCCTTCCTACTACATACAACAAAGATCTGGAAAAAAAATACAAAAACAAAACCAAAAAAACCAACATTGCTGAAAATTCTCCTTTCCCCTTGCATTTTCCACTGCAGAGACCGTGACCTAATGGTCTGCCTTGGCAGGGCTTCCCCTCCCCTGCTGTTTCTCCCCCTGCAGCTGCTCGTTTTGGAGCCCATGAGGCTGCATGCCTTGTTAAAAACCACAGCTGCTCTGCATCCATTGTGAGCACCAGCTATTGATTTAGATCCTCCAATTTTAATGTGTTGAAAAAGAAAACGGTTGTTTAAAAAGGCATTTGTGCGGGACCTGGAGTCAGCCAGGGCCTTGAGGCAGAACAGCTACTGCTTCCCTGTATACCAGATATGCCAAAGTGCTGAAAGTGTCTCCCAGGCTCTGGTCCTCGTTTCACCAGAACAAACACAAACTAATAAGCTAGAACCAGAGAAATGTTTTAGAGAGAACATGCAGATCTGTTGGGTCAGGCAGATTTGAATCAAAAGGGTTTTTTTTAAGTATAAATCATCTCCATCGTCAGTGGGTCCTTGAAAGGTTGGTCCTTTTTTTCTGATTTTGGTTTTGTCAGTTGCTGAGAAAAGCCTGGCTTTGTGGGTTGGAATAATCCCCCACGCAGCCCTAGGGAGCTGCAGGTACCTCTCCTTATCGACATCTCTTTTGGGCCCCTCTGTGGTTGTGTTTCTCTCTAAGCACATGCCCTACTTCTCTCCAAGGCATACAAATTCATATTTCCACTGGAAGCTCTGTGCTTGGCAGTGTCTCTTTTCTACCTGGCACGTGTTGCAGTACACAAGCTTGTTGTGCTCTGCCATTGCAGGGGAGCAGAGCAGCCCTGTCCCCATTTCTGGAAGGATCCTGACAACACCCGGGTCCAGCCTGTGGCTTTGTTGCACAGCATCACGCCACCACAGTATAGTTTATGTAGCACACAGCAAGCCAGGGAAGCACTATAAATGGTGCTGCCATCATCACTTTGCTTTATACATGCTTTTTAGCACTTGAGCATTTATTAAAAACACGAAAAGATTTTAACTTTAATGTTGCCTCTTGTGTATCACACCTCTTTGCTCTCTTGTCAAATGGATAAACACAGCAGACTTCACAGAGCTTTTCACAGGTCGTTATATTTTGTTGATATTCTGGTAGTGAGGAAATCAGGAGGGTTCAAGACTGCTTGCAAGAAGTCCTGATTCTCATGGATGGTTTAAAACATGACCTGCCAAGAGGCAGTGTTCTCTAAGAATGATTTGAATGATGTTTTCTGTGAGCTCTCACAGGGTGTGTTGCTTTGTGGTATGCTTTATTTCACCTGTTCGTAACATTATGGCCCTACGCCCCTGAATGTCCCATGATGATTTGCCCACTGTCATTAGACACATGGATTAGGACATGAATGGCTGATAAAAAGAAGTATGTTAACACACTATCTCAATAGTTGCAAAGCTGTATTTTCTATGATAACCTACAACAGAAATATTTTTCCACATAGGTAACTGAGAGGTCAAAGCAATAATATGTTTATTGTTCCTCTCCCCATACTCCCACCGTCAAGATTTAGGAAAGCATATTCTAGAAAGCATATGTGAACAGTCAAATAATAAAGTCAGTATCTTTTAAACCATTGTGCTTAAGGGCATTAAGTGTTAAATCCAGGAATTAGAGGATCTAGGTTTTGCTAAAGAATTTCTCTGCAATCTTAGGTGAAGTCACAGAATCCTACAATTCTTTGGGTCGGAAGGGACCTTAAAGATCATCTGGTTCCAACCTCCCTGCCATGGACAGGGGCACCTCCCACCAGACCAGTTTGCTCAAAGCCTCATCCAACCTGGCCTTGAACACCTCCAGGGATGAGGCATCCACAGATTCTTGGTGGAACCTCTTCCAGTGCCTCATCACCCTCTGAGTAAGGAATTTCTTCCTTATATCTAATCTAAATCTACCTTTTCTTAGTTTAAAGCCATTCCCCCTTGTCCTATCACTACACTCCCTGACAAAGAGTCCCTCTCCAGCTTTCTTGTAGGACCCCTTTAGATACTAGAAGGCCACTGTAACGTCTCCCCAGAGCCTCCTCTTCTCCGGGATGAGCAACCCCAACTCCCTCAGCCTGTCTTCACAGGAGAGGTGCCCCAGCCCTCTGATCATCCTTGTGGCCCTCCTCTGGATGCACTCCAACAGGCCGATGTCCTTCTTATGCTGGGAGCCCCTGAGCTGAACACAGTACTCTAGGTGGCTAGTCATTAACAAAAATCTACTCCTTAATAGAACATTTTTTTCTTTTTTTTTTTTTATAATTTTATTTTCTTTTTTTCTTTTTTTTTTTTTTTTTATCAATGGAAAATACTGTACATAGTTTTTCAGTTGAAATCTATCTGGCAGAGCCATCATACAGACTGGCAGATAGAAGTATAGCCTTCTCAATTAATTTGAAAATTTCAATTGTATACAGTAAATACTAGTGTTACCAAGAAATGGAAATATATGTTATCATACCAGAAATTGTATTTTGAAATTAATATTGTCAAATCAACATTACTATGATTTTTATTTCAGTAGGTTAAATTATTAGTGCAGTAATAAGCTGCAAAATAAACTTGATTTGTTTTCTAAAATCTGCAAGCAGAATGAAATAAGTGCCAATTTATATCAAAATAAGTGTTCAGGGTGTACCTGTTTTTAATTAAGGGTCTATTTGCAGCAGTTTATTTGTATTGTTAAGACACAGAATTAGAGGTGTCTCTTGAAAGGAAGAATAGAGCTATGCCTGCATATACTGAGTTTAGGTCTAGTGCCTTGCCTGCTGCAGAAATGCAGATAAACTACTGCACTTAACCACAAGATTGAGATGAGCTATAGACCACAAGCAGGTTTCACCCCAGGGTTAGGGTAGGGAGTGAGGAAAGGAACTGGCCTCTCCAACTACCTATTTCTCCTTACTAAATGTAACTATTTTGTCCTTCAGGAGGGATACTTATTTATTGTGTGATGTGTGTCTGTAGCCAGGGTCATGCATTAGCAGACATACAATTTGGATGGCTTATGCATGCCCATTATGAAATTTATGTTGCATCCACACTGGAACCATGTTGTGCCTAATAGCTGGGAGTTTATGGTGCATGGGTTTAGCAGCTGAGGTTATGTGTGGAATATAGGATTCAGAGTGTGTCTTTGTATAAGGCATGCTTTGCTGAATACGCGTCTGACTTATACTGTGGAAAATAAGCTGCAGGCATGTTTTGGGGAATTTATGGCATAACAAAGGAAGCTTGTCTCAGGTTTGGAAGTTTGGCACTTCAGTGTCAAACTTTTTGCGTTTGGGATGGAATGTGTGTTATCTCATTTATTATGTTCCTAAGTTCCAAATATGATTTGTCGTTTATTTGGTGCCAGTGCACTCTCTTGGCAGTCTCTGTTTTGAACCGCAGCACAATATTAGTGAAATGCAGTCAGAGCCTCCTTAGGGAGGCTGTTCGTATATCACTGTACAACATGGCACTATTGGTAGCTATAAAAAGGAATTTAAGAAAGCTAAAAGAAGTTGTATTTTAGAAGACAACACCTCTGTGTAGCTGCACAGCACTATATTCAGTTCCCTCCCTGTTTACTGTATGGATTGCTCCTGGCCTGGAATATGGAAGACTTGCAAATAGTTCCCTTCATCCTTTGCTTTCCTAAGAAAAGAAATTCATTAGGAAAATCTTTGCAGAAGGGAATGTGGTAGTAAAATTATTAATATTTAAGATTGAGAGGTCAGGCTAAGAAATTTATCCTAACTAAAAGAATTAGGGCCTTTCAACTAAAAGCTAACTCTGATTGTTTCCAACTCTCCACTTCTGAGATAAGATGGTTCTTGGTGTGCCAGTGCTTATAGGCTCCACCAAAAGCCATCTCTACATAGTGTGGCAGTTAACAAGCTACTTAAGGAGTCCATCCTTCCCAGGACTTGCTAATGGTGGAATGATTATTTTTCCTCAACTTTCTTCCCTTTTCCCTTCCCCTTTCCTTTCAACTGAACTATTCTATGCTATTTTATGCTATTCCTCTATGCTATTCTATTCTATGACTATAGTTAATAAAACTTCTCACTGACCTGTCTTAAATTGTACTTACATTATTGCACACATGGAGTCCCTAGATCTCCAACAGGAAATTCTGCTGTTTATACAAATTTATCCTAGCAATGTGGAATAACATCATACATGCATAAAAGATGCTTCCAGCTTTTAATAGGATAACACTTACTATGAAGATATGGCCAGTATGGTTTTTTTCCTATGGGAGGATGTGGGGAACACAAACTGAATGGTAAAATGAAAGTGCCAAAAAATAAGCTGATCAAGATGCACATACTGCTCGTGCAACAGTTTCTTCAAAGGACAATACAAATATCAGAAAATTGCAGATTGTAGAAAAATATGCAGATGTGTGCCTATAATGCTAGCTAATAGCCAAAACACATGGATTAAGTAATATCATTTAGATGTAGGTATTGCCTTTGCTCCCCTCCTTCCCCCTGTATTTTCCACCCCCTTTTCAATAACTTGCTGAAGAGCCTATCTTTTAACTTTTTTTATTATTATTATTTATTATTTATTATTATTTTTTATTATGTGTTTTAGGGACAGGCACTTTCCACTCTGGGGGAAAAAAAAAAAAAAGAATTAGTTCACTGCCTCTGGAAAGCTAGTACTCTTTCCAGCTTAAGCCTAAGTTGTCTTAATGGGTTTTACACCACTAGATAGCAGGCATTCTGCTCTATGACAACTCTACTTTTGAAACTCACTGAACATACGTAATGGAAATGGATGTAAAGTGTAGTGACTGTTAAACTGTGAAGCTTAGAGACAGCACCCTTGAGGTAAAATTCTCCAAATGAACTGAAACTGCAGAATAGTTGCAGGATAAGGAAATTTGTCACATAACCACTAGGATCCTTCATTACTCCTGACTGGCAGAAGACAAGATAAAAACAGTCTGTAGTTACCTAAAGTCAGAAACAGAATTTCACAGTTTAGGAGTAAATCTAAAATCCCTTTTTTTTTTTTTTTTTAATGTGTTTTATCTTTGTAAACATTTGATTTTACTGAATTGCAAATAAGCTGATTAGAAGGTTAAGTTGAATACCAGCAGCCCATGTAGTACACTGACAAACCCTTTTTGTTACAGTTTCTAAATTTTATTTTATTTTTTTTAAAGAGAAGATGACGGTGTCTTCCCTTCATTTACCTGCTATTAGAGAACTTCAGCAATGATATCATACACCATTCCTGATCTTGTCACAACATTATCCTTCTTTATAATGCATTTAAGGCATGGTAGATTTGGAATTGGAGCACTCTAAAGCCCTAAACAGGGAAATTTTGGAGTTTCCAAATGTACGTTAAGCTTAGTTGGGTGCCAAGTTAAGCTTATGCACTTGAGCTGCACAGATCAAAAAGGTTGCTTTTGCAAGGAAATGGGGACTGTGTTCAGTGTCTTCTCTTTTAGTGCAGCAGAAACTTTACTTGCCTCAAAATAACTACTTGTGAATTAGTGTATTACATGTTGTCTTATAGCATGATCTAACCATGGAAATCAGCATAGAAGTTACATATTTTGGTTGGTTTTCTAGTGAACTCTGATATGATAAGCCTTTCATTAAAAACTTTCCCTTTAGACACCAGATACTCTGAAAGCTGTAGCATTGAAGTTAGATTTAGGTGTGTCTGTTCTGTTCAGAAATAGCCGTATCATGATGTTACTGAGAAGATGGAAAAGAACAACTTTGTTTTGTGTGTGTTTGTATCGTCAGAAAGTTCTGCAGTCACAGTGGTGTTGAAAGATGACCTATATGAGAGTTCAGGGGAGTTCAGGGCTGCTGTCTCTGAGATACCACCATGATAAACAAGTAAATATGACATTTTTGGAGAGCAGAGTCCTTGGGGCTCTTTAGAAAACTATAGCTCAGACTCCTAGATGATGTTCTCCAGTATTGATCCATGGCTTCAATATACATATATGCATATATATATATATATATATACACACACGTTTGTATAACATATGTCTTCTGAGAATCTGCTCTGTATTTCCGGTATTCCTAGGAGGTTCTTCACTGAAACAGATCACGATGACCTGACAGCATTTCTGTAGAGCAGACTGTTGCTTGGAAGGATCTCCGCGCCTGTCAGATTGTGGTCAGAGAACAGTCTTGTTTCTTTTATATTTTGTTGCCCCCCCTTCATTTGAGAAAAGGAATTGGGTTCTTTATCTGAAATTGAAACTATCCTGGCTGAAATCTCAATGCTTTACTTTTATATGCTCTACATACTTTAATATGTTTCTGACTATGAAATAAAATGCATCTTCTCAACAAATAGCTTCTTTTTTACTGCTGTTTCACTCTAGAAAGTATCTTCTGCAATATGTTTAACTTCCCCAGCAGCAATTCAGCTCAGTTAATATACTACAAGTGTAGAACTTGTATTAAATCTGTGAAATGACTGCTCACCCCAAAATAATCTCACTAAAGAAACTCTGCTAAAAACTGTTAACACATCCTAATAAAATGATGTAATGGCTTTAGAAAGTTTTAAAGAATTGTTATGGAACTGTAAAGCATATTGCAGAATTTATTTTATTGCACTTCTTAGGTGAGCAGAGTATGAGGACAGTTGCTTTCAAGCTGTAGCTGTGAGAGGCAGATTGAGAGAAACTTTCTTCAGAAACTGGCAGTAGGCCTGCATTTTGGCACTCAGCTGAGCAGAGCCTTTTCTAGATCTCTTTCATGGAGAAACTGTCCCCTCCACTACTGCC
The DNA here is from genome assembly GCF_964034855.1 of Anser brachyrhynchus. Lineage (NCBI taxonomy): Eukaryota > Metazoa > Chordata > Aves > Anseriformes > Anatidae > Anser > Anser brachyrhynchus. The sequence goes on from NC_137696.1 coordinate 19,308,203, forward strand.
AGGTTCACGTGTGTGCTGTCCGTGTCCTGATGTGCACAGTAGCACGTGCGTCTGCCTCTTGTCCTCCAAAACTACCAGGTAGGAAGTAAAAGTGAAGGCTTGCTCTGTTTGACTTAGTGTTACCCAGGAAATGTGTTGTAAGGCACTGGCCTAGAGCAGGTGGGCTGGTGGTGCCATGGTTTTAGAGACTGTTACTTCTATGGAAATGGCACATCTTTTGTGCTCTTGCCCTGAGGAATCTACTGCAGGAGATATGATTAAAAGAATACGCTTACTTAATAACATAAATTTGCAGTATTGAAGTTATATAAAAAGAAAAATATATATAAAGCATTAATATTATACCCTGTAAGAATACCTCATAGCTTGTAAAGCAGTTGTGTTCTGGGTAAATATTAAAGCTATGTCCTTCATGCTTCTGTTGTGAAACACACCTAGCAGAGGTACGTAGAAGTCTCACTGGATGATCTACTGCTCTTTAGCACAAGATAAAAAGGCTTCATTTCACCTGCACTTTATCTTACTCCTGTGGCTGGGCACTGAAACACCACTTGTTGACTGTGGGGGATTAAGTTATTTTCTTCTCCTTCTCCAAGTCTTTTGAAACATGTATACCTTAATTGGTACCTTTCTACCTTTGGTGTTCCAACTGTTTGGGATTTGTTGTCTGTTTATTTTAGGCCTGTTCAGATACGGTAATAAGATTTTTAAAGATCTTGCATTATTGCCATTGTTAATCACACATATTTTAGGCACTGCTGAAATTTGTTTATTTTCAGCAATGTGTATGTTTACGTTTCACATCTTGGATTCTCAGTTAATGATGAGAAAAAAAAATCACAAAAAAACATGCCCATCTCAGCTTTAGGGAATTCTCAGGTGACATGGTTGGAGGGGTGGTGTCTTGTATGTTGGGGTGCTCATGCATTTCTTTTGGGCAGACCTGTGCAGAGCCAGGAGTTGGACTTGATGATCCTTATGGGTCCCTTCCAACTCGGGATATTCTGTGATTCTATGTTTCTTGGAAAAGAAAATGTAAGCTTTTAATATCTGGTAGAGAGCACGGAAGCATATCATAGCAACAAGGATGGGCTCCCTACATCAATCTGAAGATACAGAACAAGAAAAAAGGGACAGGTAGTAATTAAAGCAGAAATTGTGCATTTCTAACATTTCCATGCAGATCCATGTAAAACACAGTGGGAATTGGTTTAGTCCTAAGACTTGTGGTGCGTGGAGGAACATCAACAGCATAGCTACAAGGTCTGCTGATTCTCCCACCCCACTGAGCCCTTTCAGTGCAAAGAGTGACTAGTTGAGCTAGCTCAATAATACCAGTCTTCTAAAACATACAAAAGTTGATATTTATCCATTTCTTAGTGAAAGAATCAAGATGAATAGGCAGGACATGCACATGGACATACATATGTCCATCTTTTAAAATGTGAAAATCTGATTATCTGGCAGTAGGACAACGTTATGATATCAGTAATGTTAAGAAGCTAGTTTACACTTGCACAAACTTTCACCGGCTCCATTTTGAATATAAAAGAAATAACCTAATATTTCAGTAGCACTATTTATTAGGTCATCGTGAACGAATAAATATCATTTTACCATCACCTTGGCTTTACTGAAAGTTTGGGTTAATAGAAAAGGCACGATTTGTTCCTTAGATTTTTTCCTTAGTCAGCTTTTCTGTGATTTATTTTGCTGTTGCTTTTATATTTGCTTTTTAATAGCTGCCTGTTCAGAAATTCTGCATATGCAGTATCTGTAAGATATGCTGTTGCGATAAGTAGTGTGAAATGATGTGGAATGTTGTTGACCAGACTTAATAAAATAATTTTATAAACATCTTCTGATGTCTGAATTACCAGTATCTCCTTCCTTACAAGGAAAACTTCAGTTTTAGTTTGTATGACTTCATCCAAGTAAGGATGTAAGCACAGAGGAAATCTTGTGTACATGTTCATGTTTTATTTAAAAATCACATGTATCTTGTATCTTTTCTGTGTATAAAACTAGATGATGGAGGAATGAAAGATCCTTTCCCTTCTCAACATCTAAGAAACTGCATCATTTAGAAGTTTTTTGAAAGACTCATATCTCTTAGTTTCAGTTAGCATTTACGGTATTATAGAAACCTTTCAGACACAGTCAGTACACTGGTCTTTCCAGGAAGTGTTATAATTACAGATTACAAAGACAAATGAAGATCAAGAAAAAACATTGCATGTTGTAGCTTGGCAGAATGATCGCTTTACCTGTCTTCAAAGCTCACTTGAGTGAACACAGGAGAGTACAAACTTAGAAGTCTACTTTCATTTTATTGATAAAAGATTCTAAATTTTTATGGAAAGTGGTGCAAAGTGGCTATTCGCTTTTCTGATTCTGGTATGAAGCTTCAGTGACAAAGACTAGTGAGAGAAGGGAAGGAAACCCATTAAACATGTTTTTTTTTTTTTTTTTTTTTTTTAAATCTTCTACTTCCAAGGACACTGTTGGTTCATTCAACCCTCCATCTGTGAACTGCTTGGCATGGGGTATTTCCATTAGTGTAGACTAGAGAAGAGAGAGAAGACAGATTGGACCCTCCTCCTCACTGTGACCTGTTTTGCCCTAAGGCAATAATCACCTACCCCAAACACTGTGTGAAAGAATGAAAGGCAAGATGTTGGTGTGTTTGTGGCAGAGGAGAAGGTGATATTTGAGTTGGTGGTGTAGTTATCAATATATACCTCTAAGCATCTGCCAGTCCTAAAATGTGTTGCTCACCTGCAAAGCTGTCACTTGTGGGCAGTCTGTGAATGCATCTGCAGCTTAATTTTTAGTAGGAGGGACATATGAGCACAAATGGACCTCATTCCCAAACAACAAGGCTGAAGTAAGTGGGTGAGACAATCACATGGCCATCTGCTTAATGATAGGAGTGAATTTTCAACTGTTGCAGTAAAATAAGCAATTGTCAAAGTTTTAAACAACAGCTAGTATTATTTTGTTCTTAGTTTTCTCCCAAACAAATTCTGTGACTATTTAAAATATTTTTCCAGTAACCTGTGCATAAAAGTCTATTAAAAAAGAAAGAAAACCAGCTAAAAGAAACTACAGTAAGCTCTGACTAAATGCATACATCCTGAAATGAACAATGGAGTTAAAAAAAATGTAGAACTCCATAAATAATCTCAAATAAAAGCAGATATGATAAGTTTATCTTGACTCAATCCACTAATCTGTATTTATTCATATAGCAAACAGTTCAGAAACTTAAATTTGATTTGTATCTTGTGGCACAAATGCATATGAAAAGGCTGCTAAATTTGCTTATATAAAAAATCCAATATTTCACATATTTTCATCAGAAGTAAATATTTTTTTCCTTTTATTGTGCAAAGCAAACAAAATTATTTTCAGATTCATTCATATTTAAAGTTTTCCAGAAGTACAGGTCATTCAACTAAATTATTATCTATTTAAACCATGGGACAAAGAATCAAATTGAATGGACCAATACCACTACTTGGGCTAAATGTCATTGTAGTGTCACTGTGTAACTAACAGAAAAAAAAAAGGTAGTTTCCCTTCTTTGGGATGTCTTTCATTTCTTGGTACGGTGGTGTGGTTCTTAAATTCCTCAAATATTTTGGGCAGAACCTTGCAAATATATGTTTGCTAAGACAACTGAAACACAACCAAAATCCACGTATTTATAATAAAATGTTTTTATTATAATACATAGTTGTACTATGTGTAATTATTTTGTAAAGTAAGAATCTCTTTTGCAGTGAAACTTGTAGGACAATTGCAAAGCGTAAAACACATGAAATTAGGGTGAACACGAATACAGTTTAACAATGGCAGATGATACATTTCTCTGAATGTTGGCTGTGATGTTATCAAAAAGCCATTCTCACTATAGCACTGTAAAACACAAGGAAGATGAAGTCATTTAGTACCAGAGATGGTGTTTTCATGATATACAGAAATGCAAAATATCTATCTTGTTGTGTGTGAGAGAACAGCTCTAATTATGAATCATTTCTACAGAATTATTTTGATGGATTTTTTTTTTCTTTTAAACAATCTTCAAGGTGCTGTAAACCCAACAGATATATTACCTGTAGATATGAATAGTATATTCAGATAAACATATGCCATTCATGTTGAAAATATGCTCACAGCCTTTTTTTAATTATATATCTATACTTTGGTATAGACCAAATTGTAATATGAAGCATAAGCACCTAACTTATTAGATAAATCAATTCTAAAAGCATTTAAATATTATATTGCCCCCTGTCTTTTCCATTTTGTGTCCTGATACTAAGCTATGAAAGTAGCACTGCTAGTCCTTTTTACCAAACCTGTAGGATCTTTTACTTTCAGAGAGAGGAGCATAGGTTAGACAGGCTCTCCTTGAGGGGATGGACAGGACAGGAAAGTGAAGCCTGGTATGAACAATCAGCTGTATAGGGTGAGTTGGATGTTCAGGACATTATCAGTGCTACATTCTCTTACAATGGTTTTAGCTGAGTTATCTGCCTGTTTTTCTTCTTTCTGCAACCACTTTTTTTCTGTTCCCACTTTCCTAACGTGTTCCCATTTCTGTATTTTCCTTTTTCCTCCAAGCTCATAAACAAGACACTGTTGTTCATCCTTGTCTCTTTTTTACTGACCCCTCTGGGATAACTTCCTTGACCTGGTTTCCCTAGAAAAATAAACCCTAAGAAAAGTTTTGGAAGGACAGGATATTTTTTGCAACCCTGCTGAGGTATAACATGCTCTAAATGCTTACTTGCTAATGTCAGACTTTCTTTCTCTTTTTTTCTAGTAACACGGTAAAGAGTAGTTTATTTTCTGATTAACTGGTGACAGATTACCATAAGAGGAATGAAAGAAGTTTCAGAGAAAATTAACTCTATGACTTTGAGTTCCTAATACTCACCCAGCTAATTACTGATGTTTGTCATTAAAATTGGTTATGGGAAGAATGTATGATCCCTTTGACTCTGACTTTCATATTTTTATTTCTCACTTAGATTGAAATGTCAAATATCTGCAAGTGATATTGTGCTAATAATTAATTATAAAGAAAACAGCCATGACTGTGTAGACTTATCAGTAAAAACAATTGTTTATTCCGGCTGTGTTCTTCTCCAGAGCAGTCTTTCAAAATTAGTATTGGAATCCTTTTTTTCTTCTTTTTTACTTCCAGATTGTTATCTATTTAATTGTATTTCATTAGTGCTTGTTTTTATTATTTTCCCTTTCTCTTGGTTTCAGTTATTTTTCATGTCAGTACTTTCTGCTTTCCATTTTTTTAATGCAAGTTAAATTATCCAAATTAAAAAAAAAAAAAAAAAGATTTAGAACTTCATTAAACAGCATAATTTATCCATTGTGAATTTTTGCCATATTATTTCAAATGTGTGAACAGAAAGAATCACAGATGTATGAAATCACACATTTCAGTTCTGGTTTCATTAATGTACAGCTACTGGAAATAAGAGTATCAGTATATGTAGCATGCAGATTGGAGTGATGTATACATCAGCATACTGAAGAACTGATCAAGGTCTTGATCAAAAAACGTTGACCAATAAATAATAAATTGGTATGTCTTTTCAGCTGAACTTAAAATCTCTTAGAAAAGTATTGGAAAATAGAAGAGATCAGCAAAATTCATGTGAATGAGGACTGCAAAAAATATCTTTTTCAGTAATCTGGCAGCATCACTGCATATGAAATTTATCAGGATGAGGTATCTAAAAGCCAGTGTTTGGTGTTGCATAGCAACACTCATTGAGATTTTGATGTATAAATATTGATCTACATCAGCTCTGAAGTTTGGGATTCTCTGCTCTACCTAAGGTAGCTAAAAGTTAGACATCTACATCCACACTAATATTTCCGAGGCCTATGTTTTATAACTGGGGAGAAATAAGCATTTCTCCAAATCTGATTCCATCCAAGAAGGGTGACACTGGCCAGATGAGACGTGGTGGTAAACTTGTATTTCTCAGTTTTTGGATGCTTAACTTAAAAATGAAACCCTTGTGTCAAAGGAGAAGACAGGAAGCCCTTTCTGAAAAGGTAGACCTTTTAAAGATGTCCTGTACAGGGCAACCCACATATGAGAGTATTAATTTCAATTTTGAGTGTGAAGTGGTAAGGAGTACATGCAAGATAAGGGCATGCTGGGATATATAGAAAGTCAAAATAATTTTATATCTAGAATCAAAAAGCTTAGAGAAAACTGATCCTGTATGTTGTCACCTGGGAAGACCCTTTTTTTTTTTTTTTTTTTGATTTTGGCTGTTGTGCTTAATGTGTATGTGGGAAGAAAATGTCTTGCATTGCTGCTGTGCTCCCTTCAGATTTTGTCATCTTTGCCCTTCTGCAAGTAAACAAGTAACCACCTTTTGTCACATTTATTATGTTTCTAGTGCTTCCTTTCCTTCCTGCACTGCTACCGTTTCCATCTGTGCATTATCATACACAAAAAACTGTGAGGCATCAGATAAAGTAGTCTAGAGGGATTATCTCAATACATTGCAAACATACAGGGGCTGATTCTGACATCCTTTTTATGCATTCCCTTCGTTACTCTGTCTGACCTCTCAAATAAAGCATTGCAGAATTAAGAATGACAAAATCTGCTTCATCATAACTCAGCTTGACTATTCAGATAAAATAATTAACAGGCTGTTTATGTGAGATGATGTACAGATAATTTTTATGGCATGTCCTATTAGAATTATTAAGGTGGACCTTCTGAAACAGCATGGGGACTCTTTGCTGATTTGCTGATAGAGATTGACGCTTTGTGCTTCCCTACTACGAACGCATGCATGTACCCATACTCTGCTAACCCATATGGATTGCTCAAGGGCTTGTGTGTGCACACACAAGCACCAATACTTGTAAAATATAGGCACAGAATTGAGGCAGCAAATTTGTATATACAGAAATTTGAGGCCAGTAACAGATTGCCCAGTTTATTACATGAACTACTGATGGTGGCCCCCTGAGGATCCTGAACCATTCTTGATGCTCACTGACCACAGGCAGCTGATGCAGAGCATAGATTTATTGCTCAGACTTCTCCTTTTAGGCTTTCTGATTGGTTGGAAATGTAGAACTCAAACTAGAGTTCAACAGGTATATGGCAATGTAAATAACTGCTGCTCAAATTTTGAGCTGCTCAAATCCCAAGTATTGAATCATACCGGCATTGGCTGTTATCATCTGTTATGCATCTAATGGGTGTCTCTTAACTGGGTCATTTCTATATCCAGGTGCTGAGCCCACAGTCAAATGCTAATCACTACTAAACCTACGGTGTCAGGCCATGTAACTTCAAATGTAGTGTCTGCAAGTTTTTGGAGTTGCAAGTTGTCATTGTGCAAAATTGTTTCTGCCTCTTGTGCAAGTCAAATGATTGCCACATCATAAACCATATTCCATACACAAATGGAATTTAGTTGTGTATGTAGTTGGCTGCTAATATGTGAGTGATGGAGGAAGTGATGTAAAGAGGCAGCAGAGGCTGAAACAAAGGTTAATTACAATACCTTTTTACCTGTGTTGGTAGCAGAACACAGCTGAGATCAACATGCTTTTCAGCACTACAAAGCTGATACATGATACAAAACATTTAATGATCTTTGTCTAGTGTCTGTTGGGCTCTCTGCCTTTGCAGCACTGTGTAGGCTATGGGAAGCATTCTGAAACCCTGACTGAAAGTGGTATAAATGAGTTTTACTATTTTGTCCTCAGCTGATCTAGTATCATACCAACTGTAGAACTAGCCAGATCCATAACCTTTACAATTTGGCATATATAGGTAACTTTGATAGAAACTGGTTCTATGTTTGCTTGTGTATGCAGATATGTGTACAAGCATGGAATGATTCTGAGTTGGTACATATTTTCTGTTTATTCATGAGACGAGCACATTTAGCCCTACTGAGACAGCTTATCATTTCTTGTATTGCTATAGTCATGTTCTAAGTGATGGCAGATGAGGGTTGATTTTCTAACGTGCAGTTTGACTTCGTTAAGCTTACTTTTCAGAGCTAATTCATCTATTATTGGCAAATTGAATTTTTCCGGCTTTGACATGCTTCAAAATACATTTTTCAGAGCCTCCCTCGTAGCTGATGATAAGACACGAGTTCCATCTCAATTCATTTTTTCTGCATTTACCTTCTCTTTGTCACTAGCAGCAAGATAGGATCCAGCAGCAACTGTCTCATCATGAGAACATTTGTTTCCCATTGAGATTTCTATTGACCTCCACTGCAGATTTGTTTACAGCGAGAGCAATAAGCTTTCAGCGCATTGTTTGGTTCTACCATATGGGACAGGTCCTGCAGACAAAGAAGATTGCTTAGGTCTCAAATCTGAGCAGGAAAGGCATTAATGCCAGCACACTGCCAAAAGCTAAAAGCAATCGGATAGTTTATGCTTTGGAAAGATCCCATTTTCTGAATTTACTGCATGGGCTCCCTGTTTGTTTCTTTTTCCTTTTTTGTGTTGTTGTAGCGTTTGATTTCTCTGTCCAGTTTTCCTTCTCACAGTCAAATTCCTTTCTGAGGATCAGACAACCGCTGTCAGATTTATCTTTTTCTGCAGCTGATCTTTATTCAGTGAGGACAGGTTTCAAGTGAAGCTGCATGGTCCAATGGTAAGAAACCAACACTGAAAAAAAATGCTCTGTTTTTCAGTAAATCTTGGTATTAGGGTTGAAAAGTGTTAGATTATGAGTGGCCTGGTTTGATGCAGCTCTATTGCCTTCACTGAACAGTTTGCAGCTTTTATTATCTTAGTGTGGTGTCAGAGTGCTTTAAAGGCAAAATATTTGAGATCCTGAGTCCAGATTCTGGATCCAGAGGTTGTGACTAAAATGAGCTTTGTTTGAAAGGCAGTGAGCAGAGAATCTCACTGACCCTACTAGCTGCTGAATCAAGTCCTTGGCACTTTACTACAATCCTCCTCCTTCCTTCTCAGATCATTTACCCTCTCTCCAGTGCCCCCCAAAAGGATGCAGCTGGTGTGAGAAGTGAAACCATCAGCGTAGGAATCAAGTGATCAAGTGGGCTGCTTCAGTAACAGACAGAAGAAATGGAGTCAGCAGGTCTACAGCCTGCTCTCTAGTTTCCTGGAGGGAATTACATATATTCCTCCTACTGTATATGTTGCCTCAGTGGCTGTGACTGCTGAAATGGGCAGATACAAGCGGAGTTCATGCTTAGCTGACCTGCGACACTTCCTCGTCCACTTTGTCTGTTGTGAGGCCAAGAAGAGAGAGATGTGACAGCAAGCATGGTCAGGCTTTCTGCCTTCTTCTGCATGCTGCTTTGTCTCTTTCATCAAACCTTTCCCCAAAGTAGTTTTTGCTAGGTTTGTGCACCTCCCAGTAGGCAGTTATTAAAGTAAGAGTGAGCTCCCTGCTGCAGGAAGGGCAATAGTAGCAAGGGGGGGCTGCCCACATCCCTGTGCTGTGCTGCGTGACACAGGAAGTTTCCAGAAAGAAAAGAAAAGAAGAAAACACTTTATGTCTCCCTCTGCATATGCTTTATGAAGATTACCATGGAGGGTAATTTGTGTCTTTAATTGGTCAAGGAGCTCAAGGGACTGTGAGGAGGTCACAGAACTGCAGTGCCCACAGGGCTCCTGAGGGACCCGGGAGCTTGGGAATGGTCAGTGTGATCTCTGTACATAAGGTGTCAAAAAAACTTTCACAAAGGATAAAATTAGTAGATAACAAGTAAGCGAAGTGAATGGGGTATGTTGGGAAAGTGTCACTGTGACTTTTCCAAAGGGATATAATGCCTCACAATTGGCTTGGATTTCTCTGGAAGGGAAAAAAGAAGCCTGTCAATCAAGTGATGAGCGAGATTTTAAAAAAGTTACAGAATACACTAGAAGCTATTAAAGAAATTAAGCTGTCATGTGGGAGGCTTTCTCATGGATTAATAACTTGTTGGGAAGGAAGGATAGTTTAGTCCTGCTTCTGATTTTTATGCTTTTCTAATGTGTCTCTTTCTCCAGCAATGGCTAGGGGTAGATACTGAGCTGAATAGATGGATTTGGGGTTTAACGTAACATGGCCATTCTTATGATTTAGATATTTGCAACATTTGAAGTTTTGCATTGTATCATTTTCACTAAAATGTGATCTGTGGGAATATTTTCCTTCACTGGAAGAAAGATATTTGAAGCAGACAACGGTAGGTATAGAAAACACTTATTAAGAAATTAAGACTAGTTAAGGAATTAAAGTATTTACTGTAGAAACTAAGAATACACCAATACACAGTAATTAATATCATGTCAGTTGGAACATCACATGGAAGTGGAAATAATTTAAGATTAAGACATTTCAGACATTAAGACATTTTCAGGATTTTAATTTACATGTTTTTTTTTTTTTTTACAATCATTGTTGTAACTATTTTTTAAAGGAAAATTGAAAAGAATCTAATGATCAAAATAGCTTGCAGTTCTGAGATTTAGCATACACTACTGCTGCTGTTTGAAGAGCTTTCCAAGACCTTGTCTGGTCTGGTTTGAATGTTATTTTAGTATAAGAATCATTTCTAATTCCCATTGTTAAGCTGTTGTATTTTTAAAAACTTTGTTATAGGTTTTAAAAGAGGTTAGAATGTCATCTAAGCTTTCTTTTTTTTCCTGGAAAGGTTGTAATAACCTCTAACCTAGCTGAAGACACTAATGAATTAAAAGTATAACAGCTGAATGTGCTGTGTGGGTGGATGCCTGGTGCTTGTGCTGCTGGCGATCCCTGCAGGGACTAATTTATTTCCAAAGTGGCAGCTAGCTAAGAAAGCTGACTTAGACTAGAATTTATTTCAAGAGTTCAGTTTTGTTTCACTTTAATGTAGCCTATCAAATGCAAAAATGGAGTTTGAGAAGTATTATCAGAACATTGTTAATATGAAAGCTCCATCTGTGTGAGCAGTATGATTATTGATTAAGTGCAGTGGTATTTGTGATGTGAAATATAAGACAACCCTAAAGCCAACTACACCAAACTTACTGATCAATATTTGCTGATCAAAGTGAGGTCTGTTCCTCCAGTATATGCTGACGTAACTACTCTTGACTTGGGCTCAATGTACTTCAGCTGTACTTTGTTAGGAGCACTGACCTGAGGACAGGTCATGGAGATGGATGCAGGACTTTAGTGGTGAGCTTTTGTGTGCTGTCAAGTGACATCTGGATTTAACTGATAGCGAGCATTTTAAATCTAGTTCTGAGATCCAGTTGTCTTAGCACTGCATAAGTGAAATCCAAGCCAGTGTTTCCTCTGCCCCTGTACCTAGAAAGGTCCAGTCCCATGAATGTATGCAGTTTTAAGCCCTAAGCCAAATAAACTTCACTTGTAAGAAGAGTTGTGAGGCCTGTTTTAAAATAAAAAAAAAATCATGTGGTCCATTCATGGCAAAGTCTTGCTTGTTTTCTCTTGCTAAGATTTGGGAATATGTAAGTATCATCAGTACCTCTGCCTTAGGGTTACATTAGATGTAGACCTAATCGGATCTGATCATTACTGACTGTTGCAGAGGACACAGCTGGTCACAGGAGGAACTTCTGAAATGAAAGGCATCTACCTGTATGAAGAGTAGGCACTCCCTCTGCACTAAAACCAAAATAGATTTTATTGAACAAATTAAATTTATGTTTTTCTATAAACTCTTCAATTTGTAAATAATATTTCTATTCCAATTCAGCTTGTCAAGTCCTACTACCCTGTACAGACATATTAGCTTTACTAAAGCAGAAGAGCAAATCCTTAGGGTTAAAAACAGCCTACATGGAAAGGTAACATTTCTTTTCGTATGCTAATATAGCAGTGCAGCATTTCTTAATATATACGGGAAAAGATGAATATCTCCTATTGAATATGACAGCAATAGCTGGAATTATTCGCTCTTCTGCTCTCTTCCTTCTTAACATGTGGGGAAGAACTTGATCTAGAGGGATTATACTTTACCTGTGGATTTATTTTCTTCTCCAGTTCATGAAATAACAATGACAGTATTGATGATTGTATGAGATAAACACATAGGATCACTGTTGGATTCTTGAGGAAAGTGTTTTATTGAGGTGATTTCACGTAGGCCAAACTTTCTGCTGCTCTTTTGCCCCCTGTGGACAGACTGGAAGGCCCTTTGATAAAATTCCAGTGACTTTCAAATAGTAAAATTTTGGAAATATGAGTTACTGCCTTTCAAGTGCTGTGATGTGATAGCCATTTATTTACAAAGGACCGATGTTGGTACAAAAGGGGAACGCTTTCATGTAACAACATTCAGTATCAGGTTATCATTGGCCTACATGACTAATCTCTACTCTTTTCACCAGGCAGATTAGTGCAATGGATCTGTTGGGGAGCAAAGAACAGATCCTGCTCTACTTGCTGTTGTGTTTGGTTTCAGAGAGCACCAGCTTGGGTGGAGGCTGGAGGAGCAGCTAAGGAAGGACTGTGTGTCTTAATGGGTGAGCTTTTTGTGGGGGGTAAGAGTAAGGTTTGAAGCAGATCTCTATGTATATTCAAGTTGTACTGCAGCATAGGTGCACAAAGGCATTTGAAATATGGGTAGAATTAGGTCAATAGCCTTTCAGGCATTTATAATTGACCTAGAGACGGAAATAGCTTCTCTGGTTTTCTTACACTGGCCCTTTCTCAAAGCAAGAACAAAAGGGCCTTTCTGACTGGATCCTTCTTCTGAAGTTTTTTAATATAGGCATAAATGAAACGTGGGAATAGTGTATCACCCTGGCATGGAAAGCTTGTACAGGTGAGTCATTATGCGCTTTGTGGCTTTGCAGATACTGAAATTTCAAATTTCAGACCTTCCCTTCATATTTTCATATCTATTTTTAAGTACAAAAAGAGCTGGTTTTATAAATTGCAGATAACTCTTTTCTATGTGTATCTTGTGCTGCCAGTTTTTAAATAGTGAGTACAAAACTACTGGCTTTCTGTGTTCCTTGCAGTGCTGTGACTCACAGTTTGGTGAAATATCCCAAATATACAGTGAACATTTAGAATATAATATCCCTTCATCCTAAACTGAACCACTTCTCTCCCATTTTATTTCATCTCCAGGGCAGCTGTTCTGGTGAGGGTCCTTCTGCAGTGGAAATAGTGCAAATGTCAGCTTAAAGAGTTGTTGCCCCATTTTCTCACATAATATTTGCTGGCAGGCGATAACTACTGTAGCTATCTTGTGAGGACTGTGGTGACAAAGATAAACCTCAGGCTAATTTTCTAAACAAAATCAGTCAGCTTGAGTGAGTCTTCTTGTTTAAAAATTAGATAACAATGATCTTAGCTGTAATGTTTTAAATTATGTAGTAAATAAAGAGTGGGATGCTTCCTCGTGGTTAGCTCTTAATTGTCATCTCCAGTGGCAGTGACAGGATATGTCAATGTTTATGATTGATATAGAGATTGTTAAAAAATTTCTTTGGGCGACAGTCTGGAAAATCTACATTTGCTTACACCGGGGAAAATAACATCTGTTTTTCTCTATTTTTTTATTTTATTTTTTTGACAATGGGCACCAACTATATTTTATCGTGACATATATTTCCTGGGGAGACAGTAGGTATTGATCCATAAATTACTAATTTTTTTTTCTTGGTCTTTCTTCAAAAGTAGTTTCCTACAGTAAAAAATAAAAAGCTATCCTTGGAGGAAGGCAACAGTCAGGTAGACAGGATCCACTGTAGCAAGAATTGGAGCTTCAAGCTGATCTCACTGCACTTGTTGACCTGTGCCCAAATGGTAGCAATCCTATGTGCTTCTTGGTATTTGTGCACTAAACACACAGAATGATGCAGGAAGCCCTGCTCCTCTGCACTGCTGAGATGGAAAATCCCGAGGACATATAAATATTTTTATTAGTATGTCAGTAGCAGTCAGCTGTGCGTGTATAAGTTATTTTAGGTTAAGTCTTTCTGCTCAAGTGAAATGGTGTCCCCCAAGTGCATGGACATTTCTGTCAGTAATGAAGATACATGTTTGTTTGGTTCTTGAGATATTCATTCTTGGTTCCCTTTCTGTCATTAGAGGAAATGAGAAAATGAGCTTCTATTTAATGACGTTTTCCCATTCTTGATTATAAAAGAGGAAGATTGTAATAAGTTTAACAAGTAAATCACAAGTCAGATTTTAAAACTTTATTCCAGCGATGCCACCTGGTTTTGAGGAAAGCATAGAGTTGCCTGATTGGAAATGTTGCTTTGGAAGTGAAAGTAAAAACCTGACATTTGATATGATGAGTATTAATCTTCTTGTAATCAGGATTTCCAGTGAAGCCCATGACTAGAATTGTTCTGTAAAGCTTTATTCCTCCAAAAGGACGTATCCGTGTGGGATCACCAGTGTACTGCACACTCATACTGGACTAAAGTATGAAATCACAACCTCACAATGTCATTCCCATTGCAGAAGGATCATGTGTAAGCAGGAACGTCCAGACCATATTTCTTATGCTTAAGTAAGCCTGGGACTGCTATGTCTGAAAACTCATGCGTGGGTTTAGTAGCCCTGCATATACAATAGAGAGGATTCAGCTGAGGATATGAACTGAAACATATCACCTGCTCTATTTATGTGTCTCAGTGCTGTGCACTTAAAAATGGGGAGGGGAAAATGACTTTTTTTTTTTTTTAAAATATGTTGAGGTTTAAGTAAAGAAGTAAAAATTCCACGTAAATAAAACAGAATCATCAATCTATTCAGACTGGAGAACAGTTTGGTGTTAAAATACAGCTCATACTCTAATGAGGCTAATGTGCAGGGAGCAGTTAATGAGTATTAGGTCTGGCAAGCACCATAGGTTTACCCAGTGCAACTAAAACTTTAATAGGGGAATCATCCTGGAAGGTAAATTGTGGGAATGCCGTCATTTTCCAGTGTAATTTTAAATGTATTCAAAGTAATTACATTGTACTGCACAACTAGAGATGCGAAGAGATGGACTCTGCTCAGTTAAGGGTCTGAACTGGGTCTGAACCTGGGCTGGAGGGTAAAATTCGAAGTACTTGTAACTGATAACATAAAGGATCTACAACTAGAGCCTCTCTAGGGCTTGTTCAAAGCTTCTCCAAAATATAAACTTTTCTGGACTAGCACCTAAGTGGGACCAAAATTTAATGGGAACACGTTTGTAACCCCAAGCCAGAATATGACTCCCAGCGTGGAAATGCTGAGGAATGAGGGAGAGGCAGTTTTAAGTCTGGTTTAGATTCATTGTAATCCTGATTTATACTTCTCATCTCTAAGGGCATTTGAACGGGGAAAATAGCTTTCTCTATGGTTTAGATGGTTGAAGGACTATGTTACGTAAGACCTTCACACATTGGCATGGCTATGAACCAGTCAGAGTTTCAAAACCCTGATGTTCCCTGTGAGAGCGATCAGAAAGGCCTGTAAGAAAGTGTTCATAGAGGAAGAAGAAATATTTTGTAGGACTGTGTCAAAAAGCATCCTGTAGACTTAGCTATAATTGTGTGGCAGCTCTGGGCTGCAGGCTTTCATAACTAGGGCATTTTGCAACATAATTTTTTCAGGAAACACAGTTTGCAGCAAATAAGTCACCGACTTTTTGGGCCTAATATATGTAATTTAATCCTATTAAATTTGTTTTCCTCATTTACAGCAGCACCACCAGCAAGCAAAACAGTGATTCTGTGCCATTAGAGTTTCCCAGATGCAGTCTGTGCCAGAGACTACACAGACACTGCCATTAAGACTCTCTGAGAGACTGCTCTGAGCAGCAGAAAATGTGCTACATTTTCTGGACGTCCTCATAAGGCTGAATGTGAAATGAGACTTATTGTTTGAAAGCAAAGCATGCATATAATGAGCCAATAATATTAGATATCAGATGTGATACTGACTCTTTCAAAACATATCACATGCTTTTACCCACTTTTGCATTTAATACTATAGAACATTTGTTCTGCTATTCCCTTCCTTTGGGTTGGATCACAGGTTTGTTATTAAATGGAAACAAACAGAGCTTTTTAATCTGCATCATTTAGAAGACTCCTTCCTGAGAAGTCCTCACTTTTATTTTCATTTCAACAACTACATCTTTATGGTCTACAGTGTACAATATAAATTAAATTCTGTGCTACCTAGAATATACATTTTCCCTTCAAGTATTTTTTTTTGGATCACACAGGTAATTTTGTTTTTGTGGGGATGTTGATGCAGACTTTGAGTCAAACTTGCATTAAAAGCCCCAGCCTGTCTGAAAGGCTTTATTTTTTTTGCCTCTTTTTAAATTTTTGAAATTTTTTTTTTCAGGTTGTTGGAAGGCTTTGAAATGTATTTTGAAAGACCCAGGAAAGACTTTGAATTTGAAATCAAACCTTCTTTTATTTTATTTTATTATTTAATTTTAATTTTATTTTATTTTATTTTATTTTATTATTTTATTTTAATTTTATTTTATTTTTGAATTAGCCCCACTGTAATAGGCGGTGAATTACAGAAAGTTCTAAGCTTCATTTTGGAGGTGTTTTTATCTCAGTAGTGTTTCAGCTACCACAGGGGTTACCTTTTTATCTGTGTCTGAATTTAAGCGTGCATGAGGGGCCATTGTTAAGAACTAGGGGGGAGGCAATCTACTACAGATAGGTCAGTGAAGTATTTTTGGCTGTGGCTGGTTTCTTTATTTTCTTTGTTGCAGAGGCGTGCTCACAGTGGATTAGCTTCTCCATCTATAGCAATGGTGGCTCCAAATGTCTGAAAATAGTTTGGTTTGGATATCTGAAAGGGGGCAATGCCTTTGCTGGCCTGACCCTCTTGCTTAAGATACAATATCTCACATGAAGGATTTTTATTGTGGCAAACTCTGTCACTTTTAAGGGATGCCAGAAAATGATCTGAAAATACAAACCTGCAGAAGAAAAGGTTTTTATCTTGAGATGAAATTTGGACACTTTGTAACGATCACTCCTCATGTCCTCAGTCCAATGGCTTGAGACTCATCTAAAATGCTTGGCGTTTCTAGCCTGGCTTTTAGAGGCAGACTGCTCTATACCAGTTACCAGGCAAAGCTTATTTTGAGCATCTTAATTAAAATTACAAAAGAAAAGATATAGAAGAGATACTGGCTCTGCTACAGTATTTATTTTCCCTGTTGTGTCTCCTTGCATAGTGTAATGCCTGCTTCAGTGGTACTACTTAGCATAACTGCTTTCTTAGTAGTTTTTACGGTTAAAGAGATTCAAAAGAATGACAGTGGTAAGTGCTCCTCAACTTCACGTGGGATTATGAGGTGAGAAAGGCCTCCAATTTGAGAGCTCAGTGTGCCTGCATGCATTTCCCTACTAGAATTGCCATATTTGCTGGAATAAAAGCCTTCAAGGGAAAAGTCCAAGAGGGAAAAATTGCACTTCAATTATTAGAGTGTAGTGTAGTTATTTATCTAATAGGTCATCATTTCTATAGAGATGTAAGCCTCCAAGAGGAAAAGAAATAGTTGTGGGTACTCAAACAGAGAGGCACAGCAGGAGCACAGAGCATAAAGTCTGGACCAATCCCTCCTCTTGGACTGTTCCCCCCTCTCTGGGGAGTGTCTGTCCTACTTTCCCTGGATGCAGCCGCTTAGATCAGTACAAAGCAGATTTGACATTGGCACTAGAAGTGAGTGAATCAGGGACGAACCAGTTTGCATCGCTCCCATGCCACACACTGTGCCACAACATAGATGCCAACCCTGAAGTCAGGACTGATGGGAAGCGCAAAGGAAAGAAGCCTTCCCGCTGCAAATATCGATCCTTTGTTTAACTATATGGAAGGTAGATCCTGGGCAGTGCTTAGCCACTTATCAAGCGTGGGGTGAGTTTTTGTGTATGGAAAACATCTTCAAATGATTTAGGAAAGGAAATAATTTAAAAAGAAAAAAAAATGAGTTCTTGGGTAATTCACAAATGATAAAAAAAGGCTAAGAGCTCTGAAAACTTCCTCCGTTTCTTCCTCATAGTTTGCCAGCTCAAACAATGGCCATTAAACAAGCTTGTGCAACTTGCAGTAATGCACTAGCAAGTTATGCCATTTGGATGTCCCAGTACTGGGACTTGTTGTTTGTTTGGATACAGCTCACTTACTGTTTGCGGTTGTGCTGGTAGTTCTTGATAAATGAGAAATAAGAACTTAAAGTTTGCATATTCATACAACTGCCATCTGATCTCTCTCCTCTACAGGGTGCATAGGAAGTTAGCGTAATGAAAATGTCTATGAAGGAACTGTGCTTTGAAAGCAGAGATATGCTTTCATACTAAAAGGCCATATGGTTGGACTGAAAACTAGAAAGGTTTACATTGGTATCAGCCTTTTGATTCCTTCAGACCAAACACTTGAATTAAAACCTATTTTTTAGAATAAATGTGAAAGAGAATGGAAGTTACAGATATTAGCATTCCATTATCAATCTTATTTCAAACTTGTCCTTACCAGTTTACAAACAGAAAACTGGAGCCTCAGCTGGTGAATATCAGCATACCTCTATGGACTTCAGTTTGAACTGTACTGACACTTTCAATAGATTTGGTTTAAAGAAAAAAAAATATGGATTTATTTTCCCTACATCAAACATGATCTCTGTTGCTTTCAGACTATCATCCAGTTCACAGATTATTATTTTTTTCTTAGTGCAGGATAGCTTCAATGTTTATATAATGGAAATGCTCCACAGCAGTGCTGTGGATGATATCACTGTTATTTCTAAAATAAATTTTCTTTACCTGAAAGAAATGAGAACAAGTGAATTTACTGCTTGTATACCTTTGGGGAAAAGTGGAAACAAAAAATATACTGCATGAATGATTTCATTGAATATTTTTACAGTGTTTTAAAAAAACTATTTTTAAATTGTTTAAATAATAAATAGAAAATAGAACATAAATGGAGCTTATTTATCTAACCACTGTATCTTAAAAAATGGTGAATGTTGCCAATACTCTTAGTTCATTATGATTATGTTATATATGCGTATGTCTGCAGTTCTCCAAGTATGAGAAATATGCTTCTGTTTCATATTTGCTTTTTGTCAGCTATTCTTCACCACCATAAGTGCTCACTAGGAATATATTTCAACATCTCCAGCCAATAAGTTTCGTGAAAAGACTTTGCCTTTGGTGTGCATTAAACACAGCATAGACATCCAGTCAAAAGAGGTGATCCTTCTGCTATAGTTAGTGTTGGTGCGGCCTCTCCCTCTCCTCTCCCCTCCTCTCCTCTCATCTTAGATGTTTCTGCACATGGGCAAACATGAAACAAAAATATTTAAGCTTGGTTTCTCCAATTCTCTCACAGTTAATCAATGAAATTTGCTTAGTATATGCTAGGGGCTTAGTCCTCAGATAATACATTTGGATTATAATTGAAGATTGTCATGAATGTTCTGAAAATTGAGAAATCTTTACATGTTGCTGTGTGTGTATTTAAGGCGGAGGCTAAGTTAATCAAATACTATTTTCATAGAGAAATAGATGCTACAGTTGCTGAAAATTTAAAGCAACATATTTGGTGCCCAAATAATTTCTTTTTTCACTAAGCTAAGAATGATTGCTTGTTGTTAATGATCTGTGAAAGACTTTTATATTTTAGTGTCACTTTATATGACAGAATTTGATACTGTTCTGTGGACTCTAAAAAAAAAAAAGAAGAAAACAGCAATTATGAAAAGGCTCCCCTTTTTCCTATTTAATAATGTATTTTTCTTTCATGTGTGAAAGTAAACCTGTGTAAGAAAAAAGTGTCTACTACTTATAACTTACCTCCTGTGTCTGTTGTAAACATTCAAAAAACAAATAAGTACCTTATGCTTTTATAATTTTAAAGATGAGTTAATATAATTCCTGTTGCTGGATATGAAGAACTCTAAAGTGAGCAATATAATTTACTGAAGAAGTGCAAAAAAGACAAGTGAGAGGAAGACAATTACTGGAGTGTTTTCTCTATGGACCTGTAGTATTTTGAATACATAGTAAAACAGTAGCTTTAACCAGAAGCGCAGGTAAAAATGCCACCGTAAGATAAAAATTATAATCACCTGGTGTTGAAAAATAGTGTCAACACTCTTTCAAATGTAAAATATAAATGCCGAAACTTCTTACTTGCTGCTTATCAATACATGCATTTATAAGCAATCTTGAAACACTGCAGCTTCAGAAAAGAATCAATGAAGTAGCAATACTGCTACTAGACATGAGGTATCTGATTTTAGCCTGATTAAAATAATTAATATCTGATAGAAATACATGGTCATTAATAGAAATAAGAGCAGTCCTGAATTAAATCTTAAGAGAAAAACTCCTCAGAACTTCATGGAAGTTTGAAGGTGAAATTGGAAGCCAGGTATGTTGCTATCTCTACTTATGGTCATCTGGATACAAATGCACAGCAAAAGCCTTTTAAATGGAATATAAAGTGCAAAGTATTATCAAAGCTGAGTGTTTCATGACCCAATATATGCAGTTTGTCTTCTGTCATGCAAGTGAGTTCTGAGTTTCATGATTCTGGTCATCCAAGAGCAGTATAGATAAAAGTGATTTAGGATTTCAGGCACATTCCTGAAGTGGTGAAAGAACGAAAAGGGGAGACAGTACACAAGAAGGAGATTAAGAAAGAATGTTTTATGCACTTGCATATAAGATAGCATAGAAATAATGATAATGATAAAATACTTCTCCAAGACATCCAATTTTGAAATAATTCCAATGCCTTTGGGGGAATAAAAAGAAAAAGAAGCTCAAACCAGGCAAATCTAAAAGCAGCAAGCTATAGGATTTGTTAAATGAATATTCTAGCTCAAGGGGGTGTGGTGGTTTTACCCTGCTGGGCAATTGAACTCTGCCCTAGCCATTCTCTCACTCCCCCTCCTCAAAAGAAGAGGGGGAGAAAACACGATGGAAAAAGGGCTCAAGGGTTCAGATGATGACAGATAACTAACAATAACTGTTACAGGCAGAACATACTTGACATAGGGAAATTAATATAATTTATTGCCTATTTGTAATGGACTAGAGCAGTGAGAAACTCAAAGCAAACTAAAAACACCTTCCCTCCATCCACTCTCTTCTACCTCCTCCCCCTGAGCGGCGCAGGGGAACTTGGAATGGGGGCTGCGGTCAGTCCCTAATGCTTTGTCTCTGCCCCTGCTCCCGAGGAGCAGATCTTGTGTGGGTTTTCCCCAGGCAGCAGCTCTTCAGGAACTATTCCTACATGTCTCCGTACCACGGGGTCCATCCATCAGGAGCAAGCTGCTCCAGCACGGGTCCCCCACGGGCGGCAGCTCTCCCCAGACCCCATAGGCTTCAGCTCCGGCCCGGGGCCTGCTCCTGCGGGGGCTCTCCATGGGCCGCAGCCTCCTCCAGGCCACATCCACCTGCTCCACCGGGGGCTCCTCCACGTGCTGCAGCGTGGAGATGTGCTCCATGTGGGACCCATGGGCTGCAGGGGGACAGCCTGCTCCACCTCTGCATGGGCCTCTGGGCAGGCCTGTGGGCTTCTCCACAGGCTGCAGGGAAACTGCTGCTGCATGCCTGGAGCACCTCCTGCCCTCCTTCTGCACTGTCCTTGGGGCGTGCAGGGCTGTTTCTCACCCAGCTGCTGTTGTGCGTCAGTCTTTTTTCCCTTCCTTTTCTTAAATCTGCTCTCCCAGAGGCCCAACCAACGTCACTCAGTGGCTCGGCTCTGGCCAGCAGCCGGTCCCTTTTGGATCCTGCTGGAGCTGGCTCTGATCTGACATGGGGCAGCTGATGGGCTCTGCTCACAGAGGTACCCTGCAGCCCCCCTTCTAGCAAACCCTTGCCACGTTAAAATCAATACTGGGGGAATGAAGTGTTTAGAGAAAGGAAATATCAAGTGAATAAAAATTTAAAATGTTTTGCCTTATGCAGAAAAGACATAGTGGGGACAATAGCTGGGGTTACTCGGCAGTGCTTTCCTGCTGTTCTAGAACAGGTACAGAAAATAGATCAGGAATTTGGGTTATTGATAAGGCTTGCAAGAAAGGCTTTGAACTGCTTAGAGATTTTAACTGCACAGCTATTGACTTTGAGGGTGGTGTAAAACTTTGGAAGGGATCTTCTTTTTCTTTTTCTTTCTTTTTTCTTTTTTTTTTTTTTTTGAAACACAGAGGTATCTTTTATATGCAATGTGCTAGAGAGTGACACAATCTGTTTTGGCCCTAACCTAAGTAAATGAGCCTACTGTGACAGACAGTGCCAGAACTGTCGCTGTCTAGGGTTTTCAGCTTCAGATGTCATTATATTCGACATTGTCATGCAAGCACATTTTTGAGGAACAGCACAAGAATGAATTTTGCCTTCAGGAGAGCTGACTGAGTAAATGTGAAATGCCCTAGGGATTTCTCATTGGAATTCAGTAATGTTTTGGAAGTAAATACAGAAATAGAGCTGGTTTTAAAAATAGAGCAATAGGTAGGTCTGAAAGAATGTTAATATATATATATATATATATTATCAGAGAAAACACAACTATATCTAATTGACCAGAATTTGAAATAGAGTAGACCAGAATTTGAAATAGAGTAGTCAGAGTATACATAACTAAAGATTTGATGGGTTTTATGTTAAAAACCAAACATATAAAGTAACTTTAAAAAAGATATATGACTAATAAGTAAGACATTGTACTGAAACAGTAAGTTGACAATGTAAAGATTAATTAAGATGGTATTTGAATTTACTCTAAGCCTTAGTTAGTAAAGCTACTCTTCTGCACTTCAAGAATCTAGATCATTGTTTATGAGTCTATTGGTTAATATGAATAAAAACTTATTTCTGCCAGTGTGTTTACAGAAGATTGAAGTAATATCTGATCAACTATAAAGTGAATTTGAAAACAAGCATTTTAAAGAAGGTAGATTTCTTTAAGTAGTCTTTGCTTTCTGCCTTTATGTGAAGCAAGCACAGCAGAAGTTTACTTTGGATAGTCAAAGAGAAAAGAAAATGGTTGGCTATGTGAAGGCTGCATGTCCCAAAGCAGCTTTCCAAGTTCAGAAAATGTAGATTTTTATTTTCTTAACACATTCTGTAAAAAAATGAGTAATCATAGAATCATATATGTTGGAAAAGACCTTCAAAATCGTCAAGTCCAACCATCAACCTGACCTACTGAGTGCCATCACTAAACCATGTTCCTTTGTGCCACATCCACACATCTCATAAATACCTCCAGGCATGGGAACTCCAACACTTCCCCGGGCAGCCCATTCCAATGCTTGACCACCCTCTCTATGAAGACTTTCTTTCTGATATCCAATCTGAACCTCCTCTGGCACAACTTGAGATGACCTGAATTGGTTGATTCCAGGAATGCTCATGCACAGAATCAGAGAGCTAGGTTGTCAAAATGTGCACAAACCCACTTATTTTCCTCAAGAGTTTATGAGATTGAACTATTTAGGCTGATTGGCTTTGGCCTTGATTGCCCCCCCCCCCCTTTTTTTTTTTTTTTGTAATTATACTTGAAAATAGATTGGTTTTTCAGGAAGCTGATAGTATGTAGCATTATCTAGGAGCTATACGAAGCTGAAAATTGCTCTGTCAAATTGTTGTAGAATACTCAGTAATACGTTTGTCTTCCATTGGTTCATTTTGAGTACTGGAGAAAAATAACCTGGGAAGGAAGGGAGGAATCAGCAGACAAGTGATATTGAAAGGCAGCTCCATATACAGTATATTGGTGAACTGATTTTGAGAATTTCTGGGAAGGGCAGTGAAGATGATCAAAGCTGTGGAAACATTTCTGAACAAGGAATGATTAAGTAGGTTAGGACTGTTGCTTGTACAAGAGAGAACTGAGGCAGAAGTCACAGCAGTATATAAAGATCAGGATTGCCAGGGAGAAGAAGGGTTGTGGTTGCTTGTTCTTCTCCCAGTATAAGAACTAAACGGTATTAAACGGTCACATACTCAAAGCAAGAGAAGATGCTTCTTTATGCAGTATGTATCGGAGCTGGGGAATCCCAGACACAGGATGCTGAAGTGTCACTGCTATATGCTAGCCTCTTTAGAAAATACTGCTTCCATGATAGATCAATTTTGAGAAGATATTCTTATCTCTTTGAGGAGATATTAAAAATCATTACAATATTACTGACCACATACAGATCTGATTTTCAAAACATATTAAGGAATTTGAATCTGTGATTAACTACAAAGAGTAATGCTGGCAAGAAAATGGATTTGTTGGCCTACCAAATTTTTGAAATTTCCAAAATGACTGTCTTCATCAAAAAAGATGAAGTTTTTCTGATTTATTTTTTTATTTTTTATTTTTTATTCTGAGGTGTAATAAATCAAAGAAGTTGGTATTTTGGGGGAGAAGCAAGGAAAAATAATCACGTGTAAAATAATGGGCCTATCTCAGTAAATGTTTTAGAGACTGTCTTTCCATGGTGGATTTTGGGTTTAGGTAGTCTGTTTTCTAAAGAGGAAATTGGTCTTCAAAATGTCCCTGAATATCTTTGTGTGTGAAAAGACCTCTAAAGATAAACAGGATTCACAGAATCACAGACACACAGAATGTTAGGAATTGGAAGGGACCTTGAAAGATCATCTAGTCTAATCCCCAAGCCATTGGTAGGAATACCTTCCACTAGACCAAGTTGCTCAAAGCGCCATCCAACCTGGCCTTGAACACTTCCAGGGATTATTGAAATGCTTTGTTCAGTTGAGGCCTACCTTTAAGACATGTTGAATAGATGGCATGGCAAATTGTCATCAGATGTGGAGAAAATAATTGTATTTTTTTTTTGTCCATTTTAACAAGTGGATTCAAATGCTAACGCTTTTTGCTCAATGAGCACTTAAGAATTACTGCAATATATGTAGCATTGCTACTCCACTCTGTGTAATAATCCCCATTGTCTGTAATCTGAATCCCAGTATATGAACATGATAAATAATTCAGAACTGTTAGTTTGCCAACTAAAGCTGCTTCTTAGATAGCTGGAGAGGGTTGTTTTGTGCAGGTATGATCTGAATCAACAACCAGGGACATTTGATTGTGCTAAAATGCCTGGGAACAATAGCTATGAAGAAAGAGGCATTTCTTAAACAATAAAGAGAGTGATCTGATTTTTTTTGTTTTGTTTTGTTTTTAGGTGGATGGAAGATGAAAATGCAACCACGTTTGTAACATTAAGGCTGGGTGCAGGCAACATAGAGAATATTAAATGAGGTAGGAGTAAAAATTAAGGAGTATGGAAAGGATTTAGTCTCAAAGATATTTGTTCAATGATTGCCTCTGTCAGGCCACTATGCAGGTAAATGGAGGAAAAAAAAAAGAAGAATGCAAGGTTAGAGCAAGAAGAATGATAATGGGGTTAATCCTTGCTGATATCAACTGGCAGAGATCCACTGACATCAGTGGGGCTGGCAGCTTGTATCAGTTCTGTAAGTACTGGGTCATAGCCAGCCCTTCAAAAGCAAGGTTAGACATATTAGGATTTTTCCTGTTTTATTACAGAGGCATGTAAATTTGGCTTTAAAAATAGGGCAATAGAGTTACCATGTTTTTAAATACTAAAAATCAGCTTTTAATATAAACTTCCTATAGAACACTCCTTTGCTAGCTCTTGTTTCCTTGAGAGGTTATTTAATACAATTAACCTGAATGAGGGCATTTTTGTAAGTAATTAATAATTAGTTGCAAGTTTTTGGTTGTGTTGCAGTATGCATTGATCGTGTATTGATCCCATTGAGGAGTCCAGTAGAATTTCAACACACAGGCTATTCTAGGGGAAATCAAATAGTTCATGCTCTCTGTGCAGATATCTGGATTATTTGAACATCTTGGAGAATGGAAGAGGGAGCATGAAAAGAGACAGAAGAGATAGTTCTTCTTGTACAGGCTGAAGGCCCTCAGAGGAATTTTGAGAATGAACTTTTAAAGTGTATTTCTGCTTCCCTCATATGTGTCAACGTCAAATAGTGCAAAGCATCTTCTTGCTGGGGTCAGTGTTTTAGCTTACAGAAAATGCAGTAAGTGGCTGATTAGACGGATCCCATGTCTACCTCATGCACATTTACCTAATTGCCACAAATTTTATACACTGCTCATGATTTGTGAGATAAATGGAGACAGAGATCAGAGATCTTATGGCACCATGCAAGTTTGGATTTCATTATGCAAACATAAAAAAAAATCTAGTGCTCAGTCTTTTGATTATTTCTTGCACAGGCAGTGTTTCATAATCAAGATCTTGTTTTTATGACAGTCTCAGTAGAAAATCAGCAAAGGAACTGTTTCCATACCTCTGAATCATTGTCTGTATGGTTTTCTGCCATGAAGTCAACCTACTGTCTTTTGAAACCTCCTCCTCTCCTCTCCCCACAGTTGCATTTCAGGGAGACTTCCTCTTGTATCTTCAGTGAAGTATCCCAAGCAATGAAAGAGGCTTTGTTCATACATCTTCTTCAAGTGAAATGTATTTAACTACCGACACTTTAGATTAAGGATAAAGTCCAAACAGAGTCAGAAATTAAGATCTGATTGGAAATCTCAGAGTCTACAAAACCAGGTTAAATGAAAGTTGAAGAGGTTCTGATCTTACATTATTGTATAATGGCTTAGATTCATTTCCTCAGCTCAGCAGTTTTAATTACATAGGAAAGAATACGCACTTACACCCAAGAAGGTAATTGCTAATGTAACAAGCCAATTACTTGCAAACTTTTGGAACAATGAACTGTTAAATAAAGAATGTGGTAAAAGTGGGCTGTTACAGATGGCTTAGAGCTGGGCTTTCATTCCCAGATTAGCCCTGTGGCATTGAAAAGATTTTGCTCAAAGATGATTGAAAACATTTCCAGATGCTCAGCTATAATACTCTTGTAGTTTAGAAGAGCTTCAACGTGTGTATAGCCCCCAGATTTGACATTACTTCTGTACTAGCAGCAATCACTATCTTTCTATCCTGTGTATATTCATGATTTGTAGAAGAGGAGAAATAAGACACAGAGCAGCTTTGAAGAGCAAGTGAGTTATTTGGTGTATGCATGTGCACAGTTAAAGGACATAAGCCCCATGAACCAGCAATGTGCCCTTGTGGCCAAGAAGGCCAGTCGTATCCTGGTGTGCATTAGGAATAGTGTTGCCAGCAGGTCGAGGGAGGTGTTCCTGCCCCTCTACTCAGCCCTGGTGAGGCCACCTCTGGAGCACTGTGTCCAGTTCTGGTCTCCCCAGTACGAGAGGGACATGGAGCTATTGGAACGAGTCCAGTGGAGGGCTATGAAGATGATTAGGGGACTGCAGAATCTCACTTATGAGGAAAAGTTGAGAGAGATAGGCCTACTTAGCTTGGATAAGAAAAGGTTGAGAGGGCATCTGATCAATGTTTATAAATATTTTAAGGAAGGGTGTCAAGGTGATGGGGCCAGATTCTTCAGTGGTGCCCAGAAATAGAATAAGAAGCAATGGGAACAAAATGAAACATGTGAGGTTCCATCTGAATATGAGGAAAAACTATTGTAAGGGTGACAGAGCAGTGGAACAGGTTGCCCAAAGAGGTAGTGGAATCTCCTTCTCTGGATATATTCAAAACCCATCCAGACATGATCCTGTGCAATGTGCTCTATGTGACCCTGCTTGAGCTGGGGGGGTGGACTAATTATCTCCAGAGGTCCCTTCCAACCTCAATCTTTCTGTGATTCTCACATATATGTGATTAATGCAGTGAATGAACATTTCATTGCTCCTCAGTCACAGTCTGTAGCTTGTTGTCCATCTGTTAAAGCTGCCTGTTGTCTGTCTGTAGGAGTCTGAATGCACCCCTGAGTTAATGACCAGTGTCCTTTGGCACAGTAAATGGTTGATGCCTTGAGAATTTGTTGAGTTGCTGGGATCAGTCGCTGCCACTGAGAAAGTTTAGATGTTCATTTATTCCATTTTGTCTTCAAACTCTCTGGTTCCTTGCCTATTGTGCTGAGTTTGACTTTTTTTGTGCATTGCCTATTGATGATCTACTGAAGCAATCCCTTGAACATCTGGATTTCAAGACTGCTGCTTATCTTGGGTTTTATTTTTCCATTTGCTTTTAAGAAAAGCAGGAAAGCTTTTTAAGGAACACACACACACACACACACACACACACAAAAAAAGAGAAGCAAATGTGAAAGCAGAGTACCCTTGGCCAGGTTTCGGACTACATTTTTCCCTATGCATGTTAATACAATGTGATAGCACAAACTACATGTAATCTAGTTTATTTCCTATAAGGCTCTTAAGATAGAAATCTGATAACTATAAATATATAGACATCTAACATTTTTCCTTGCTATAAATAAGAGTTTTGTAATAAAGACCAGCACTGTTTCTGACAAACTGTAGAAGGCTTGTGAATGCTAGGTAAATACTTGTTCCTCCTTCTAACCATTTCACAGGCTTATGACTCAGAAAAAAATATTCACAAACTTTATTTTCAGCCTGAATTATGTTAAAAAAAAAAAACAAACAAAACACACACACACAAAAAGCCAGCACTACTAACGTGCTCAGGACTTTGATAGGCAAACTGTCCAGCTTACACTGACATAATATGCCATTTTCAGTAACTTCAGCATTATTTTAATAACAAATGAGAAGTAATGAGATTACTGGTGGTTTGTTCACTAGTTTTTGTGAGAGCCATTGCCATCTAACCTGGACAGCTATTTTGAAGAAGAGATGAAGCAGAAAAAAATGTACCAGAAGAACCTGGGAAGGTCAGGTAGGTGGGGAGAGGATTTGCCTGCGGCCCTGAGCAGAACCCTGTGTCCATTTCTCCCTGTCTCTTAAGTAACCACCTTCTGCCTGGTGGCAAGAGGGTAGGGGATCCTTTGTATCTTGTGTTGTGGCTGTCTGACGCCTCTGTCCCATGGATGGTTGAGTACAACTACACCGGTCAATCTCCTTCTCACTCTCTGCAGTTCCTCATGAGTGATTTACAGCTGCGGTTTGAACAGACCATTTGGGCTGACAGTACCAAGGCCCTCCCTGCCCACCATGCTCCCTAAGGCTGCCTTCCACAGGTGTGGGGGTGGCCACCTCTGCTCCTGGCCCCCACACCTCCTCAGCCACTCTCAAGAGAGCTGCCAGTTCCTGGTGGGTCTTTGCTGCCCCAGGGTTTCCCCAGTGTGGTGAGGAAAGGACACTAGGCCGCAATCCCTTGCTCCGAGCCAGCACAGGAGATGGTTGCCTCAGCAAGGGATATGTATGTGCTAATAACTAAGACTCATTGTTGAAAAGTCAAAAATGGAAAGCAAAATTAGAAAGGAAAATTTGTGGGAGAAATGAAAGAGGATTCTTTTAAGACAAAAAAATAAAAGTAGACTGTAGGGCTCCAGTTACTATGAATGACTTAAGCAGGTAGACAACACAAAAGGGTGAAAAGGAGGAGAGAATGAAGAGAAGAAAAGAAAATGTAGGTTATACGGTCCTTTAAATGATATTACAAAAGCTTTCACAGGTATTTGGATTTCAAATAGAATTAAAATGCACTAAATTACTTCAGTTTTAATGAGGAAAATTAAAACTTTTTTTTTTTTTAATATGAGTATAGATTCAGACTATCTGTGATCTTTGTAGTCATATTTCTAATGTAGTTGTTCATTATTTGGCTGGTGATGAAATGCAAGTTTTCTTCACTTCGTTCTTTCTCTGAGGTATGCACAAAGGTTGGAATTAATTTAATGGAGAAAACTCAGTTAGATGGCAGCTAGTCAGAATGTTAAGAAAGTAGATTTAAAGTAAGTCAAACTTTTTTTTTTTTTTGATAAAACACTAGTTGCATGTACTGTGCACATTTTAAAGTGCTACATCATCTTTTGAGCAGGGACTGCAATATTTGAGATTATCTTGACTTCGCTAAAGTACTACACGTTTGACAACTGTCAACAGGACTATATTTAGAGGGCCAATACTTCATGTAGTGGTTTAGCAGCCAGCGTTCCAGTGAAGGAGCATTTCTTAAAGGCTCTTCACTCAGTAAGTAAATGCATGAAGCCCTGATCTGTCACCTGTTCTGCATGTAATGAAAATGTTAATTGTTCTCTTAGATGAATATATTCTCTTCTCCTATAAAAATGAAAAGTTGTCCAAAAAATAGCAAGCATGCTAAGCATCCTGTAGAGGCAGAATCTCTTACGTAGATACAATATGAAGTACTGTATATACACAGTATATAGTCAATTGTTTTGTGTTATTTAAGTAACTGAACTGAGAGCCACTCTAGAAGGGAAGATACTGGAAACTAATTTTGCTCATTGCAGTAACTGACTAAAGAGGCTGTTCTTGGAATTCTGCCCCGGTATCTGATGTCACAAAGAAAATTCAGTATTATGCCTTAAGGTTGTTTTTTGTTTCTTGGTTTGCTATTTAATCTTGGAAGAATTTTATATAATACTCTCAGTTGTCTATAATTTAATTATTTTACATTTGGAGCCTCCGCTCAAATGCTGTGTTTTCCTTGAAAATGAGTACTTAGTTCGGAACTCTACTGTTCTTGCAGCTCCTCCATCCTGGATGAAACCTGAATTTCTAAAGCCACCTGATCACAATTTGCTGCTATATTCCCTTTTAACAATGCTTTTGCAATTTGGTTGACCTCACTTTTTGAATCTGCTACATACCCAGCACTTCTTTTGTTCTGTTGCTGAATCATGCTTTGAGAGAGGATAAGCTTTGTGGATTTTTTTTTTTTTGATTTAATATCAGAGAAGGAGATGGTAGGGATCCATTGTTGTTGTTATGTGTGGTTCGAGTCTGAGTGCTTCATTACCATAGCCTGTGAAATCCATAAGAATCATCTATCCCTCAAGGTATGGGTTTTGTCTCAAAGATGAGGTTTTACCTGAGCCAGACTTCAAATTGATTAAGAACAAGGTGGTTTAAGACTTCTTTGTACACATGACTGATGGATTTTTGTAGTCTCTAGATATGATTTAAATCTATGCATACAGAGGTAATGGTTCATACACAGATATATATATCTGCAGCTGTAGTATTTACTTTATGTAGTATTTCCTTTTTATGACTTTTTCAAGCTAAATTACTTGCCATAACTGACATAAATTAAATGTTCAAAACCTGCAGTTCAGTTTTCACTCCAGCAATTCAGTTTGTGAGTTTATATTCATGTGAACAGGAAGTAGTCACCCATCTGATGATCTGTCTCACAGCCTAAATCACAACCAGAAAGTATTTTATGCCTGAAAAAAATGATCTCTGCAACCTCTTCATGATGATTTCTTTTGACTCTATCAGTCCGCAACATGTAAGGGTAGTCTGTGTAATCATATTTCTACTCTTAAGTCATGTGGCAGTATTAGAAAATGATTATGCATAAGGAGAATAATGGCAATTATAACTTCAAGATAAAAATCTGCTTCTAATCTTTAGTTATAAAAATTTTGAAGTGTCATGGACAATCTTTTCATTTTTGTGCTGGTGTGACCTTGGCTGGCTGCCGTATTCAGTCAGCTTCTCTCTTGTTCCCCTTCTCAACAGAACAGGGGGAGAAACTAAGACAGAAAAATTTCTGGATGTAGATAAGGACAGGGAGATGAATTACCAGTTATCACCAAAGGCAAAACAGACTTGACTTGGGTAGGATTAATTTGCTTTATTACTAATTGAAAATAGAGTAGGATGGTGAGAAATAAAAACAAAACTAAACCCACCTTTCCCCAATTCTCCCATCTTTCTAGGCTTGATTTCACTCCTTTGCTTCTTCTACTGCCTCCTCCCTCCCATGCGGCACAGGAGATGGGGAGCAGGTGTTGCAGTCAGCCCATAAGAGTTCCTCTCTGCTGCTTCTTCCTCCAAACACTTTTCAGATATGTGCAAAGGACAGAAAAGTATTAAACCCATGCTCATGCAGCAGGAGAGGTGAGTGGAACGCATACAGAGCCATCTCCAGGCATTGCAGACCATTAATGATATGCTTGAAAGTTGACATTGTTAATTTAACTCCTCTAGAAATCATAGGCTGTTTTTTTCTAGTTAGTTCAGTGGAGGCTTTTATAAATCATGTTTTTAAATAATGCAATAATGCTAAATGTTTATAAAACACGCTCCAATAACATCATTTTAGGTTCTGTGTGTAGGTTTTACTCTAAGCACATACAAAGCATTCCAGCCATCATTATGCTCCAGTTAGAGAAAGTGTTTTTGCAAAAGCTATGTTGTTGTCTTTCATAGTGTTTGTTAATTTTCTGATGCTTTTTCTTTATATATACATATATATATATATATATGATTCTATTCTGTAAAAAAGAGTTCACAAATCTATGTTCCTGAACTATTAGTTTTCAGGAATGTTTTCCTTGCACCTCTATGGTCATCTATATGTGACATAAGTTAAGGCTGATAGCAATAAAAAGGTGGTACATTCATGACACTAGCAGCCAGCTTCTGAAGTCTTTGGCAAAGTCCTGTTAAAGTTGTAAGGATTTTACCCAGAGTACAGTTGTTGCTGTAAATTACAAATGCTGTTTTGCTGAGATAAACCGAGCACTTCTGAGCATGAAAATGTTGCTATTCATGGGTATGTGTTAGAAAAATGTTTACTGGTTTTATGGTTTACTACTTCTCTACAAAAGAAAGTTCATTTTCTGTAAGCTGGTCAGTTTGGAGTGAAAGACTGTCTGCTTTGATGCCACCTTCCTTTTTATCAGAATCATGCAATACTGCTGTGTGTGCCTTTTACTGTCGGGAGCTATGAACATTCCTAGAGACCTTTTTTGTCTTTATCTTTCACCACTCATGCATAAAATTTTAGGATATATTCTTCCTTTTGTACCTCTGCTTTAATTTTGATTGGGTGAAGTACTGTGTGAGGAGAAAGGAGAAAATTGCTAACTGAGATCTATGGAAGCCTATGGTATGCAATTAACTTCCTTTAAACATGTTGTAGTGTTACGTAATAGCCAGGAAAAATAGTTTCCCAGTATTATAAAACTGCGAAGCTGACTCATCTCTAATAATCTGTGCAAAAGTATTTAAGATGGGGTGTAAACTGTATTGGATTATCAATGTTGAGAAATACTAAACTGAATAATATTTTGTAAACCCCATTCTGAACGTTTGATACCCATACTTATTGTCTCTCAGAGGAAATGACAAGTATTATCTAAAAATTTCTCCTGTCTCCCCTTATGCTGACTTACTCTAACATCTCCAGGGAGTACTTGATCACCATGCACTGCAGCATATGGAAGTTGGTTTATAACCTGAAGAAATAAAATCAAGAGAGACAACCGCTTAACTTTAAATCCCGAAACTCACTGTAGCAACATTTACAAGTGTGAAAAGATTTTGATTTACAGTGTTTCATTTTAAATAGCAACAACAACAGTAGGAAAAGAGTAGTGCTAGCAGGAAAAGTGTGGGGGGCAGGAGGGTCTAGAAATGGAGGAAAAAAAAAAAGTGATTTTTGGAATACAGCTCTGATTAAAAATCTTCAACTACCTTAAAATTATTTATGTGATGAGTGTGTTGCTACTACGTTATACTTCCAGTTCAAGGAAACTCATAGACTTTTTAGAAGACAAGGATTGTTCATGTTTGTGCTTCAACATGCTGCCTCTATGATAGGAAGAGGGGTTTGTTTTCTTATAAGAACTTGTGATTGAATTATCCAGTCACATCCTTGACCCTTGAACAAAGCGTTTTGATAACTTTGACCCATATTCATGGCCAAACTTACCAAAATATGCAGGCAGAATCGAACCCGAATCCAAATCACTCTTATTTCTCCCTGACTGAGACTCCAGTATAGCATAGTATAGACCAAGAACACCAATGCTGCTTATTTAAAGGAAAAACTGTTCAAGAGTTGATGACCATAGTGACCCCCAGTGAAGATGTCTACAAACAGCAAGGCAAGTGGAGTTTATTCCTGAAAGACCCTGAGATCCTGTGTTTATATTTTGTAAATGTGGTATTCTAGGATTTCATGGCTTCCCGCTGCGGTTAATTGCCCAATCCCCAGACGGTGCTTTCTCTGTGTGAAAGACAGCCATTGCACATACTTATTCATGTGAGGACAGTTTTATAGAATATCTGACTGTGTGCTAGAACACCAGCTGTTGGTCTCCACTGAGGTGTGCAGCACTCATCTGTACTTAGTTTGATTACTTCTGTTGTACTTCAGATTCGTTAACTCTTCAGAAGCTCTACAGTTAATTGGCAGTCAAGTCACATAATTCCTTTTCTATTTTTCAGTCTTTGCAGTATACTTTAAGGCAAACAATCTTTTCTTGCTCAGACAGTCAGAATGTTTGGCTGCTGTTTTCAAAAACATTGTAAAATTAATGAATTGAGACTGATTTATGATAAGAAAAATGCCTTTTAATTTCTATTGCTATTACTGAAGGAAGACAAACTGTTTAGAAGGTGGAAATAACGGCATGCAATGCATTTAGGTTTCTTTAGCAGTTATGTAGTGCTGGATGAACAGAAATACTCTGGTGTTGACAAACAAGGCTTTGAATGGATCAGCTGATAAACTGCTGTGTTTGTGATATATTACCTACAGGTGCGGGTATATATGGTGACTGTTAGCTAGAACCCTGTAACACAGGGAACAGAGGCGCTTTCTTTGCAATGGATGAATTAAAAATGATTGACTCATACTGTAGATAGCTGCTGTCATTGCTGGGCTGTTGTTGTTGACTTTTGATGGTAAGCTATTCCTTGCAAGAGCATAAGGTCTGAAATAACTTCTACACCAACCAAAATAATTCTGTGCTTACTGAAAGAATTTGACTGTCTCCCATTTCTCAATGGTGAACGTAGAGGTATCATCATATTTCAGTAGCTATAAGCCTCTGTTTCATAATAGCAAGAAGAATTTACTGCAAAGGCTTCATTATTCAGAAGCCATAGTATATTCCTGCTGCTTGCAGCGTGCTTCCTGTTGTGAGTCACATTGGTATTATCATTTTGGCTAAGGAAGTAAACTTGTGATACTCTAATAGCTGGATCTTGCTACATTTTCACATAATACCACTGAATCTCAGTACTTTGGTTATATAAACACTTAGCTATCATGCAAACTCAAGGACTGTATTTTATGATCTTTG
This sequence comes from Anser brachyrhynchus, assembly GCF_964034855.1. Classification (NCBI taxonomy): domain Eukaryota; kingdom Metazoa; phylum Chordata; class Aves; order Anseriformes; family Anatidae; genus Anser; species Anser brachyrhynchus. Next base: position 19,343,351 of record NC_137696.1, read on the forward strand.
AATTTTCTTTGTTTCATGAGTATTATGTGGTATTTGATGTATCCGGTATCTGCGGGACATTTACTTATTAAATGTATTTGGGAAAGAAGTCTAACTGTAAAGCACAAAAGCACCTTGTCAATACCAGGGGCTGTTTTGACTTTCCTCTTAGAGATGGGAAACTATAAGGAGTGAATGGGTACCTGCAGGAGGAAAGCTGTAGATACCAGACACAGGCAGTAGCTTGTTGGCTTTTGTTCCCAACACTTCTGAAAGGTATGATGAAGAAGGCCATTGAGAAAGAAGGAAAGCTCCGTCTGTGATACTGGATGCTTCCTTTAATAGGCTTGAGTAAATGAAAAAAAGTTTAGGAACACAGAAAAGCTCCTGGGAGCTTATTTGATTTGATTGCTAAACCTTTTGAAGTGTGCTTATTGCTATAAGGAAGGAAATCTGGAAAAGGTCAAGTATGAATTAGGTGAGAAATACAAAAAGGAATTGCTTGAGATGGTCATTAAATAAGACAAAAATTAGATTCAGGAATAAATGGAACAGTATCACTGTAAAGGTGAAACGCCTCAGCATAAATCACTAAAGACAGTGAAACTAGAACAACTCTATCCAAGATGCATTGATTTTGTAGAGGTCCAATTCCAATCTGATGAAATCGATATTTTGCAAAAGCCTCATATCCCAGTCTACATGCCTTCTTGTGAAGACCTTGTAAAGACTAAAGGTCAGTCTATCTGTCTCTGTCTACTGTACTTACGTATTTCTAACACAACCATTACCATCATGTCTAGGAGTAGGAAAAATGATCAATATTATTGTCTCTGGTGTTGGGGAGTATCCAAAGCCCTGCTACATTAGGCTCTGAGTGACTGAAACAAAGATATATCCCTGCCCCTGGGAGCTCACAATCTAGCATTTGAGGCAATAAAATAGGAACAATTGAATAATCAGATGAGCAGGAAACAAAGGCATGGTAATGGCACCTCCCTGAAGATGCAGGAAGCATTCAACGCAGCTGCCAGAGGTGGCTGTAGTCTGGGCCTCCAAGGTATCAAGATGTTTATTTGAGATGGGACCCACCTCCTCTTTTCATGTAGCGGTGTCAGGGATTATCAGAGCAATTCTCTGGGACCTTTCTGATGCTCTGTTGCTTTTCTGCCTGCTTCGAATGGGGGAAGACTTTAAGTCCTGCTGTTCCCATGTGAATATTCACACTCTGAATCAATCCAAACATAAATCTCAGGTGTATTTCTTGGGATTTCATCTTATTTGTCCCACTTTTTTATTAAACTAAAAAGGCTACCAATATGAAGCAGGTAATAATTGCTCAGAAGGGGGCTCCGGGACTTTGAGAATGATTGCAGAAATAAAGGGTTAATACAAAAACAAACTGCTGAGCACATTACTGAGGTCTTTGTAATATTTGCCTTCTAAAATGTAGTTTTATGTGAGTAATGTTAGTATCAATATTAATATCTGCTGAGATGAACAAAACTAACAATGTAATAGGAAAAATAAATGTTAGCCTCCACAATAAAGTTTTCTGTGGAGAGTGTCAGAAAGCCTATGAAAATTTGCAAGGACTGATTCAAATCTCTGAATTTTAGACTGGTGTCACTGTTCTACCCAGTCTGTCATTGTTACTTCTTTTCTTTCTTTTCTTTTTTTATATGTTTTTTTATTTAACACAGTTGCAGTTAAATTCCTGCGGAGAAGAACATCTTTAGTTTGTGCCTGCATGAATGTGCATAGCTTATTTCAGTACTTAATTGTCTGATATCTTCAACAGAAGATACAATAACTGTATTTTTTAAGTACCTTTTTTCTTCTAATTGCAAATAAAATATTGGATATATTAACTGTAAACTTCCTTGATATTTGCGAACACTTTTTTTTGTTGTTTTTTTCTTTTTTGTTTTGGTTTGTTTTTGCAGGGGATGTTTATCTTTAAACACGTTGAGCAGTCTGGAGATGAAAGAAAAGGCCATATAGCACTACAGACAGAGCCAAATACAAATGCTCTGTACTTTATCTCAATGTAGGTCTTCAGTGAAAGCCCAGAGCTAAGCTACCTGGACAACCACTAGCTGGGAAGCTGAATATGGGCAGTACCTTCCCATTTAGGATGGCGTATATTCGTTCTGGTGACAAGTCCACCATTGATAGCTGGTATCACAGTAGCTCAGATTTGCTTGAACATGCTTCCATCACACTGAATTACAGCTTAGATCTGCTCTGATGAGACAACACCTCATTCTCTGCCCCTGCTAGATAGAGGTTTAGTCGAAGCATCCTCTTGTGGTCTCTGAGCTCTGGGCAATTGCTCAGTGTCTGACAGCTCCAAGTTCCTGCAAGGGACAGCATGTCCTCAAACCAGCGCATTGCTTGTAGCCATGCCTTCCCCTGCACAGCCGCAGGAGGAAATTTCACAGCTGTTTTCCCAATTGTTGTGACAGGCAAATCCATTGTCATGCAGGGGTTGGAAGCTTTGTGTGGTCCCTGCTGTCATTCTGGGGAGCTTTAATCCAGGGTCTGGATATTTCTGCCTGTAACACTTACAAAGTAGAACTGTGAAAGAAATGTCTATGAGGGTGTTTTCTCCAGTGACAAAAACCTGAATGCAGTAGAAGCATTTTATTCTGTGAAACATGGGGCCAGAGGCAGCAGCTGTTGTAGATCAGCGCAGCTCCTTTGGAGAAACTAGGGAGATGATGCTTTAGATCTGCAGCTGCATCTTATCCTGCATTTTCAAGTTAGAATATTATGCATAAACACAATGCGTTGTTCACCTCAGTGGTGTGGGAAGTACACATTTTGGCCCTCTTGACCTGCAATCTGTTAGCAGCTTTCAGCAATTACACACTTCGTATAAATGATAAATGACTAATATTACAGAATGCATTAATTTTACACTCTTCAACCTCTTGGTAGTTATTTTCTTGTGGTAAAACTATATCCTGATATTTATGAAATGAATAAAAATCTTAAAGAAAAAATGAGCAAAGATCACAGAATTGGCCTGGTACAGTTGGCAGCCTCTGCATGTTTCACTCATGTCCAGCAACAGCCTAGTAAACACACAAGGGTAGCTCCATCTTCCATTAATTATCTCAGGATGAAATAAGAAGAAACCCTACCTTGTACGGAGGTCTCAGGAGGGTAATTATTTTTTTCTGTTAATTCCCCTAGCCAAAATTGTGGTCACTGTGGAAGGAAATGCCCCTATACTTGCCATTCTTTATCATGCTTTCCATCTAGGCTGCTGTTCATTTTTCTTGCCTTAGATGTTGGCCCTAGCAACTTGGCCAATTCATGTCTGGCTCATGGGCTTTTTACACAGCTTCCTTTAGGCAGACCACTGCATACCTGGACTTCCCACCATGACCAACTCTCTGGGCCATTTCTCCTCACCAGCTGTTGACTCTGGTAATTGCCCCTGGCTGTGAAAGTCACTAAATTTTCCCCTTCACTAAATATCACAGAGGCACAAGAACCTCATCTCAGTGTTGAATCCATCCCCTTGGCTTCCTCAAATGGCCTTTCTCTCTTTGCTTTCTGTGGCAGGACCATGAAATGAGGCAGCAGTTTCATTACAGTATGCTCCAAATGCTGTTTTATGTAATGTTGTTTGCAGCGCTGTAGTTTGCTTCCTTACTGCCAGTTTCATCACCTTCTATAAAGCTTAATTCAATTATTTGTTGATTACCTCTTTGGATTAGTGTATAAATCTCAAACTGAAGCCGCTAGCAGCATTGGTAGGGCTATAGAAGTCACAAAACTTTGTCTCCCTATTTTTGTGTCCCTATCTGGGGTTACACTGGGGTAAACCTTTGCTGCTGTTGTAAAGGTGTTCAGGAATGAGAGGAGAAGGCTTCATGCTCATAAAACTTATTTTTAAACAATTCTCCAGAAGAACAACTATGGAGAGAATTGTATAAGTCTACTCTAATTTCTACAGCCTCTTTCAACTCGAACATGTATTACTTTGCATTACTTTGGTGTTCTTTGTCAAATTACATGAAGAAAATAAATCTCTGTTCTATTTAATGTATGAGATATTAACTGAATACTGCCAGGACCCTGAAGCTTTCTATTTAGAGGCGTCTCTTTAAATAAACCACATTTCGTACTTTGGGAGCAAGCCAAACAGAAGTGGTTTTTACTCAAGTTTTTAAGCTAGGATCTGCCTTAGAAGCAGTTGTGTTGACCTCTGCCTCTTTGCCCATATTCCCAACTCCTGAGAAGTCCTGAGACTTATGGAGACTATGGTTTGCTTTCATAACTTGCAAGGTGCTCTTCTCACCTCTCGTATGCCAGCTGAGTGTGGGAAGCTCTCACATTCATTTTAGATTTTCAGCATGGATTTTTAATGTCTTAGTATATGTTAATTTAAGTGTTTTTCCTTTCAAAGGTGATGCAGTTCTACTATTCAAATAGTTTTCTAGGAAAAGAAAATGATATGCTATATAAAGAATTAAACACAGAGGAATATTGATAATAAATTGAGCTGGCATCGGCAAATACTGTGTAGACTGTTTACAACTGGTTTATATTTTTATCTGTTATGCTTTTATGTGGTTTTCCTTTTTTTTTTCCTTTTTTTTTTTCCTTCCTTGCCTTTCTGTCCAAATTATATGGGTAAGGCAAAACACCCAATTTCTGCTCCGTTTTCCTTCCATGAACTCCTGTAGGCAGAATAGAAAACCATTAATGTTAGCCTGTTGTCTGAAGTTTGTAAAGCCACGATGTACACAGGAATTCAGAAATGAGCAATATCAATTTCCCAGCTATTATTGGATCTGAATTTACAGAAAACAAACTTGACATTTTCATCAAATTTCTTTCTAAAGTATGTTCATTGAATGCCTTGGTGTAATGTTGTTTATTGGAAAACTACAAAAAGCATGTATGGAGATCATGAAATTGCTCCTTGGTCTTCTGAGACTCAAGAAGCAACTAGCTTCTACAAATTACGCTGGGATAGGGCTATTTTTCTACCTCCTTTTTGTACGTATCAGTCTTGCTTGTTTGGTGACAATGGCAAGAGCAAGAGATCTCTGGTGCTGCTGTTTCTTGCTTGTGCAGCTGGTCAGTTACTTTTGCTGGGGGCTGTGTCTACAAGGCCAGTCTTCTTGTGAGAGTTGATGAGGTTTTGGTAATGAAACCTGTCTTCGTGTAATACGTAAGGATTTAAATGTATATGAAAATATCCTGACAAATTAACTCCTTAAATTGCTTGAAGAGAAGGATTTTTGAAATCTGATTTACACTTTCTACTTGTAAAGTGGCTAGTGTTTGTCATCTAACCCTTATTATCTGATGAGAGAAACCAGTCCATTTTGCTTACATTTTCAGTCAGTTTACGGGCAAGTTTCATTGTCAGTTGTGTACATACCATCAAGGTGTCACAGCACCATAACAGCAAACCCAGGACAGCGTTTGCTTAAAAGTATGCTTCCTTTTGGAGTTCCTCCTCCAACTTTCATAACCATTTTCCATTGAGACTGACACTTTGGTTTTTTACTTTTTAAAAAGCCTTTTATTGGGTGTAAGTTTTGCTTGGTGGTGTCCCTTTAAATACTGCACTCTGCCTAAGGAAACGATGGGAAGACAGATGTTGAACGAACATTCATTGATTGCTTTCTGATTGCTAGTTCAGGTGCCTTTCTTCAGCCATATAAAATGGCCATATGGGAAATCAATAGTGATGATCTTTATAATAAAGTACCAGAAGTGAGGTGCTTCACCTGTACATATTTCTGGGGAGGGAGAGGGATCTGAACCCAACTAGAAAATGTATGAAACTGACAGAGCGCACGGTTCCTTTAAAATTGCTGAGGGCTGCAAAATGAACAGAAGGTTTAATGAAATATTCAGACAGTTGCATATCCTGTATGTAAGTTAACCTCAGAGTTGGAGAAGTCCACAAACTTAGTATGTTTTGTTTCATTTTCATATAAAAATGTTGGTAGTTGTATGTTTTTACATGTGAAAAGACAGAATAATTAGTGACAAAGGCCTTGGAAAGTTCAGTAAGTTTAATTATAAAGAAGTTATTGGAATTGGTTCTCACTGAGTAAGCAAATGAGCCAGTGTCTGATTTGATCTGATACTTTTTATGTTAAGAATGACAGGGTTTTTATTTTAATTTTTTTACTATTTACTTTTGACACAGTAGGAGTAACAGTAATTTGAAATTCTTCAAATCATACTAAAAGGCTTTGCAGCAGACATGCGAGATAGACAGAGAAATTCAGTCATTGAGGAGATAATGGGTTTGGGTTTTGGATGGTTAACTGTCGTGTGTGCCTAAGTCAAATGTATAGGCTACACTTGCAGAAGCAGCCGTCTGCACTAGGCAAGAAAGTGAAGTTCTTTATCTACCTGCCCAGGCGGTGCAGCACAAGCTGCCACTGCTTCTCAGCTCCACTGAAATCTTCGTTGGTGTATCTCTACCCTCCTGCGGCAGCTGCGGATTTGTTTGCAATGTTTATTTTGGCATTTCTTATTTTGGTTCCCCCAAAGAAATTATGTAAAATCTGTCTCTAACCCATATTGTATTATATGGGAAGAAATGCTACTTCCTTCTTACCCTAATCATGTTTTATGATTTGTTCAAAGGTTTGGTGCAGTCATAGATCTGGTTGTACTTCACCCTTTGATTAAAGACAAGTCTTCCACATCACCAATTCCATTTTAGTCTCCACATTCTTAACATTTAGATACTTGGGGCAAAAAAATAACCTCTGTATCCTGTTGTAAAATCCAGGAACTGCTTCATTTTATTCTGCTTTTTATCTGACTTTTTTTTCTTTATATTATTTTTAACAATGCCTGTGCTGTAAAAAGCTATATGGAACTTTCTGCATGAATGTATAATGTATTTATCATCTCAGAGGGGTAAAAAGTCATCTAGTTCATATTAACTGAACTATCCTCTGTGGTTCCCTGTGGTCAACAGCTGGATGACAAGACATCAAGTGTACATTAGGCAGCTTTCTAATTAAATATCTTCATTGCATCTAAAACACATAGTAGCACTTCCTTGCTAATAAAGTACACTGCAGTCAATTTGTTGCAGATACCGCATTGCCACTCCTATTCCAGACCTCTTACAGTCTGTTGCAAGAGTAGGATACAAACATAATGTGTTGTAAAAAGTAATGTTTAGCTGTGATTTTGCAAAGTGTTATCCTATTTGTTTTAAGTGTCATGTAATTATCAATTCATTTACTACCTATTGTAATGCCATGCATCATAATGAATGTATTTGCATAATAGGTAGTATCACATGAGCTCAATTGTAATTCAGTATTAGCTAAATGTACCATGAAAACAAAATGTTTCCCGTAAAGGTAGGCTGGGGTTGATATATAACCTGTCTCATACATGGTGTATCACAAAAGCTGTCAAGGGAAATTGTTCCATTTGTGGACTTGCTCTCACAGGGAACTATTTTGCAGCTCTGAACTTCATGTATTTCCTCTCCCACCTCCAACCCCCCGTATTTGAATGCTCTTTGGCCATGTCAGCCTTGCAGATGAAGTTATTGCACACAGCATGCTCAGAAATTTGTCCTTGCTGTTTAGTTGATACACCAGTGCTCTGCTAGCTCACATCACAAAGCAATCTCTGTCCAAAAGACTGAAATTACTGCTCCAATGATATTCTAAGACCTTCACACACTGTACTGGGTGACTGGGGACTTGTCTCCAGAGGATTGCCTGAGCTCTGGGTAGGCTTTAAAACTCTTTGATGTCAGACGTAACTTCTTTTTAAATAAAAAGGTCTCTAAAATGACATGTGCTCCTTCCTGGACTAGGAGTCAGCTCTGCCTTACCGTGTTGCAGAATTTGGTATGAACAGCCTCCCGGCTGCTTCAGTTACTTGGTTTGCTCAAGTTACGTTCCACACGCAGACTGGCCTGTGTTCTCCATCACTTACTCATCACCACAGTCAGTTGTCACTTCTCTCCCTACTGTGTTAAAAGCAAGGTCTCCCTTTCAAAACCAGGCCAAGCCCATTACATATACCCTATGCACATATTCATAGCTTGAAGAACTGCCTGATGTCCCTTTAAGTAAAGAGCAGTGTTATCAGCAGTCCCCAGTTTCTACACAGCCTGGCATTGCAGATCCTGCTCTGCCTCTCAGTGTTTCTAATGAGTGATCAAAAGTGATCCACCAGCCCTTGAAGGGATATGCCACTGGGGAGGAAGTGGCTCTGTACTTGCATTAGTCATCATTGGCAGTTCAGCTACCAGTATTCTTTCTCCACCTCTCCACGTCTTTATCTTAGAGCTGCTTCTCCTACCCCAAACACTCTCTGCTATATCCTATAGTTTAATATGCCTTTATTACATGAAGATTTATGTAAGCTGATATGAAGAACGTATCACTTTGAATATAAAATAAGTGGTCCCTTTCAGCTTTGGTTTAATGTGTTTTGAAGACATATGGTCTTGCAATAGCAGAGTGGGTAGAATAACCCAAATGTGAGGAAAAATCAGTTTCTGAGATGAATGGCTCATACCTCTCATTTGGTTCACTTACAAGTTCAATGTTTTCCATTGCAGAAGCAAGACTTGCTCGTGCAGTTCCAGTTGCCTTGCAAATGATTGTTGTGTGAGCTGCTGTCTACAACAGATGTGTCTAATCCCACTTCTCACTTTTAAATGTATCTTATTTCAATACAGAATGTGAAATGCTCACTTTCTGGCTAGTCTAGTTCTTTTTTTACTTGTTGCCTTCAAGTTAAATTAAATATACTGATATTGTAGAGGAAAAAACAGAGTTATTTCCACAAATATAGTATAGTTAATGGTGCCTCGAGGATTATTTAGCCTGATCTACATTCAGGAGACAGCACTGCAATGGCAAAAGGCTAACACAGTTAGCAAAACTTAATTTGTTTGGACTCATGTCACCGTCGGCTTTAAAATGTGACAGGAGAAATACATCGTAGGAATTGATGAAGTAGTGCCACATTTGCACAATACTACAACTCTTTACAGTCATTTAGGGCAGTGAAAGTGCTCCAGTGTTACTACTGGGAATGGTGCAATGTTGCTGCTGGATTTAAGTAAAGTTAGAGCATTAGCAAGAGAAAGACTAAACGTTGTAAGTATTGTAAATGTTACAAGGGATCTGTATGATATTCACACAACAGACATTCCTGCTAAATGTATTGTTTGTAATCCCCTTAACTGGGAAAAGCACCAGATCTGACAGAAGGGAGTTGTCTATATACATATACACAGGATGGTATACCTGGCACTGGAACTACACTTCAGTAAGGAAAGTTTTTCCAGTGTCTGTATATGCACTAGGCCAGTTTGTCAGGTAGTAGCATCTTCAAAGAAAGTTGCTGTTCTGAATTTGAAAGAAAATGTTTTCTGTTTAATGGAAATATCAATTTATGTTTTCATAGTTCTCTTTGGCTTGGTGCTAACTAGCAGGCAGGAATTTCTGGGCTTCGTTCCTTAATATGAAGTTTGCAAATAAGGATTAAGAGAAAATTAAAAGCTAATGTACACATGAATTTCTCAGGGGATTATTCTGCAGTGTTTATACTCTTTATATGGTTTCTGTTTTAAGCATGTATCTTTGAAATGCACCTTATTTTTTATTTTTTATTTATTTTTTTTTGTTCTCGTTTTGCTCCAAGTATCTTTTTATAGGACAACTGCTTATTCAGGTTAATCACAGTTCTGAAGATCCTACTATGTAGAAATCAAACTTACTGGATGATTGCACTTGCACAAGAGATGTAGTATTATCTTACATAAGACTTACAAGTCTTATGAGCAGCAGCTGAGGGAAGTGGTGTTGTTTAGTCTGGAGAAGAGGAGGCTCTTCTCCAAAGGGAAGAGACCGTATTGCTCTCTACAACTATCTGAAAGGAAGTTGTGGGGAGCTGGGGGTTGGCCTCTTCTCACAGATAACCAGCGATAGGACTAGAGGGAATGGCCTCAAGTTGCACGAGGGGATGTTCAGGTTGGAAGTTAGGAGACATTTCTTCTCAGAAAGAGTGGTCAGGCATTGGAATGGGTTGCCCAGGGAGGTGGTGGAGTCACCGTCCCTGAGGGTAGGAAAGGTTGGATGTGGTGCTGGGGGACATGGTTTAGTGGGTGACGTTGGTAGTAGGGTGATGGTTGGACCAGATGATCTTGGAGGTCTTTTTACCCCTTAATGATTCTATGATTCTACTGAACGTGGTCATAAGCACGAGAAAAAGAAACAAATCTGTGAGAGGTCTTACTGTGATGGTTTTTTCAGTGTAACCAGAAGTATTGTCATGGTTGTACCGATTACTGGTGATTTTGCAAAATGTATCATCTGTACTGGATAATGTACAGGGATCATCAGCTCTTCTTGCACAAGTTGTTGGCTGCCTTCAAGTGATGGGGCTACCAGCCGTCTGAGGCTGACTGAGCCCCCTTACCAGCTCTCACCTTGCATGAGACTTCCAACAATGGTACGAAGAAAGTTTGGATCAATTTTCTCTTCCTAGTATGTCCCTGTTATCCTTTCATGGAAAGGCAGAGGTTGTGGTGTATTTGAATCCTAACTGTGGTGTATCGTTTAAGATCTCTTTGTGATGACAACTTTGATGAAAATTGTCCAGTCACTGAATGAGATGAAAAGGAACAGACCTGTCCTAGGAATCAGAGCCTGGGAATCAAAATCTTCTTCACGTGCCATATGATGCTCAGTGTAATTTTTACTGGTCCATAAAAAGCGAAACTATGCAAAAACTCTTCCTGCACGATTGTAATTATGTGCTTTTCTTCCCCCTAGACAGACTCTCTCTTTAGTATTTTGTATTGCTGTTAAATGGTTTGAAAAGTATCCTGAAAATTACGTGGAAGTGTCTTCCATTCACACTATGGCTGCTGTGATGCTAGCCGTAAATATGCTAGCTGGGGGTCAACTAAATTCATGGAAAAGTTCAGTTCTACTCTTCTATCTTCCTTTTGGGGAAAAAAAAAGGAAATACTTCTCTAACATTGGCAGCTTCTGCACCAACTGAAAATTGCTATAGGTTGCACTCATTTGTTGACACAACAATATTTTGTCCATATAGACACCTTGTCCCAAACAGGAAGCAACGCACCATCATTTGGCACAGGCCTTGGAGTGGTGCAAAGGAAGAAGAGGAAGAAATGGCTGCATATGATCTTGAGCGAGGTTCAGGCATTGCAGTTGGCCATCTGCACTTTTATTGAACTAACTCTTATCAATATGTTTTAGTTCACTAGTTCTGATAAATGGAGGCTCGTTTTGCAGATGACACTGCAAAGAGAAGCAGTTGCTTCCTTGTTATTATACAGACTCTCTAGATGGGATATTTCCACCAAGAGTATCCTTCCTTAATTTTCCCTACTATGGTACATCAACCATAAACATCCTGAAATAAAGCTTTCCAAAATCATTTGTATCATGGGAACAGTAACACTCCTATATAAAATTTTGAAGCTTAATGAAAGTATCAGTGTCTACTATAGCCAAAGCTAGAAAATACCTTTTCATCTGTAGTTTTTTCTTCCAGCTTTCATCTTTACAAGCTAGACATCTTCAAGCTCTGCTTTTGCACTCAGCAAAAATGCCTGGAAATTTAAAATTAAGTAACCTTCTGTTCCCCCAGATATGACTAACATAACTTTTTGCATGCTTTGACAGCAAAGGAATCAAATCTTATAGTGTGGTGAGACATTAGTACCTAAGTGAGGAGAGGGCCATATGAAACCTTGCCTGGCCTGCTTTGTGCCTAGTTAGTGTGACTTGTTCACAAGCCTTGTCACTTGCATGGCTCCAGCTTACTGCACAGGGAAGTGATGGTATACGCTGGCAAACTGTGTGAGGCTCTACAAGCAGAGTGAGTCCTGAAAAGATTTATTAAGTGTCCAAGACACTCACTGTCTGTCTGCTGCTCCACTGGCACACCAAAAATGCAGTTCAAGCACATTTATTTCTTATTTTAAAGCTAAGCTTTGCATGTGGGGCACAGCACATTTAAATTAATTATGTGGTTTTGAAAATACTCTCTGTCTAACACTAGAGCTGTTTGGCAGGTCGAAGTTGGGCATTTTTCACTTTAGCAGTGACTCTGTTAGTAAATTTATAAAACCGTATCAAGGATGTTTAGTTTCCTGTGTCCAATAAATTTCTGTGCAGTGCCATTTGTAAATGGCAGCAATAGTGAAAGCCTGCAGGAGAAGCTCTGCTTTCCTTGGTCCTTCTTGGTCCTGCAGCTGTTTACAGACACCTATTGTGTTATGTTAGTTTTAGTCTATGGGTGGCAGTCACTTTCTAAATTTCTTGCACAATGATTGCAGTCTTGCTTGCACTAGCCTTATCAAATTTGCTGTTAGTAACACACATCAACAGGCAATCGATAAAATCAGAGCTAATTACATAATGTGTTTTTAAAAAAAACTGTCTGCAGCACAAGCAGATGTTAAATGAAAGCTAATAAAGTGTGTCATCTTTAAATAAGGGTATGCCCTGGGATTTTAGACTGGACAAACTCTGAGCCACAAAAGGCAATTTCCACAGAGGTCTGCGTGGATCGAAATAATGAAATAATCATGCAAGCAATGCATACAGGAGCTAAACCTGAGTAGTCATTACAGATCTCTGCAAACACTTGGAGCTTGTTAGAAAATGAAAGAGATACCAGGCAAAGGCAGCAAGCAGTGCAGCTAGCAAGCTAACAGACTACTTAATAGTGAAGATACACTATCAGAGTCCTGGCCATTTCTATAGGTTTGCATATGTCTTCCCTGGAAGTCCAATGCTTGTCTAAATAGTGGCTCATTTGGTGCTGGGGTGGTGCTCATTTATGTGACTTTTATTCAAGAAGGGAGAATTTAAACTATGGGCTATTCCATACTGTGAAGGAGAGCACAAAAATAATGTAACATCTGGGTATTATTTATTTTTTTAATTTTACTTGTTCCACTAATAATCTCACACAATAACACTTTATAGTACTGCAAGTTATTTTTAGCTTTTTAATTCCTTTATATTTCTCAGCAACATTAGTGACAGGGAAATCTCAGTGCTTTGAGACTGCATCCCTTTTAGAGCTAATAAGTAATTGTCCAATCTCTAAGCTGGCTGTTAGTGAGAAGAGAGCCAGTCAGAAATAGAAGGAGAGGAAACTCCTAAATTCCACCAAAATCAACAGAAATAGTGGACTGGCTCTGCCTCACAAGTAACATTGTGAATTAGGTATTGCAAGGGCTGTGCACGTGCTTTGTCAGAAAAACTGTGATTTTCACAGGCTTAGTATTTTACTTGGAACTTCAGTAAAAATTGACAGCACTAAAATTTAAATGTCATGAAACAGATCCCAGGTATCCTGCAGGTAAAGTCACTTATATTTTGAAAAAAACATATAGCTGAACCACTTTTATTTACTATATATATTTTGGAGTCCTGAGAGCTCGTGTTTTTTAGCAATCTTTCCCTGAGTCCCTAAAGTCTGCAAATTTATTTTATTAAAAAAAAAAAAAGACAAAGCTAGGAATTTCAGGTAGTGATATCAGTTATATACGGGTGGTTTTTAATAACATTTATTACAAGTTTTATTAACATTGGAAATTGGAAAATCCAATCAGAATCTGAAATGTTGTTGATAATCATTTGAATATATCTTAAAATTGCTGAGAAATTTCAAGCATAAATTAAATGTGAAAATAAAATTATTATAATATTTATCCTACACACAAGTTTAACAGACCAAAGCCATAATCAGCTGAAACGAAACGTTAAGATATGCCTTCAATGCTGCGGTGTTTCTGATAGTATATTGTCCTAAAATCAGAAAAAAAAAAAAGTGATTTCTTAAAAATGAGATTTTTTTTATATCTCTAACTTAATTTTGTTGAAGAAATGGTTTCTGTCTTCGGTGTTAGGAGCAGCAAGTTAATACTGAGTCGTGAAAAATCCCATCCCAGTCTCTCAAAGATTTTTTTGTGATGTTATGAGTTATTAACTAGCCTTGCCTGTGTTTTGTGAGCCAGTGATAAGAATGTTCAGAAAACAAAAGTGCTGAGAGGAAATAACATTAAAAAAATATATACAGTTTTGAGTAATCACCTTAATGTTCATGAACAATGAATATTATCATCACATTAATAAGAGAAACATCATATTTAAATTGTTAAATCCCAATTTTCTTTATGAATGTTTGTTTTCATTATTCAGCTACCTTTGTTTCCTTCCCTCAGGAGGGGAGGTGGCTCCTTCATAAATATCATTCTGTTCTCCGTGCCTTTTGATAATGATCTAAAAGGTTATTGGAATGATTTGTCACTCCTGTGCGCCTGAAAGCTCGTCTTCCTCAACACTCTAGACCAGGTAAAGACTGGAATTATAACTAATGCATTTCAGAGGCCTCCAAATATTGTTTTAGACTTTGAAAATGCAAAATAATGTGACTAAGTTATGGTATGTCAGAACACTCATAGAATTGTATAATCATAGAATGGTTTGGGTTGGAAGGGACCTTAAAGACCATCTAGTTCCAACCCCCCTGCCATGGGCAGGGACAATTCCAACTAGGTCAGCTTGTCCAGGATGCATCCAACCTCCAGAGATGGGATATCCACAGCTTCTATGGGAAAACTCTTCCAGTGCCTGACCACCCTCTGAGTAAAGAACTTCATTTTAACATATCTAATCTAAATCTCCCCTCTTAAAACTTTCTGGGGCTAGGAAAAGAAAAAAAAAATAAATCCAGGAAAAGTCATTCTGAATGAGCTTTTGTCTGCTATCAATACAGCATCCCTTAAAAACTATGCTAAATAGGAGTACCCTAAGATGGAAATGTAGCTCAAAAGACTTTCAGTTAGTCTAGAAAAATTTTGAATGGTATTTACAGCTTGGTGGACTTCATCTGTCTTGCCCTTGCCTATACGGCTCTTGCATCTGCTGGCATTCATTTATCATCAGAGCTCTTCAGACTTGTTACCATCAGACTATGCCTCACCATAAAGTGGCTTCTTTTCCCTCTTTATCTGGGTGGCAGAAAGTAAATGCTATAACAAGATATCAACAGTGGTCACAAGTGACTATTTAGGAGGAAACAAACATCAGTGGTAACTTAGCATCTTCCTCTTATCTCTCTTCAGCACAGCCAACATACCGACTCCTCAATGGAAGATAGATTGAAGCGTCAAAACTAAAACTAAATAAGTATATTTATTGGATTGTTTTTATCATAATATTTTAACTATAGAATGATACTACCAAATATCCTAAAAGCACTATCACATTAACCTTTGCTGTTTCTCGGTTTATTAACTTTCATAAAAATCCAGGCATCACACAAAATAACTAATCAGATTCAATGAGCAGGACTGCTGTGAGGATGAATTTTAATCAGAAATGGTGAAGATTTCCAAAGTTTCTCTCTCTGTGTTAGGGGATGACATTTTTAAATGCTCAAGGGGCATGCAGATCCCCAACTCCTGGTGAAACAATGTATGAATGTGACGTTCAGCTCTGATTTGTGTTCTTTATAATAATAATAATAAAAATAATTACTATTAGTTATTTATTTCATTATTTATTTTATTATGCACTAATAAGAAAATATGCCAGCCAGTGACACTCAGAAAAAAATCCCCTCAAGGAACTGCAGCTACAGAGCTCAGGGCACACACCTTCCAGTAATTGTATTTTATTTAAGTAGAATATACAGACATCTTTTAAGATCCCCTTGTTATACGTGGCTAAATAAATGCAGCTATTTCAGTTATATTCAGTATAATTTGGTAATTTGTTTCAGAAATTGCCTGAACTTCTTTTTATACTCTTTTCATGCATATATGAATTATTTGAGTGCTGCAAGTGTGACTGTCTGCTGAAAGAGAGAATTTGAGAGTCCTGAGAAAGCTGAACAACTCTAAAAAGCAACATTGACGTTTTCAGAATTATTTTGTCCAGAAGATATTTTCTGCTTGCTCATTAAGGAATCAGTATTAGGAGGAGGTTGATGGTCTGTTTCTTATTCTCTAGGAGAAATGTGCAAGTCTCAAAAAGGTTTAGTTTTCCACCTGAGGAGAAATAAAATTTCATTCATTTTATAAAGGCTAGACTTAATAGTCGTGGTCGTTAACTCTGAACTTGACTTAGTGTTTCAGGAAATGTATGGAGCAGAGGATGGATTTGATGTGCAGAGATAAGCCATGTTGTTGAGAATGAGTTTTGCAGTGGTTGATACTAGTTGAAATGTCAAAAAAGTGGTAGGCATGATTATATTGTTTTAGACTATGAGCACAGACAAACATCCTTCCATATAGATTGACTAGATGACTTGAACAGTTGGTACTTGATAGGCTTGGAAATTGGAGGCTATGAAGGCACTTAAGCACATCTGAAAATTTCACTGTGGATGTTAGATCTGTAAGGTAAATCTGTGTTCTGATGTTAATTGAAACTGGGCTCCTTCCACTTGTTTCCTTCTTTTCTAGTCTCGTCCAGTTAAACCTCACTACTAGTAGAGATTTCTAAACTGCAATAGAGGGGTATATTTGAAATCTGATTTTAATAATAATTAAAATTAATCTGATTTTAGCATTGTGTCTGGGCATAATCCCAAATTTATCTGTCTAGAACTACCACATTTTTACTAGCTTTTGATAAATCACATTTTTTTTCCTTTCATTCTGCATCTTGTGATTACAGTTCAGAAGAAAAAATATGTTCTGTTCAAAGTAATAGTGCACTGGAGAGAAGTTTCGATGTCTTAGATTATCAGATATCTGAATTTATCCAAATTAGGTCAAAGCATTAAATCCTAAAAGCAATTTTTTTTCCGTTTTGAGCTTCTCTCCTGCTTATTGTAAACTAACCCAGTAATAAACCATATTCCTTCTATGTTCTCTTCCATATTTCCTACTGTTGTACTGTGCAAGTGATACAGTTTAGTTGCATCTCTGCCTCCACACTACATACTGTAATGCATGAATTAACTTCTCAATAAAGGATCTCAAAGACAAGTGATTCAGGATGGTAGTAGCACATATGTTCAATTCATGCCAGTATGAACAACATATAACCCAATTAGAAAGAAGTGAACAGAAATTGAGTGAGATGATGGCTTACCGATTAGTGACAGGAGGTGGGGATGGATGACAGCAGGTGAAACTTCACCTTGTTGTGGGGAACCTGCGGCTTGCTGGAGATTAGGTACAAGAAATAGCTCAGAGGGATTTCTTTCAAAACACAGCTGTTAGCTGACACTGGTTGACAATCCAAGGCAAAACACTTGGATATGAAGTGCTCTACCTTACTTATTGTACTGTAAAATGATTTGTCTGTCAAGTGCACGCTTTGGCAGACAGACATGGCATAATAAACTTACCATAAAATATCCATGTACAGCAAATGTCAGTTACAAAACTAGTTCAAAGTTGAAAAATGTTTACAAAATTTTCAGCATGCCTATGTTAGAAAGCTTTTGATATATCAAAGTGACAAAAGAAAAGTTTTTTTGTTGTTTTGTTTTTGTGCTTGGCTAAGTTCTTGGCTCAAATTTGCTTTTTTTTTTTTGTGAATGTTAAATACTCTTGTAGAACTGAAAGCTAGTCCAATTGCAACTGGATGAGCTAACCAAACATATTGCAATGCAAAGCAATAAATCCCACCCTTGCAGAGAAATTGCGTGGCATTTGATGGAGACTGATTAGCCTTAAATCCTATAAATATGTATTCTGTAACACTGAAGTTGTGTGGAGTGAGCTCATAGAGAGACAGCTCTGTGCACACTTGAGTGGGACACGTTTCATGAAATGGAACAATATCTTTTACCTGTGGGATTGTGAATCAAACCTTTTGAATTGTGGACATGTATGCAAGTATATATATTGTTTTTAAAGCTACAATAGGGGAAGATTGTTGATTTTTGCTTGAATTTTATCCTTAAAATTAGGCATCTGCTCAAAGGTTTACTGATCAAAAGGAAAAGGCTGAATCCAGTCTATTGGTTTCAGAGGAGTATGAGAGGAATGAACTCTTCTCCTTTATAGGGAGAGATAGCAATAATTCAATCATTTGATCATTGATCAATTGTTGTGTTAAAGTGATATAAAAACTTTTAATGCACAGTACTTGAATGCCTGTATTCTTCTGTCTCCTTTTGTAATCGTCTATCATTTCCACTACAAAATGAAACAATGATAAAGATATTTGATACATCAAACAATAGAAGCAGGTTATCTGAGGTCTACATAGCACTTGTAAAAAGATCAGTGTACTCCACATAAAAGATGCGCTGAGATTCATGAGTTGGAAATTAAATTTCATGCTGATTTTAACACAGATTTTAAGATAAAGCCAAAAAACTTCTGTCATCTCTATCATTCAAACCAGTTACTTGAATATTCAAGGCTATTATTTATATAATGGACAAAACTCAAAATACATACATTTTCTTTAGGCATTTTTCCTTTTCATTTTTGTTAATGTTAAGCTATGCAACTACGCAGTTAGGAAATAGAGTATATTATTGTGATTTTGTGCAACAATGTGCATTATAAGAACTTTGAATAGCTGTGACATGTTTGTTCTGAAAGATACTATTCCAAAGGGGCTCTGATCAAAACTTTGTAAAACCTACTAGTATTTGATCACTAGGTCTGGTCTATGTTGGCTTTATATGTTGAGATTCTGACTCAAATTCAAAGGGCAATTATGTTGGTTATGTATGCTTTTCTACCACAAAGAATAAATTGGCCAGAGCAAAACTCAGCTCAACTCTCGAGAAACATGTTTGATGGTACAGATTCTGAATACATAATTTATTCAACTCTAATTGCAGGCACTGAGGGATTATAAACCAGATTTTCATGTTGAAATGTATACATAGATATATATTAAAGATGCAGAGATTTAAAAAACAAAAGGGAAAATGATAATAAACTAATCTGAACTCTTGTGTAATGTGGGCCAAGGAATTTCAGTGGTTCTCACTTCAAATGCTAAATGATTGTGTTTTGTTTCATAAATGTGTTATGGTATGAGTTTCACTATCAGAAGTTGAAGGAAACTAAAAGGGAACTCTCCTGAGTTGCAAGCCATATCAAATGACCTCCCTGACTACTATGTTTTGTTGAGGTTGACAGTGTCACAACAAATAGGGTTTGGACTCCATGTTGAAAAGGTGAAACAATAAAATTAGCAAACAGGATTTGCAAAAATGCTAAAGGAGTGTTAACACAATAAAACATGAGTCAGCAGCGATTATCAGGGTTTTTTTTTTTTTTTTTGATTTATGACATAAATGTTTCCCAGAGAAGGCATAGTAGAATGGGAGCAGATTGCTAGTCGAATGAACTTGACTGTGATGGGCATATCATAGAATCATAGAATACCCCGAGTTGCAAGGGACCCATAAGGATCATCAAGTCCAACTCCTGGTACCGCACAGGTCTATCCAAAAGTTTAGACCATGTGACTAAGTGCACAGTCCAATCGCTTCTTAAATTCAGACAGGCTTGGTGCAGTGACTACTTCGCTGGGGAGCCTGTTTGAGTGTGCGACCGCCCTCTCGGTGAAGAACCTCTTCCTGATGACCAGCCTAAACTTCCCCTGCCTCAGCTTAACACCATTCCCACGGGTCCTATCACTGGTGATTACGGAGAATAGGTCACCTGCCTCTCCACTCCCCCTCGAGAGGAAGTTGTAGACTGCGATGAGGTCTCCCCTGAGCCTCCTCTTCTCCGGGCTGAACAGGCCCAGTGACCTCAGCCGCTCCTCATATGTCTTCCCCTCTAGGCCCTTCACCATCTTCGTCACCCTCCTCTGGACACTCTCCAACAGTTTAATGTCCTTCTTGTACTGTGGTGCCCAGAACTGCACACAGTACTCGAGGTGAGGCCAGACCAGCGCAGAGCAGAGCGGGACAATCACTTCCCTCGACCGACTAGCAATGCCGTGCTTGATGCATCCCAGGATATGGTTGGCCCTCCTGGATGCCAGGGCACACTGCTGGCTCATATTCAACTTGCTGTCAACCATAAACCCCAGATCCCTCTCTGCGGGGCTGCTCTCCAGCATCTCGTTGCCCAGTCTGTCTGTACAGCCAGGGTTGCCCCATCCCTGGTGCAGGACCCGGCACTTGCTTTTGTTAAACTTCATGTGGTTGGTGATCGCCCAGCTCTCCAATCTGTCCAGATCTCTCTGCAAGGCCTTTCCACTCTCATCTGAGTCCACAACTCCTCCAAGTTTGGTGTCGTCGGCAAATTTGCTCAAAATACCCTCTAGTCCTACATCCAAATCATTTATAAAGACATTGAAGAGGACTGGCCCTAAAAAGGAACCTTGAGGGACCCCACTAGTGACCATCCGCCAGCCAGATGTGGCCCCATTTACCACAACCCTTTGAGCCCTGCCCGTCAGCCAATTGCTCACCCATCGTATGATGTTTTTGTTAAGTTGTATGCTGGACACTTTGTCCAGTAGGATCCTATGGGAAACTGTGTCAAAAGCTTTGCTGAAGTCCAAAAAGATCACATCAGCTGGTTTCCCTTGACCGACTAGATGGGTGATCTTATCATAAAAGGAAATCAAATTTGTTAGGCAGGACCTACCCCTCATGAACCCATGTTGGCTGGGACCAATGACTGCATTGTCCCCCAGGTGCGCTTCAATAACTTCAAGGATCATCCTCTCCATAATTTTACCATGTACTGACATGAGACTGACAGGCCTATAATTGCTAGGGTCTTCTTTCTTACTCTTCTTGAAAATTGGCACAACGTTTGCCAGCTTCCAGTCCACTGGGACCTCTCCAGATTCCCAAGATCGTTGAAAAGTAATTGAGAGAGGTCCCACGATGACGTCAGCCAGCTCTTTAAGCACCCTGGGATGAATCCCATCCGGACCCGTGGACTTGTATGGATCCAGGTGGAGCAGCAATTCCCACACACGTTCAGGGTCGGTTGGGAGTTTGTCATTCCCACCGTCATGGTCCTCCAGCTCAGGGCACCCTGGGTCCCGAAGCCCATCATCAGCGTTGAAGACAGAGGCGAAGAAGGCATTAAATGTCTCTGCTTTGCCTATGTCATTGTCTGTGAGGAGACCTTCCCCATCCAGTAGCGGACCTATGTTTTCTTTGGTTCTCCTTTTTCTGTTCACATATCTAAAAAAATCCTTTTTTATTGTCTCCCACAGACATGGCCAGCTTCAACCCTAGTTGGGCTTTGGCCACATGAATTTTCTCCCTACAAACACGAACAGCATCCCTGTATTCCTTCCTCGTCGCCTGACCGTCCTTCCAGCAGCCGTACACTTTCTTTTTTCATCTAAGCTCCAGTAGAAGATCCCTGGTCAGCCAGGCCGGCCTTCTGCCCCGCCTGCCTGACTTCCGATATTTTGGAATCGCCTGATCTTGTGCTTTTAGGAGGCAGTGCTTAAAGACTGACCAGCACTGATGGACACCAATGCCTTCAAAAGCAGTTTCCCAGGGGGCCTTGCTGACTAGTTCCCTGAGCAGCCTGAAGTCTGCTTTCCCCATATCCAGGGCTGAAGTTTTGGTGGCAGATTTCCTTCTGTCACCATAAATTCTAAACTCAACCACTTCATGGTCACTATGATCGAGACGGCCGCCAATTGCCACGTCTCCCACAGGACCCTCTCTGTTCTCCAGCAACAGATCTAGGAGGGCACCTTTCCTAGTTGGCTCCCTTAGCACCTGCACCAAGAAGTTATCATCTAGATAGATGATAGATCATCTGGACTTGCTTGTGTCAGCCATGTGGTGATCCCAGTTGATGTCTGGCAAGTTGAAATCCCCCATAAGGACAAGGGGAGTTGATCTCGAGGCATCTCTTAGTTCTGCAAAGAATAATTCATCGGCGTTGTCGTCCTGGCCAGGTGGTCTGTAATAGACTCCCACAATGACATCCCCTTTATTTGTTCATCCCTTAATCCTTACCCAGAGGCTCTCAACTTTGCCATCGTCAACTTGAAGTTCCACACAGTCCAGCCAGCCCATGCTTCACGTACATTGCCACCCTGCCATCTTGTCTACCCTGCCTGTCCCTCCTGAAGAGCCTGTAACCATCTATTGCAACACACCAGCCACAGGACTCATCCCACCAGGTTTCGCTTATGCTGATGATGTTGTGGCTGTGGGACTGGGCCAAGACTTCTAGCTCATCCATTTTATTCCTCATACCGCGTGTGTTTGTGTAGAAGCACTTCAAATGCGCCTCCCTACATGCAGCACCTTGTGGAGCTGACCGAAGAACCTCACTAGCACACAGTCCCTCTGACTCTAGCGCACCATCCCTTAGCTCATCACCAGCGTGCCTGGTTTTATCCCCTTCCCCCTTCGACTCTAGTTTAAAGCCCTATCTATCAGCTCTGCCAACTCCTGACTTCTGTGTTTCTATGCCAGATAGTATAGTCAACTTAATTGTCTTCAAAGCAATTTGGGCATTCATTTCAGTTCTTTGTTGGCATACGTATTTCCCAGCCTGCCAGGTAGCTCTGCTCTTCAGTCTTGTACAACTGTTACTTGGGACAGTCTTGATCCACTGAAGTGTTATTTTTGAAGACAATGAATGAGGGGAATTCGTATTTCCATGTAGCTTCCTCTGCGACTGTACTGTGCCGTGTTGTCAGCATCACTTTCTCACTGTAGCAAATATGCTGTTTCTGCTCACTTCAGATTCCCAGTATGATTGCACATACTGGCTTTATAAAGAAATGGCAAGAGGTAAATCAAAAAGCCAGTAAGGAACTATGATATGGCTCAGGATATTTATTTCATTTCAATGTCTATAATTAATTTTTAAACAAAATTTCGAAGTTCTAGGAATTGCATGTGTGCTTGTCTGCTTTTTATTTATTTTATTTTATTTTATTTTATTTTTATTTTTTTGTTCAAGGAACCCTTTTAAATGAGGCAGTGCTTGCAGATGCATTTCTTAATTAATTGTGAACACGTAGTGTGGTGACAGATGCAGAGGATGTTGCCTTTATCCTGATCACATTAAAATGAGTTGTGTTGAATATTCTATGATGCTTGGGGAAATTTCTTAATCCTATTACTTCTTGAAGAAGATTGAGTGCCTCCTAATGTGAAATACGAAACCTCAGAGCCGCACAGTGCAACTGCTGCCTCTGAGAGCGCAGCACAAAATGTATAGGATTTCTTCTAATGTGAGTCAACAATGATTTCTAGGCTTGTTTATCACATAAATGTTATCTGGCAAATTATTAGACAGTTGCTATGGAAACAAAGGCCTACTACTAGAAGGATTTGTTACCATAAGCAGTTAAGACAATGCTCAGACCTGCATTCCTGCTGCAAACAATCAGCTCCTAAGGATGGAAGTGACAGATAACAAAACACACTGATAACAACAATACAGAAATATTTATCAGCTGGTCTTTCGTTTTTTAGCAAATATATAGATATATTATAAAGGTGTGAAAACACTAAAGGAAAATGCTTTTTATCTTATTTCATGTGGTTCAAAAAGAAAATATAGATGTTGGAATCTAATAAAGCACAGAGGGTAAGACATATGGAAGGCCTGGAAAGGCTTATATTGCTCCTCTGTAGTGTTTCATGAAACAAAATGACAATGTATTCCATCTGGAGGAAATATTAATTGCTGATTGTTGAACTGGATAGAAAGAAAAGCAAGACAAGCAAAAAGGAACTGGTGTCTTCTTCCGATGAAAGGTATGTTGGAAATATTTGCAAAAAAGGAAACAAGTCCTGCTTGTGGAAAAGATGGTCTACAGCCAGGTTGCTCTTGATTATCTTCCTTTGTGGAGTGGCAGAAGTGATATCTCCACTTTCTGTATTTATCTAGTAAAGAAAGGCAAGCTGCCTCCAATTTCCACATAAATTTCAGTGACCTTAGTATTTGTAATTTTCTAAGGGGTTTCATAATATTTTGTGTTTGATCCATCCTCTGAATAAGGCAGTTATCTGAACCTCTCTGCTGTCGTTTTGGAAGATCTAGTCTTGTAGAAAAAACCTTGGAAGATGTGAGGGCTATAAGTTAAACAAAAGCCATAAACCCCCAAAATAAAATGTCATTTTGTTTTTCTTATCTCATAATTTTGAAGCCAATAGCACATCTACGAGGCTGGGTTATTTTAATCTTCTTAGAGCCAGCAGTCCCACTATTCTCATGAATGTGATCAGTATTTTCGTGAATATGATACTGATATTTTTGTATGGCAGCTTCCAGTGGCATGGTTTTCGGACTGTGGAGCGTGAAGCAGCATGCTGCATTAAGTGTGGGTAGCAGTTACAGGCATATGAGAGGGAGAGTCCTGTGGCAGCAGTGTAACTGAAATAGGAAGTCAAATTCCAACAAAACAGAATCTGTAGTGGCAATTGACACCAGCTGAAGTGATTTCCCAGTGCCGTAAGCATATGGGAAAATGTGCAAGAAATATAGCCTGCTACACAGCTGGGCATAGAGTCTGTCATCACCTGTGCAGTATGCACAAAAAAGACAAAAAGGTGACATTCATTGTGTGATTATTATTATTTTTTTTTCCTAGCAGCTATGGGCAGGAAGAGAACAGAATATGAACAGGCTATTGATCTAAAAGCAAACAGGATGGCTGTTTAAATTGGATGCTCATACACAGTCTAACATATTGCCACAAATTATGTTCTAGCAATAAAGGAAAAGCCAGAGGCACTGGAGGGTTAAAATACTAAAGCAGATGATTTATAGAGCTGAATTTCTATGCACCGAATGCATACATTAAATGTGTGGGAAATGCAAAATGACACAACTTGTGCTAGGACCAGCAAAAACAGACAATGATATCCATCACTGGGTTAAATCCTATCAGACCTTTAGCAAGAGAACAAGGTTTTTTGGTGGGTTAGAAAGAGCTAAGGAAATTTTAATACTTCATTCAGGGAACATAAAAGCTCTCAGCAGAATATTGAATTGAGTTAAAAAAAAAACTCAGCTTAGCCACATGGCTGATGCCCTAGGACAGATCCCCCAGTCCAAACAGCAGAAAAAGAATTGCGTAGACCTGTTGCTTTGGAAACTGCTGAGCAAAGAGAAGAAACAACAGGATGAATATATATATTTTTTTTTTGTTTCAGGAGAAAAATGAGGAATTAAATACATTAAAAGGAAAGAGGGAAAAAAAAAAGAAAGAATGCTCTCCACCACATATAAAAGAAGACATTTCTGGAACTGTGATTGATGCCAAATATATCTGTATATATATTTATATATATGCATAGCTATATTTTATAATGAGCGTAACAGCAGGGTTCTGGCAGCTCTTTTTAGCAAACTGAACTAGTCTTTGTGTGTGTTCAGCACCTCCTTTGGGGAGACAGTTTCCTCCTGCTGCTGTCTGGATCATGTTCAACACCTGAGGTGTAACACATTTTTGAAGGTATAGAGGGCTTTAGGTTTACACAGATGAATTTTTTATCTGGGGAAAAACAGTAGAAGAATATACACCCAAAGGCAATGAGACATTTTGGGAAGGATGAGAATTTTAGCTTCAGCTAACTAGATATGCAAATTTTTTATGACAGAAATAAGATTCATGAGACAGAAATTAATCTAACAGCACGTACAGGTAGATCTTAACTAACACACCTGTCCCAGTAGTCAATGAAAAATAGGCAGAGAGTCCTTATTTTGAGAGATGTGGAGGGAATTTGGGCCATGTCTTATAGTCTTTGATATGTTTCAGCGTTAGCTCAGAGAATGAAATTTATGACCTTAAACATGCTGAGATGGGGGCTTCAGAATTAACCAATAAAAATACCAGTTTAATTTCTGAAATTCTGTTTTATTATTATTTTTTTTTTTTCTGAAACTAAGGCATGCATTTGCTGCCTTCAGTTAGGTGCATTTCAAAACTGGAATATCATAGCCACCAAAGGCATCCCACAGAGATTACAGGCTTGTCCTTTCATTTCAACATGGAGTCAGTGATGGTTCTGTGACAGTAAAGGCAGCAGGGGACCGAAACAGGGAGGCTGGGGTTAAATTCTCAGTCCAAGAAGAGCAACTCTATATTACCTGCTGTTAGAAAATTATCTACACCATCCCCTTACACATCCCAGGAGCTCATTCTTATTCATTCCTCTTGAAACTGGACATAAAATTTAAAAGAATCCAAGGAGGAATTTTCAAGGAGAGAAAGCAAGCTTGAGCTTGACTTCATGTCTGGGAGTAAGGACTTAATGTCTGGGAGTAAGGAACCATGGGGGGGAAAAAAAAGAGAAGTGCCTAGAGAGATGGTCCGTTTAGCAAGGATGATGGTGACTGCATATATTCAAGAACAGATTTTTGAATGCCCAGAGATTTGCAAAGAAATGTAAAAACCTGCAGCCTTTCATATGCCTAAACAGGCTGGCTAGTGGCTTTGTGCATGCGCGATGCAAATTTAGGATTTAGGCACCCAGCTTCTGCCAATTTTGTATCTGAAATGTGCCAGTATCAGTTTGGATCTTGCCCTTTGAGCAAAATACAGCTGCTAAAACAATTAAAATTGGGAACACACTGTGGAAAGAATAATGTCCATGACTCAGGGAGTGTCTCAGTGGAGTTTTAAGAAACCTTTCTGTCAGTATGAAGCAACATGTTAATTTCATCTCTTTGTATTCAACATTGTACCAACTATTAAGCAATTAGATTAGGATACAGTTAGGTCACAAAGGAAAGAATAATTTTCAGTATAAATATTCTTGATTTTGTCAGCTTTCCCAGCCTCCAAAACCTGGATGCCCTTCATGGAATCAGCTGCCTTCTGGTAAGCTCTCACATGTACGCAATTTTAGAAGCTCTTTTGTTATAATATATGTATATGTATGTTATAAAATTCCTTATACTTGCAAAGAGATACATGAAGCTATATTCAATGATGTAAGCAGTACATCATTGTACTCCGGTTCATTTTTAGGTACATTTTAAGGTATGATATTAATGAACCACTACTGATTTAGGAGGAAATTGCAAAACCGGAACTAATTTAATGTCAGCAGTAGTTTAACATTAGAAATGGGTGACTTACATTTCCCATCCTTGCTTGATTTTTAAAAATATTTAATTCTGCTTGATAATTCATACTTTATTATTATTTTTTTTTTTTTTAATTTCAAGTGATGTGAAATTCCTTCCTATTGTTTTTGTGCAAACAACAGAATAGACCCAGGGAAGGGAGGTCTTCCCACTGGATCTTTTCATGTAAAATTGTGTTATGTGTTTGTGAGTATGTGTATATATATCATATCACATTAAATCTATCATATGATCAGTAAAGACCATATGTGATTTTGCATGCATGCATGTGTATTTGATTATTAGGAGTAAATATAGCCAAAAGTATTTCACAAAGCAACTTAGAAAGTTGAGAGCACATCTCCTTTTGGACTATAATTGCCACTAAAGCAATTCTCCTTTATAATTACAATGTGTTTCACCATGCATTTCTCAGTCCAATTCTGCGTTAACAAAGCAGATGAAAAACTACATCTCCTTCATTTCCTTCCTAAAATCAGGGTTTCATATTACCCTGTATAATCACTAACAGCATTATAATATTATCTTGAGCAAGGCAGAGAAGTATGAAAAGAAGAAAAAGGGGGGGGGGGGGGGTAGAAAAGGCTTTCCTTCTCTGTCCACAGGCCAGTAACTTCATTGAGTCTAGTGTGGAAGGCATGGAGCTCAGAATATAGGGTTTCAGGGAAGAAAAATGATTTTACATGTTTCCTTTTGTGTAGTCAATTTTAATTCATGGATAACCACCAGTGACTATTGTGTTCATGACTTCAGTCTTTAAATTCCTTTTTTTCTTCATAAAAGATAGTTTATCTGTAAAATGGAATATCCTTTGAACCAAGCAACTGTCACTAAGTATGTTGCTATAGATATATGACTAGGGAAAAACATTTTTTTTTTGGTGTGATTTTTAAGCCTGTATTTATCTTCCTTAGAAAACAATGAAAACCTAGCAACTCTGTACTACTTTTTCCCCCCTTTCCGTGCTTTTTCCTCATCCATTAATTTTCTTTCCTCAACCTCACATCCTAACACTAAGTTGAAATGCATTCACTTCTGTGCGTGAGAGTTATTTGTACAGATTGGCTTTGAATCTTTTGGAGTAGAAAGATGGCAGGTAATTCTGGCAAATTGTATTTTCTTTCGTTCTTGTCACTCATTTGCTCAAAATTAGGAAATGGAGCTCAAAGATGAAGGACAATTGGTTACCTGGATAGAATCCTCATTGTTTTATTACAACTCAATCTATTGATAAGACTGGAGGTCATTAAGGAAGAAAGTTCCTCTTTACTATAACCTTTGACATTCAGGGGAGAGGAGGAGAGAAAGAGAAAGCTGAGACTCCCATGGGACTGTGAAAGAATCAGTTCAAGTCTTCGGTCCCTGATGGTATGAGAGGAAGAGGTTAATTGAGTACAGAGAAAAGGCATGCATCCAGAAATGAGCTGTGTGACCTATCTGTGTTCTGAGAGGACTTTCAATGAGCTGTAGTTGCCTGTTTGAAAGCTGACAGCATTGGAAGGTGAAGTGAAAATCTTGCTGGAAAAAGAAGCATTTTTGTGTTATGGTCAGGTACTGACTGTTTGCTTTGAAGATATCCTATCATTAGTGAAGGAGACTCATGAATAAAACAGGGCCTTGTTTTCCTGAGAATGGAGCCCCACTTGCAAAAGGTGCTGCTTGTAATGCATGTTTCAAACTACCATTTAAATAACTAGCAAATTGCAGAAGACCGTAGTCTGGCATCTCGCTTGTCCAATGAGAATCATGATTTAGCTTGGTTTCCCAAGGGCAGAAGACTTCTGTGACCATGTTTTGTAAATATGTGTATATATATGGAGTTATACACGTACTTAATTGTTCTTTCTGTTCTCCAATATGTCTTTAATCTATTGGCTAATTTCAACCAAAATTCACAGATACGCAAAATACTGTATTTCTAAGAGTTTTATATAAAAAAAAAAAAAAAAGGCAGACAGAAAGAGGAGAACCTACCACTCAACTGAAAGAAGGTTCTCATCAGAATTCTGTGCTTATTATACAAAATGAAATCTACACAAGGGATAGCCACCGAGACACAAATTAGTAAAAATTCTGCTTCCATTAGTTGTATGGTTCATGAAACTAATCCTAGTAGGTAGAAATTAGCAGGTTCTTGAGCAAACTTGAGTCTAAATAACCCTAACACTGGTGGGGAAACAAAAAAAAAAAGGGGGGGGGGGGAAGTGTGAGTGGGCAAGAAAATGCATTTCATGTGTCAGCAGCAAAGAGTGCCGTACTATTTTTTTTGTCAGCTCTTGCATGATGATTAGGTTTCTTAAATGTTATGGTTTACCAATAAAATAAAATATAAAATGTATGCTTTTAGACATTAAGATGCTGAGCCAATTTTTTCCCACCTGCTTTTACTTAAATCTGATTTACCTTAAAATATAATTATTGCGATCACAGATTTGCACACTTAACCACTTAAGGATAATGTTAAAATAGCTTAGATGACAGTATGTTAGACTTACATACTTACTCAGCTAAGTTTTACTCAGTTTAATTCTGCATATTAAATTTTAGAGATAAATTAGATCTTGGCAAGCATGAAGATCCGTGCCTTTGTGCAGACGACAGTTAAAGGTCAGTACCATTAAAATATAACAAACAGAAATCTTAGTAAATAAATTGGCTACATCAGACTTGTTTCAACTAGATCTAGAATATAGATTCTGTAAACATAAAATGGGAGGAAAACAATATGGAATGGCTTAAATAAAAAAAATTCAAGTACTCCAGAAATCAGAGGGTAGTGTTCAGAGATTTTGTTCTAGCCTATTTTTTTCTTGTAGTTGTTGTTTTAAACCAGCATGCAGTTATACCTTCTTTGTATAATGAACAGATGAAAACATTTCATCTAATATAAATGAGGACTTTTATGCTGTTACTTTCTCGTAACATGGCAGTAAGAAATTTGCAAATAAATTTTAGCTAAAATTCAATCTACGTCATTTCTTACTGTGTGTTTGTATCAGGGTAAATCTTTCCCTTCACTGGTGATAGAAAGAGCAGTATAGTGGAGGAGATTTATCTTTGTCTTTCTGGTCCAGGTTTCTGGAGCCAGACCAGCAGTGATAAACACCTAATGAGGTAGGCTTTGTCACTACTTTGCAGCAGCAGCATGTGCCCAGTAATGAATGCATCCTCTGATCTACAGAACATGCACTATAGAGCTCAAATTGCAATCACGTGGCCTGGCACAGAAATGTGCCAGTCCATGGATACTCAGGCAGCTCTCCAAGCACTCTTTGTAGCCATTGTACTAGGCTTTTTTTTCCTTGTTTGTGTACTTGTTGGTGCAGTGTATGAAGGAAGGGGGAGAAAAAGAATCGACCTGTGTAATTTCTCTTTCCTAGCTCATCTGTGATCACCCGGGGTGTGATAATTATTTCTGATGTTACTTTCTATGAAGATGATGATCTGTTTTCAAAGCACTTCTGTTCATTAAAAAACACTAAATCCTTTAAATCTCTTCACTGAGGTTTTCATATGTTGTCGCTTGGTCCTTTCTTATTCTGCTTCTTGCACTATTAACTTTTATATTTGAAATAAAGCAGCACACCACAAGTTCAGAGTCAGAGTTCCCCTTTCCTGCAGTACAACAAATCTGTCTTCCTATACACCAGATGGAGATAAATTGGCTGCTGGAGGCTTGACCATCATCTCAGCAATGCATAGATAACTGTGGAAGCCAGTGTGACAGTAAATTAACAAGATGGTAATACTTGAAGTTGCCTTTGAAAGGAATGTGTGGTATTTGACTTTGTGTTGGCAAGAAGTATGGGCACTCCATCCTACTATAGCTTCTGTGACACGTTGAGATCCTTATCTTTTCTGAAATTAGTGTCACAAGCTAGCATTTTTTTTTAATTTAAAAAACAGAAAGGAACATCTGTTTACGGCAGACTTGACTTTTTAACCATCTCTGCTGACATACAGTGCATGCCCATACCCAAAGATCATGTATTATTGATTATGCGCATGTTAAATAACTCCTGTTTGTCTCAGTCCTTCCCCTGTGTTGAGCATGGAAGCAGTTTTTGGTTGATAGAATACATCTATATGGTAATTAAAATTGTTATAAGTGTACTTTCATTTCCTATTTCTTAGCTTTCTAGTGTCTGAAGGCATGTCTGAAACAGGCAAAGGGCAAGGGAGTTTTTGTTTTTTACTGTGAAGGGATGAGACTGGGAGAGCTCATGTGAAACACAGCTGTTGACCCGTCCAGCACAGAAAGGTCATCTGTGCGGAAGAAGGCTCCAACAGTAAACAGAGCCAAATACTAAGTCTGGATCTTCAAGAGGGAAGTACCTCTTCGACATTTTTTTTTCCTGGCAGGATTTTCAGTAGACAGCAAAAAAAAAAAAAAAAAAAAAAAATTACCCAGCAAACCACAATGTATATACCTATGTCACTTGATTTAGACTCTTATTTTTCTTCACCTCAGCAAATCCTCCCTTACTGATGCCTCAGGGACGGTGTAAGGTAGCAGCTATCCCAGAGGTAATGGCAGAGCTAGCCTGTTTGCTTGTTTAGCATGTATCTTAATCTTTGATTTTCAAGTCTGCAGCTGGGAGTCTTTGGCTTATCTACAGCAGGACAGTGCAGGCAGGGACAGTTCACAATGCTCTGTTCTGCAACCCTGCTTTCCAGCCATCACCTGTGGGAGTGGGAGAGTCATTCCCTTTCTCATTCATTTCTCTACTGAAGCAAAATTGTTCACAAAGAGGCAGTGTTTGGTGTCCCCTCCAGAATGAGACTGAAGTCAGCAGTTTGTGTCAGATATGCTGTGAATGGCTTTTGCATGGATATTCAAGTATGCTATCTATATAGCCAACATCAGCATTTTCTCTGGCCACATCCATGCTGTGAACAGGTTATTGTTTATTGCCGTCACTGTGCTAGGGTTTGTTGAGCTCTGGATGTATCCATTCAGTTAGGCGCAGGAGAGCTTCCAGTCTCATTACAGTCAAAACAAGCAATTCAAACAGTCAACATAGCTCCTTCTGACAGAAGTAGGTCATAGAGGGATCTTCTGGGCAGCTCAGCCAGTCATTCTAGTGTAGCTGGAGACTCCCACTCCTCTCCTCCTCCCCCACAAATGGGAAAAAGGAGGACAAGCAGGAGGTGGGAGGGCATCACAGGCACTATGCTGGGAAGAGCGCTCAAATTTATAGCCTCAGGTGCAAGATGTTCAGTATCTTGTTGGTTCTTTTAATGTGTTTCCAACCCTTCTGTGTTTTTCTTTATCTCACTGAGAATAGGTTTTGAATGCTGCTGTTGTGTCCCCATATCCCAATAGGTTTCAGAGTACTTAGTTTGTCAGTGAATAACATACACAAATGCTTGGTGATAATGTTAGTAACAAAGTATATAAGGACATGTTAGCAGCTGACTATTTCATAGCCATTGCTCAATTAACGAGTATGAAAAATGTGGTTAAAGAATTGTGCCATTCATTCACTCCTGATGGGGATCCAATTTTTCTTTTATTTCCTGCTGTTCTTTATTTGCATGTTCAAGATTAACAATATTCTCAGAAGGACAGCTTTAGAAAGCATTTTGTAACCCTGGCTATAATGGTTCCTCTTCCCCTACAGTGATGGTAATCTGATTTTAGAAAACCTTACTGAACTTCAAAGCTCATCATGTGAAACATAGAGTGTGACATTAAAAATAAACAGTATGACTGGAGCCAGAAAGAAATGTGTGATTCTGAAAATACTGGCATCCCTTCATCATGTAGTACAGATTTCAGTAACAAACAAGCAAAATGTTGTAGGTGAATATATATTTTTGTGTATCTATCTATATATGTCAGAATTAGAGACTATTTTGATAGGAATATTTAGAAGATTGACAAATTAGGCCAGTTTTCAACTTCAAAACTAAACATCACTAAATTCATTCTTTATCAACAAACTTTACTCTTCTGTTTTTCTGTCTGCAATTGCTTGGATTTACCCCTTTGATGGTCAGGTTGTTCACATACTGTTAATTGTATTGTATATTGGGTTTGGCTGTGCCATCAATGTTGCATAATACTTGTACATTGCTGTTGGTTACATTATTTTAGTATGCTTATATTTGGGTTCAGCGCAAGCTAATAGCAATTATTTTCTAAGGCACTTATAAATTCTAGTTATCATAGGCCTCTGTTTTGTCTTTCTTCAGCATTGTTTACAAAACATAAATTAATACTGTGGTGCTATCATCTGGGAGCCCTATAGCTTCATCTGCCTCTGGTTCTTGTCCTCCTTTTACCTTATCTTGTGTCCTGCTGAACATCTTGTACTAGCTGTATGGAGGCAGAAGAACAGATCTGATGGCTTTATTTCTTTTTTTTTTTCCGAGAAGTATGTGCGTGGGAAAAGCACAATATAGTGCACCACAGAGCAATCTGTACCTTGCCCAAGAGAAAACATAACTTGATGGAATGTCTCAGTACAAAAGAACATACCCTTGGATTTGACATAAGTGATCAGTGGTCATGTGTTTGTAACATAGTAGTGACTTAGTTTATTTTAGGGTCAGTTCTCTTTAATGTTATTATAAATTATCTGGATGCAGGACTCAAATGCATGCTAAGTAAGTTTTCAGATAATACTCAGTTAGGAGGAGCTGTTGACTCCCTTGAGGGTGGAGTGGCCTTGCAGTGAGATCTTGGCAAACTAGAGGTGTGGGTGATCACCAGCTGTATGAAATTTAACAAGAGCAAGTGCCGGATTCTACCCTGGCCAGAGGCTAGAGAACAGCCCTTCAGAAAGGCATCTGGGGGTTTTGGTGGATGGCAAGATGAACATGGGTCAGTAGTGTGCCCTGACAGCCAAAAGAGCCAACTGTATTCTCGAGTGCATCAGAGACAGCATAGCCAACCAGTCCGGGGAAGTGATTGTCCTGCTCAACTCTGCACTGGTGTGGTCTCGCCTCAAGTACTGTGTGCGGTTTTGGGTGCTACAATATCAGAAGTGACTTTGTTTAGCCTGGAGAAGGGCAGTCTGAGAGGAGGCCTCATGGTGGCCTACAGATTCCTTGGGAGGGGAGGGGCAGGTGCCGATCTCTGCTCTCTGGTGACCAGCCAAAGGAATGGCGTGAATCTACATCAGAAGATGTTCAGATTGGATATCAGGGAAAGGTTCTTTGAGAGGGTGGTCAGGCACTGAAACAGTCTCCCCTGGGCAGTGGTCATGGCACTGAGCCTGCCAGAGTTCAAGAAGCATTTGGACTATGATCTCAGATATATGCTTTAATCTTTATGTACTCATGTGCCAAATCAGGAGTTGGACTTGAAGATTCTTGCGTGTCCCTTCCAACTTGCGATATTCTAGGATTCTATGATTCAATGTTTTCTACTTTTGTCGTAAGTATTTCACAAAAGCAATGACCAAGTGGTCATTTTTAGGAAGGGCTTGAAGGAAGGACAGAAGTGACCCTCAGCTCATGTAAAGTTGTCTCTGGGGAAGACACATGGGCAAGAATTGAAGTCATTTTGGAACAGGGATAAAACTTAATGATGAAGACTGTATTGCTCTTGAGCATATTCTTAATGAGAAATGGCTAAAACAAATGGACTTCTGGCTAAATTCAGAGTCATTAGAAGATGAAAGGGGAAGGAGGGATGCAAAGTAAATGAGCCATTTGCACGTTGTCTTATCTTGCAACTGTATTGCTACCTTAACTTCTTCAACCACTGTAATGGGGATATGCAAAAAGAGTTCAATGTGTGGGAAATGCTAGCTTTTACAGCTCCAAAGGAATTTAAGTGCTGTACTCTTCTTCTCATCCAACCTTGGCTGCCATAGCCAGAAGGAAGCATACATGAATCCATTTGGGGTTGAAAAAGCCCTGAGCGCAGCACAGTAAAAGCTGTTGCAGTTCTCAGTCAGCTTTCAGAAGGTGGTGTAGCTTGGGCAGCCTCCCTGGGGGAACTGCTTGTTGCCAGGTGGTGAGCACAGCCTGTGCCCAAAAGAGAAATTGCTTCTGAAGCCTTAACTCTGCAGAACTGTCTGTATCTTCTGCATGCCATTCAGCTGCAGTCGTTTCAAACTGATGGCTATCTGAACTCCAACATACTGCTCTATCACTCCTCCTTCTCAAAGGAAATTGGAGAGAAAATACGATGAAAAAGGGCTCAATGGCTGAGATACGGACAGGATGATCCCTCACCAATTCCAGCAACTGCAAAACAAACTCAACATAAGGGTAATTAATGTAATTCATTGCCTATTGATAACAGAGTAGAGCACTGAGAATCTCAAAGCAAACTAAAAACTCCTGCTCCCCCGTACACCCTCTTCTACTTCCTCCCCCTGAATGGCACAGGAGAATGGGGAATGGGGGCTGCGGTCATTTCTTAAGGTGTCTGTGCTGCTCCCTCACGGTCACTCTCTGCCCCTGTTCCACGCGGGGTCCCTCCCACGGGATGCCGTCCTTCCCGAACTGAGCCTGCGGGGGCTGCCCACAGGCAGTAGCTCTTCAAGCACTGCTCCCACATGGCTCTGTACCGCGGGGTACCATCCGTATGTACCATCCGTCAGGAGCAAACTGCTCCAGCACGGGTCCCCCACGGGCGGCAGCTCCCCCCAGACCCCCTGCTCCTGCGTGGGCTCCTCTCCACGGGCTGCAGCTCCGGCCCGGGGCCTGCTCCTGCGGGGGCTCTCCATGGGCCGCAGCCTCCTCCAGGCCACATCCACCTGCTCCACCGGGGGCTCCTCCACGGGCTGCAGCATGGAGATCTGCTCCGTGTGGGACCCATGGGCTGCAGGGGGACAGCCTGCTCCACCAGGGGCCTCTCCACAGGCCGCAGGGGAACTGCTGCTGCGTGCCTGGAGCACCTCCTGCCCTCCTTCTGCACTGACCTTGGGGGCTGCAGGGCTGCTTCTCACTCCTCTCTCCCAGCTGCTGTTGTGCAGCAGTTTTTTCCTGTTCTAAAATCTGCTCTCCCAGAGGCCCAACCAGCTTCGCTCATTGTCTCAGTTCTGGCCAGCAGCGGGTCCCTTTTGGATCCTGCTGGAGCTGGCTCTGATCTGACATGGGGCAGCTGCTGGGCTCTGCTCACAGAGGCCACCCCTGCAGTCCCCTGCTACCAAAACCTATTCATGTAAGCCCAGTACTTCAGCGCACATAATTCTTCGGGTCTCCAGTTAACTTTGAAGCTGGGGCCCACGTATATAATTAGTACTATAAACTATGGGAAGAAAGTCAGGCAACTGACTAATTGCGTGTGTGTGCAAGGGGAATGTCTATATCCTCCAGGCTTAAAAAATGTAACTTTAGTATATCTTTGTAATTTCATAGCACACATATATATGTACATATTTATTATGGTATTATACACTTCACTTGAAAAATAACATTTATAGTTTCTATACAAAAAAGTGTTTTAAAGATTTTTTTTTTTCTTTCGAAAATTATTTTGAGGATTTTAAGTGATCACAAAAACAATCGCTTTTGGACACTTGCTATTGGTATTCCAAAATACACCTCTAAAAGTTAACATAGTTAACATAGATAACAGTGTTATCCCCAGATGCTCTTCTCTACTCTAAAGGAAGAAAAGGAGTAGATAAATGAGTTATATTTTAATAAAGTCATCTGTTGAAGCAGGTCTTAAGGGGGTAGTTCTAAAGAATAGAAAAGTGTATTTTGCTAAATTATTATTTCTGTCATTTTAATAGTAGGGGAAAATTAAAATGCAGGCAGTCATGATTGGGAAGAATGGTATTACTCTGTGCAACAGCATGAAGGATCTGTTCAAGTGGAAAATATAAAAGATTATTGAATATGGGACAAATAGATTTGGGGCAACATGATTACAGGTATATTGAATAATGGGATGGAGAGAGAATTATATAATTTCTAAATTGTTTCTTTAAACAAGGTCTCTTAGTCAAAAGGAGCAATACTGCTTAGGAACTGTTAGAGATGAAAGTGGAGATGAAATTTATGAAAATTAGGTCATGTAATAGTCACATGAAGAGAACAAGCTACAATTCTAATAGAGTTGAAAATGAGTGTTTTTCTTTTATTCATCCTTTTGTTTACTTTCTGACAATCTTCTTAAAATGATAGAAGACTTACTTTCTTTATTCTCCCCCCTCTTTTTTTCTTTTTCTCAGAAAAGTCTTGGCTACCTGTGTGCGGACCTGTTCATATACATGGCTTACATGATGATTTATGAAATGATAGATTTAGTTTTAATGATTTGGCACTTTAAGGCACCCACTTATTACCCTAGCCCTTTTTTTAGAGGTTACCATTTCTGCAGAAAGAATGACAGAGCAAGATATGAACTGCTGCCTCAGCTGCTCTGCTTCACAGCCTGGAGTATTAATATGAGCGAGCACTGAAAGTGATGAAATAAAGATACTCTAGGAATCACATGCAAAATCTTTCTTTTAGAAATCAAGAAACTGGAAAATAAAATAGAAAATGCTCTTAGAAAATATTTTTTCTTCTGTTTAAATTCTTATTTATATTCTTCAGTGAAAGAAATTTTTTTTTTTGAAATAAAACTAAACGATTTCTTTGGATCAAAATTTAGTTACTGTGTCTGTAGTCTTTCAGGCAGGAACTCTGACACTGAAACCCTCCTGGTACAAATATGTGATTGACTTCAGATATCACATTTATGCCTTTGACTTCAGCACATGGGTCATCTATTTTAGAGAGAAGCAAATTTAGGTAGCAGGGCTTATGGCCCTGATGTGCATAATTTGCTTGGAATTAATTTCTTTCATATACTCAAATGCTCTGGTGGAAGAGCGTAACCTATTCATTCTAAAACTTTTTTTTTGTTGTTTTTCAATAACCGTTTGTTAGATTGTCAGAGCTTCTGAAATATTTTGTGATGTTTGTAGGTTGGTGTTTATCATTTTGTAAAATATTTTGAGTGTTAGTTTCACAGTGTATCCTTCTGGGCTTAATAATTGTTGGGTAAATGAAGAAAAAACCCTCTTTAATAGTGTTATAATTACTGTTTAGTATTAACTACTATTTATCACCTGCTCAGGCAGTGCTGTAGGATTTTGGACTTAGGAGAGAATAGCAATACAAAGGTTTTAATCATAGAAATTGTATTTTAGAGGAACTGATAAGTCTAAAGATGCACCCCCCCCCCAATATATATATATAGCTGGTGATAATCTACCACCCCCTTTTTAACAGCACAAACATGTCATATGTCTGTTTGTTCCTTCCCCCATACACTCAGGTTTTTGTGGAAGAAGTAGGAAAGGTAGAATGCTACGGATCTCTTCCCCTCCACCCTACCCACTGTTCATGGGTGCTTTTTTACCCGCTCATGTTTTTGACTTTCAGTGGTCTGTAAAGTATATCTCCTATGGCAAAGGAAACTCCATGTTTTCTTGTACCTGTGTTATGTTGAATGGTTTCCCTGAACTGCAAACTCAGTTGTACAGAGTCCAGGTACAAGAGGCTGGTCTCTGGGTTATTTGGTTTAACACCAAACGATGGAAAAATAAGTTTTATGGTTCTTTCAAATCTCACAAGTTCTTTTGATGAAATAATGGTAAAACCACTTTAATGAATATATATAGGAGCACAAATGAAAACTACTGAACACTGCTGTCTGTATTCCATACCTCCTGTATTTTTGCAATATGAGGAATTACTTTATAGTTGTATGTTACTATTAATTTTAATTCACTTCTAGACTTCTGATTTTGATTAAAGATTGATCCTTTGTGACTCACAAGCAATAAATCTTGATAATGTCATGAGAAGAAGTCATGTACACGTAGGACCAACTCCTTAGCTGCTGTAAACGTACAACGGTTTTTTGAGGTTGTGCTTATTTAATGCTACATGAGCATTTGTCCTGCTATATTTATTGTATCATGAGTATTTTGTTCTAAGTAAAAGCAGGCCCCTGTTCATCTTCAGGAGAATGATATAGGCTCTGAGTTGCTATAAACAGCTGTAACACCTCTGGCCTTGGCAGCTGTCTGCTGAAATTATAATTTTATATTAGGAACATGCCCTTACCTCCATTTTTTGATGGACAGTACATTTCCATCTGTTATTTCCATTGCACCTTTTTTTATAATCTTACGCTGAAGTCCATCTAGATTTATGCTTGTTACCCAGCTGTAATTCTGGGATAATGCTTTTCTGGGGCTAAAAAGGGTTCTGAAGGGCTCCTGATGTGGTGCCAGCATCTCCCTCTCCAGCCAGAGACCACTATGGCCACATGGAGCAGTCATTGCCTGTCACAGTAGCAGCAGCAGGGCTTCTATTTTTTTCCCCTTTTTCTGCAGTCCCAGTGTAATGGTCTGCTTTTCTCATATTGAACTAAAGAACACCCATCTGCTAAACATTGACCTCCAGCCTTCCAGTCCATCAACTCAAGAACAGGAATGTCATTTCACAATGATTATAACCATTCCTTCCCTCATTTTGCACCATTCTAACTTTCTGAAGTTTCTTCACTTCTGTGAGAGGAACATTTCAGGATTTAAGCATGAGAAGATTGTCGGTGTGACATCCAGATTTTATACCTTCCTTTGTGCAGACCGTGCTTTCTTATCCAGTGTTGCTCAGCAGTTCCCAGAGCTGAGTCATCAGGAGGCATGCATTAAGGGCAAGGGAATGAAGACCTACCTTGGATCTATCTTTTCTTTGGTATTGTTGAGCACAGCTCCTATCCAAAAGCCATGCCTTTGCATTAACACAGCGTTGGGCATGAGGCCGTGAGCCCTGCTGAAGCTGGGCTGTGCACCACACTAATGAATGAAACAGTACTCAGGATGGAGCCACCCTTTGGTAGCCAGAATGAGTCCCTAGGCTTCTCTGGAACCTATAGACACAGTCAAAGTGTATGTGTAATCAGACAGAACAGTAATCTTTTTTTTTTTTTTTTTTTGTAGCTACTCCTCAGAGTGGTAATTAAGAGAGCACTCGGTATTTTTCAATACTTTACATTTTTCTTCAGGTCTACACACAGTTTGTTGAACTTTTTATAGATGGAGATGTGTGTAAAATGAAGAGCAGAATGATGACAGTGTAGTTCCTGCTAAATGAGAGACCTAGAGAAAAAAAAATACAAAAATAACATTATTTTTACATTTGAGTTAGTTATACCTAGGGATGAAGCCCTACCTCTGAAATAGAACCCAAATTAATCCTATTGATGCTGTGAAATATTTTATGTAATGTAGACTATTTTGTTATATCACCTGTTTGATGATTTTGGGTAAAATATTATTAAAAGTCTAAGTGTTCGTATGTATTCTTTACCTAAAAAAAAAAAAATAAAATCTAACTAAAGACCAAAATTTTGGAGGAGTTGATTAATAAGATCAAGTAAATTTAACCTTAAAATGGTGATTCTTCAAGTAGAACCAGAAACTGGTAGGGTTATTTTCATCAAAGAAGGGAAAGTGTAGCTGCTGGTCAGCTACAAGTAAATCAAAATCAAACTATCAGACACATTTTCATTTGGTTTCTTGAACTTAAAAAAAAAAAAAAAGAGAGAGAGAAAGAGAGAGAAAATAAAATAAAAAATCTTCTGTAGGTTTCTAAAGTTCCTTATGTTTTTATCTGGGGTCTCGTAAACCGTCTCACATCACAGAGGACTGAATTTGGGATTTTATTGTAAAGAAGACTCTGACGTATTTTTAGCTGATGTTAATCACTTACTGAAATAATGTATGAAGATACATCTACTCTGTTTTCTTACCTCTATATTCATGTGAAGTATAAAGGAAAAGTGTTAAAGTAGGAACAGAAAGAAGAGTATCTCTCATGGAGTGTTCTGTTATTTCTCCTATCTTGTGTGTTTAACAGTCATTCTCCCTTTCCTCTGCAGCGTTTCATACTGTAACCATGAAAAGCGGGAGGAGGCATCTTTTCCCCTCTGTAGTTTGAACAAAATTTTATTTGCAATTTGCTGTGAATACCTAACTAGCAGCATACATATAGTGACGGCAGGCTTTAGAGCTCTCTTTGAATTGGTGAACTGTTAGGATTGCCATGTTAAGGAATAAATCTCTTTTGTATATTTTACAAATATTTACATGAGCAACAATATTATCTCCCATTACTACTTAATATCTTGGCAAATAGCTCTTAGATCATATGCATTTACAAACAACAACAACAAAGCCAGCTCTTACACAAACAAAATAATTAGCATCCACCTCTAGTACTCTATCTGCTAAAATTATTGAAAGCTATAATAACTAAATCTGCTGATGCAAGCTCCTCAAATAGCTGTTAAATCACACCAAAATAAAACTTGCAATTGGCTGCTGTGAGCTGCAGGACCTCTTCCAGGTTATTACACACACAAAGCATCCTTTGATCCCCTTCCTTGCGCCACGTCTTAATTCACCTGTTTTTTTTAACCTTTAGTCTGCATCATAATTCTGTTGCTTGCTTTTCTCTCTGTCCTATGGCATAGAACAAATATTAGTCCACAAATGGCCTTGGTAAGTGACCGAGTCTTACATAACAAGGACCATTACTGGTTATCAGGATGAGCTCCCCTACTGTTGTGGGGGCTGGAGGGTGGTGTGGAGGAGCACACACCACTGTATTTTCCTGTTGGTTTTAGACTTTTCATAATTTCAGATTGCTATCATCCTAAAGCTATATTCCTAAAGATGCACACATCTGTAACATCTTCTTGTTCAGGCTGGAGATCAAGCAGAACAGTACGGATCTAAGGTCTAATGCCCTCCTCCTTTTAATGTTTGGAAGACTTCAGATCAGTGTTTGTGTGCCTGTGTTGCTGAGATTGGGTTTGTTTTTTGTACTGAAAAACTCATCCAGAAAATGCCTGTCCAAATTGCTTGAGCACAGAAAACTGAGCTAGAATTTCCGTTAGCAGAAGTTTGATAAATTTATGGCATCTCACCATCTAGTCCAGACTGGAATGTGGAACTTTAAGACTCTTATCAGAACATTTCAGACCTCAAATATATTTTGGTCTTTAAATGGTCAGACGTTGAGCACAGAACTAACGTGTTTGTGTCATTTTATTCAGTTCATTTACCTCATAACCTGAAAATAGAGGCATAAACTCTGACAGGAAGAGTTGTAGATTTAGTGGTTGCAGACTTTTGAGTATGAGAAGATGTTAATGTGTAAAAACTTGTAACGAATATACAGATTAATTGAACAACTGTGATATAGAGGAACATTTTTCATTGTAGGGAACAAACAGGCAAGGACAGGTGGCCTTTTTAATGTAAGCTGATGATTAATGCAATGTGATGTGAGTTACGAAGTGTGTTGATAGCCCACTAAACCTTATCCATATGAGTTCTCATGGGAGGCTGTAAAACTGCATTATTTGTCATACAAAAAGTTGAAGGCAAGATTAGTTGTTCTTTCTTGCCTCACTGTTTCTTATTAGAGGGAAGTGGCATGCCTGACTCCAGTTTCAAGGCAGTGTTGGCTATTGAAAGAAATTAGGACAGCTAACTGTACCTAGGAGAGGTAATAAGGTCTGTTATACGGAAAAGCAAAATGAACACAATTCCTAATGAAGGAAATCATAGTTAATTTGCATACATTGCATTTGGTTTGGTTAATTTTGATTAGTTGTCCATTTTTAGTGGATTCATCTGTGGCACCCCATCTCATCTTACAGTCTTTCACAACTGCAGTTGGATGATCATGATTACCTTGACCTAGCAAAGGGATCTTTATGCACATTAAAAAAAAAAAAAAATCTAGTGAATGTTGATTAATAAAACAACAAATACAACTGATACTTCAGTGACCTTCTCATTTTCCACCTGGAATCACACAGTTATAGCTGAGGTTATAGGTGTTTTATTCACGCAGTCTATCATTTCCAAAGAACATCTCCTTCTTGCTCAGTAAAACCTGTCCGAACCTTTATTGCTTGTGTCCCATGCTGCTGTGGACCTAGAGGGTGTGTTACTTTATGCATATGCTGTTGTTGATTATTCTGACTCTCCTAATTTAAATGATGTGTCTGCATCTGTTCCTTGAAGAAGGATTAATTTTTAAAATATGCAAAAATTCCATATTCACTATTATTTTGGCAAAAAGGAATTCAATCTGCATGTTCCATGTAGGCCGTTGATTAATTCCCAAGGCAAATGTAACCTTTAGCTTTACCATCTCACTCAAATTTGCGTTTTGTGCAAAGAAAACACATTGAGCTATGATCCTGACAAATGCAGTTATGAAAATGTATTTAATTTTGATAGTACACAGTCTTAAAATATTACTGGGAGGTTAGTTGGTCAGAATATGCAGAGAAACATATTTTGGTTTGACACACATGGCTGAGCAAATAAATTACCTACACATTTGTAATTTTATCTTCAGCAGTTTTCTTGAGGGAGATGGGTGAATACTAACAGTAGTCTAAATCATATCCTTTTCTGCAAAATATTAATGAAAATTAGGTTGTTGATTCTTTAAATAACAATAGCAGAAGCAGCAAATAGAACCAATTAATCTTTATGAGTAGATAGATTCATCATAGTTAACTATTCATACTGCATTCACATCAACCCCTGGAAATAAATGTAGGAGAGCACCACTGCTCAACTGTGAGTGCCAATTTGTCTGATGCACTTTGGCAGATGTTGCTGCCTCCCCAACTTCAAAGGTACTGAAGGAAGATGAGTGGAGAAACTTTTATATCATGATTGCTCAATCTTGAGGAAACACCTAAGACTTCACAAAAATTTCTCTCCTGGGAGGCTGAAGAACAGCCACAGCAGCACCAGGACTGGATGCTGTGCTGGTCTAGGTGAAATTCCG
Source organism: Anser brachyrhynchus (assembly GCF_964034855.1). Taxonomy (NCBI): domain Eukaryota; kingdom Metazoa; phylum Chordata; class Aves; order Anseriformes; family Anatidae; genus Anser; species Anser brachyrhynchus. Next base: position 19,387,185 of record NC_137696.1, read on the forward strand.
TCCTGCCCTTAGATGGCGCCAAATAAAACAGTGCCTCTCTTCCATCAGTCTAGCCTCCCTGCCCAATGAAATTCAAAAAGGAGCTGGTGAAATGTCTGTATCACATATAACGTTATTTAGGCAAAATATTTTTGGTAACTATTACAAAGCTGGGCTTATTTTTAATTAAGGGAAACATCATTGGCATGTGGATTAGGGAACCTGCTCTGGCTTTGTCCTGGTTCAAGCAAGTCCTTGAGGGAGTTTGTTTCTGAGCAGCTGGTGTTGCACAATGGCATGTGTTAGTGAGGTAGTTGTATGTACATGTACACATAATTATCTAGACAGATGTTTTAATCTTATTACTAAGGAGCCTGTGGAAATCAGACTTTATTTAACAACACTGATCTACGTTATGGCAAACTGTCTCAGTTACTTGCAACTGCAGAATGGGTTAAAGTTGGCAGGAGCTATGTTTTAATGGCTTTGGCTCAAACCATGATTTTTTTTTTTAAACTTACATTGAAAGTGGAGGTCAAATATTGGAAAGTAGTGGAGAAAAAATCTGTAGGAACATCTATTTACATTATTTTTAAACTGCATTATTTGGAATTGAGCCCAGGAGCAAAAGTGAATGTTGCCAAAGATTGTATGTAGGTATAGCAACACATGCTATTCACTCAGGTCATAAGTCAAAATGACAAGTTCTTTAAATATTAGTTGAAATGTGTTGTTTTTTAAAATGAGAATAAAACTGTAAACAGATCCTTAATTATCTTAATAGGTGGCAGGTAGAACTGGTAAAATACCTTTTGTTGAAAATATTTTATTTGAGAAGTGGGAACATTTGTCAAAAATATTCCATCATCCCATTCAAGTTGAAAGGCTTGACTGAAAAGCTTAGCTCATAAGCACGGAGGAATTAATTGTCCAGTGACCCCTGGACACTTTTCCCTTAAAAAGGTCAGAAAAATCTCATTCCAACTGAATACTTTCAAAATGATACAGAAGTTTTGCACATCCGTTGTTAAGAATGGACTGAGTTAAACCTATAGCAGAATAGATAGAAGTTTATTTTTATTTTTATTTTATTTTAGACATAATAACAGCGAAAAGTGTCTAAGAAATTAATTCTGTTATAAATTCTCTCTACAACTTCCTGAGAAGAGGAAGTAGAGAGAGAGAGATGCTGATCTCTTCTCCCTGGTAATGGATGACAGGACATGTGGCAATGGCACAAAGCTGCACCAGGTGAGGTGTGGTGGCTTTACCCAGCTGGGCAGCTGAGCTCCACCACAACTGCTCTCTCACTCCCCCTCATCAATGGGAAAGGGGGAGAAAATAAGATGAAAAGGTCTTAAGGGCTGAGATAAGAACAGGGAGATCACTCAACAGTTGTCACTGGCAAAACTGACTCAGCATAGGGAGATTAATGTAATTTATTACCTACAGCAAAAGCAGTGAGACTCACAACCAAACTAAAAACACCTTCTCCCCATCCACCCTATGTCCTCCCGCCCCAAGCGGTGCAGGAAAATAGGGAATGGGGGCTGCAGTCAGTCCATAAGGCTTCGTCTCTGCTGCTCCTTCATGGTCACTCTCTGTCCCTGCTCCATGTGGGGTCCCTCCCATAGGATGCCATCCTTCCTGAAATGAGCCTGCGGGGGCTGCCCACGGGCTGCAGCTCTTTAAGAATTGCTCCCATATGGGTCCGTACCATGGGGTCCATCTGTCAAACCTATTCACGTAAACGCAGTACAGGAGGTTCAGACTGGACATTAGGAAAAATTTCTTTACCATGAAGGTGGTCAAACACTAGACCAGGCTTCCTTGTGTGAGGTGGTTGATGCTCCATGCTTGTCAGTATGCAAGAGACATTTGGATAAAGCCCTCATTAATATGCTTTAACTTTTGGATAGCGCTGGAGAGGTTAGGCAGTTGGACTCAAGGATCTTTGACTGAAGTTGGACTCAGGAGTTGGACTCAGTGATCCTTGTGGGTCCCTTCCAACTCGGGATATTCTATGATTCTATGATCTTTGAAGGTCCCTTCCAAATGAACTGTTCTATTCTATTCCATGGTATTCTCGTAAACCATGGTCCATGTATCAACATGATTAATGCATGTTTTTTGGAAAGAGAAGTATTCCAGTGAACAACTTTATCATAGCAAGATGAATAAAACTGTACCTGAAAGTTTTTTACAACACAAATATTCTACAGAAAATTTGTCATAATGAAGTATCTGAAAATGTATGTAATGTAAATTTCAACATAATTTTTCTAGCAATTCTGCAGTAGCAATCTTCACTACAACACACCCTCTTATTTCATTGAGATAAATCTTTGGAATGTAGAACCAGTGCTAAATGCAGTGTAAATTTACCCCCTAATTAATTTCTGGGTTTGTAACAGGAAACCTGTCTCATTTAAATTCACAAGGTACAGTCAAATCTTACCCATATTCATCATTGTATCACACTGACTTGTTAAAAATACTCAGAAATAACACCCTTGATCTTTAAAGTGTAGATGAAGAACAGGCTATGTTTGACTTGAACAGTATCCTTCCATTGCTCTGATGTCATTTATACAATCTCAGAGAAGGGTCACCTACAGCTATACACTGCATTAAGTCTGAAGATTTCCATGCCAGGAATGACATTCAGACTTTTTTCACTATACGTGTTGTCTTGGTTGTGCACTATCATATCATAAGCTACAAAATTAAACTTGAAAATTTTGAGCCAAACTCTCCTCTCAATGTATATTGATGACACTGTTGAAGTCATACAATGTATACTGATAAAAAGGAGGCTTGAATCAAAGTCATGAAGATAAAGCTTAGAGGAGTAGTGATAGTGATCCCCTTGAAATTTGAAGTCTGACATCTCAAGTTTGGCACTATTCCCTTCTTTTCAAATGTAATGGATTTATGACATGACATTTCATTTACTTTTCCCTGTAATCATGTCACCTATGTCTGCCTGGACATCATTATTTTGACATGAGTTCCAGATGATTTACTATAAGGATTACTCTGTTCCTAGACGCAATAGGGAAAACAGATGAAATACAAATATGGGAGCTTGATTCTATAAATCTCCTTCATACTGAGTCCTTTCATTTCAGTGATGGTCAGAAGTAGGGAGTTTCAATTTCTGCATGTGAAATGTGAATTTTACACATACAGGTAGGGACATGTGAGTATGTATCTCTGTGTACCTGAATGAATCTGTATACCAAAGAGATAACATTAATATAATATATATGCCAGAAATGTCACCATTAATACCACCTTGTCATTAAACTGGAAACAAAAAGAGTAGAGATGACATATAATCATTCAGAAATATTAGCTATACATATGGCAAATATTCTGTTTGCATTCTTCAAGAAAAACACTTTTATTTAATCCTGTATTTTACTCCAACATCATCATTTCTAGATGCTATAATCTTTCTCAAAAATGGCACAAAATTCTCTTCAGAAAAATCATTAAAAAACAAACAAAATCTGGTTCTCCAAAACATGCATCATTCCTCTTTTGTCAAAATGCCACATCCTCGCATAACAAAACATCCTATCCTAAACAGAATGTTCTTTGTACTTGAAGATTATTGTTAACTCCTAAGATCATTTCTACATCAAAGTACATCTAGCCTTTAAGTAAAATAGTAATATATTACATAAATCTTAATTAATCTTATGCTGTACATAAGAAAATTATTAAATTAATTAAAATTATTAAATTAATCTGCTGTACAGAAAATTATTAAGAACTTACCTGGTAAAGTAGAAAAGGATTATGATTTTACTTCTTTCCCAGAATACCTGTGGTAAGTCTTCAAATAGTTCATACACTTGGCCAGACTTACCGCTGAAAGCAAAAGAGATCAGTGAGCACCAAATGGAGCTTAACATTTTTCCAAGGTGCAAAGTGCACCAGCATATCCCTGAAGCCTTCAGAATGGCCACCTACTCTATATGTGCATTTTGTGGTATGCAGTTGACTTCATCAAATACACCAAATGCAGGCAGGAAACTACATGGGTAAATATTGCACTAGAATGAACACAAACACAATGGTCAATAAAGGAAAGAAACAGTTATTTCTTTGTGGAAAAATACTTTCCATATTTTTGGAAGTGCGTTTCCTAACTTTACATACTGTTTTGGTTTACAGAGCAGAGTGGGCTTGGAGCACAAAAGCTGCATTCCTTTGAGGTGTAACTAAATGGCAAAATATATTATCAGGAATGCACCTGATGTGCTCCAGCTACAAATATCCACTCAGTCTACAGCAGCAAACAGGACCTTGCTCCACATGTTACCCAGGTAGGTGTATAGTGTAGGCATTGGGGGTACCTCACAGAGCTGCATTGCTCTACAGATCTGCTGACAGAAGCTGCACTATTGGCAAGCTAGATGCAGCATCAGGCCACTTGTGGTAGAACAGTCCATATCTCTGCCATTACACTCTCTTATCCTCTAGAAGAGGGTAGCAACTTCCAAACTGCCACCGGGACTAGTCCCAGGCACCTGCTAAGCCTCTTGTGATGCCAAGTAAATGTTTGAAGTAATGTTAGTTGGGATGGGCCAAAGCCATGTGATGGACTCTTTGAAAATGTCATAGTTGTGGTAGTTGAGTTCTCCTCATGAGAAACATCTGACGCCTTTAATATAGTAATACAGGTGTAGCCCCTCTGTCCACAAGCTGATGCTGCCAGGGGGACTATCTGAATTCAGACTCTGAGGGGTTGGGATCTGTGGCCAGGGACCAGTCTTGCTGACTAAGTTTCAAGCCTGGCACTCAGTAGTTTCATGACCATTGGACTGAAGAACCCAGTAATCAAATGGCTCCAGAAGCAGAAGTGCTTTGCAAGGCAGGTCTGCCCAGGACAGGCATGTGGAGCCCTGTTTGTTACTAGCTCAAATGTGTATGTTTAGTATCAGTTTCTCACTACTCTTTCAGCCTTCACAGCTTTGTAGACATTTGCAATGACAGGCATTCTGACTTCATTATTTAGCAATTCACAAGCCATTCTTAAAAAGAGTCATTTGTGAGAATTTGAGTGAAGAGGTGACAATAAACAAACCCATGTCATGGCAGAGATGATAAATCCCAGCTAGAAGTGACAAATCAAGAAAGGCAAAACGCCTACTGCAAAAGCAAAAGTTCTGTCTCTGACAGGTAAGGGTTAGGAGGCATCTTCCGTACCTTTTCTTTCCTTATATTGCTTCCATATAAATACTTTTAAATCTGGGAACTGTGAATGTGTTCTTGCTCATCGCAAAAGAATTGTAGAGACTGAAGGTCAAAAGGTAAACTTGGCATTACAATACATTTTCACAGGCTGAATCAATACCCATGTGATTGGTAGTGTTTAGTATATGGGAACGGAAAAGAGCTTCTACCAGCATTTTTCTTATTAAAGAAAAATACAGAATGAGTGCAAAAATATGTTCAAGATTTGTCTGATAATTTTTCTTCACTGGAGTGATGTTCTTTACCTTTCTCTTTATTTTATGAGAAGTAAAAATACTTATTTTTAATGTCTTTTTCTGGAAAAGAAGTGAATGTAGGAGATAAATAAAGACAGAAATGGGACCAGAATTCAGTAAATAGGCAAAAGCATGGCAAGAAATTAACAAAATATGTTAATATTCTCCCTCACATAAATGACTATTTGAAGACATTAATTTATGCAACAGTAATGGGATAAGAGTCATGGCAGGTTCTATAACATGAACAGTATTATAAATAATACCAGATCTCTGTGTAATGAAAATTAAAGTATACTAGTTATTTCAAGAGGACTTTTGTTTCCCGATCACAAACTCATTTGCATCAATTTTATTTTGTAGTTGCTTCTAACTTACACAGATGTAAAGGTGGAATTGGGACCTCTTTTACATGTATAAATATACTACAGTCTATTCTGCAAGAACTTTATTGTTACTTCACAAACTGCAACACTCAGCCTCAGAAAGGACGGATGAAGTTCCCCAGGGACTAATATTGAATCTCTTTCTTGGACAAATTTAACAGTAGCAGGGTAGCATGGATGAGGAGTGAAACCCCTGAAAATACACAAAGTGAATTATTTTGGATTCAGCAAACGTGTAAAGTCTTAGTAAATGCATTGAGCTTATTTATGTAGTTATGCATTAAGAACTACTTTTTGTTTTAGTTAGCTTTTCTTTGGTGTTAATCATGGTCACAACCCATTATTTCATGTGCATTAAAGACTGTAGAAGTAGTGATATATTACTACCACATTAGTAGTTTGCCATTTTACAGTGTGTGTTGTAGAGCCCGGAAGCAACCTCTCTTGGGTTTATTCAGACAAAAACTGTGGTCTAATTTCTGCCATTTCTGTACTCCAATTTGGGAAAAGCCTTGCATAGGCGTTACCCTGCTGCATTGGGTTATTAGGTGTAAGCATCCTCTTTGGTGCCAATTTGTCTGTGGGATAACAAGTTAGCCATAGTTAATGCCCATGTAGTTCTCATGAGTTAGAAGTCAAACTTTCACTGCATGGTTTTAAGACTGATACCCCTTACAAAGTCATAAGTATTCACTATTATATTCAAATTTTCTCAGTGCCTGCAAAATCCTTTTTAAACTGTGCTTAGTTGCAATACCCTGGTGCAATGAGTTTCTCATTTGTAGTGTAACAAAGTATTGTCTTTTACTATTTTGATTTGTGTAGGATACCATGTACTCCCTAACAAGATACAGAAAATTGCTAGACCGATTGTATGTCTGGGTGATAGGTTCCAGTTTGGTACAAGCTGTACCACAGTTTTGTATACTTACTATATTAGGGAGTATATATAAATGAACAGGTAAGTAGACATTTGGTACTGGGTACTGACAAACAATTAAGAAAGGTGACTAGCTGAAAAACTCTAAAAGTTGCAAAGGAAATGTTACAAGTCCCTCTGCTACCTCTGATTTTCTTTGAGGTAGAGGCCCTAAGGTTATGGTTAAATTTTTTCCTTGGCGCCTTGATTCCTGTGGAGCAGATGGATGGTACTAGTTAGCACAGCGAGCCAGTGAGGGGAGCATCATTGTTTCTGGCTAAGAAGAAGGGCACAAGTTGTATATTGTTGGGTTGGAAGGAGTAACACCAGCTCTTGGGGAGCCTGATGTTGTGTAACCACTGGACAAAAGCTTCATGGGTAGCCAGCTGCTGGATAAAAGCCTTAGGTAGCATTTGTGGCCTTGGTGTTAATGAGGAGGTAATGAACTCCTTTTCTATGCAGCTGTGCCTTTGGTGAAAGCTGTAATGCTGGCAGCAATGCACATACGAGATACTGGCCCAGGAGGAAGAGTTCAGCTGAGGTCTGGAAAGTGATATGTTTAAGGTGAAATAATGAGACGTATTCTAAAGGGGCCACTAATTTTGGATGCCCTGCTTTTTAGCTGCTCAGATATGAAACGTTTTGGTAAAACTCACAGAGGTGTTAGAAGCTACCAGCTCCCACTGAAGTGAAAATGTGTACCTGTTTTGCATTGCTTTGCACAATAGAGAAATAACAGGAAGAGTATATGGCTATTTGAGAGGTGAATACTTCAAACCAGAAGAACATTTTTAGCCTACAAAAAGACATAATCACTGTAGGAGTTCTAAGATTAAAAAAAGAGAAAGGATAGTGAAGTGTTTGTGGGGAAATAAATATTCTTGAGCTCAATTACATTATAGGTAATAAAATTAGTAATTAATAATGAATTATTAAATCTTAAATACTACCGCTACTTAGCACTGGAAAAGTCAATTTATGGCTCAGTATTTAGTAGGACTGTTATGCCCTACAGCAGCAGGTAACTACTAATATATAGATCCATCATCTGAGCTTGCTGCAAGCAGTTCTGCAGTTCTGAGAGGTACTGACTGTTTTCCCAAAATAGTATGGGGCTAAGTTCTGTCTATGGCTTTCTGTGTGAACACTAGTATCTGCAGTGCAGTCTTTTCTGGAGCATATATTACTCATTTGGTACGCATGTGTATTACACATGCCACTGTATTGACCTTTCCCATCCCTTCTTTCTGATTCATTTGGCTTGTACAGAGAATATCCTTGGCATTCATCTGCCCTGTCAGTCAAACAGGGTTATAAGCCTGTTCTTAAATCTAGATTAGCCCACTTCCCTTTTTTTTTTTTTTTTTTCAGAAGTATTGCTTACGCACAGGCTGTTATTGGGAGTACACTTGAACATATTTTGTGCTGTATTGCAGTCTGTTTTCATTGTGAGTGAGCTGGACATGGACAGTACACAGGAATGTGCCGTGATCCTCTCTACTAGCAGCAACTGCAAGCTGCTATCTTTACCAACAAATCTGACCTTGACTGGTGCCCAGAATTGTGGAACAATAAATGCTCAGCCAGGATCTCAATTTTGCCTGTTGAGCCTTTTTCTCAATCTGACATTTTAGATGGCAGTAGAAGGTTGTCCGAAATATTTGGAAAGTCAGACTCGGATACTGAGAGTCTCCTTTCATAGGTCTCTATCCACCAAATGTGGAGCAATTTATTCCAGTCTGCTTTCCATACCATTGTGTCTTAGCCTTGGACCTGACTGTAGCATAGAAGTAGAATGACCAACATGTGTGACAAACATGAGTTCACATAATACAAGCACTCTCATTTAGTGGAAAAGAGCTGTCGTTCTTGGTTTTCTGAAAATCAGTCTTTGTTGTTTTTCAATAATATTCACGAGGACTGCATCATAGTTATTGAGTACTCTTGTTTTACCGCTAAGCTTTGTGTTATATGTCCCATTATTTTTGTTTGCTCAGTGCAAAAGTGCTGAACCAAGGTGGCAAAGGAAAGCAAATCAAACCAAATCCTGGAAGGTTTTGCTGTCACTTCATCTGTTAATGAGGATAGATACCAGCATCTAGTAGCAACATAATGCTTTTTCACGGAGGTGAGATTATTTTCTGCTTCTTTACAGTTATCACATATTCTTCACAAAGCGTAAAGAACAAATAGGAGGTAAAAGTTGGATTTTTATGGTCTTGCTGATATGCAGTCAAACTTGAATAATACAAACTGATGGAAATTCTGTTGCTGTGGCTTTCCTGTATTTCCTTTTAGTCTTCTCAGTTGTACTATTTCCTGATTGTGATTATTCTGACTCAGATACAGGGAACTCTAATCAATGTCTTTTTTGAACTATTACTCTTAATGAAATATTAAGCTATTGGCAAGATCAGAGACACATCCAGACAGTTGAACTGCACAAAAGTTGATGCTGTATCTAAATGTACCACATTAATACACTCTGTCCTCATCACTGCATACAAAGGATATATGTAATTACATCAGTTGATTATAGAAGTGATCATTAATGTATCAGTTTTGTACTTCATGTAGAAACTCAATTTCAATTGTTTGATGCTTTAACAGCAGCTAGAATTTTTACAAATTTTATACATGCAACTTATTATTAATAAATAGTTGTGCCTGAAAATGTTGGTTTTTGTTCTAAGAAAAGTGGACCTGAGTAACTTTGCATTCTTTCCAGTGGAATTTCAAAAATAATTAGATACATAATAATGGATTCCTCTAAAAACCCTTTTGTGCAGGCTTAGAGTAATGAACATCTTTCAAGAACAGGATAGGAAGTCTTGGGTGTAGTCTAGTTAAACTGTGGCGTGACATCAGTGTACCCCAGTAAGAAAACCAGCCATATCTTAAATGATGCCTCTTCAGCCAACTGAAAGAACTGCACAGATTTCTCTAACTGTTCAGCCTACATCACTGTTGAGAGCAGCATTAAATACTGACAGCTCTTAAATTCTGTAAGGCATTACACTGGGCCCATATTTTCCTTCAGACTTTAGGAAAGGGTTACTTTTTGAAGTACTTATAAGGAAATAAAGATGTCCTCATAACCTGGAGCTTAGTATCAGGGGCATAATGTGCATTGTTAGTAATGCAGCTGTGTTTTCATTTAGTGTGCTGCCATTCAAATACACACATTAACAATTTCCTTTTATTAAGATATCCCCTTGATAATATAGTGAAAGATTACAGGTTATTTGTGACAAATCCTTCAGCAGGTATTGTATATATAGCTACGCCTCAAGTAATTCACATGAAATAGATTTCAAGGGAAAACAGTTGTGTGTCAACAGCTCATTTCATTTCTTTACATTATTGAAGAAACTTCACCAAAGTGAAAGCCATTCTGTTTCTGAAACAAGATACAGGTGATATAGCTCACTATTTTGGAGAACACTGTGCAATCCATAAGCTTTAGAGCACATACTGTAATTGCTTTCAGAAGAAGAGTGAGTGTGGCATGTAGGTGAATTAGGTAAAGGATCAATTAAGCTATTTGTGTTTCTGCTATTTACTATATGTAAGAAGGATACTTTTAAAGTGCTTATATTTCTTAATTTAACCATGAAATAGCTATATATCCAAAAATAAAGCCCAAAGCTTTCAGTTCCTAAAATACAGCAGATATTTCAGACAAAACCATTTCAAGGTGATTTAAAGCTCTAGCATAAATTTTGCTTGATTGTGTCTTATATAGACTGTGTTTACTATCCCTTCAGCACAGAGTCATTGCACAAGAATGTTTTGCTGAGCTGATTGTATTATCCAATTCCTGGAAAGATTCAGTTTTAAAATATATGTGCTTAGGCCTAGCTTATTCATGGAGATGAGCAGTTTCTCATATTGGAGACACATTTATATTATACCCGCATAATATAATGGGCATATTATAAAAGAATGATAAAAATATAATATAAAAGAATGGGCACAATATAAAAAGATGATAAATTTTACCTATTTATTTTTCTTCTAAAATATAAGCTGTTTTGTAAGTTTTAAGGAAGGTCACAATCCAAATCACAGTAGAAAAGAGTCTGATCAGGTCCTTTCTTATCCTTGCCCTTCCTGTTTCCATTTTCCCCTTTTTCCCTTCCCCTTTTCTCTTTCCCCTTTCATCTTTTCTTTGTCTTTTCTCTTCTTCAACACCTTCCATTGTGGCAAAGCTGAGTTGGGAAGAGCTGACAGAAATAAACTGGCAGTTGCAATTCACTTCCTAAGTTACAAGTGTGCCACAGTTGATGCTCATGGCATTTTTCTTTTGCGGTTCATGGCTTGGCATGTGCTGAAGGAAGATGGACACTGAGTAATCTTTTTGAACTTAGTGATATCATTCTGAAGCTTTGTTTTAGCATCAATAGATCTTGAGTTCCCAGCTGGTGGGAGACAAGTGCACTTTGACAGCAGGTGGGTCATCTGTAATACGGTAAACCAGCCTACATGCTTATAGAATCCCATACATGAAAAAGTTAGTATAAGAGCATAAATTCCTGGAATATTACTGAAAATAGGAAGCTAAATCCCCACTTTCTAGATTTAGATTCAGCAGCTCAAAATACATTTTTTAGTCACGGAATGTAGAAGCCCATGAAAACAGCAACTGTTGCTGCTTCACACAGGCTTGTGGCTGTGTTGTGCTGGCTTCACCAGGAACAGAAGATAAAACTCTGAGATTCCATATTAAAATGCAATCAGGGATGAGTCATCAACCATGTTTTCCTTGTTAGGAGCCATTTAAGTTGTGCCTGGTACAGCTGCTCTGTCTACAGTTAGTGCCAAACACTGTGTCAGAGCTGCCAGCTCTACTGGGTCAGAAAAGGACAAATTAAGGACTGGTACAACTGTTTTCATAAAGTCAGTTTCAAAAATTGACTGGAAAAAGACTGGTCCTTTACCAATAGACTAGTTCTGTTCTCACAGGGAAAAACATTTGGTAGAAATGTCTGTATAAGGAGCTGACGGTGCTTTGCTAGTGGCATGGTGTGGAAATGTGTGTGGCTTCCCACCAGTGTTGGTATTGAGTAATCTTGAGTATTGAGATGTCCACACCCTGCTCCAACATGCCAAGACAGGCTTGCCATCAACCCCATTCTTCTTCATACAGCTACATCCATGGAAAGGAGCTTTGTGGAAATAATCCATGTGTGATCCTGTGGGCTTCCAGAAGTTTCCTTCACATGAAACCTTTTATTTTAAGCAAGTGCCAGGCAGAAATCTGACCTCAACAGATTGAGAGGAACCTGTAGAATGCTTCACAAGAAACCTCTTTTACTTCTTTCACCAAGATGTGTAGCCTCAATGCTAGATACCTCTTTTAGTTAACCCACTTTTTCCATTAGAATATCAAGGATAGGAGCAGCTTATAAATACTAAAAAGGACTCTCAAGAAATACTTGTATGTTTTTGCACTGCTGTTCAAATTGTATTATCTTAAAAAGTTTAAGCCTTTGTCAACACCTCCTATGGTCAAAATTGTCTCAGTCTGGTTACCAGTAACATGACTTGACTACCGGTATGGCTTTTAATTTGTCTTCCTTTAGGGAGATATTTTTTCTCTCAGCAGTACATAACTTAAGCCTCTGAACTCTGGAAGTTAAAATGCAAAGGTTACCAGAATTCTCTAAGTGGAGATTTTCATGCCATTTAGGAGTCTTTTTTTTTTTATTATGATCAAAGATTCGTTTTATAGTCTCCATCAAATCCTTTATGTGTATAACACTCAATAGTCCAAAGCAGTTAGTACATGGTGGCTTGAAAACTGCTCTAACTGGCCTGAATGCTCCATTTAACTCTATATTCCGTGCAGCTAAGCTCTTTATCCCTTCTCTGACCTGCCTTTTACAGAAAAAGTGTGTTTGCTTTTTAAAACTCTTCTTGCATTTATAAATGAGGTGTGGGGTTCATGACTGTGGTCTAAATTAAATTAAAAAAAAAAAAAGTAGTTCTGCCAAATAACCAAATTAATCAGGGGCAGTTATGTTGGTTTGTAGGGTTGGTGGCTTAGTACTGGCATAGGCTCTGCTAAGCAAGGAATGTAGACCAAATTATCATCCCATAAAAATCCTAGAGAAATGGTCTTTCCTGGAGTTTTGCAGGAGAGGATGTTCCTGGAGGTCTGTATCTCAGACCATCTAGACCAGTGAGAAGTGAAAAGACTTGCCCTACAAGGTCAGAGTCTAATCTGGTTCTCTTGAAGTCAAGCACTGCCCCAAAACAATACTTCCAAAAATGTGCTAAGTCTCCAGTCCTATGTTTCAGTGGGGGAAAAAAAAGCTCCTGCCCCTACTGTGTATATCTTTCTCTGTGTTTTTGATTTCTGCAGGATTCACATGGCTCAGTCTTGTGAAAGTTTACATTTTCTTGAAATGCTAAATGACCTGTAGGTTTTCTGACAAAGGTGATGGTGTGGTTTGTTGAAGCAGAATTCCTGGTATGTACTAGCTTTTGCCTGCAGCTTCAATTAAGTTTATCTAAACAAGTGCTCTACCAGATGGTAACTTGTAATTGTTTTGGATTATCACTGCTGAACTGCCCTTTCCTCAGGTCTGGGCAACAAAACTTCCATGGTCTTTGTTATTTTTTTTTCTTTTTTTTCTTTTTTCTTCCTGGAAATATTCAAAGACCAAATGTTGAGTACAGTGCTAGTGGCAAATGGGTATACAATGCAAAGAGTAGTAGGTTTTTTTTGTTGTTGTTGTTTTGGTTCTTGTCACTTTATGGCATGGATTTCAAGTGGTTTTCTGGAGGTCAGCTGGTTTCCTCTCAAGAAAGGAGAGGTCATCATGGATGGATGTACTGGTTAGAGCACTGCCCTTGTTCCTTGTCCATGTCACTCTGAGAGCAACATAAAATGACAAAAAGTGGCTGTAGTCTACTTATGCTGATCTGGATTAAGGGTAAACGTGGCTATTGTGTTAGATTTGTTGCTCATTAATTCAGCTTCGATTATAAAGAAGAGTTTGGTAGGAGAAAAAAACTGCATCATGCTAAAAACAAGAGGTAAGCTCTCCAGATACTGAGATTTCGAGTATATGCATAGAATCAGAGAATTAACCTCAAATATCTCAACAGTGAAGATTTTCTGATTGATAATGGAGTAAAACTGATTTATACTGGCTGAGGACCTCCACTCAAAAATGAGCCAGTGTTGGTTCGTTGCTGTTGACTGCGTATCAGAAATGAGGCTGAAAAGAAAACACATCAGTTGCAGAAAATACAGGTAACAATAATTATGTGCAATAGGGAAAAATACAACATTAGGAAAAAAATAATAAAAATGCAGTTCACAGCTCAGAAAATAGGACTGAAGAACTACCGTGTAATTAATAAAATTCACAAAGTGTCAATCAAGTAACCAATCTGGTTTGGGGCAGATTGAAAACAGAGAGGGCCAAATTCTGTCTTCAGCTGCTCATATGTGGTTTTGTCTCCAAGGCAGAATTTACTTTATAGTCTATGAATGGATAACAACAGAAAACAAGAGAAAGGATGTTTTAGTGGTAGCCACAAATGACAGACACGAGGCAAATCTGCCAGATTTAACAGAGCTTTAATTGAGAAGGCTGACCTTGCATAATAGCAGCAGACTATGCTGCCAGTCCTTGAACCTACCCTCTAATAAAAAATCATTGTTAACCGTTAGCCCTTATGAATACAGCATTGGTTTCCAGCCAGAGAATCATAAGAAGTTGATTGCCCAGACATAATGGTAGAAATTTCCAATAATACTGTGTTGCAGCAGTTTAGAGGACATAGCAACATGAGAAAGAGATGCAACTGCTTGAAGAAAAATGTATCTTGATGGCATACCCTATAAGAAGCTTGATTAGCAAAGAAATAGTTAAAAAAATGATCCGTTTTTCAGGTAGGCTAAGCACATGGATGAAGAAATATTTGTCTAGGTTCTTCTCACCCTCCAAAAGTCTAGGGCATGGGTAGATCTGAATGGAATAAGGAATAGTGGGGAAAGGCAGACTATGGGTGGGGTAGCAGAAGACAGCTTTTCTAAGATCTCTGATAAGAAAAAAATGGGATGTCTACTATGATAATTTCAGTAGTTGTTGTGGTTAATGAAAAGGATGCAACTAATGCAAAGGGCTACGTGGACATATTTTTTTTTTGGTCAAAGCACAGCAATGCAATAATGCGTATGGCATCACTTTTCATTTTGTATCATTTAGATGTTTGAAACTATGGAGGCCACAGTAATTTAGCATGTACTAACAATTTAAATTCATTGTTATTGGTGAGATTGTCAGAGGACATCAGTAAGACAAAATTTGTAGAAAGAAGTAATATCTTTTATTGGACAAATAAGTAATTGAACAATTGAAACAAGCTTTTGGGCCTGCAAACCTTCCTTTGGGTCTTCATTTGAAAATACAACCTTTAAAGGGTGATGCAAATGTGATCTTCAGGTGACTTCCTGCAAAATTGTATAAGCATTTTATTGCATTCATATAACACAGAAAGCAGCAAAACACTTTAAAGATTTTAGAGTCATTTAAGCCCCACATGAAGAATAAATACACAGTCTGGGAAGGAGACTGAAGCTTATGTTGCACTGAATTATATCTTTAACCACAGAAAAACAAAACAAAACAAAATCAAAAAACAAACAAACAAAAAAACACAAACAAAAACACCAGAAATATGGGCAGGGCTAGGAATGGGAGTAGGGTTTATGTCCCAGAAGAACTATCCTTTTCTCTACTGACTTTGGTAGAGCTCTCAACAAGCTCCAGAAAAAAAAAAGTGCCTATATTTTGGAGATGAGAGTGTGTCCTGAGACTGAAGTTCTTGTCCATATCAAGCACAAATTTCATCAGGATTCCTGGTTCAGCCACACACAAATTTAAGGACCTCAACTTGCTTATCTAGTCTAGCCTCTGTTTAAAGGTTCACTGGAAGATGTTTTTCTAATCCATGTTTAAAACATTTCTGGTAGATATTCAACAACTTCCCTATCTATAACCTGTTCTAGTGCTTGATTTGCATTACAGTTATAAAGTCCTACCTCATATCTAGCCTATTTTAATTCTTGCTAAAAATCTGTACTTTATAGGTAAATGCAGAGAACAATAGATAACCGTCAAGTTTATAATACATTTTTATAGTGAAGGAAATTAAGCAGGGTCTTATGTAGTCTCCTCTGTCAGTTCCTTCTACCTTGGTAAGTCATGTTTATAACCCTCTTATTATTTTTGTCCTCTTTGGGATCTTTCCATCTTGTTTATGTTTTTTTTTTTTTTTTCCTCAAGTGTAGTGGAGAATGGGACTAAGAACTTCAGTAAGGCTGCATCTGTACTGAGATAAGTCGAGTGTAATAATGATTGACCTTGTTGTACTCACAATGCTCCTGTTAGTATATCTCGGAAAGACACTTGCTGTTTTGGGGACATGTTGTTTACTCACGCTTAGCCCAGAGTCTGTTACAGAGCCCAGATTATTTGCCACTTATTGCACATTCTGTATTTGTGCATTCTTTCTTCCTTCCTAAATCCACTTTGCATTCTGTGTTAAATTACGTGTTATTGATTTCAAACAATTTCTTCCCTTGATCAGGACCATTACTTACTTTAAGATTTTCAACCCAGATGGTTTCAGCGAGCTAGTTCTCAACCATAGCACGGGTTTTATAGCTGGATTCTCTATTCTTTCTTGCAAGTCTTAAGTGAAGTTATTAAACAGAAGTAAGCTACAGCTAGGCCTCTATTAAAGTGCCTTCCCAAAGTGATAGCAAACCTTTTTAGACTACACAGGATAATGCACCCACCTTTGACTTGTGTAATTATGACTCTGTTTTCCTGATTCATGTAGGAGAATGCCATGACACAGTATCTCAAAAGCCTTACAGAAGTCAAATTGTATCACATCTACAGCTTCTGCACACTTCACAAAGCCAGTTTATTCTGTCAAAGAAGCTAATGAGTTTGGTCTTACGTGTTCTGCTCTTGACAAATCTGTGTTGTCTGTTTCTTTTCTGCATATTATGCTTGAAAGTCTTAAAAACTGGTTATTAATAATTTGTCCCTGTATGTTTCCAGGTGTCAGTTCAATGCCACCTTGTCTACAAATCCCCAACTTCCTCTTTTCCACTTTTAAAAGTTATTCACTTATTTGTCTCTCCTCAGGTCTTTGGGAACTCTTTATTTTCAATGAGTTCTTGAAGATAATTACTAATGGTTTGGAGATTGCTTTAGCTAGTTCCTTAAGCACTCTAGGGTGAATTTCAGTAGGCCCCGCTGACTTGAAATCATCTGACGTTTAAATACCCTGCTCTATCCCTGTTTTGCCTGTGCTTCTCTCCTCTTGTTCAAGCTAATTGTGCTAATCATTCTGAACATTTTCTGAAAAGACAGAAGCACGAGAGCACGGGAGGTATTGAAGACTTCAGCCTTCTCTGTTTCTTTCATCATTCGTCTCCTCTTTTTTTTCATCTTTATTATTATCTTTATCTAGAGCTTTACCTTTAAATTTGATCAATCTTTGATTCACTTTGTGCTGTAGCTTCTCAAAGTTTATTTCAGGCCATCTCTTGGCTTGTTCTACACATCCTCCAATGATTTACCCTGCATACATTCAAAGAACGAAGTGTTTTACGTTGTGTCTATGGTGCAAGTGGGCTTAGCATGCAATGTAGAGTTTCTCGCTGCTGCCATTGTGTAATGTGTAGAGTTTGACATAGTGGACTTACTATTATTGTTTGAAAATTATACCCCATGCTGCTAGATCTAAGATACTATCATCTAAGATCATCTGAGATAATTTTATAATTTTGGACTTTATGACTTGACCTGTTTTTTTTTTTTTCCCCCTATGCACAAAGGCAGCAAAACAGGAATATGGTGTGGGAATTCATGACTGAACTCAATGAAGTCTGTAGAGACTGACATATAATTGGGATGTTAGTGAATGGCATTATCCATCAACCTGAAATCCAGAGGAGAGGAACGCTTCCAGCTGCAACAGGGACAACTCCTTACGTATCTATACAAGAGAAAAAAAAATAAAAAAGCATGCTGATTGTGGAATCTTAAATAGCAACATCTTGAAAGTTTCCTCTTTGAAAGAGTTTTTTCAGAGGTGCTATTGGAATAGAATTTTTCTTTACCTTTAAAATGCTTAGGATAGCTTACTCTGTTGTTCGAAACCAGCTGTGGCTGTGCAGTAACTGTGCTTTGGTGAAAGATGTGCAATGGCTGGTCATTACTTCTGAAAGAATATCAGCCATGCTGCTGCATCAGGGTTTTTTCAGAGCATGTATTATGTGGTCACAGGCCCTCACTGTTTCTCTTCTGAGCGCTGAAAAGAGAGTTGCTGACCATAGCAGAGCTCACCATGCTCAATTTCCTTCTGCTGTGAACCTGTGGGAGCTAGCAGAGAAGCTTCTACTCTGACACCAATGTGTGAGGCTGCTCTGGACTTCTGACACGTGCCCTGGGGGTGTGAAATTCCTGGAAGACCTGTTTCTTTTCTAAATACGTTCAGGACCCATTGCAGCAGTAAATGTTCAAGAGTCTCTGATAACAGTAACTTTGGGACATACTTCTTTTCCCCCACATATCCTAGGCCCCCACAGTCCCAGTGGGGCCTGCAGAGAATTGACACCTGTGGTTGTCAGTCCTTTTGCTGTATAAATGGGTAAATATCAACTCAAGAGTTGATTCAAAAGATGATCACCCAGGAAGGAAGCATTATGGAGGTATTGCTCCTAGTTTTTTTTTTTTGCCTGGTGGCATTGCCTGGAGGCCTGTACCAGTGCTTAGGAGAGTCTGCATGTGCAGGTAACACAAAGAGATTTCTGCAGTGCAGGAGAAAGTTTAAGGCCCATTAAATGCACCATATTACTAACAGTGTTATTCTGTATCTGATACGCTGACAGTAAAACAAAATAGAATCCACTTTTATTTTTAAACCTGTGACAGATTAGAAGACAAATCTGTATGCAGCTATCTCAATTTGTTACCTCCATTTTGTTTTGTAAAGGCAATTTTGATTGCAGAGCTGTCCAGTGCTGTGCTATAGACTCCACTGAGACTTCATGTTGCACTGAATCAACAGGCTGTCAAGCTTTGAGAATCACCCATTCAGACAAGGCTTTCATGAAGAACTAACTATTTTCTAGCCAAGAAAATCCTGTTTCTTAGGAATCTGTAACATTCATGCATTGAAACTGAGAAAGGGGGTAGCATATACATGTCTGTCTTATATCAGCATTGCTTATGCTGTTGCAAAATAAAAATGATTGACTTAGTAATCTTTCTAAAATGTCTCTGTCTTACATGAAGTAGTTTGTGGTCACAAAGGGCTTAGGCATTAACTGGAAAATCTTATAAACTGGAGCTGCAAAAAGGCCTGCTCAGGC
The DNA here is from genome assembly GCF_964034855.1 of Anser brachyrhynchus. Taxonomy (NCBI): domain Eukaryota; kingdom Metazoa; phylum Chordata; class Aves; order Anseriformes; family Anatidae; genus Anser; species Anser brachyrhynchus. Next base: position 19,406,385 of record NC_137696.1, read on the forward strand.
TCCTTGAGTGTTTTGCAGGGCACGGGTGTAATTTTCAGGCATCTGTCTTGCAAAATCCTTTTTCTGGCAAAGGGATACATTTCAGTAACTCAAACCCCAAGTTTAAATAATGATGTCTAGAGCTCTGAGGGAGTGTATCTAACTAGTCTCGTCCTATGTGGAAGGAAAGTGTGGATGCCATGTGAGATCACAGACATACACGTATGATTTGGCTTTTGCAAGGTCAGAAGCTGCTGAGGTTATCCTGAAGTCCAACTGAAAAAATATGCAGGAAAGTAACTTTTCAGTTGGGTCTGAGGTGAAATGAAAAAGTTAATAGAGAATGCTGCAATCATTGTGTGCTGTTGTCCAAAGGCTAACAATTTTGGCCTGAATTTATACCCCACACAAACTCAATTGGAAACTAAATGTTAGCAGCAGACACCCTAGGATTTGCATTTGAAGTGTTATTTTCCCTTACTTTATTTCTTCTGGAGCTTCAAGAAATAAAGTCTGGAGACTAGCACCCACCTTACTACAAATTTCTTTCAGGTAGTTGTAGAGATTTCTCCTCAGCCTCCTCTTCTCCATACAAACCAACCCCAGTACCCTCAGCTGCTCCTCAGTCAGTTTTCTAGTCCTTTCCACCAGAGCTGGGGAAGATTACTGTAGGAGGAGGCAGTTTTAGTGAAATGGTTGACACTCGCAATTCAGGGGCATCACTAAGGTAGAAAAGGGTTTCTTGGTGTTGCTGAAATATGTTCAATTATATGAATAAGATGCAGTCAGCTAATAATTTAAAGCAGGCTTACAGCAGTGGTAAACTTTATGAAACCCAGAGATGTCTTCCTACATATTTGCTTTTATTTTATTTGTTGTTCTAAAAATATCATACTTTTGTGAACAAATATATTAATAAATCTACATTAATAGTATTGAAACATCTACAGATGTTAGCTGAGTTATCACTTTGCCCCAAGTATATAATACTTTCCAGCTCTGGATTAGTTCATTCCTAGCTGGAAGAAAATAGGCAAATTAATAGGACAATGTGAAAATGCATGTTGTTCGCCACTGACCCAACTCTGCAGAAACATGCCTCTGAGATATAGTTGAAAGAAAATACTTAAATGCATAGAAAAATTGTCTTTACAGAGCTTTCTGATCTTTGTAGACCCGTTTCTCATTATGGACTTTCAGTATTGAATGAAGGATTGGAGCTTCAATTATTTGTAAACTCTACATAATTAAAGAGATGTTTTACATCACACTTGTATGTGTGTGGGAAGATGTTTTACATATTTTTCTACAATTTCTGTCTATTTTAAATAGATTCAGAAGTATTCCTAGGAGGTGGGAGCCAGGTGCAGCAGCTTCACTGTTCTGCCTAAATGAATGGCTCTAAATCTTATGTACCTCTTTGGTACTATAAAGAACAGGAGCTACGTGTCTGTGTCTGCTTGCCCTTCACTGAGCTGACTGCCATCACCCATGCCATTTAATCTTTACTTGCTCTTTCATGTGTCTTACACACAAACACACAATTTTCTGTTTGTTTGTTTGTTTTTCCTATAAACTGGCTTGTTAATTTGTATGTCAATGAGACAGAGTTTCTTATAGTGCCAGACACGTAGTCACCCATGCACACAATCCAGGTTTGGTTGCAGAGAGCTCCAGGAATTATTGCACCTTTCCCCAAAGGTCACTCTCTTCAATGTGATCTCAGTCTTGTTGACTTCCGTCAACTTCACAGCTCTTGACGAGAGTTTACAATTACCGTGTACCTGAGAGGTTTTGCTACCATCAGTGGTGCATAGTGCTAGTGTTCATATCTTCTGTTAGAAGGATCTGGAGAATGGCTCCTACCTGATAAAAAGAAAACACTGAAACAACAAGCTTTCTTTATGCAGTGTTCTTTCAGGATTCACGTAAGGAAATCTGTTAGTTAATGGGTTAAATATTTGCCCATTAGTTATTAATCCAGTTAGAAGCTTTCTAAAGGCTTGTCTCAATTTTACACTTTAAAAGAGTTAAGAAACGTGTAATAGCTAGTTAGAATGGGCTGTGTTTTGGTAGGTTGAGTAACCCAGTCAGTCTCTGAATTGAAGTAATATGATTACAGATAAATTACTATTATTCATTCAGCCATCTTTCAGGGGATTATTGATCTTGCCAAGCCTCAGAGAACGTGTTGTTCCCAGGTGCAAACACAAACTACCATGCCTGTATGGGTCACTGCAGCTCAGAGCAGAGCTAGTGCAGACATTGAGCAAAACTGCAACAAATTTGGCAAGCCTGAAATGGATGCTCTGGACTATATTCACTTCCAACAGTTCAGCTTCAAAGAGAGCAATTTGCTTGTGCAGTCAAGGTTAAATGAAGGCTATTAACTTCTGGAAAGATCATGAGAATGGGACAGGTCAAAAGAATAGTCCATTGAGAAGTATTTTTGTTTTAATAATGCTACTTCGGACTTTGGAGCAATTTAAACTAAAATCTGAACAAGCTGGAGTTTATTTATTCATTTATTGTTTTAATAATGGTGAAGGTAATACAGTGCCCTTGGGCTGGCATCTTTTGTTTTCAGTAGTTACTACTCCTGTGAAACTGATAACATGCCCCATAATGAGTGAAATTTTTTTGCATATACCTCAAGTAAATGTATACAGTGGTCTGGTAGTGGGATCACAAAATCATGGGATGGCTGAGTTAGGAAGGCACCTCTGGAGATTATCTAGTCCAACCCCCCTGCTCCAAGCAGTGTCAGATGAAGCAGGTTATTCATTACAATGTTCAGCTGGGGTTTTAATATCTCCAAGGATAGAGATTCCACAGCCTCTCTGGGCAACCTGCTCCAGTGTTTGACTGCACTCCCAGTAAAAAAGTGTTTTCTTATGTTTAAGTGGACTTTTCTGTATTTCAGTTCGTGCCCATTACATCTTTTCCTGTCACTGGATATATCACTGAGAAGTCTGGCTTCATCTCCTTTACTGCCCTGTGAGGAACTAAGATTGATATGATTCCTCCTGAGCCTTCTCCAGGCTGCTCAGCCCCAACACTCTCAAAGTCTTACCTCTCCCGTTGTTTGAGAGATATTCCAGTCCCTTCTGACACTGTGTGAGACTCACTACAGCATGTCTTTGTCTGTCTTAAACTGGGAAGACCGGAACTGGACCCAGCACTACAGATGTGTCTCACCAGTGCTGATTGGAAAGGAAGGATCACCTCTGTCAGCTTGCTGGTGATGCTTTTCCTAATGCAGTCCAGAACGCTCTTGGCTACACAACAGTCCAGAAAGTGTGGACTCATGTTCAAGTTTGTGGTCACCAGGACCCAGGCCTTTTTCTGCAAAGCTTTTATGTAGCTGGTAGGCCCCTAGCATATACTGGTATTCATGAGGTTCCTGTCAGATCGATTTCTCCAGTCTGTTGAGGTTCCTTTGAATGGCAACACAACCATCTGGTGTTTCAACCACTCCTCACTGTTCTATATCATCTGCAGCCTGCTGCTCCATCATCCAGACCATTAGTGATATTGTTAGACAATATTGACCCTAGTATCAAAACCTGAGGTACACCACTAGTGACTGGCCTTCAGCTGGACTTCGTGCTTGCTGCTAATCACAACCCTGTGAGGTCCAAAGTTCAGCCACTGACTGTCCATCTGACTGTCCACTTACCTAGCATGTGCTAGACAAGTAGATGTTGTCTATGATAGTGTTAATAGAAGACAATGTTGAAAGACTCATAGAAATGAATATAAACAACATCCACTGCTCCCCCCTCACTATCTCATTGCAGAAAGCTGTCAGGTTTATCAGACATGATTTTTCTTTCATAAATCCATGCTGGCTACTCCAGTCACTTTCTTCTCTTCATGTATTTGGAAAAGTGTTTTTCAGGATTATTTGCACCATCATCTTCCCTGGGACTGGCCTGTAGTTCTGTGGATCCTCTTGCCATTCTTGCCTTTCTTGTGCCTTCCTGATAGTGTTGGGCCTTCTGGTCCCCAGCATCATTTAGTAGCAGCATACTTTTGCTACTGATATACTTGTAGGAACCCTTCTTGTTGCCTTCACATACCTCGCCAGATTCAATTTCAGGTTGGCTTTGGGTTTTCTATCCCCATCCCTGTGTGCTTGGACAGTGTCTCCAAATTCCTCCTAATCTATACCTGCTTCCACCCTTTATATGCTTCCTCTTTATGTGTTTGTCAGTACCTCCTTGTGCATCCATGCAGGCCACCTGCTACTTCCTTTGGTTGACTTGAGTGGACTAGGCCTTGGGCGTGGAGAATGTGATCTTTGAAAATCATCCCACTCTCCTGGACCCCTTTTTCTCCAGGCTGTGTACATGGGATTCTTCCAAGCAGGTCCTGAAAAGGCCACAGTCTGCTCTCATGAAGTCCAGGGTTGTGATCCTGCTATTTACTTTGCTACTCCTGCTAAGGTTCCTGAAACTCCACTACCTCGTGGTCATTGCAGCCAAGGTTGCCCCTAGCATTCCCATCCCTGACCATCTCTTTCTTTCTTGTAAATATGAGGTCCAGCAGTTATCTGAAGAAGGCCTCATCTATTTCTTTCTGATCAGATAATCTGCAGCTGACACCTACTACAATGTTGACAGAGCACTGTTCCACTGCCTCACCACCCTCTTGTATCTAATCTAAATATACTCTCTTTTAGTTTAAAGCCATTACTCCTTGTCATATCATTCCACTCCCTGACAAAGAGTCCCTCCCCAGCTTTTCTGTAGCCCCCCGTTAGGTACTGGAAGGACACTATAAGGTCTCCCTGGAGCCTTCTCTTCTCTGGGAGAGATGATTATAGCCTTATACTGCCCAAAACCCAGCCTTAATGATTTAGTGTAAGTGGGAAAAGTGCCTTAACAATTTAGTATGTGCGTTAATAAGATAAGCAAATACAAACTTTTATCTCTTCAATTCCTGAAGTTTTAGTAGAAAAAATACTAATAAGATAGAGAATTCAACACTAGTTAAGTACTCATCAAATCACATTCTAGAGGAGATGGCAAAATTAGTTTCCTGTTTATATGATGATAAGTAAACACAAATGTATAGTTTTCCAGTTCACACGTCTTCTGTATAAAATGCCATTAGAAAGGGAATTAGGTACAGTACTTAAATAATCAAAGAAAAATAAAACATAACTCTCATTACATTGACATTCATGGAATAAGGAGCAGGATTAATATACTGCTCTTATTTAAATCCTTTAGAGAGCAATGATAGGAGAGGCTCTGGTTGCATTGGGGAAATTGCCCATAGTCCTGCACTGAAGAGCACACAGGGGTACCGCGAGGTCTGACAGCAGGACCGTATAGCCATAGCCACCCACCAGTTGTGGAGACCAGCCCTTTGCGCCCTTATCACCCAGTGAGGTGGGGAGGTGGGGATAGGGAGATGAGCTGATATGAGTATCTGATGCCAAGTGCAAGTTTTTAACCTTTTGACATTTTAGTCTCAAATAGTCACAGAAAGCAGCCGGGACTGAAAATTATTTCATTACAGTTCACATCAGACTGAATCACTATTTAAATCACTCAGCTTTTCGGCGCAGTTCCTCTGTTATTTGCCTTGTTAGCATGTGCCACTGTCAGAAATGAGATTATTTAGTGTCCTTCGGAGCACAGCACTTAAAAAGAAAGTTAACTGCGTCAACACATCGTGGCAAAAAGATTGCTTGTTTTACCATGTATTTCATCCTTTGTAGCATGTGGAAATCTCAGTGCAGATATGTTCATTGTGCAAATACTTGGATCCTTTGGGTCTTCACATAAACTAGTTTGCCTCATCTTAGAGAAGGTGTGTGTGTTTTTACAGCAGAAGTGTGGGTGTAGCAGGCTACCTAGTTTGTGATTACAGTGTGGGGTAGGTATTGCTACATGGGCTTAAATCAAGTCTCCTGATTCCAGTCTGTCCTGCAGAGAAGATGGCTGTGCATGTACTAACTTTCCAGGGATTTACTGTGCTTCTTAGCTGGGTTTTGCAGTCTGTGTTAACACTGCATGTTGTATGTTAGCTAGTACTTATTATAGATGTATGGGGGGACTTAAATCCAAGGATGCCCAGATTTGTAAGGCACCCAGAGATACATAAATATTTGAAGAAATATGTCCTGGCTGCATCTGTAGATGTATTTAGAGTATTACAGCTCTAAATAAATATATCATATTGTAAACATAATCCTTAGAGACCATAAATTAGTTCCCTCTGCAGAATTCATTGTTTCTGCCACTGTTTCCCTTTGGAATATTTGGTGAAATTGTTAAATTTTCATATTTTTCATAATTTGTTAGTTTTGCTAGCAGTGTTAACTTCCATTAGCAGCTGAATGTGTTATGGGGGTGCTAAGGATGTTAATAGAACAATGAGATTAGAAGATTCAGCAAGCCCCCTCCTTCCCATGGACTGGAGATTATTACAAAGGTAATAAGGCTTGCCTTTTCCATTATTTCATATCATTTTTACTGACATCAATTTAAGTATGGCAGCCAGAACACTGGGCAGAAATGCAGGGTGTGTTAGATATGCTCTTAGCTCTGTCACTAGCTATACCTGATAAAACTGGGTAGGCCACTATCTCTCTCCAAGCTCCATTTTTCCACCAGTAAAACCACTTTCACAAACTGTTGAACTCTGTGACACTGCTAAATATGTTTTGAAACAGATGAGGAAAACACAGAAAACTGCTCTGTAAAGGACTTTGAAACGTGTTAAGCAGCACCTAGACAGCATTATATTTGTTCCTGTGGCTTCTAAAAACTTACTGGATTCTGATTTTCCAATTTTATTTATTTATTTATTTTCTGGCTATGTCTCATTTTGAAATGGGTTGTTGCTTTTGTCACCTTGGGGCTGACTTTCTTATAAAACAACAGATGAAGACAGTGACCCTGTACAGTCGGGTGTCTCAGACGTAATAATCCGTGGTGATGCGGAGTATGTCTGAAAGAAATGTTCCTCCATTCTACCATTCTCTGCTCTAAGGGTCTCTGGAGTTCTTTCTGTAAATTAGAAGGACCAGAAAGCCATTGAGGTCACACTGTTGTACTGTTTTTGCTAGTTACACGGTAAAGTTAAAGACTATATCAGTTACATTAAACTTGATAAATTGTCCAAGGTGAGCTCACAGAACTGTTTTGCAAAGCCATGAGGCCTGTGCTAAGAAATAAAGACCAGCTGTGGAGCTTTAAAACTCTTGATCTATTGTCTTTTCTGATTACTTAGTTTAATAGAATCGGAGTTGGGCAGCGATGATTCAAAAGGTCAAGGCTTCATCAAGGGCTGTGTGACATTGATCTGGACAGTAGGACATGCTTAAATTATTTTTATTTCTACCAATTTCCTTTTCTCTTTAAATAATAATTTTGAAAGTTTTATTTTTTTCTAATTCAAATGCTGACTCCAATAGCGAAAGACATCACATAGCCTGGTGACAAGGCGTTTGCTTGGGAAATGTAACATCTTTTTGCATTCCTTGCTCCAGTAGATACAGGTACCACACTTTGTGGTAGTTCTGGCAGTCCTGTAGGAGCTGGTGTTTGGGCTCAAACACCATCAGCTCATCAGCTGAAAAGAAGATTTCAGTCTGAATCCACTTCATCCTGGACAAACATTACAAGTATTTATTCTCCCCAACCCCACAGCTTTTTTTCCTTCCCTCCATCTCTCATTTGTCTTTTTTTTTTTTTCTTTTTTTTCCCCCATGGATTAAAAGAATTTGGCAAATACAAATCAAAATTTACAAATACTTCTTAGTGCTTTGAAACAGCTATTTTTCTTTTAAAGTTCAATGAAAAAATATTTGAATAAAATGTCAAATTCTCAAGGGGTGATAGAGCACAGATGATAAAAATGTAAAGTCAGCATTGACAGATACTGAAAGAAAGGTGAGGTTATAAATGCTCTTGACATGATGTTGGGGATAGGTCAAAATAGTTTAGGCTATGCTTTGCAGAAGGCAAGGGGACTTTTAATTTACCTTACGCTTGTGCTGCAGCAGATGTGGGCTCTGCACAGATCATTCCTTCTTGTTTCTCTCTCTTTCTACTGCCTTGACAAAATGTAGTTGGTGTCATGACTGGGATGCTTGGTGCTCTCATTGCTGCAAAGTCAGGGCAGGGCTGTCAGGAGTACAGAGGGATTCGTATACAAAAAATTTCTTTTCAGTGTTACAGCTTCTCATCTTGAGCTGACATTACATACTGCAGTCATTGCTGTTGCTGTTAGAAGTTACCACAGTGCTGGTAGCAGCTGCAGCATTTTCTGGATGAGAAAGCCTCCGTGTTTGCTTTTTTGTAAACGAGTGCCAGTGAGTCCATATTCTTAACATGCTCCCATGTTAGCAACACTGTCCCGTGTGCTGCTAAAAGCACACGGAATAAAAAACAGAGGAGGGCTGGAAAGATTCTCAAACTTACTGACATTCATGATAAGTAGTTTTATATAGCTGCCTTATTTTTAGAAAAATAAAGAGGAGAAAGTTTTAGAAAGTGGATTCTAGAACCTGTCAAAAGCTGGAAGATGCAAAACTACCCCCCTGAATAGGCAGCATTTTTTTTTCCTCTGCTTGAATCTGAATCTACTTCATTCTGACAAAGTATCATAATTTATTGGTCCTCCCATGATGCACCCCAGCTCCTCTTTCCCTTTCCCTCCTTAACGCATTGGTCTTTTTTTTTTTTTTTCTTTTCCTTACTGTAATATGCTGACAAATGAGAATCAGAATTCACAGTTATCTCTTGGTACATTTAATATATGGAGCTTTAAAAGTAGTCTGAATGGGAAGGAATAACAATATGTGCCTTTAAAGATCGCTGCTAGCAGGAATTCAATGACACACAGTAGAGATGAGGAAGGATCTGTTGACAGTTTGACAGACCCTCATAAATCCTAAGAAGAAAACTTTGGGAATATGGTAAAGAACTTGGAGACATAAACAGTGGTAAAACTGTGTATTTGAGCTGAAGCTGGCATGTAAGGTATCTCTGGATGCTCCTGCTGAGTGATCATTAGTTTTATGCCATGGAGGGTCTCTCTCATCTAGTTGATGAAGTCTTATAAGCTTGCTTTTTTAAAGTAGGATGTTCAAGAGAAAGCATAGTACATAGACTGACACTGAAAACTGAATTCATCTTTATTAGATTTCAGACAAGGATCTAGATCTGAATTAGAGGGGATGTTGATTTAAAAATCTCCCCTCTTTTACTTTAAAACCCCTTGTCCTATTATCTTCATGAGTAAAAAGTTGCTCTCCATCCTTTTTATAAGCCCCCTTCAAGTACCGAAAGGCTGCAGTGAGGTCTCCCCACAGCCTTCTCTTCTTCAGGCTGAACAGCCCCTGCTCTCTCAGCCTTTCTTCATGGGAGAGGTGCTCCAGCCTTCTGATCAACTTTGTGGCCCTCCTCTGCACATGTTCTAAAGATCAACATCGTTCTTGTGCTGGGAGCCCCAGACCTGGATGCAGTGCTCCAAATGGGGCCTTGCAAGGGCAGAGCAGAGGGGAACAATCACCTCCCTCGACCTGTTGATGCAGCCCAGGGTGCAGTTGGCCTTCTGGGCTACAAGTGCACACTGCCGGCTCATGCTGAGCCTTTTGCCCACCAGAACCCTCATGTCCTTCTCTGCAGGGCTGCTCTCAATGAGTTCTTCTTTGCAGTCTGTACTCATGTCTGGGATTGCCCTGACCTAGGTGCAGCACCTTGCACTTGGACTTGTTGAACCTCATGCGGTTCACATGGGCCCAGTTACCTAGCTTGTCCAGGGATGCCCTCTTACCTGCTTGACAGTATAGCTGTGATATATTGCTTCAGTGTATAAGGTATGCTTTAGAAGGGGTTGCTAAAAAGGCATTCCTAAACAGTTTGAGTGGCACAGTTAGAGCTTAGCAGTTCCTTCTGTTCACCTACTTGGAGTTGGGAAGAGTATGTCTTTTTTTTGGTAGACCTTACATTTAATAAATAAATGACCTTGATCTCTTGATTTGAGGATCATCCAGGCTTATGAACAGCATGTGACTTATGAGCTGTTTAAGGTTTTCTCTTCAGAGTTTGACTATTGGCAAACACATTGTTGAAGGCTTCTTGCAATGTCAGACCTCTCCTACAAAATGCCACACACATTATAACATTCACTGAATGATGATGCCCTCAGACATGCAATTCTCCATCTGAAGTGGTATCATGATGTTAGCTAAGGTTGGCTACACTATTTCATTCTGTGTGCTCATTTAATGACATTTAAAGATAACTTATACTTACAACAAACTATGAGATATTGTGTTAACATGTGGTTGCTTAACACAAATGGGTTTGGATATATATAATTCTCCAGAAATGTTCATTTCTGAGTCTAAAAGTCTTATGTTATATATGGGTGCCAAAAATCAGACACCAGGTCCTTATTCTTTTGTCATCTATATAATAACTTGTTTCTTGCCAGGGCAACACACCTTACAAGCAAGATAACATCCCTATTATCCAAAGTACAGATTCTTGAAGTCCATGAATTTCATTGTGCTGCTAGGAATTCATATCTATAGTACTTCGATTTAATGGCTGCAAACTTCTTCTCTTACAGATACTGAACATACTCATGTATTTTCTGAGAAAGCAATTTAAATTGTTTGCATGAGATGAACATACAGGAGACAATAAAACTATCTATTCTAATATTCCATAAGGAGAAAGCATGTGGCACACTTTATTGTAGTCTAGTAGAAAGACAAATGCTTAAAGGAAAAAATAGTTTCTACAGGAAACCGTGAATAATAGGGAAAGTGCTCCACATGAATTAAATCAAGTTTAGGATATGGAAACATTCTTGTCAGGAAAGTATTAGATTGTTCAGAACTTTTCTTACATTTTTGCCTTTCTTGCTGATAATCTAATTTTTCAAGAACTTCTTGTGTCTTTACTGTCAAAATCAGGTCCAAGAACAAAAATGCTAACAAAAAAATCAAACTTATTCTGTTGATGAAATACTTCAAATGATGAATGTCAGAGGGCAAATGACTCAATTGACTAGGTATTTCTTGCACATCTACCTTGACCTTGAGAATTCATACATGATGCAAAGTTGGTTAGATACTGTACTTTTAGCTTATATGTGAAAATAGCTCATTTTTTCTGAAAAAAATCATCCTTAAAATTCAATGACTAACAGTTGTGTGATGCTATTTTGAAAGGGGGGGATTGGGGTGGATGAAGGGTATTAAATGTGGGCTACTAGAAGCTGTGGCTTCCTAAAAAGTATGCTAAAGAATTTACCCTCTCTCTTCTTAAAATGTATTTCCTAATGTAGAATATGGTGTAGATTTTTTCCCCATGTTGTTATTCACATTTACAGACAATATTGCTAGATATGCTTTGTTTTTCCAACATTTCTGAAAGTTCTCCAGAGTTCCCCTGTTCCTCCAAGAATAGCACTGCAAAACTCTGGTAATCCAACTGTTTAAGTTAGGTAGCCAGACTAGAGATTTTGAATGCTGAAAATCTAGAATCTAAAAAGGCCAACTCCCCTTTGCATTATGAATGATTCTGTAGACTTCTTTAGAACCCAATGTGGGACCATGGAAGTGAAATACTAGCCTTTTCTTTGTGATATTTTAGTAGCCATCATAAAATAAAGATCTGTTACTAAAAGAAAAAAAAAAAGAGAGACAGAAACAGAGAGAAAGGAAATAAGTGTCTAGGGATATCTAGAGATATCCTCTCTCCCCTGTTTCTTTTAAGCCATCCCCACCATTCTTTAATAACATGGAGGGTGGAACAAGACACAATCTTTTAAGTCTCCTGTGAATTGAGCTGCTCAAGGAGCTTAAAGAAAAGTCCAGTACCAATTAATTCCAACTGTCTTAGCGTCTTAGCATTTAATGCAATCCCTGAGTGTGTGGGGTCATGCATAGATGTTTGTATTCCAGTCTTAGAGGCAACAACACTGCGCCAAGTAGAAAATAGGATAAGGGAAATTGAATGCATTATTTCTTATGCCTGTTTACAATTTCACCACACATAGTACATTGCCTTTCCTGACACTGAATGCCTTTAAAATGTGAATAATCCAGTAAAGCCCATTTGTCTACCATTGCTTGAAACATCTCCTTTACAAGACGGTCATTTTAAGCCTGTCAGGTCTGCTATCAGCTCAGCTGGCATTAATCATGTCATTGAATGCTGTTTCCTCATCTTTGCTGAACTACAAAGTGTTTGGAGCCTCATGGATGGCTAGTCAATGTTTATGAGGTTTGGGAAATAAAACTAAGTAACTTAGTCTGCAGATATTGAGAAGTCTGCAGGAGAAATCATTTTAGGAAAGGGTAGCAATTGTATGAAATTGTTTTGGTTGCTTAAGCAGACATATATTATGCAAACAGACTGTTTTAAAATTGCTTAACCTTTTCTTCTTTAAATGCATAAAATGCATGCACAGTTGTTTATGAATCTTTTTCTCTGATAAACACTTTCTTCTGAGCTGAAGGAGCATTAATAGTAATCAATTCTTTATTTTCATCAGCTTCTAAGCAATAGATAAGACTTGACTTTGTGTGCTTGGGATAGATCCTTAGACAGTTTATGTTACCATGGCTCTTCAGTTTAGCAGTTAACATTTGTGCTATATTAACATTAATTCTCTGCCTTCCTCACCATGCAGTTCCCAATACATTGGCTAGAAAAGCATAAATAGATGTGGTTTAGAGAGGTGCATTTCACCTCCTAGGATGGCACCTGAGCTTGTAGTGAGCCACATCTGTATTAAGGCAGTTTATTTGTAAAAATGCCATCTAAGCTAGAGGAGGAGGTGATGACATCTGCCAGGATGGCTGGTGTTTCTGTATGACTTCTTTTAAATGTGGTAAAAGCCAGGGAAGGGAAAGGAGGAAAAAAATTGGAACTGAGTAACTCATACGGCTAGATCTGGATTCCAGAGGAAAACATGTCCCTTTCATGGCAGACCCTTCCCCATGAAAACAATGCACAAATGTAGGACTCGGTCTTTGGCCTGGTACTATGAGGCACTTATATACATATGAGATGACATAAACTTGGCTCAGCTTGCACATTGTCTTCAATTAATTTCCAGGGTTTATTTGCATATCTGTATCTCTATGAACCTTTGTCTTTTTTTTTTTTTTTACATTTTATAAAAGGTTACTTGCTTTAACTCATGTTTTCATCTTGTTAGTGTTAAAAGTGATTTTGAGGTAACAGACAAAAACAATCATAAGCATCCCTTTTGGCAGCAGTGATTCTTACAGCTGAGCTATGTGAACATATTTGCGGTTCTAGGAATTGCTCTAGAGCATTCAGAATAACTGATAAAGTAGGTGTTATCATCCAGACCTGCTTGGGAGATAGTGGCATGGGGGTCTGTAGACTGAGAGAAGTGATTATTCTTCTCCGCTTGGCATTGGTGATAACACATTTGGAAAAGTGCTTCCACTATGAGAGATGTTGATGAACCAGTAATGTAATATAATGTACATAAAAGCAAAAGACGGCTAGGAGATCACATTATAAATGAGAAAAGCTAAAGAGGGTGATGGGGGAAGACAGCTAGACACCTCTCAGAGGTGTACCACAAAGAAAGAGGAGTCTTAAGTGGAAACAAAGGAAATTCTGATTTTAGATTAAGGAAAAAGAAAATTTACCATGAGAGTGGTTCAGCACTGAAAAAGGTTGTCCAGAGATGCTGTGGGATTTACAGCTTTAGAGAGTTTCCATATTCAACTAGAGAAGGTCCTGAGTGACCTGTGCTACCTTGGAAATTAACCCTGGTTTGGGCAGGGGGTTGCTCTAGGTGACCTGGTTCTGGCCAGCCTGCATTATTCTGGTGTTCCTTACATTGACCAGATCTATTGAGAAAATTTTCCCTGCAAGTTGGTCCAGGAGCAATTCTAGTCCTGATGTACAGGTGAATGCAGGAGTTCTTTACAAGTACTTTGCCAGGGCATCTCTCTCATTTATTTTACGTTCTTTTGATTTCTGAAATGACATAAGAAAAGAAAGGTGTGCAAGCAGCTACAGCGCTTCAAATTTCTACAGATAGAGCATAATGTATCTTGACCTATTCCTATTTATTTCCACCTAGGCTCAGATGTTCCTTACATTAAATTGACAATGTTTAAGCGAACTGTTCAGTGAATGGTATAATTATGAGGCGCTCCCAGGTTCACAGTGACTTTCCTTGCCTGTACACCATTATGTAGTTAAAAGCCAGCTCAGCTTGCTTCTAACAGCTTGCTATCTATCTGCTGAACAAGCCACATGCAGGTTGATTCAGAAAGAGTAAAGCAGAAAAACTGAGAGAGCAGGAAAATCTCTAATATGATACGGAAACGTATTTTTCAGCTCCTGCTGTTCTTTGTTGTTACTCTTTTCCAGTGTATTCACTTACCTTGCTGCCTGAAGTTTGACATTTTTAATTTATCCATTAGCTGTGATTAAGATCATGCTACACGCATGAGGAATGACTTTGCTTGCCGAGAAGCTTTCCTGAGATATTACAGCTCTAGCAAGGGGCCATACCTCACTGGAGTCAAGTTTAATAATCTCTAAAATGTTCATTTAGAAAAACCTGCAAGTTTAATTCCAGCTCTTTCCTTATAAATCAAACAGTATTTGTTATGTGTATAGCCATGCAATGTAATTATTTCATTACTAGAAACATGGTGCACTAGAAGTCTTACAGTACGACAACACAGTAGTGCAAATTGTATGAAGTTTTGCATGTAGTTCTTGCTCTCATCATAAAGACAACTTTACACTTTTTTTTTGAGAAGTGAGTGATGCAAAGGTTTTATGAGACAGGTAAATTTTTCACAATCAAAATTAGGAAAAAGATAATAGGTTATATATATAAAATATAAAAGAGTCATGGGAACAACCTTAAAAGGGGCATGAACCATACATATGAAACAAAGAATCTATTCAAAGTACAATTAATGGTCTAATGTTTTACAAATTATCAAATGAATACAGAAAACCTCATTAATAATTCAGTTAAATTGTTATGCAAAGACCTCACTTCTGTCTACCCCTGTTTCCTAATGTTGTGCTCACCGTACCAGTGTTGCTCTGAATCCTACAGTCAACATTTTCTGCCTGGCTCCAGCAGAGCAGCAGTGGGCTGTGGCAAGTCAGGGACTTGTCGAGGTCTTCACCAGGAGATGTATGACAAGTGTTGTGGAGACCTCCTTGGTCTAGAGTCTACTTGGGTTTATTTTTTATACAATTTTCATCATAGTTTGCTTTCTTATCACTGGTTTCCCACTCAAGTTTGAAAATCACACTCTAGCATCAACTAGCATAAAAGGGGTATTGTTTCTTATGAAGTGGCAACCTGGGTTTGTCAGGCCTTTGCCAAACAGTATTACTGTATTTGCAGAATTTAAGATAACACAGATTATGTAATAATCACTTGAACCAGTAGACAACTGCTAAAAGCTGTTAAAGCCAGACAAGGCCAAGGCAGTCCTGGACAACTGCAGAGACCCCACACTGTCAAATCAATACAAAACCTGTGGCCTTTTATTATTCGTGGCAAAAATCACATTTACTAGGTTATGAGGGAGGGGGCAGTGCTTTTACAGTTGGCCATATGCCATTATGCAGTGAAAGCTGATTTATCACTCCATGTGGAGAAAGGAGAATGTGAATACAGCTACCCCTGGAGCAGAATATTACAGACATGTATAAGTGTGATAGCATAAGCTGCACTGTTTTAACACAATAGACATTTGAGATGTAATGCTTTCTGTGCCAGAATATATGTCCTGATAACCTCAGTAGGGCTGATGAACAAGAGTTAAAAATAACGTGTACTTTTTATTGCGTATTTTTGAAATCCTTAATTAGTTTATTTTCTGAACTTGAACTTACTGCAGCATTTCTGAGAATCAAACTTTATTCATACTATGTAACACAATATAACCCAATTCAATGTCCTAGTATCGTCACTGCATTTTTTACACTTTAAAAGCAGGATTGTGCCTGACCCCTTGCATTTGTACTGCAGGTGGGAAGAAAAGATACAGAGATTGTGTTATCACTTGTACCACTATGTAATATTCAAATATATTATGGGGTTTAACCGTCTCTTAAAAGAAGAATTTTGTGGTGGTGGTCATGGCGGACTGTGAAAATGAATGGCTAAACACCACCATCAGTCATAGAATCACAGAATCATAAAATCACAAAATCATGAAATCACAGAATCATTAAGGTTGGAAAAGACCTCCAAGATCATCTGGTCCAACCATCCCCCCTACCGCCAGTGTCACCAATTATACCATGTCCCTAAACAGCACGTTCAGCCTTTCCTTAAACATCCCTAAGGACAGTGATTCCATCACCTCCCTGGACAACCTGTTAAGATCATCAAGATAAGCGAGATCATCAAGCTTGAAAAACATGGCAATGGGTACCACAATATTCTGGCAAATCTGGGAAGCCTTTGGGATAACTTCTGCTCAACTCAGCTGTGACTGTGACTATGGTCTAAACTGCTCTCGGTGGCTAAAAATATTCCTTAAGCTGGTGGGGACAGTCCGTTTCGTGTGACCAGAGTTCTCTTTGCCCCTTAATCTCTGTCTGCTTTGCATCACCTGCACCTGCTGTTATTTTACCATCTTACACTACGGCAGGCCACCTGCATCCTTTTTCTGCTTTTTCTGACATTCTGGCAGTCATTTTTTTGGTGTTGTATATAAGACCTTGCTCCATTATAGTCACAGGAGCATAGTTATTGAGATCATGTGTCATATTTGTTATCTACTTACATTGATTATGTCCTCAGCAATCTAGCAAAATTTTTATCTGGTCTGGAGTGTTTTAACTTGTTTCTGATACCAAACAGTTCACGAATGATAGCTGACCAAATCAAAATTATCAGATCTTCCAGCAATCACTTTCCAAATACACTAATATGTTTTCTTCTGTCATTAAGGGCATGATCAAGAATTTATTTTCTAGCCATATAGCTGACCTTCTGCTGTTTATTGAATTCAGAATGCAAATGCCCTCATCTACTTTTTTTTTTTTTTTTTTTTTTCCCTTTAGAAAAGGAAGTAAGTGAACATTCTGTATCTAGAGGTCTTTTATCAAGTACTAAAAATTTAAGCTATAATTTTTGGCTAGGTGTTTTTTACATTGAGTACTGAAAATGATTAAAGAAGTACTATCATGAGTGTTATGTATTTATACAAATTAAGCAGATGCTGAATGAACATATGTAATGTACAAAAGGCAAATCAGGTGAGCATGAAAGCTGGAGTTAGCTTCCACACTGCTATAGCTCTGCAACTATGGTTTTGCCCTACTCTCCCATATAATTTCTATACTCTGCAAAAAGATGAAATTTGCAGTTTGCCCCATTATGATCTGACTCATACCGTTTCAGAAAAGTGTTTAGAAGTAAATATTTCTGTCATTTGAAGGAATTTCTTTACAACTATCTAGGTAAATTACTCTGTTCACATTGACTTACAGACTGGCAACATAAGTACACAACAACAGTGCAAGTCATCCCCGTTAAATGTGCTAATGTGTCTTTTGTGAAGGTGGCACAGGGGTTTAAATTTAAGCGAAATGCATTCCTTGGCTCTGTCACCAAGAGGTATAAAATGACGCAGAAAATGTGGCAGTTAAATTAGGAAAAAATAGGAGATAATGCTTTTATCTTATCTACCTGAAGGATGTAGCAATGGATGAAGAGGAAGGGTTTGACAATGGGTCTGAAGAAGGAAATAATGAGAGGAAATTATTAAGAAGAGAAATTTAGATTGAATATTAGGGAACTCGTCCAGACAGTGAAATCTGTTACAACCCGGAATTGTCTCCCAATGGAAGACGTCAAAACTTAATTGCTTTGGGCATTTTTAACAAGTCTTGTCAAATTGCATGGAAGAAATGTACAGAAAAATCAAGGACTTGCAGAGGAGTACACTAGGTGATATGCTAGGCTTTGCCACCTCTTATTCTTCTGATTCTTTAACTGCCAGAAGGAGTGGCACTAATTATAGCGGCAGTTTTTGTTGGGAGGGAGACTTGTTGTCTAAGAGCTCAGCTGTATGACAGCGTTGGTCTGAAACAGCCTTCAAACATGGAAGTTCAGAATGAAGAAACTAATGCTCTATTGAGGGTATTGTGCTGAAACTTGTAGTCAATTCACTTGGATGTTGAAACTTCTGTTAGGTGACCACATAAATGGTCATGATGAAGTGTTCATTGGACTGGAAAAAAAAAAAGGAAAGTAATTGGATTGCAAGGCACAAGAGATGTGTGCTTGCTTGCCTGTAAAACAAGAAGATGCTGCTGTGGGCTTTGGAGAGGAGGACAAGGATGAGGACGAGGGGAGGATGTCCTCATTTGCCCTGAGGTACAGGTGGAAGTCTGGTATTATGTATTGCTTTATAGCTTTTCTCCTTGCAGTAGGCAAAATCAGAGTGGGAAGGCAATAAATTACTGACATTCCAGATAAGATCATCTCTCCTGTCTGTGGAACTGTTAAGTAAAATTAATAAAGAAAAGGTTAAAAGTTGAATTTTGCCCTTCTCCACCAGACCACAAAGATACCTAGGATACAGGACTGTAAACACAAAGAAAATAAGCTCTGAAAACTGTATATATTCATATTAGTTGTGGTGCAGATTTTTTGCATGGTCACATTTAAATCCTATTAACTGAAATACAATGTAAACTCATTTGTATTAATGTATGCCAGTGTGCAGGCATATAAGCATGCCAGAGAACATGTACTGAGAGCACTGCAACTTCTTGTCGAATTATCTGGCACAGACATCAAAGAAAAAAGTCAAAGACATTGACCCAAGACAGATGAGAGAGTTGTTGTCGTCCCAGGAAGTGAATCCACTGGGACTGCGGTATCCGTCAGTCATGGTCCTCAGTAGGTGTGTGGCTAGAGCTCAGCTCTTCTTTAGGTTGTATATTGGTTTGTCTGAAGGTCCAGTGTATCTTCTATTTGTTTGCTAGTGAACTGCGTGAATGTTTGATGAAAACAAGCCTGGAAACTGGGGGAAAGGAAAGGGAGTTGGGTCTAAGTGTGAAAGATTGTTTCACACTGAGAGTGAGGTGCCACTGTGCCTAATTTACCTGCAGGTGTAACAGGCAGAGTAAAATTTACTTGTGCTTGCTGTTCTGTGTTTTTGTGCAGGCAGCACTGTCCTTGTGCTTTGGCCTATTTCACCTTTACCTGTCTCCATTCTGGGCACAACAGTGGTCTGTGGAATACACAGGAGGAGCATTACAGGCCATGATTTGTCGTTGCGGCCTGTATCGAAGGTAAGGAGCCTTTTTTGCATACTTCCACTTAAAGACTACCCACAGTTTTTCTTAGCGCTGTAGATCTGCCTGTCATACATTGCTCTGATTGCTGCCATCTGTTAAGGAGATTCATTTGTGGTCTCTGTTTCTAAAGTTACCATGAAAGGTCTCTGGATCAGGGACCATAATTTTATTATGTGTTAGTAAAGCATCCAGTATGACGAGAGTCCAATTCCATTTGAGATCAAGAGTTAGTATTACATTTTCAGTTATGTCTGTTATTGTTATTCATTGTAAACCAACTCCTTTTCCTATTCTGCCCAGTGGGCTTCTCATTGTCTTGAATGGGAGCAGGATTAACTCCTGTCAGACTACGTGAAAAGTCTCTGTATTTTCATCAGATATAGTACTGCATTGTACATGTACATGTACACTCTTTTAGTGTGATGAAATTACAAAGCTCAACTGTTCGTTGAGTTTAGTACATGTTACAAACACCTATACATTGACCTATGGAAAAATTTTGATGTGTCACTGGTCAGACTGATTTCGTAGAGCTCTTAAAAATGGTGGCAGAAAGGTGGGCAGTGTATGTGACAATACATTCTATAAATTACAACAATAAATTTTAATTAGAAAAGACTAAGATACATCTTCTGAGGAATAAAATGCTACTCAGAGAAAGTGGCAATAAAAGTAAATGGCTTATTGGTCTTCTGCCTTCACTTTTGGAAAGGCTGAGGGGGATGGCACACTTCAAATATTCTCCATCAATTCAACTTCTCCATTATAGATATGCTGAGCAAAGAAATATTGACCTTAACAGCACTGTGAATTTAAGATAAGATCTGACAGTATTAACAAGAGTAAGGCTTTATGGTCTCCTCTAGCCTAATAAGTATCATCTGAGGATATTCAAAAAAATCAGATATATTTAGATTTCAACGTGAAAAATCCAGACTAAACTTAACAAAGTCCATGAGGTACAAGCTTTTTGAATTCCTGCTTGTAAGTGACTGATTTCAAGGTAATTATTTTCATTTTTTTTTTCTTCCATATTGCTTCAAATGATTTTCCTTTAGTTAAAAAAGAAACACACAATGGCAGATTATATAATGCATCTCTTCATTAAGCTTTAGCCACAACTGTTCAACCATGGGCAAGTTATTTGAAATATATGTACCTAAGTATGTGTGTTACTCATGCAAATATTTATAAGAGGAGAGGTGGTATATGGATGCTGGCTGATGGACATTTGCCCAACCTTTTCCTGGTAATTCTAGTGAAAAAGGCTTCCTCACCTTGGTTGGCAGCCTGTTCCACTTAGCACATAGTTATGTAGTTATATATCCTTTCCCATTTCTGACAGCACATGGGTAGCAATGGATAACTTTCTGACTTTTGAAAACTGAAACGTCCTTATTGTGTCCCTCGCTATCTGTCTCTTTTGGAGACCATCAGACCAAATCATTCAACACTAATTCATGGCTAAGACCACTTCATTTAAAGCTTCTTATCAGTTCTGTTTCTTTCCTCTAGCCCCTTTCTTATTTTCTCTCCTTAAAGAGCAGACGCCAGGTGAGTCCTCACTGAGGAAAGAATAATAACCAGATCCCATGTTTTGGAGAGTGCATTACTGTTGCTGAAGAGCAAAATAGATTTGTCTTCTTTTGTGTTTTCTTTCTTTCTTTTTTTTTTTTCTCTCTCTCTTTTTTTTTTTTCTTTCTGTTTGCTTGGTTTTTGTTTTTCAGCATGAGCTGTGTTGACTTGCAACTATAGAAACAGGCATGGCATTAAATGATTAAATATTTAAAATCCAGGAACAGCAGCATGCTCCTGTGATAATGTATGGGTCCTGGTTCTTTCACAGCTGAAAATTTGACAGCTCTAGCTTGCTGTTCCTGTTGTACTCACTGATAACATCTTTTTGGGTTTTTGGGGTGTAGAGATGTTTAATATCCAGTCTGAGAAATGTGATCTTTAATAGTTTGGGAGCTGTCCTAGTGAAATTGGCAGAAAGAGCTGCTCTTAGATCTGGCCTTTATCAGGTTTCTGTTATCAGAACCAGCCATAATATGGTTTGGTTCAGGAGTTATAATTAATAGCGGCCATTTTGATACATCTGTAAGTAATTTAGCCAGGGAAGAATTTTCTTAACAGAGTTTTAGAAGTTAAACCCTTACATTCTGGAAACATTTGCAGCAAAGGTAGAAGCAAAGTCTCATGAAGAAACAATAGTGTTGACTAATTTGAACAAAAGAGGAAAGTCATATTACATCCAAAGTCTTGCTGAAATGTGGATAATCTGGAACATTTGAAGCAAGAGGTAGCCTTGAGCAATGGCTATTGCTTAGAGTCTAAGGTCAGCTGAGACAAAATAGAGGTCAGAGTAATGACATCAGGTTTAATAGTAGATGTTTTCAATTCCACAGAAAGCATCTGAAGGCACGAAATTAGTCGCTGGAGGAACAAGGCATCTGAGGAAATGTAAACTCTGATTCTAAGGGACCAACTTCTTAAAAATGTGCATTCTTAGAGAGAGATATGGAAGAAGTTAAAATTTGTAGTTTTGTGCATTCCAATCTGATGGCTTGCAGAACGCTGAATTACCATATATTTACCTGAGATTTTCATACACATTTTTGCCTGATTGAGAAAAATCGCAACAGCCATTCTCTCCTTCAAAGTTGGAAAGAACTCTGTTTTAAAGGTGGGAAAATTAATATACCGAACTGCTAATAGTGATGAAGGCCACTGTGATTGAGTGCATATTTTGGGGGTCATTACACTTGTGACTAACTTATGCTATTATGTATTGAAGCCAAGGAGTAAGTATTGCAAAATTGTACTTACTACATAAATCTACAAAAGACGTATCTTTTTAAAATGTTTGCTTTTAACTTCAGTCTTCTCAGTTTTACTGCTTTTATTTTGTGTGGTATATAATTGCACTGTTGAGCCTACAGAAGGTAGTTACATTGTCTGTGGCTTTAGAAATGATACATACACTTTCATATTACACTTTATGACCTGGTGTCCAAAATCTAATTTTTGCCTGTCTGAAGAAGTAGTGAGCAGTTGAGTAGCCGTTGGTTGATGTGACAGAGTCCCCTAGTAAACTGGATAGCAGCAGGGGCTGCACTTCAATTCCATCTTTTCAAAACAATCTTCTGTCATACCTGTATGTCATGGTTATATTCTGTGGAGAGCTGGGAAGAAACAGCAGATAGCTGAGACATGTTGACACCAAAAGTGTGATGATACAGTCATCTATAACTGGGGTTAGGGTGGAGAGCTTTCTTGTCCCAGTTACGTTGTTGGGGGATTAAAACTGTAGTGACCAAATGGGAAAGCAAACCTGACATGGCTTGATTTGAAATTTCACTGGCAACAGTCTCTTATGCAATGATATAATTTCAATTTGTAGAAGAAGGAGAAAAAAAAAAGTGAAATTAGTATAAGTGTGTTTTTTTTTTTCTATAATTGAAGAATGAGAGAAGCAGCATCCCCAAGAGGGCCCTTTTGGTAATCCATTCATGCTGCAGGGAAACCTGATAGTCTCCAAAAACATGTTTAAAGCAGCATTTCCCCCACCCATGTAGCCTATTTGGTGTAATGTTAGAGCAGTATTATATTAATCCCACCATCAGCTGTCAGGATAGCACTGCTGCACCAGGCTTGAGTCTGAGTGGAAAGCCTGGCAAAGGGAGGCACTTAGCCTGTTGTGTAATTTTCCTCCGTTATTTGATTCTGATCCTCCAGTTGATCTCCTAACCTGGCAGTCCATTTTCAAATTTCCCTTGTAATAAAAATGCATCTAGCTGATCTGTAGAATACTAGACTCTCCTTTTCTTTGAGACTGAAAAGCTTGTGGACACTGGTCGTGGTACTCAGAATGTCTCTTAGTATTTATGCCTGAATCTTGTGACTTACCAAACAGTTTCTACCAAGCACCTTTCAAAACTGGTGATACCAGTTGCCCTGGCAGTGTGGAACACCCCTGCAGATGCAAACAGTGCATTGCAGCAAAATATTGAGATGTTTTTATTTACTGAGAATATTTTATTATTTACAGTTGGTTAGGTAACTTGCGCAGCTTAGTCAGTGATGACGATACATGCACAAAGTTTCACCACATTGCACTGTAAGGACAAAAATGACTTAATTGATGGTTCTCTGAAGATCAGATAAATTGTTAGATATCTAGAAAGTCTTTAGTTATTGTTCAGGGTGTTCATATGCTCTCAATTGTTGTTGAATCGAAAGCTGTTTACAGACTTACATGCCCAGTTTTAGAGATTTTTCCTTCACTTCTAAAATGAGGTGGGAGTGGCAAGAAAGGAATGGGAATGTAGGGATGCAAAAGAAATTATGATGAATCATGTAATACTTTTAATTTCTCCTGAAGCTAGTTTCAAAGTTTGTTGTGTTAAAAAGGAATAAGTAGTTCACAGTGTTTCGATGTCTTTTAGAAGAATCTAATGTGCAAGAATTGGAGTTAATACCATCGTATTGGGAAAATATGGTGTATGTGATTTTCAACATATTGTTTGTTCTGGAGCATTCCTATATGGTCTTTGCATCCATCTCAGTAATCCCTTACTGATTCTTTGTCTTTTCTGCCTCTCCACTTTCTGCCTTTTGTCTTCCCCCCCCCCCCCCCCCCCATTTGTTGTATTAACTGTTTATTTGTGTATCTTACAGATAGGCATCTCTTTGCCATCTACCTCGGTGTTTACTTGTGCAGGGAAAGGGGGTAGTGGCCAGCTGCCGTGAGCAGATAAATTCTCATGGAGTAGCTGGCTTCACTTCCCTTGTTTTTTTTTTTTTTTCTGTTTGTTTGGTTTTTTCATCCTAATAAATCTTCCTGTCTCTGTCAGTTTGGCAAAATGACTTGCAGGCACTAAGTGCTAGCAGAGCAAACATATTTCCAAAACCATATCATGTATGTAAGAATTGATTTTAAAGACTGGGGAGTTTCATTCTCCAGTTTATGTAAAGTCAATTTAAAAGGCTGCCAGTCTGATCTGAGTGAGCTTCATACTCAATAAAGACAGGACTGCAGTCCAAAACAAAGCCCACTGAAAACAGTGGAAATCTTTCCGCTGCTTTTGCTGTGCAGTGGATCTGGTCTTAGCAACCATGAAAGTAAGATGCAGAGTCCACAGTTTTTTTAGCCAGTGGCTTTTATATAACTCTGCGCAGAAATTGTCCTGAAAACAAGCAATTCTGCACATACGTGTTTAAGCATCCAGTGACAGTTAATTATAAATAAAGATATGCTATCCAAGGAGAGCAGATTTTTTTAAAGTTTTATCTTTTGAAATCTAACTGTTTATAGAAAAGATTGCATAGGAATACACAGGGATGTCTTATTAGAGACTTATTCAGGGTAGCAGCTTTGAAAATGAACAAGAAGATTGCTGCATTTCTGTCCTAATTTTTATTTCTTCCTAAGTTTAGATACGTTTTCAGTTTCTTATCACAGTTCTACATTTCTGTAAATAAAGTGTAGAACAATCCAAAACCCATTTTCGATGATGTAACATGCCCTTTTCACTGTCTGCTGAGGTCACAGCTGACAAAAATTTGTCTTTCTGTTGTGTTCTTTGGAGACCTTCCTGCCAAACAAGATAAAGATCTGTACTGCAGAAATACAGCCTTTTGCAGGCAGTGACAGCTCCTGCTGGTGGAACACAAAGCTGCTTCATTTTAAAGATGAGAAAGGGTTAACATGAATGCAATGACATCTGGTTCCTGGTAAAAGGCCTTTTTATGTAGCTATATGGCTTGTAGTCATTTTATAAAAGTCCTTTGGGAACAGTAAAAGCACATGCAATCCCTGCAGGTGTAACAAGTGGAGAATTTTCTTAGTGCTTGATCGAGGTTAAGGTCAGGTTAAAATTAAAGGTGATTAAAATGTTTGCCTCAATTCAGGGCAAAACGCTGAATCAATAATATGCAGTTAGAGTACAAGGGAAATGATAAGAGATTGGCTACAGCAATGTCAATGCAAAAGAAGAGCACCCAATATACTTGCTTACATTTGAAGCTTGGTCAGATGTAATAGTTAGATGAATGCTCTCATCTTCTTGACATAATGACCCCTTATGAGGCAGCTTGACATTTTTCTCCTCCCTTGTCAAAGCTTATTTACTCTACCTCACTTTGGATAACATAACTTACGGTTAAGCCTGAACATTGCTGGCAGTAGGAGGTACCTTAGATACGGCAGTTTCTTAGAATTTCCCTGTTTCCCCATTTAGTAATTGTTGTAAAATGAAAAAAAAATAAAAATCACAAACCCACTGTGTCATTATCCTAATTCTGGAAGATAGGGAAACATTGTATTTTACCTTTTCTAGAACAAGTAGACTGGTATCTTGTGAGGTTGTAACCCTCTGGACAGGAGGTATCTCTGCTTCCAAGATCACCCTTTCTTTATTCTGCTACAGTCAAGCTAGTTAAACTGTATAATCTCAGAGAAGCCGAGGCCTCCAAAATATAAAGTAATGGGACAAAATTCACATTTTTCAAGTTTTTCTCATGTATACTCATATCTGACCCGGAGAATGATATGTTCTGCAATTATATGTTGTGCATTTTACAATTTAGATAGTATATACTGATAAGCTGTAGAGTTAAGTGTTATTACTGTGTATTCTGCAGTTTGAGTTAAAAATTGACTCAACTCCAGCTTTACAGGACTTGAGCAGACTGTATAAATGTGAGTCATTACTGCCTAAATGTTGCAGAGTGTTATGGTGAGCAAAGACAAGTGTCAAATAAACCCTTTTATCTAAGGACAGAATAATTCCCTGCTTTAATCCTAAAACAAATGCAATTTGTGAAAAGTCAGACATTAGAGAGACTTGCATTTTGATAGACTTTATAGGCAGATATTGGGGTAAGTGTAATCTTCAGAGAGACATGTCATGCCTGTGGGTTAGAACAAATTCCGTTAATAATTAGTGGAGTAAGGCTCTGACAAATAAATGGTAGGTACTTAGTCTGAGCTCTGTCTTTGCCTTTGTGGGTTGTGATTAGACTATCAGTGCTACATCAATGGTATTTTTTTGTTCTGATTTAATACTACATCACTTCTATCCCCAATCCAGTTGTGATCTGATAAACGTAGCTTGAGTCTAGAAAAAGAAATGCCATTCGCACATTTTAGTTTATCCTTCTTGGCATTAAATGCATTCCAGGCACACTTTCCTTTTATAAGACAGCATCTGAATTTGAGTGGATGTATTTGTAATAAGAGTTTTACCAGATATATACTTATTTTGGCATCTAGTGTTAAATGTCTTCAATATGTACCATGGCATTAAATTCAAGCTTGCATGTGCTACTGGGTTTGACTTTGAAATTGCAAACAATGGTCTAGTAGAGATTGAAAGTTTGCACATTAACAGCTTGTTTCAGATATCTCAAAGGTATAGCGTAGCCTTTCTTTTCATAAGAAATATGGTGGCAGGTGTTATCACTAATAGTGCTAAAGAGCCTCAGTTTGTGTCTCTCTGTGGACTATGCTCAAGTCCCATTAAAATCATTGGGAAGATTTTGCCTGCCTGCCATGAAAGCAGAGCAGGCCTTACATCTTTGAACTACACTGGCTGAAAATGTCTTCAGTGCACAAAACTTCATAGTCAACAGTTCTGAAGAAACCAATGCTGACAACAACTGGGATTATTTTCATTTTCCCATAACTACTGGCTTAAAAATAACTCATGAATGTGCTCTTGCTAATTCAGAAAGTGATGAAGTATTTTAGAATTTTGCTTTTTTATGAGTAGCAAGAGACACAGTAATAATGAATTTGTCATGTAGAAGTACACAGCTGTTGCACTGAAAATCTTTTACAGCATCGGGACTATATGACTGGGCCTAATTTAAAAAAAATCTGTGTTTTTTACTCTGTTTATTTTTTCTACCTGAGCAAGGTTCTGCGATCTCATGTTATTCATCATATGTGATGATAATGTCTAATTGACGTCTTTTTTGCTTGCCTGGAACTTACCGAAAGAAATCCTTCCAAGCATCAGCTGCCAGTATCTGTGTAACAGTCCAAATCAAGGACTGGCTTCAGTAAAAAACTGTGCTGTTAGTTTCTGAATTTCAGTGAGGTTAACTATTGCATGGTGTTATACACACAGGTGCCTGCAACAAGGGAAGTCCAGAACATGGGATGTCTGGGAACAGACTTAGAGGTGAGATTGTAACTGAGTGCATGACCACCAAGAACTGGAAGATCTCTGTGAAATTCATTTACCATGGATTTATGGGCACCTGACTTTTATTAATTCGATGCTTGGCTCCCACTTTGCAATTTACCTTGCGGTGTTATAGGGCCTCATCATTAGCTAAATAGTCTGGAGTACCTGTGATGCTCAAAAGCCAGGGAAGGTGGCGTTTACTTTGGCATTTAAATGATGTGTTGTATGTCCCTTATGACTATCAGGCTGGCTGAGTGGATCATTTCAGATAAACAGGAGATATTCTTTCTCCCTTCCAATTGCTTATATCGAGTCCATCACTCTACAATGTCCCAACAATGTTTTTATCTTACATTTGCTGTTCAATTGTGACATGATGTCAAATGTGACGTGTCGTCAAACGTGACGCCCATCTACAAGAAGGGCCGGAGGGTAGACCCAGGGAACTATAGGCCTGTTAGTTTGACCTCAGTGCCAGGGAAGCTCATGGGGCAGATTGAGTGTCATCATGTGGCACTTACAGGGCAACCAGGCGATCAGGCCCAGTCAGCATGGGTTTATGAAAGGCAGGTCCTGCCTGATGAACCTGATCTCCTTCTATGACAAAGTGACACGCTTAGTGGATGAGGGGAAGGCTGTGGATGTGGTCTACCTTGACTTCAGTAAGGCTTTTGACACCGTTTCCCACATTCTCCTCAAAAAACTGGCTGCTCGTGGCTTGGACTGGCGTACGCTTTTTTGGGTTAAAAACTGGCTGGATAGCCGGGCCCAGAGAGTTGTGGTGAATGGAGTCAAATCCAGTTGGAGGCCGGTCACTAGTGGAGTCCCCCAGGGCTCAGTGCTGGGGCCGGTCCTCTTCAATATCTTTATTGATGACCTGGATGAGGGGATTGAGTGCACCCTCAGTAAGTTTGCAGATGACGCCAAGTTAGGTGCGTGTGTCGATCTGCTCGAGGGAAGGAAGGCTCTGCAGGAGGATCTGTATAGGCTGGAGCGATGGGCTGAGGCCAACTGTATGAAGTTCAACAAGGCCAAGTGCTGGGTCCTGCACCTGGGACGCAACAACCCCAAGCAGAGCTACAGGCTGGGAGACAAGTGGTTGGAAAGCCGCCTGGCAAAGAAGGACCTGGGAGTACTGGTTGATAGTTGGCTGAATATGAGCCAGCAGTGTGCTCAGGTGGCCAAGAAGGCCAACAGCATCCTGGCTTGTATAAGAAGCAGTGTGGCCAGCAGGTCTACGGAAGTGATTGTCCCCCTGTACTCGGCTCTCGTGAGGCCGCACCTTGAGTACTGTGTTCAGTTTTGGGCCCCTTACTACAAGAAGGACATGGAGGTGCTCGAGAGAGTCCAGAGAAGTGCGACAAAGCTGGTGAGGGGTCTGGAGAACAAGTCTTACGAGGAGTGGCTGAGGGAACTGGGATTGTTCAGCCTGGAGAAGAGGAGGCTCAGGGGCGACCTCATCGCTCTCTATAGGTACCTTAAAGGAGGCTGTAGCGAGGTGGGGGTTGGTCTATTCTCCCACATGCCTGGTGACAGGACGAGGGGGAATGGGCTAAAGTTGCACCAGGGGAGGTTTAGGTTGGATATTAGGAAGAACTTCTTTACTGAAAGGGTTGTTAGGCATTGGAATGGGCTGCTCAGGGAAGTGGTTGAGTCACCATCCCTGGAGGTCTTTAAGAGACGTTTAGATGTTGAACTTAGTGATATTGTTTAGTGGAGGACTTGTTAGTGTTAGGTCAGAGGTTGGACTAGGTGATTTTGGAGGTCTCTTCCAACCTAGACAATTCTGTGATTCTGTGATTTAGCTAAACAAGGGCTGCTTTGACTTCACAGAGGCTGTTACCATGAAACCACGGGTGGCTGTCAGCAGTGTCCAGAGGTTATAAAAAGGACCTTCCCAATACCTCTTTGCCCTCACGGTTTAGGATTATTGCTAAAAACTCCAACCCTCGTAATCTTTCTTGTGTCTGCTCCCCTTGGGGATTAGTGTTCATGGAGGCCAGCCAGGTGGGCAGGTGGACT
Organism: Anser brachyrhynchus; assembly: GCF_964034855.1. Classification (NCBI taxonomy): domain Eukaryota; kingdom Metazoa; phylum Chordata; class Aves; order Anseriformes; family Anatidae; genus Anser; species Anser brachyrhynchus. The sequence continues at coordinate 19,435,906 of NC_137696.1, forward strand.
GCATGCAGTGCCCACCACTGCCGAGGGCCTGTGTTACCCCCTTCTTTCAAGTAGGAGGCTGCTGTGCTGAGGAAGAATGGGCTGCTCTCATGCATGAGTTTACAGCAGGGCTGCTTTCCCTCTGCCAGTATGGTGCAATGCCTTTTGGGGGGCTTCGAGTGCTTTTATCCTTGGCTCCTCCTTTCACCAACTGTGAAATGAAGAGCAACCAGTACCAGGTAAGTTATTGCCAGCTCTTTTCTCAGACGTGTTGAGTGAATAGCTCTGTGACCTGATTAAACCACAGCCTCAGTCACCTTGTTCCTCTTCCTGCAGTGTTAGGGCTTATGGATGACAGTTTTGCCTGAAAAATATCCAAGCACTGTGACATACATAGGATTTTCAAATTTGGGAAATGATTGCATCATCTTTTCTTCATGCAGCAATTTCCTTTTAAATTGTGCAGAAATGCAGGGGGCAGCTTTCTGAGCTGTTTATAAAATTAGACTGCCTTCATTTATTTGGTTTTATTGTTAGGAAATAATAAATAAAAAAAAAGCGTATAACCACATAGATATATATTCAGATGCAAGTAGTCCATGAACACCAAAGGCAGTTTTTTAAACAGTTCTAGAATTGCAAGCCACATTATTGCTTTCTAATATGTGTGCATATAGTTGTTCACTTTCCTGCTGACATATTTTCCCAGAGGAAATAAACACATTTTACCAGTTTGCCCATAGCATTCACTCCCTGGCTTTAATTTTGTAATGATGGAGCAAAAGGCACAGAAGGGTTTGCCTGATAAACAGAGATGCTTCTCTCCTTATCTAGCTATTATGAGGCAGTCGTCAAAATTAAGATAGGAATAAAAGGAAATAAAATCAATAATAATGAAGCAAATGTTCTAATACGTGTTCAGTATTTTACTAAATGGCAGTGAGGTTAGCTTTTAGCAAAATGTTGCTTTGTTCTGGACATACAATACCAAAAAGTGCTGCATGAACATTCTTAATACACTAGTTCAGCTTTGTTCCTGTGTAGAACAGGTACTAACCCAATAAGGTGTATGGTTAGCCATTTACAGTTAAGATATATGGGTTGGACCATGGACTGTGATGGGACTTCCATGGCAAATGTGAATTTTATATGCTTTGTTGCAAAGGTTTATAACCATACCTCAGTAGCTGTAGACTACTGGTTAAAGTGCTATCCCAAAATTCAGGAGCTGTGGTGCTCTTCCTGTCTCTGCAGCTGACCTTTGGGTGATCTGACATAACCTACTTCCTCTGTTTTGTTTTATTTAGTTATTTAATTATTTATTTACGTCTTTATTTTTATGTGACAACTAGATATAATAACTCTGACTTTCTTTTAAATCAGTTAGAGCAAGATGGGAGGTATTGTTTCTTAAAGCCCAGAAAACTGATTGCAAATCATAGGTGGTCTCACTCATAAAGCTTGATATTGATAAACAGGTTTCTGATAATCTGTATTTGTAGCTGTACCTGTCTTTGAATGCTTTAAAAGCCTATATGGGTACCTTATGAGGTAATAAGTAAAGAAACAACAAACAGAAAACCCTCTCCAATGAACTGGGAGGCATAGAAAATTATTTTAAAAAGTTGAAATCAAGATGATTTGATTAAAACTGATACACTTATGCCAAGTAGCACTGGCAACAAGAAGAAACAAAATCGCTCTGGAGTGATTAGTACTCACTTTGCTCTTGTACTGTGCAGGTCTGTCTGTCTGGATTTGCAGAAGTCATTTTAGTTTTTAAAAAAGAATAATAAATCATTCAGGTTGGAAAACACCTCTAAGATCATCTAGTCCAATCTTTAACCTAGTAGTAAAAGTCACCACTAAACCATGCTACTAAGTTCTACATCTACACGTTTCTTGAAGACCCCCAGGGATGGTGACTCAACCACTTCCCTGGGCAGCCTGTTCCAATGCCGCACAACTCTTTCAGTAAAGAAATTTCTCCTAATATCCAAAGAGGATCGAGGCAGCTGATTTGTCCTCTTTTGTTGCAAATTCACATAAGATGTATGTTATAAACGGGTAGTCTATATTTGTAGCCCATGAGGGTTTAAGGCTAGAGCATATTAGCTGCTATTGGCAAAAAGTGAACTTTGTTGTCAGATATTAGCTGTCCAGTCTCTTGAAAGCCTTGGGGTTTATGAGCCACATTTTCATTAATTGTGGTCATGGCAAAAAAAAAAAAAAGCAGCAAAATAATAAAATGGCAAATATAATGCTTAGGGTGGAATACAATCTAAAAGGCGATAGTTGCAAAATTAAAGCCTTTAAAGAACTCAGAGGAAGAAGGAAGCAGATTAAAGATGTTGCGACTTGTTACAGATTCAGCCTTAAATGATCTGTGAGGTCTGCTTATGAATCTGGAACAGTATTTACTTTGAGATATAAAGAAATCAAACAAAGCACAACACTATGTTATCCTTAGCAGATGAAGAGGAAATGAAACTGCAAATGGGTAGCTTCCTACATTTTCACTTCTGATGCAGTTTCTCATTCTAAGATTCTTTTGCACAGAGAGACTTTCTTTAATAATGGCACCATTTCTTTGTCTCTGAAATAAAGTGTAAGACTAATGCAGTAGGTAGCTGTCTGCAAATTTGTTTTTACCTCACAGTGCATTTACTTTTTAATGAGAACTATAGAAGCTGATTAATTGTGGCTTCTGCATCTATAATTTAGGTAGGACACATTTTCAAACAGACTGCCCATCAAACTGAGCTCATCAGAAAATCTTTCTGTTTACAGTAATAGAAGATACCATTTAAGCATTCCTCCCAGAACCAAGATTGTACTACAGAGCTAAGGCTCTCGGGGGTAGTGAGAATTTGCAATATCCATTAAAACCAATGAACTGGTTCTGCATACCTTGTACTCACCATTAATTCTTCTCACCAAATGTACTCACCGTTATTTCTTCTGGCCAACATTAGCAGGATGGAATAGTACTTTATTTGGCCTAATATATTATACTATGGATGGATTTGTTAATTTATTAATTATCTCAGTGTAAGAGTTCTTATTTGTATTAGCAATATAGTTTGTAATTTAAAATATCTTTCAAGCTGAGAATTCAACTTCATACCTGTCTGCAGTGAAACCTTTATATATGAAATTTATGAATTAAGGTCTCTTTAGTAATCTAATGTATTCTCTGTAGAGAACGTGTTTGTAGCATGTTTGATAAAGAGGGTGCTGTCATAAATTTATAAACAAATACTGCATTTAGATTCAGTTTTCAGCTAAGTTGAATGATAAATATAGTTTCTTACGTGAAAGGATTGGCACTAAACACATAGTCCCAGTTGTTCTGAAGGTTTTCTACTACTAAAATACATTAGAACATGTAAGAAAATAATTAACTCACCCTAAATGGCTTCTGTTAAATCCTATTTGTTTTACTGGATTTTCCTGTGCCACAGAAGTTGTAGGCCATGTTCTGTTTTCACTTTTGCTTTATTTGATAACTGCATGAAGTTGCATTAATGGTGTGAGCAAATGTAGCTTGGTAAAGTCCTCTCTTTGGAGAGGAAGTATGATCCAAATTGTCAACCACAGCAGACAGGGTCATGCTGTACAAGTGGCTCTTCTCTATTCCAGCTGCCTAGCAGAGAGAGTTTAGCACATGCAGCATCAAGGGTTTTTTTTGATAAGTTTTACATCTTTTTATATCTAATTTAATGTTGAGCTTTCCAAGAACAAAAGCCGTTTGCCTTGAGATGGCTTATTTGGGTTTGACAAAAGAAAGCAAAAATATGAAAACAGCAATCTATAATGATGATAATTTGACTCATGGCATAAGCTTTTGGGTTCAGTGAGTTTCCTGTATTGATTTTGAGCATGAGCATTAATGAATTCCATTTTCAAGCAACATGCATCCTTTGGGATGTGCAGGCTTTCTGAGTATTATTGAATTAAGGCTGTGGGATGCTCACGAGGTATTTTTTTTCCTTGGCTGCTGATGGGGGTTCCAGCTGAGTTTTTGTTCTGCTGCACTGTTTCTGCTTCATGGTTTTTGTCTCCTTTGATTTTTTATTTTTTTCAACAGAATCTAACAGCTTGATATTTTTAATTAAAACATTCGATAAATATTCATTCTAATTTGTATATGATTTGCAGCATTTTCACTAGAGATCAGCCTCTGCACTGGGTATTCGCACATGTAGGTTGAACCAGGAGTTCAAATTCTCAATGTGTTTGCAACCATAGTTTTTCTGGGTTTTATTTTAATCATCTATGCAATATTCTTTACAACTTTCAGTTATTTTGCATAATTCACAATCAGTTTTCTTGTATTAGCTCTCTTCAGCACCACCAGAAAACATTGCCACCTGGACTCTTTTACCAGGAGAAACTGCCTTCTTTAAAGAATACTTGGTGGTATTTCACTCTGAACTTACATCATATATTAAAAATTACTGTAGTATCCCCTGATCCATCCTCTCAGCTGAAGAGTACTGAATTTCTATCTTGTGCTTCCTTAAAACAATTACATAGCATGAAATTACATTGTTCCTTTATTTGAGTATCGGGTCCCATATTAGGTGGTATTTTAACTAGATTGAGGTACTCTGGTAAGGCTGATACTTTAGTGATTGCTTCTACTGGCATCCATTTACTAGTTTGTGATCAATCAGCAATTTGTGATTAAAATGTACAAAAATAGACAGTATTCTTGTGGTAGATGTTTACATGGTTCGTGACCATCAGTGCTTGTGGAAATGTGATTCTGATATTTGGATTACAGGAATGAAATGAAAAAGTGAGAACTCCAAGGTATATGTCATCTATAGCAGACATTTACGGACACAAAACAATCTCTGAATAATATGATTCTTTGAACAATATGATCAGGAATATGACCTATATTTCATTATATGGACTCAGACAATATCAATATAAACATGCTTAAGATCTCCAAAATTACCGAATCCATGCAGTACCATTCTGTGGTGTCAGGGTCTATTTTGATATTGCTCATAAGAACTGATGTGCAAGTCAGCCATTTGCTGAGTTGTGAAAGACAGGAGAGCTGACCATTTTTTAAAGAAAATTTGCAGCTACAAAATAAGCATTTTTTCTGTGTAGGGTCATGATAGAGTGCTTGCTGATTTTTTTTTTTTTTTTTTTTTGTGAAGCACTTAGCAGTGGAAGACAAAGCAGCAGTCTTAAGTTTGTGTGGCAATAAAAGAAATCTCTCTTCAGAAAGAAACGATCCCGCTGTTAGATTCCAGAGTAGTTGGGCTGGGAAGAGTGACATGGAGTCTTCAACATTTTGTGTGTCCTTACGGTTGGCATTGACAGTATAGACTGCTAAACACATTCTCTTATTTGTTGCAGAACATTAGACATTGGGCACATACCTTTGAAAAAAATAATGGAATTAATGCTCTGAGCTGTTAGAAAGTCTCACTCTGACAGATAATACTTCCATCCAGGTCTGCTGGGTGTATATTTATGTACATACCCCTGCATCCTGGGGTTCTGCTTTTATTCTAAAGCCATCTGTTGGGAAAGGTCATGTCTGTTTGCCAGACCATAGCTCCTATGAAATGTGTTTTACTGTTTCCTGCTTAAATAGTCTCAAAGTACCAAGATGGACTCCTTTCACAAGTGATCAAGATTCTAAACACACTTGCTGTTCAAACACATCCACCACTAAGTGAATCCTTAAAAATAAAAAAACCTCACTAAAGCAGAGGCCAAAATAGAATACAGAAATCAGTCTCAGATCATCAACTTTCCATTTATTTATTTTTTAACTTTTATCTTTTCTGGTGTTTACGATGATTAGTGACAAACAAATCATCCTCATTATCAGCCTCCTTGTCTCTCTGATGACACTTGGAAATATATTCCAGAACATGTTGTCTAAGTAGCAAATGCTTGTTTATTTTTATGAATGTCACTCTATGAGCTTTTCAGCTAGAAGACCAAACTCATCTATCATTTGTGAATTGCAAGGTATTGAATTACAGCCAGGGCCTAATTTGCAGACCCAAACACCTACACTAGGCAGCCAGCTGGACCCAGGGATGTCAGCACCCTTAAGTAAACTGGGTTTGAATGGGCCCACAAGTTAGTCTGAAAGCTCATTTAACTGTCTGTTCTTGAAAACTGAGTTTCTAAATTCCCAAATTAGTTTTGGCACCTTTGGAAAAGAAACCCCATGTCTTTGTTAAAACTGAAAAATAGGCATGTATGCTGGGAATTCATATAGACAGCATACGTTGCTTCAAGTGAATATATGCGCTTATCTGTTATTGACTCAAACAAAAGCATCAAAACTTTGTGTCAATAATGCTGCATAACATGAACAATTGTTTTCTTTTGTTGTAATAAACCCTGTCTTAAAACTATAGTTACATACATGTGTGTTATTTAATGCAAGCCCTTATAGTGTTAAATGACAGCCTCCAAGATATATGTAGTTTATTGAACTCAAATCAAATTGCTAGAAATATTCTAGTAGAAATATTCTTATGAAGAGATAACACATCAACTTGCTAAGCCTACCCAGTAGTTTTGGAAGGATTAGCCAAGTATTCTGTTTGTACCGTCTTTTTGGCAAGAACATTATCTGCTGTACTAGCATGTGCCTCTTAAAGGCAATTTATAATTAATATAATTGCTTAATGGGACATTTCCCTTGACCATAGCATGCCATGCTGCCCAGACGTCATCTTATGCTTCAGTGCTTTGCTGAAGAGCTACTGGCATTTTTCAAACAGGAGAGTAAAAATGTTTCCAACAAATATGTCATCCAGTATCTCTAAAGCAGGAGAGTAAGTTCATCATGACACCCCAAATATCATATCCTGCATATGTTTGAATTGGTAACATATTTTCTAATTGCCTTATCAAAAAAGTGTCTCTGTTCAGGAGCTACACTTTTATTGACATGAACTCCAAGGATTGCTTTTAATTTATGGTAAACTGCAAAAAGTCTACTGGTTGTCCTTAGGGTGCTGAAGGATCAGTAAATAATATATATAACCTATTGTTATTATGTAAACTATGTCTGCTAGCATAAAGGTCATTTTTCTAGAAAGAAACATTTACTGATTCTGGGGTGACATCATTTTAAAAGACAGAAGGACCCAACTGAATTGGAAATCTCTTCATTAGAAATTGAGCAGAATTGCCTTTTTGTTTATAAAGTAATCATGTTTCAGTTTTCTCACCTCTTCCTTATTTTGCCTAGCAGTAATGAAAGGGCTGTGAAAGAGCTTCATAAAGCTGCCTTTTTTTTTTTTTTTTAAACCTGGTAAATTATTTACAGCTTTTAGATTGTGTAGAACTATCTGCAAATCATACTGAGTTCAGTGACCATTTCTGTCCAAAACCAAAACAAGTTCTTAGAACAGAAAGAGGAGAAAACAAACACAAAGGTGAAAAATTACCCTGGAATATAATATATATATAACATATATATATTCAAAACTAAAGTATTTTTCATTACTGGAATTTGAGAAAAAAAATCACTATTACCACACAAAAATTACAAAGCAAAGCAATATGAATTGTTTCATTAAATTTAAAATACTTGGAAGATAGTGAGAGAGATGGAAGTACCAGGAGGGAAGAGTTATTTCTGTTGAGGAAAACATTAACATTTCAAGTTGAAGCTTTGATTTGCTTTGCTAATTTAACAAACTGAAAAATCAATTATTAACATAACTCTAACTTCATTTACTAAATAAGGGGTATTATCTCTATAATTCCAAGCTGAAAAGAAAAGTACTAGAAGTAGTACTAGAAAAAAAGTCTTGATGGCATTCGTCTATTGGCTTTGATTAGACTAAAGATTGGTAGATTTTTAAGTTAAGAAAAAAGGCACAAACCTAGCCAAGTCTTTTGAAGTTCTGCTGCCATCTCTTAGATGGAAAGCAAGGAAATTTGTGTTATTATGGCATTGTTTCTGACATGTATCAGGGAATGGTTATATCAGAGATTATTGAGAGGATATCCATTCATACTTTTCTGAAGTTATTATGCGTTATTTATATTTTTTCCTGCAAAGTCCTCTTCCTTTTGACAATGCAGAATGCATTAGATCAAAAAACTAAACAACAAAGCTTAATTCTTTGCCTTTTTTGCATGCAATTAGCAAATTTTGCTCTTAAGTTTGTAGGTAAGTAAAGCTTGAAAGCTGCAGAAGCACAACTCTTTTCATCTTGAAGGAATGACATGTACAAGACAAAACCATGGTAGGTTTTGAAATCTTATTTTTAGAAATTTGCTATTTGAGAGTGTCAATGGAGTGAGGTCACTATTGCATTCTGCTGCTCCTCGAAGTTGCCAAATAAATAAATGCCTTTGTAGTCTAGCTATCTTTCACTGTCTGAACAAGCATAACAGCACCAAAAAGGCCAAGTCAATCAATGTTGTGTGCTATGTATTGCTAATACATTTAGATATAGCGTGCTGGATGAATGTGACCACTACTGTTTACACTAATATCAGTGGAAGTCTCCTAATGGATGTTCAAGTGAACAAATATCAGTAGCAATATATAATAAAAACAAATGTCTAGTGCAAACCATTTGAATTTACAGTTCTGTGAACAGTAACAACTACTGTTACAGTATCTGCTACCCCCCACACCTTAACATACTGGAATAAGGAATAGTAGCAGTCACTATTTGAATGTCTTTCAACGATTAAGTTATTCAGTGCATTACATAAGGTTAAGCTGGAAAAAGCATTTATTCATACTTTCTAAAGGCATTCAGTGGAACAAATAAGCTGGACAAATACTGTTTTGTTGAACATTCAACTCTAGTAGAATTATATATGTATTTTTGGTATTATTTTTTTGCAGTATTAACTCTACTGGAAAGAAGAACAACTAAAATACAATAAAATTAATAGAAGCAACTGCATCTTGGTGTGTATAAAAAATGAAAGATTTTGCAATTGGTGACTATATGTTTACATAATACGGTGGCTAAGAAGAGCTTGTCATAAAGAGTGTTTTCAGTATCTGTTATGTAGTTTGGATGGTCTTTGAGGATGAAAGTAGGTCATTCTGCATGTGCCTGACCCCTGAGGGAGGTAAATGGAAGTTGTGCTGTATTGCAATTGTCTGCAGAGCCAAAAGTAAATTTGATCAATGAGCTTTCTCTGTTGTCCAGGAGTCAAACACTTTTGTACATAAATGATGCCTAAGAGTAAATTGCCACTGAATATATCTAAGTAAACACAATGCTATGGTAGCCCAGTAGTAGTTTTTTTTTTTCTTTTTCTTTCTTCTAAAGCATTTGCCATACTCCCCAGCATGAAACAGGAATACTGCAAAACAAACATGGTTCCACTTAACTTCTGTTTTCTCTGATTACAGAAAGAATATATGCAATGAAATAAAATATGAGAAAAAAAGCATAAAACAATGATTGAGCTTTCCTCAGAATTAATTTAATTTCTATTGCCCAGCATTTGGGAAGCAAATAGGACAGAACTGTATTCAATGTATTTCATACTTGTTCAAAAGCAAAATATGTAAGGAAAAATCATGCTTAGAGGTTTAGGATATTGAAAATATCCATTAATTCCTTTTGAACCAAAAAAAGATAGAATGTTGCTTACAGTTGTGAAGGACCTTTGATATAACAGTCTGTTGCTTTGATCAATCCTGTTATCATTGTTGCTTTAAAAAATGCTTACTGGGAAAAAAAAAAAAAAAGGCCATGAAAAAAGTGCTTGTTTCAGGATTAGCATGTTATCCTTTACCCAGATCCATGCCTCTGATCAAGCATTTCCTTCGTTTTTTTTTGTCTGGCATACCAAAAGAAAAGCTATGCCCAATGTGACATGATGGATAAACTTTTGTTCTAGCTGCCTTATTCATACATCTTTGCCTTTTTCTCATCCTCACATTTAATTCAAGGTTTGATGCTATGTGGGAGGGCAGATAGATGTCAATTTTCATTAAAAATGAACTAAAAAGGAAGCATACTTAATATCATGAATAGTATTTTCAAGTACCTAGAATCTTCAGTTGACTTCTGTGGTGTTTAATTAAAGACAGCTCCATAACATTATTTCATTGCTAAACTGGGGTCCACTGGTGCCCACAGTCCTCTGACTTGGAGGATTACGGACAATTACAGTAACTGTTTTACAGTGCTTGGAATTGAAAACTTGACAATGAACTAACATTTCTGCCTATATAGAAAATATATGCAATGGATCTAGCAGACCCAGTTAAGGCTTTACCATCAGTATGAATAGTATCAAAACAGCTTTCTGTGAACAGTAAGGGATGCCTTAGATCTGTACATTGATGGAGGGTTAAAGTATGGGTAGTTCAAATGAGACTGTATGTAAGTGGATAAAGAGAATATATTATAGACATAAACCTGGAGTAAAGCATACTATGGTATCTGTGAACACATAATCATGCTGTCCATCAAAAGGTGAGCTTTTCAGAGTACAAGCTGAGCTCTAATTTTTTTTTTTTTTCAGTGGAGTCAATTTACCACTCTTGAGATGAGGCTCAGTCACCTTTAGTTTTGTATTACATATTCACAGGAGGGAACCAAATGGTTTTCAGCTGCTGTTGTGATGTATTCACAATGATGTAGCTAAATCTGTTTCAGAGATGCTGTTATGTTTTTATAGTTCTTTAAAATGGGCCAAATTATCTGGCTATAACTTCATTCTTCATGTATGGTTGGATTAATTGGCTTAAAATCAAAAGACAATTCAATGCTAACATCTGCAGCAGTGCAGAATGACCAAAGTAGTTCTGGGATTTCAATGTATATTCCTAAGGTGTTCAAGCACTTCAGCTATTTCATTTTTACATTAGAGGCAGGAAGAAACAAGATTATGCATCACAACAAAAATGTTAGTTTTCTCGTATTTCTCAGTTCACTGAAATAAATGAGTCACAAAAATCTTACATGCTCAGCACTTCTCATTTTTGTTTTCAATCTAAGAGACTAGGATAAAATCACAGACATACTTTTGGATATTCCATAAACTGAAATAACGACTTAGTATAGTATTGCTTATCAATAGCATAAGAATTAGCAAAGATGTTTGCTGTATTTTATTACTTATGCTGTTGTCATTAATTCTTTTGAAATGATGTACTATTCTAACCCTTGACATAGTCTGAATAAGGCTTATTTTATTTTTTTTTCTAGTTTCTAAGCTTTTCTGTGACATTGTGAAATCAGTTTAACATCTGACCTTTTAGCCAGCTGACTGGAGAGCAGCCCTGCTGAGTTTACGCAGAAGGGCTTGATTGCTCTGTTGGATAGTACAGTATTTTGGATATGCAGATGTTAGTGACTGAAGTGAATTATCCATCTTGAACGCCACTTGAATTTATGCTGAAGCTTTCAAGCTCTGTTCTTTGAATAGGTCCCACAGTAATTGAATTCTCATATTATGCACAAAAAATAAGTCATACCTTATGTGCAGAACTGAGAAACTCCCCTGATTGTTAAAAATTGGCATGAGAGGGCTTTCGAAAAAAGGACATTGAGCACCTGCAGCAATATTCTAGCTCTCTAGGTTCTGATAGCTTCATATAGAAATTGATTTCTATTACTGACCTAGGGATGACAGACAAGATGACAATGTGTTGAGCATTCAGTGTTATTGCAGCTCCTGGAGATTTGTTGAAATTTTCAGTGCTTCATTCCTCTTGCCTGCCAGATCTGTCTTCGAGTACTCAACTCTTTTTGTGGAGCTAGTTAACTTCCTGTGAGCATGCTGCTAAATGAAAGGAGGATCCCAGAGGAAAGACATGACACCAAAGAGACAGACAAGGTTACCTAGTATGAGAACAAAGTTAAGAAAAATTTCTTCAGATGTTAGTTCAGTCCATCCCTGAGAAAGACCTTCAACCTTCAGATACTGATTCTGGAGATTCCAGTGGACTTTCACTATACACTTTGCTGTCACTTCTGTAGTGAAGGCAGGAATACCCAATTTACTATGATTTTATTGGGAAAAATGCCACCATGTCTTAGCAAAATGCAGGCACTATTGATTTTTCCCACAATAAGAAAGATAGGCCTCAGAGACAAACTGAGATTGAAGAATATGAGGTTACAAAAGCGGAGGTAAAGTAACAAGAATTCCTTTAAAGAAAGCATGGTCTTGCAGAACAGTAATAATAACAAGTGGGCTCTAGCTAACAGTTTAAAGAAAAGTCATTTGAACTGAGGTCCTGTTTTGCTGAATCCTATTCAGCCAAGTAAGACTGGTGAGAGAATTTCAGTACTTTTATTTCAGTTGAACAACCATGGGAGTTGTCTGTCCTCTTTCACAGTGCAGTAATTGGCTCAAATGCTGCTGCCAGTTAAGCAGCTCCTGTAGACTTAATGGGAATCTATATTGAGCTCACAAGGTTAGAGTGTGGGTCAAGGTCAAAGCAGTCACCATAATGGAAGTACTGGAGACTGATTTAATATATTAAGATGATAGAAAGGAAAACATTGCCTGACCATGAACACCTTTTTCTATAGTCTGTGTTTAACAGGACACCTGAAATAAAATTCTTGAGAGTCTTGCTGTCAGAAGCAAAGAGCTGCAACCCCCGTGAGAACAGTAGGTCCTATATTTGCTCAGCAATTCTGTAGACCAGTCTTATGTCTCACATGAGGTGTGTTATACTATGAATGTACTGTTTTTGGAGAGGTGGCCTAAATTTTTTTGTTTGTTTGTTCTAACAGTGATTGAAAAGTTCTTCAACAATAAACCACTGCTTCATCTAACATACTATTTTGACAACAGCAGGGCCAGTCCAGTTTTCTTGATAGGAAGTCATGGAATCTTTGTTATGCCTCTAAATACAAATTTTGGGAAAGGGCATAAATTTCTAGCCGTACTCTATGTCTTCTGCGTATGCCCTTCTTCCATAGTTAGAAGACCATTTTATACACATATATTTATGTTATTGAGTTTTCAATCTTTGTTCAGGTTTTTAACTTCAAGAAATGTCCCTCAATAACTTTTGTGATTGTGCAGAATTTACCCTACAAAAATGATTCTGTCATTAGGGAGCACTCACACCTTCTAAGGTTTGACTGGCAGAAACATGTTTTCCAATTGAGTTCTGCCAGCGGTATTTGTGTATGACAAATAGGACCTCGAAAGAGAAGAGATTCAAGCAAGACAGTGTGATAAATCCTTCTGCAGAAACATAAATGATTTATTACATTATTATGAATTATTAATATTTCATCAGATGGACTTGAAAAGCTTCAGCACATTATTGTAAACACTGCATCATTTTTGAGTGACTTCAGATAAGATTAAAGTAAAAAACAAGGTAGAAAACAGAGCTGACTGTGGTGACTAAAAGTCTCTGAGGGTCACAGAAGGAAAGAGCTTTGATCAGTGTCATCAGAAGAGAAAACAAAACAAAACATCTAAATGTTTTCACTGGAAGAGAAGTTACCAGTTAAAATACCAGATACAAAAAAAAATTTTCACAGTGAAGTTGGTGGCTGTAAACTAAAAAGTCTTGCAACACTTTGCTTGAATGGTTTGTCTGAATCACTGCAGTGACTCAAATTCAACACATATGCCGCTTTCCTGTTCAAAACCTCGGAGGGAATCTTCCACTTTGAAAGTATCAGAGATCACATCACATATTACATAAAATCCTAGCTATCACTTAAACTTTTATATCTGCCTTTGAGGCAATGGCCTGAACACTCTGAAGTGGTGTGCCCCCATTTAGCCAAGCAGAGCATTGGCATCTGGCTGCCTGGGAAGGTTGACATTGACCCTTCTGTAGCGTGGCTGCCACTTCCCACTCTCTATCCAGAATTTTTAAGAAGCTTCACTTCATTACTTCTTGCAAGGTCATCATTAGGTTGTTTTGAGTTTATATCTTTGTCTAAAAGATAATAATACATATAGTAGCCTTTTTTTTTTTTTTAAATTAGTTTTACTATACAGGTTGGTCATAAACTTGAAGATGACTCAAGTCATTTCCCCAGTGATTCACATTTTTTATCGTGTCTTTAGTGTCATCAGGCATATACAGCATCTTCTATATGCATGTTAGAATATAGACGTAAGTACTCAGCTTCTCCTAGATAATGTTTCTGAAACTTCTGAATTGAAAAAAAATGCTAATATCGTTCTAACCTCACCTTATTTTGATAACATCTTCTGTCCCTGCTTGCCTAACCCTGTGCGTCATTTTCTTCCAAACTTTCTCAAGCCTAGTACTCTGATATAATTCATCTGTTCCTTTCTTTTGTGACTTGCAAAAAAAAAAAAAAGTTAATATTTTCAAAGACAGGCCCCCTTAAGACACACAGGGCAGCCTATTGTGAAGATAAATGTTTCAAGGTCTTTGGGGACTTGAGAGCATTTTTGCATCACAGATAACAGTTTGTGTTCCTTAAAGAAGGCTTTCCCAAGTGTAAACTAGTTTTTCTTTTTTTGATTAAGCTGATATTCTTGAGTTCTTGAGGACAACTTGAAAGTTCTTCCCTTCCTTATCATGTTAATTCATTGCTTTTTTTTTTTTTTTTTTTTTTTTTCCTGAGGCAAGACCTTTCTGCTTTGTAAAAGGGATAGATATAATTAATGGATCAGGTATATTTCTTGGCTGGAGCATGGCTCCAATACTCTGCTCGGTTCATTGATGGTCTCCTGATGGTCAAGTAATGTGTAAAATTATGGTTTTGTCATTTCAAACGTAAGGCACTTAGAAAGAGAAAAGCTCTTTCTTTATCTCTGTAGTCAACTGAGATGCTGAATCTGGATTCCCAGTGCCAGATGAATAATATGGGGTATAAAAACTTTGATGGATCTTTCTGTAATGAACTTCAAAGTACATTTTTATGCTTTAAACTATTTTTTTTTCCTCTCTATTTTTTAGCTTTCAGAGCAGATCATGATGCAAGGGTTCCTTTTGTGAGCTACAGAACAGGGAAAAATGTTATAGGAATTGATATTTGTTTGGGGGAAGCAGTGCAGTGTGAGTTGTTATCTCATGTACCCTGGGGAATTTTTGTGTGTTGACAAAGACACATGGGCTTAGATGCTTTTTGTGTAAGACCTCTAAAGCCTTGGGTGAAACAGGTGTTTTTAATACAGATTCTAAATAAGTAATATATATATATATATAATGAATGAAAGTGACAGATATTTACAAACAAAAAACATATTTTTTCAAGCCAGTTTGCAGGAAAGTTGGTTGTTCAATTATTTTCTTTTGGATAGTGGAGGGAGTGTACATTTTGTGTGTTGACGGCTTAGGGTGCAGAGGAAGCAAAGCTTAGCAGTTAAATAAGAGATCATACATCTCCCTGTCTTTTGGTAAAATGAACAGATCTTTTTCTATAAGTTGAAATAAATATTTGGAAGGTGTCTGTCATAGCCTATTCAAATGTATGCCTGATAGCTGATAGTCAATCAGCCTGAGGTTTCTAAAAGGAGAAGAAGGGCTCAAGCAGAGGGAACAGAGCTTGATGGTCTAGAGTTACTTCCTGGTGAAATATCTTGTTTTGGGAAAAGTCAGGATCCTTACCCACATTTTAAATACAGAAAAATAGATGTCAGAGTCTAAGATAACTTCTACAAGTACATAAAAGTATTGTTCTTCAGTTGAACATTTAAACCCTTGACTTTAACTTAATGAAACACATTTTTTTTTTTTTTGGATCCCCAGTAAAATTAGGACTGCCTCAACAAATTTTCAAACAATGTTAACTCTCTTTGTAGGAGGAAAAAAGACTGAAGAAACTATAAAAGGTTTCCCACTAGAAAGGTTTGTGCATGGATATGTTAGCCTCGGCTATGCTGTTAATGGATCAAGATAAAAAGAAAAGCAATACCTCTATTTCAAGTAGTACACTTTAAAATAAATAATTTTAAATTAGTATTTATGATCAATTTTTTTTTCTTTTTACATTCAGGTGCTACACATCAGCAATACCCATTTTTAATATTACTTTTGTCCATACTTTTGCATTTATGCAGTGCATTATTTAATATCAAATAAAATTGTTCCATCGTTTAGCAGTCTATTTTTTGGCAATGGAGTAAAGGCAAAAACCACATTCTTCACTGAAAATATCCTAAAGACCAAAGAATGTGGATATTATAACTCAGCTGTCAAACCAAAGGAATTTTGAACACTCTGGGAGAACTAGAAAATAATCTTTTTGTTGTGTATTGGTATTTGCATATATTCAATTAAAGTGAATCTTTTTTACTTTCTATTCAATTCCAGTAGTAGTTTTAAAATGCATTTAGATTTCAAACTGAACCTGTTTTGGAATAATATATTGAAATGTTCCTTTCAAATATAGCTATGAAACATTTTGATTTCTTAAGGATGAAAATTCTTTTAAACTTTTCTACACCCCCCCTTCCCTTTTTCTGTCAAACTGTTTCACAAAATGAAAGTAAATATGTGATCAGTTTAATTTCTTCCAGTTGTACTTTCATTTTCTCCAAACTTGTGGGTTTTGGTGAAGTTTCTGTCTGGGAAACACTTTTGCCCAGCTCTACTTCCTAGTGAAGACAGTGATGATTTTATCATGGATCAAAATGAGAGTTGCTGCAGATTCCAGTACTGTGACCTTTACTTAACAAGTTTCTAAATTGTCTTGCAAGTTCAGTTTCCCACTAAACAAAGTTATTTAACATGTACAGGCCAAGAGAAATACGGGATGTTTCAAATATCAAATCAAAACTATTTTCTTGGGTAGTCAGTGATTTTCTGTACATTTTATGTAACTGACTTAGCAAATGTCAAGGAAAAGAATTATATGCATTAATTTATTTGCTTTCTGCAGATTTTTCACGGATGTATCATTTCAATGTATGTCTGAATGTCAAACCAGAGCTCAACAGCTAAAATTGTTTTAATTTTTATATTTCATTAGTATCATTAGGCTGTTCTACTGTCATTTATGGATATAATGGCTGCTCAACCAAATTTTAGCACAAATTAAAAGCATGATACAATCTATCTTTTTATCATTATTATTATTTTTATTATCCTTAAAAAAAATGCATGTGGACTCTACTATGTTGATTATTTAACACAACATTGTCTTTATGTGGGCAGTTTCTTCTCCTGGGTTTGATAATCATTATTTAATAAATGTAATCTGATGTTGATATAAGCTTATACGCTGGGCCTGATTCTACACTTCTACAAGTTTATACCTTTTGCAAAGCTATCATTTTAATTCTAATTTTATAATTCTACAAATTATTTAACGATCCTTTGCACTTTCTGCATGTTTTCAGAAAGAGAAATAATACATAAAAACTCAAATAACTCTGCAAGAGTAAAGACATTCGTATACTTTTGAGTATTGCTGTTTTTTAAGCGCTTTTGTTATTTTAAAAGTTATGAGACATGGCATCCACTGATGACAGAGGTAAGGAAAGCTGATGTTGTGCATCCACTACATAATTTAATGTAGGCCCATTTCTGCTGGTACATAACATGTTTATAGTCAAATTAGCCAAATTGTTTCTTTTGATATAGATTGAATTTCGTGGTAGTCCTATACTCAAATCTTGACTATGATCAGAAATGACCCCTTGAAATAGGGTAAGATCAAAAATGTATTGCTGATTGCAATTTCTACTGCTGCCTTGACAAGAACCTCAGATTGAAATTTATTTATTTGAAATTTATTCGAAAGTTAGAATTCTTGTCCCTGCATGTGTTCTTCCATTAATTTCTACACTTTCACAATGATATGGTAAAACAGAGAGAGCTGTGCCCATCTTTCATAACAGAAGAACGAAGGGACCTGAACTATGTCAATGAAGTTATGTATTTGAATCTCAGTGAAGATCCCCCAGAATTTTCTGTAAGTCCTTACTTAATAGTTCGTTTTTGTTTTTTTTTTTTTTATTCTCCATTGTGATCTCCTTTTTCTATTCATTTTGAAAATGTCTACATTTCTAATTGAGTATTTTTATAACGGTAAGGAAACTCAGATGTTGAGCATTTATTTCAACTGCACCTTCCTGCCAAAAAGCAGCAAGTGCTTGGTTTGACTCTCCCACCCACTCTGTCTTTAAAGTCCTGGGCATCTGTGTGAGTTATATCCGCCCCCATGTCAGACAAACAAACGCCATCTGGACGGAAGACACTGAGGCATTCTCTGAGTAATGAGGTCATCCCTCAGGAGTGAAATGTGGCAAAAGCGTGCCACTTCATAATGTACATATGTACTGATTTCTAGACTCATTGAAACTGGCAAAAAAAAATGGAGAAGAAGAAGAAAAAAAAGAAATACGGAAAGTAGCTACTGAAATTCGTGGAACTTTTCTTCGTAAGTGAACAAATATGCTTTCTTTGTAGGCTATTTTTGCCCACTCTCTTCGTAGTGAAATAATCTGGACTGCAATAAGATCCATGTGATAGACAGATGTTGGAGGCTGCAGCTGTGAGCTGCTGAAGTGGCATTATGAGCCTGTATAGTGGGTCTGTAAGGTTGGAATTTCTATGTACCCTCTTGTTATATAGATGCCCGTGCGGTTTGATAGCATTTTTAATGACAAAATTATATAACAGTGTCTGCTGAGATGGTCTAAATAATAGTGCTACTATGGAAATAGCATTGCAGCTAGGGTAAAGAAAGTAAGTGTTCTCTCTAGGAATAAGTTAACACACAAGTATTATTATAATATCCAGATGAATAGTAGAAGCAGATGAACTGAGTAATAAACTTGTTGAAGATCTGTGCTATTTCCTCAACCATATTCCTCTTGACAGATATCAGCAGGTGCCAGGCTAGCCTGTGATCATCTAGTTCCTCCAGAGGCAATAGACCAAGTAGACAAGAGAAGACTTAACTCCGTTCCAGAGCCCATTTGCCCTTTCAGAGTTCACTGCTTACCATCCTACCAATGCAGCAGAGAGATGGAAAACACTAAGCAGCACGGAGCAGGCTGCAAATCTTCTCATGCTTTTATATACCACCAGAGATGTAAAGATTTCTTGCTGCCATCCCCTCAGCTGTAAACCAGGGAAGACCAAATTCTCTTTCATCCTTATGTGGTCATAAAATATTTCACCCGGTCACATCCCACAAAGATATTAAAAGCAATTCAGTCAGTCTAAATCAAGAGGAACAAGTGAAATGGAAATGTTGTTTTTGAGCAAAGGTGTGGAAGCTACTAGACAAAGCTTTGCCATGAAAGACCAGTGGAGGATCTCTGTGACCAAAAGACGTTTTAATTTTGTATTATTTTTTGTTAACAGAATGGAGCAGGTGCCAAACCTAGTGGCTGGTTGGATGCATAATTAAAAGACAATATCATTCAATAATGGAATAATAGAATTGCATAGTAGATTTTAATTACTTTAGGACCAAGTTAGTACTTGATAATCCCCAGAGATATGCCTGAAATATTGATAACTGAGCTTGCCTCACAGAACAGGTACAAACCTATGTCTGGGATAAGTACAGCCAGAACCACCTCAGATGTAGTTATTTTTTATCAAGAGGGAGAGGAGCTCTTCTGCTTCCAGCAGATTGATTCAAATACTGAATTTAACCTGCTGGGTAGATTCCTGCACTGGGTTATCAGAATGAAATCATGCACAGGAAGGTAAAGGTGAATAATTCCATGCGTTCTGCTTGCTTTCCTACCCTCTCAACCTACTCACGAGGTAATTCTGCAATGAAAGCAGCATCCATTTAAAAGTAAAAGCAGGATTAAACATTGCCTGGTGGCATAAGCTATCTGGGCTTGGTAGGTCCCCTCTCCAAGAAGAGGCTGTTGCTGTCCCTCTGTCCGCTGGTGGCAGGGTGCAGAGGAGTATGCGTGGTCTCACAAGAGAGCGACAGGTGCTGTATCCGTCGGCATCCCTGCAGCAGCCCTTTCTACAGTGCTCCGTGCTGGCTCCAAAGGGGTGGATGCTCACAGGACATACCACCCCATGCAGCATTTTTGGCCTCTATTCCGCCAGCCCCTTGCTTTTCCTAGCATTTTGTCTTAGACTTAACACCTTGTCTCTGAGTGATACATGACTGTAGAGCAGCAATTCCTCTTTGGAGCAAGGGAGGATAAATAGCAGCTTGCTTCGGAGGTTTTCTTCCTGCTCTGTACATGCACTTGGCAAACAAAAGACCATTTTCCCCAGCCTCATTATATGCATATCTTGCTGCCAGCTTTGTGTTACTGTATCTGTGGTTGTCTGCTCTGCTTCCCCCCTTTCTTTATTTTCCCTGGCACAAATCTCCCAATCTTCATTTCTATTTTGGATCTTTTGTGGCTGCTGAGATCCATGGTATTATGGCTTATGACCATAAGCAGGGTAATTTTATTTTCCTGAATATTACAATGTTTCAGGGACCAATCCTATTTTTTATAAAAATTAGTGAAAGGTTTTCTGTTTACATTTGTGGGAAAAGGCTAACCTTCTCCATGATTATGTATTAGAAAAAGAAATCTGGTCTTGGTACCATGATGTCTCTGTAAATTGTTCTTGTTGTGCTGTCTAATCCAAACAACATGTGATATATATGTGAATACACCTTAGGGTATAATCTTTGCTGTCAATAGTTTTCTGTGTAGCTGGTAACTGGCATAATTTTCCAAAATTCTCATTAGCTTGCTGCAGATAGAGGGCTTAATAGATCACTGATGACAAATATTTTTTTAAAGTATGCTGTGTCAAATCCCTAACCGAATTGTGTGAGAGAGAAATAGATATACCAGTTATTGCAGTATGTAATGCTGCTTTGCTTTAGTGTTTCTGGGACATTTTAAGACAGAAACACATTTTCATGGCTTGGTAGACCAAACTATTGATGAACTGTATGAGAAACGAACTTTGAAAGCGTGAGTCTGGATCTAGCCCTCCCTCCCTCTTTAACTTGTTCCAGCCATTCCCTGAAGCTAAACATTCCCAAATTGATGCATTCATTTTATTTTCTCAGACCTGTTAGACTTTCCCATTCCCATAATTGCTTTTCTCAAGACGGTTACTCCCAGCAGAGAGTCACTTAGTTCCACCTCCCTCCAAGAAGCTCCTTCACTTCTGCTGGAAATGTCTTCAGGCAGATTTTCCCCATCTGCTTGCTCCTCCCTGGAAAAGATTGCTGGAGGTGATGGAGAGCAATAACAAGCCCAGACTGGACAGCAGGACTATACACAGCTATCCACAACATTAGTGGACTAACCACAGCTGGGGATTATTCAGTTCTGTCTCACAAGAGAAACAAGTGGTTTTTTTAGAGCCCAGTTACACTGTAATATGGTGATTACCAAGAATAGCTCTCCTCCCATTGTAATGGAAATAAGTCATCACACACAGATCTGCTTACTGCCAACGAACCGGTGGTAAAAAACAGGGGAAACAAATGGAGAAATATTTTATGAAGTTTTGGGAAGTATGGAGATACAAATTGTTTGTTTGCCTATTTGTCTTTAATACAGGATCCAAACTGTCTGACAGCATAAACCTTTATTTTTAGTGTATAACTTGATCAAGGAAACTGGAGATTATTGGCAAATGAGTTATCTAATGAGAGGCGGAAAGTGACCAATCCTGTTATATCTAGGCAGAAATGCCTTGAATTAAGAAAATATGGAGGGGAAAACCTTTTAGGACATTACAATAAATCCCAGGGCTGCCCTGCCCCTGTGAGAGATCCTGTTCTCCAGCATGTATGCAGATGTTGCTTGCCTTCTCTTCATCTTGCTTCTTCTAGTGTATGTGAAAGAGGTACATAGGGATACTGGTGCTTGAAGAACTTGCTGCAGAGAAGGTGATGTCATGTCTGTGCCAGACATTAGATAATTTATTACATCTTTATTTTGCTATGTGTAATTTGGGGTTTGTGATACCTGCTTCCTACTTAGAATACAGTGTGAGGTCTAATTAGGATATATGTAGAACTGCTGTTCTTCATTATTCCAAACTAAGCAAGTTTTGAGGGTAGGATTATTTGAAAGGAAGCAATGGATAGACTTTTCTGACCCTACTATTCAGGGATTGCTAGTGTTCTACAAGTCACGTTTTCCATTCCTGTTTTTTGAAATGCTATGTGCAAATTTAAAGAGTTTTTATCCTTCCTACCTGGAAGCAATCAATCTGGTCACAGTCCAGTTCTAAATCTGGGACCAATAGATGTATTGACAGATTTTAGGACTCTAAGGACACTCAGATGCTGTTTGAATTTTTTTCGTGGTTTTATTTTCGTATAAACAATTTTCTGGGATCATCTCAATGTAGTCCTTCTCATCTCTTCTCTAAAAAAAACCAAAAAAGTCTTATGTTTTAAACTGTATCATCCTTTTCAAAAACTAGGCTAGGACTGCTTGAGGGGAAAAAGTTTCTAACAGTGCCAAGTTATATGATTTTCTATTAAATAAGATATATAGAGGGCATATTAAATGTTAACAATGTCTAAGATTGATTATCCCATTTGGGGTTTATTTACTAGGATATTGTGTATTGTGTACCAGCCTTGCCAATAATTGAAGTGAATCGAGTTTAAGTGGTAGAAGAAGGACTTGCAGATTTAGTTTGTTTTTAGATTGCTTGTCTAAGCAAGTAAGCACTTTCCACTTTTTCAGCCCCAGGAAGAATGATATACTGTAAGCTTTAAAGGACTCATCAACTCAAGGTTAGGAAAGAGATTGTTTATTATGTTTTATCAGAGACAGAAAAAGTACCCTGGGGATGGGGAAATTGAGTGTGTTACACAGTTTCAGCATAAAAGGTGAGGGAAGAACTAGTCTGTCATGATTAGTGGTGAATGAACTGGCATGGAATAAATATTCCATCTGTTGCAGCTAGCATAGGTTCTAAATCTTGGGATCAAACATATGCAACCCTAATGATCCTGGCTAACACCCAGCAATAGATTAGCTCTTCCTAATGTGTGAAGGTAGCTTTTGAAAGCACTGGGGCAGAAAGGTCAGATAACTTCATTTCCTCCCATGCACAAGTCCTCCTGCTTCACAGCCCAACTCTGAGCCTCCTCCTTCCAGCATGCCAGGCATGGCACTAGGCAGAAAAATAAACTCTTGTTGCAGGAGGTGTCACCAGTTGACACAAGGGTTTTAATGTCACCTCAATTGAGTTCATCCTTAAACAGGGAAATACTAATGTTTATTGTCAGCATGAGCTGACGCTGGAAGGCATGTTAAAAAGATGTTAGTATCTCAGCAAAAAATAAACCTGAAATTTTAAAGTGTGTTAGGTTAACATTTACTGTTTATTACTAAACAAGAGAATAAAAATGGAAGAAAGGAATTTTACAAATCTTTTTGCTCTTGGCCTCTGACAAATCTCCCTTCCCTCCTTTTTCCAAAAAAAATAAAAATAATAATAAATATATATATATATATCTATGAGAAGTGTTTTGGCATTGACATATTGAAAATGTATGGGTACATATTCATTAACATTTGTAAATGTTCTTTACGTGAGTCATAACTCAGAGCACTGTGGGAAATGAACATGAGATAAATTCCTATGTCCCCTAGATTTTAATTCTATGATAATGCGCTCTTAGCAATTTGGGTAAGACTGTAGGGTCACCTCTCACATTTTCTAGTTGGGTCTTTTTACAGGGAGAAGGTTACTCCTCTCTCCTATTCAGTTTTTGAAATCTTAGGCTAACAGCCCCTGTATTGTTAAGGACCAAAGCAAACAAAACGCAGACTTCATACCGTTAATTTGTAGCATCTATGAAAATGAAGTCTGATTCATCACTTACTGATGTCAAGGGTTCTCATCAGTTCCAATAGACCAGGGATGGCATTTCTTTGAAATACCAAGGGTTAATTTATTTTCTTTCTTTTTCTTTTATTGTTCCATTAAGCATAGGATATGATGTTTGGGAGGTTAAAAAGATGTTTCCTGTGAATTTTGTTCTCTAGCAGAGCAATGTGTTGTCTTTCATAATGAATTCAGTAAGTGCTTGGAAACTTGTTCATGCCTCTAGGTCTCACACACTTCTTTAAAATATTCATATCCAGAAAATACCTTGTAATAGGCCAACAACACTCAGAGCAGCTGAGAGTCTCACTTGGTCCTTAGTCTCAAGGGCAAGTGCTTGAGGCCTTTTCTCACTGAATCCGATGGCTGTTCAGGTCCACTACAGAAGCAAAATCAGTTGCGTTTTATATGGCTTTTAAAGAGTTAAGCTGGAAAGGTGCCATTGATACAAATCAAAACAGGCTGTTTCTGTTATTAATTTGGGAAATGACTCCTTTTCCAGTAGGCAACTGGCATTTAGTAAATAAGGAAAACTGTGATAAGCAGAAAGAATCATGATCTATTATTTCGGCTTGATCACTTTTGGAAAATGCAAAAGTTAATGAGGTAATTTGTTGCTCTAGGTGAGCTGCATGTTTTTGAGAATGACTTAAAGTGGCAAAGAAAGTATACGTGAGGTGTAATATGCTCTGGCTTTAAAAGCGAAACACAGTGTTTCTCAAATACAAGCAAACTTTTTTTCTTACATCTTAGCCATCTTCCACTTCACCATATCACACAAACAAATGCTTTGTACAGGCTTTAATAAGATGTTAAACCTACACTGCAAGTCCAGGATCTGCTGGACCATAAGAGAAACAATAATAAGACAAAAAAAATAAAACTCCAATCCTTTCCTAATTAGTTGACATCAGCAAGGTTTGTAACCTTACATGTGCATTTAGCTTTGGGCATGTGAATAGTTTCCCAGAAGCCAATAAGCCTCCAGCATGCTTGTGCATGCCAGACAGTGACTCACTGGTCCAGGACCTGGCTGATGGAGGTGTTCTCCATAGAAGCTTGAGAGAAAAAAACAACTACTTCCTTCAGGATGAGCTGTGTGGGCAGCACAAGTCTTGAAATGCCTTTTTCAGGAGGGATAGAATCCACAGGCGTCTCCAGGCAGCAGGAAGCCTTCCTCTGTCCACGGAAGAAAGGTATAGTCTGAAAAGTTACGGCTCCCACGTATGATGGAAGGAACTGGCAAGCAACACACTGAGACTGGGATGGATCTTTCTGTATTTCCAAGCTTTCATAGAAAACACTCATAGAAATCTATAGTAAAACTTCCAGACTTCTGCAGGTCTTGGATTGAGCCCTTTCCTTCTTTCCTTCCTATCTTCCTCTCTTCCTTTCTCTTTTTTTCTTTCCTTTTTTTTTTTTTTCAGTTCTATAATATTCATTCTGAAGAGATTCAGCCAAAACACCAAAGTTTAATAGCAATATTTTGTTTTGTATGAGCATTTTTATCTGGAGCTCAGTAAAACCGATTACTAGTTGCATCGAGAAACAAAAACGAAGAGACTTGTGTACTTTCCTGCACATTGGTGCTTTAAAAATGAATATTTTCTGCTTCAAAAACATGCTGAATGAAATGCATGTCTCATTTATCACTTAAATAGTAATAATAGTGTCCACTGCATGCTGCAGGCTGGATTCTGACATAGGTGGATTGACAGTGTTCGCTCAGCGGAAGCAACAAACAGATCAATAACAAAATGTTGCCTGGAGGGCTGGAGGTGTGACAAGTCAACCATGATTTCAGATTCTTGCTGGGACCCTTATTAAACTCATTTGTACATCTGAAAACAACCGATGCCTCATTGGGTTGAAGGTAGCTGCAAATATTGGTCTGAAGCAGACTTGAATCTTATCAGTGCCCCAGAGGAAGAGGAGTGCTCAGGCTTGCTCTTTTGGAAGAGTGAGAAGCAGCGAGATCCAAAATGTAATTAACTAAAAAGGCAACGTTGTGTTTGATTTTTGTTTCCTTCCCCATAAATGTTGTCAGTGGTGGTTTGGACTGAGCCCTTTTCTTATGTGAGGGAGGAAAGTAAATCAGATTTTACCTGTCCTATCATTGTACTTTCTTGTTACTCCCCACTAAGTGATGGCAACGTACCTCCTGGGCGAAGGAAATATTCTGGTCACTTTACTGGAGGGAGTGATAATAAGAGAGTGCCTTGCACTCTCTCCTGCCATGCTTAGCAGCTGGCTGACCACAAGGCTGTCGGAAAAAAACTTCTCTCTCTTTAGGCAGCAATGACTCAGGTTTCTACTTTTTAGCCTGTTAGGGCTGTGTCTCAGTTACGCTGCCCTGGAGGCGACTGTCCGTAGGCCTTTTGCCAGGAGATGTCCCTACAGCCACAAACAGGCCTTATAAATGTTTTGCTCATCTTTCAGGCCAGGAAAGGAGCGTGCCTGATCTGAAGGTTAACCAAAATGAAAAACTTGGAAGCTTGAACACCTGTTGCGTGTTCTTCCTTTTATCAGACTTCTGTGGGCAGGAATGAGGTCACTGGCAGGAGGAACTGTGGTGTTCCAGAAGCAGCTCGGGAAGCTGCTGAGCTGCTAACCACAGGCACTTGAGTGGGCAGAGCATGGCCGTCTCTCACTCTTTTTGAATGAAAGTGCCTAGCCTGTCTGGAAATGCTGCTTTAGTATCTGGTGCTCAGCATGCTAAGATGAAACACTGGCTACTCTGAAAAGTCTCCCTGCAGCAGGTTGATCAGAATGGGTGATGACCTCACTTTCACAAGTGCTCCTCTAGAACAAACTTTTTTTTTTTTTTTTTTTTAATATAAATTAACAAGTGACTCTCTAAGGAAGCATTTTGCTAATATTAGCAAGTATTAGTATTAGCACCGTGCTGTGTCTCTAGTTTAGCAGCATTTCAGAAAGGATCATTATGGGTAGGGTGGAGAGTATTGTGGTTTATCCCCGGCAGGCAGCTAATCACCACACAGCCGCTCACTCACTCTCCCCAGGTGGGATGGGGGAGTGTGTCAGAGAGGTAAAAGTACAAAAACTCACGGGTTGAGACAAAGGCAGATTACTAGGTAAAGCAAAAGCTGTGCATGCAAGCAAAGCAAGGAATTGATTTGCTACTTCCCATTGTCAGTCAGGTGTTCTGCCACTCCAAGGAAAGCAGGGCTCATCTCACATAATGGTTTATTGGTAAGACAAATGTCATCGCTCCCAACATCACCCCCTTCCTCCTTCTTCAACCCAGCTTTTATTGCTGAGTGTGACACCATGTGGTATGGAATATCGCTTTGGCCAGTCTGGGTCAGCTGTACTGGCTGTGTCCTCTCCCAGCTCCTTGGGCACCCCCAGCCTCCTCACTGACAGGGCAGCATGAGAAGCTGAAAAGCCCTTAAATGCTATAGGCAAATTGGTTCACGTGCTTATTATTTTCAGAAATATGAAGTGATAAACTTTGACCAGTTAGAAGGAAAGCCAGCGCAGTTTGAATAACAGGATATTAAAAGCAGCCTGTAAGAATGCCTTTGGGATGTGTGCATTAGCTGAAAGTAGCTCCTCACTGAGAGAAAACTGTCTCATCTTGTGGGATGCTTCCTGCACTCAAGAAATGAAGATCCCATGATTTTTTTTTGCAAAACAACATGGTTACATCAACCATGATTTCAGCCATGTTGTTCTCTGCTGTCTGGTACATCAAGCACTGGTTATCTCTGACTCAAGATGAACTAGACTGGTAACAGAAACCCATGGTGGTAATTAAGGATGCAGTGACTAAAATAAAGTGAGAAGAATCTGGCTGTAAATTTTGCATAGATTATTTTATTTTTACTGAATCCACCTCAGACTGCACACAGATATTCTGTCACAAAAAAAAAAAAAAGGAAAAAAAGAAAGAAGGAAAAAGTTACATTTGCAAAAGCACTTAATTCCATGGGGTTTAGATACTGATCTAATTTGCAACCACACAGCAGGAACTTTGTTTGAAAATATAGGGCAAAAATTGGACTAGTAGTCAGACCTCAAAGAAAAAATAAATGAAATACAGGGTAGCTTGGAGATGGCCTAGAAAAGATCACAGCTGTTTTCTGTTTAAATGGACAAATATTTTTAAAAAAATAATAAATAACCATAGAGAACTTCTACACTTGAAGTTTAGGTTCAGCGGCATATCACTCAGCATAAATGCATAAATAGCTTATCCATGGCATTTAACTGGGTGAGACAGAAACTAAAAGAGAGGAATGGTACAAAGAAACAGAGGCTTCATACTATTGGTAAATTAATCAAATTCATCCTGGATACAGTGAAGAAATAGTACAAAACAACTGTCTCTAGGCTTGGGTGACTGTCTAAACAGGTTTGAGTTGACTCATACAACAGGTCCCACTGGTTAATTTGGAGCTACTCACATGCAATTGCAGATAAACAAGAATACATTCAGATCTGTATCTTCATTTCTGCATATAAAGAAATAGGATAGTTATACACTGTATCCAAAATCATTATGTCTTATTTGTAATCAGATGCATAATTCATTACAAGGTATAGCTTAGCATAGTGCGTAGAAAGTTATAGAAGTTCAAAAGAAAAAATAATAATAATTAAAAAAGTAAAGCTTTGTGTTCTAGGTGATTTAAACACTTCATTGCATAAAAGTAGAACTGATAACTGGAGTATCTTCACCAAATAAAAGTATGCAAAATTTTTAACCTTTCCTTTGTGAGCAGAAAGTTTCATTTTCCTAATCATGATCAAGACGGATGGAAAAAATCAATGTGGTATATACACAGATTGGAATGGGCATGTTTTATACAGAAGTCTTCAGAGGTCTACAGTTATTAATTCAATCAATGCTGCAGCTTTGTTGCATAAAATTCTGCATATCTATATCCTTATTGATTTCTGGTAAGTGAACATTATGAACTTCACTAAAAATTTAAAAAGCTCACCAAACATCACAAAGATGTTCTCCATTATCTTAACCCTTATTTTGCTACATTTAACAAATTATTTTTTTTTTCCTAGAGGATTTCCAAGTATTTTCCATCAAAGAATTTGCACAATGACATTTGCATTATCTTGTTTATATATAATGTGCTTCTGAAATTATTTTATTTTCCCTCTTAAAGTGCTATCCTAGATACTGCTTTTTTTTTCTTTCAACATACTAAATAACAATTACTTATATGAAATAATCTTACATAAATGAGATTCAATAAGAACAAACAATCTTATTTCTCTACAAAAATAACAAGAAATTCCAGCAACCCAAAGAGTCCAAGAAAAAGCAATATTCTTAGCACTTGTTGTGGTTTAACCCGGCCGGCAGCTAAACACCACACAGCCGTTCGCTCACCCTCCCCCCTCCCTCTCTGGGATGGGGGAGAGAAACGGGAAAGTGAAACCGGTGAGTTGAGATAAAGACAGTTTATTAAGACAGGAAAATAATAATAATGATAATAATGATAATAATGACAATAGTACTACTACTACTAATGTGTATGAAACAAGTGATGCACAATGCAATTGCTCACCACCTGCTGACTGATGCCCAGCCTATCCCCGAGCAGCCGGCCCCCCCACCCCGGCCAGCCACCCCTATATATTGTTTAGCATGACGTCAGATGGTATGGAATACCCCTCTGGCCAGTTTGGGTCAGCTGTCCTGGGTCTGTCCCCTCCCAGCTCCTGCTGCACCCCCAGCCTGCTCGCTGGCAGGACAGAGCGAGAAGCTGAGAAGTCCTTGGCTTGGTGTAAACACTGCTCTGCAACAATTAAAACATCAGCATGTTATCAGCGCTCTTCTCATCCTAATCCAAAACATAGCACCCTACCAGCTACTAGGAGGAAAATTAACTCTGTCCTAACTGGAACCAGGACAGCACTTTAGCCTGTTTCACAGAGGAAGTGGGTGATGCCACCTACGTACTTTATGTATAGGTAGAGACCCGTGAAAGAAGTGAATGAATCAGGCTTTTCAAGATGTTATCTGGAAAGACATTATGAGGAGTCAAGTCACTAAGTAATCACAAAGAAAGTATCATTTTACTTGCATAGTAACACATTGGTCCTGTTGGATGTGAGTTTATACATGGGACTGTTAACAATGAATGGTCTCATAAAGAACAGTGCTGAACTGCAGTTATTTATTATTTTCATCTCTAAAGAATTAAGATTTGCTCATCTTGTAGGAAATTGTCTGACTCTTTCATGCACTTTATCACCAGCCTTGGTTTCTTAAATCATGTTTTCTGTGTTGCTTCAGCTGGTAATATATTTTTACCTGGATTATTTAAAATGGTCATAAACCAGTGCAAACATTATATTAGAGAACAAGATTTTAGTGGAAGAGGAAGAAGAAAAATAATTTGCTGTTTAAATTGAATGTCTATGTATTGAATAATAATTTGCTCTAGTAATTAGCTTTCAAAATAGAGCTAGTAAGATGGATAAACTAATGAAGAAAAATAATTTGTTATACCAGCCTTCATCAGATTTTAATTTAGAGTATGTGATTGGGAGGAATATTTGGTGAGATGGAATTTCTGAAGTATAATTCAGTAGGACACATAAAAGACTAAAAAAAGAAATTAAATTTTATCCTTTAAAATTTGTGAATCACACATGGATGATTGCCTTAAAGTGTTGTCTTTTTTTTTTTCATCTACTCAGTATGAGTAGTCCAGAGATTTTCTTTCTGTTGTAGTGGACCAAGAGAAGCGTCTATCATTAAAATTATGTGGCAGGTTCCCTTATAAATCTCTTTCTCATTTTAACTTTACCAAAGTGCAATATCATGGTCGTGAAATTTGCTGTGCCTAAAGTCTTCTGAAGGCTGTTCCCAACATTATTTGCTAACAGGTCAAAAAGGATGTCATTAAATGCATTTGTTTCTGCCTTCACATCATACTAAAGACATAGTCCTCACTTTTGTGTGCTTTCAGTGTCTAAATTTTGACATGGGAAATCATCAGTTGTAGTTTGAAGTATATTAAACTGTTAATCTTTACTAGTATATTATTTTCTTTTTGTGGAAAAGTCAGTCCAGAACTACCTCACGTATAACAGCATAATTCCTGTGTTTTCAGTAATTAAAACAAAGCAAAGCTACTTCCCTACCTTAATTATTTATATTGTGTTATCCATTATAGTTATGAATACAGTGGAATTAATGGTGCTTTTCTAATTTACACCAGCAAAGGCATAATATACTGCCCAATATGGGTAACTTAATTGGTATGGAGTGAATGTCATTTTCTTTAAATAACGTTAGTATCCGTCTTGTGCAGTTCGTTAAAATACGTGACCTGGCTGCCTATATTATTAGGGCCTCATTGGCAAAGCATCAGAGAGTAAATGACAAGAAATATGAAATCTCAGGCATGTAGTTTAAGACAAAAGAGGAATTTGTTCTCTGCCCTAAATAATTCCAGCCTTATACATCCACCCTGCCCTGGATGGCAATGCAGCAAAACACCAGGGCAGCTTGAGAGAAAGAGAGCATGTGTACCTATGTGTTTGCTCACAGGAGAGAAGAAAGAGAGAGGATTACAATGAATCTGAACACAACTGTCATGGAAAATGAAACTACTCTTTTTTTTTCTTCTGCAAACATAAAGTTAGAAGCGAATCCTTTTAAAAAATCAGTAATAACTATAAAGTCTGCTAAAGTGAATGCAAGCCTATGACCTTCTCAATGTCTCTCTATTGCGGTAAATATTTTATGACTGTGAATAGAATTAATAAGATCTAAGCCTCACGTGTACGGATATGCACCACACACACAGAGTGAATACATGCTTCTGCATATCAGACACCAGAGGTAATATTCCCAGGGAGAAAACTTCAGGGCTAATAGCAGTGTGTGTGTTTACCATAGTGTGCTAGGCAATTCTCAAGTTGGAGGAAGGGCTGATTGTTCATAATCTCCCTGCACCTGAAGAAGATGGGCATCTCATCAGAGAGTGTGGGCTAATTCTGATCTGTGCTGAGATATTAGCAATGCTGGATTTTAATGCTTCATACCTGATGAATAATTGCATTAATCAAGCACTGGCTATTTACTTTCCTTAAGCAATCAGAAACTCCGAGTGCAGATTTTAGTTGTGAATTAGTCTGCCATTTTTATTCTCATGGACCTTGGCCTGATATAAAAATTGAGGTCAGTTGGAAGACACCCACTGATTTCCACAGGCTTTGAATTTTGCTCTGTAGGGACTGAACTGAATTACAGATAAAATGATCGGGAGTCTTGAATCCCTTTTGCATGTCCCTGACCTGTGAGATATTTCACCTCTCTCCCTCAGAACAGATTTCAGCTCCATATATTATGTTCATTAGCCATCTTAAACCCCTGCTGTAAATCTTATGGACTGAAAGGAAATAAGCCATCAGTTTAGGAAATATATGGGGCCAGATGAGAAAAGTTGTATTAGGCAGAATAAATCCACTCACTTCTGTGGGACAATTATAATTATTTGCCTTAAAGAACAATTCTTTTCAAACTTTCAGTTAAACCATTAATTAAACTGTAAATTAATACACTTCTACTTTCTACTCTTTATTAGTACAATTAATATTATGTAGAAGACAGCACACACACACACAGAAAAAAAGAAGAGAAGAAATTAAGAACAATTTTGGGAGGAAGAATAGTGATGTGACTAATAGAGACATAGATCTCAGTTCCGCTTTTGCTCTGCTACAGATGCCCCACATACCTTCATGTAAACTACTGAATACCTCAGCCTTCCAGCTTTAAGATGGGTGTGGCAATCCTTGCTTTTCAGGTATTGTCTGTTTCGACTGTAAATGTTTTAGGGTATGTTTGTCTTTGGAAGACGCTTGTATAACCCAAGAGATTTGCAGCCTCTCTTGGGACCCCATTAAGTAACCTGTGATAGTCTTCTCATTTCCCTCTTTTGTAGCTGCTTAGGGGATCTTGCAGAACTCTTGTTTCAAATTTTCTATGGGCAGTATACAAGGCAGGAATCAGGAAGGTATATATAATCTCTTGTTAAAAAGAAAAAAGAAAACCTATTCAGCTATCGCTTCTTACTCCTCTTTTGCTGTGGTGTCAGCGCAGACCAGGGCAGTCACAGAGACTGGACATGCCCTAGCATTCTGTCTCCGTTCTGGATGAGGTTAAAGTTGATTATTTCCATTTTCACTTCCTTTTGCCAATTTAACAGCTATTTGCCATAGCCAGCTCCACTTCTTTGGAGTTATCTCACCTTCTAGATGTTTTTTGCCACCTATTACTCTACTTGTCTGTTTTTGAATTAGGACTGATAGGATGTTAGAAATGAAAAAGAAGTGTTAAGCTACCTGAAGGAGACAGACTCCTGAAAACCTTAGCAGTATTTCTAAATATGAGGGGAAATCTCTCATATCTTGCTCTTCGTTTAAGATGCACAGGAGTAAAACACGTTTATTCATGTTAGAGCTTCTTGGGGCTTGGATTTTTTTTTAATAGTTTGTAAATAATTGTGTCATTTGTGCAATGTTTATACACACTGTTGGAAGTTTTGTCTAACTTTCTATGTAGCACTTATTACTGTATTATCTCAGCTTTGCCATTTTTAATGGGCTTTTACTCTTCAGGTTTCTGTTCCATGAGGTCCATATGTTAGTTAAGAGAAATCAGTGATATAGATGGGAACAGAAAGGCTTTTTGGTAGTGCTGAAGGGCAGAAGGAGGGCAGTTTGTACGGTTCTGTCATTTCTGTGCCATCCATAATGCTTTCAAGACAACTTGAAAGTTTTCTGGAATTTCCTTGAAAAGATGTAGAGGGGGAAATAAAGTATACCACCAAATGCTTTCCTGTTCTGGTTTTTCTTTGCTTGTTTCTCCAAAAGGCTCAGAAAAGCATTTGGATTTTTTTTTCTTTTTTTAAGGACTTGATTACATGAGACCGAATGAGGAACTCTAGTGCTTGTTCAAATTCTTGATTTAAAGTTTCTGGTTTATATGGTTAGAAAGATTAAATGAAAGTAGAAACATTCAGCTACACCCTTTGTCATGTTAAAGTCTCTTTTCACTCTGACAGTGTTGCAGGGCAGCTTGGTTAGAAAACACTAATGGTTTGCCCCCCTACTTCAGTATCTATTGTGTTGTGCCAGCAGCTTCACCACAAAAGCAGACCGTAGCCAGTTTACCACTTTCCCCAGTTATCTTCAGGCTTGTCAAATGTGTGCAATGGCTTTGTGCTTAACGGGCTTCATGCTTAATGGACTTCATGGTGGAGCTCAGATATAAAAATTTTGCAGGAAGATGGGGTGGGAGAGAGGAATAAGACGTAGAACTGAATCTTGTTTCAGGAAACCCAAGCCTTGCGATGAACTAAATACCACACCATGCCATGGGGCACCTGTTGCACCTCAGAAAACTTCTTCTCTCCTGTCCTATCTCCCCAAATCTCCTACCCTGAAAAAAAAACCACAGGCTTGTGGGTGCACTCTTCTCTGACACAGGCCAGAAAAGACAGCACCGTCAAGAGCTGAGGCCCATTCTCTGTGGAGCACAGGTGTTGTGTGTAAGGGAAAACCTTATCAAGGATGTTATTGGTATGGTTGTGCTTTGAGTTCTGGAGACAAGTCAGAGGCTGTATATGGAAAAAAACTATTACTGATCATAAACTCTGAATGTAAGACTGCTGCTTGTTCCTTTCCAAATATTTAAGAATAATTGAATAGCCTAATCAGAGCATTGCTTTGCCTAAATGAGAGACCTTAAATATTTTACCCCATCCTATTTAAAGATTAATATGGTTGTCCTGGTTTTCCTATACATTTGTTAATGTGGTTGGTTTTGTAAGAACTCTGCAAATCCCTGTGGTTGTACTTGCCAGATCTGCACGATTGTACATAGGGCTCAACAGTAGTTTTTATTCAGTGAAAGAGGTACTGCCTATCCCACTGATTGTGAACTATGTAGGGCAAAAAGGTAGGAGGAGGATATCTAAAACACAGTAGTCCTAACTTAAAATAATTGGGGCCCTAGCCACACAAATGAACTTAGAGAAATCTTGCTGGATTTACACCAATCTCCATTAAAGTTAGAGTGGTTTCAGGTAGGAGACTGCTTCCAGGGCAGGGTATTTCCAGGAATGAGGATATATTTAGTGTGACTTGTGAATGTAGCTGATTTATTTCTTAAAAAAAAAAAAAAAAAAAAAAAAAAGTTGATAAATGCATTTTGAAAACGGATCCATTAATTTCCTGGCTCAGTAAAGAGTGTTTGCAACAAATGTGCCAATAGCCTTTGTAACTGAGCTGGAAAATAGGAAGTGAGGAGTGTAATGGTATCTTCAAATTCCATGTGCTGACCAGAAGTGCAGGAAATCTAAAAGAAGGGCATGTGACAGGGTGAGAAAGATGGTGAGAATGCAAGTAAGAGGAAGCTATGAAACGGGAGCGTAACTGAAGGTGAGAAAAAGCTTCAGAGGAGCTTCAGCTGCCGAGCGTTTGCCCTTGTCTACCAGAATTGGATTACGAATGATTACAACGTAATAACTAGACCAAATGCTTGAAGAACCGAAACCAATCCTGCATGGCTCAAAGTAAGTGATAATACCTAGATTTATTTCAGGAGAAATAGTAGTAAGTCCCAGACACTTGTCTCTTTTATTGACTTGAGCATTAATTAATTTATGAGTGGGTTTCACATTTCCACATATTGCAAAATTATAGGGTTCAATTAATTATTTTGTAATTGGCGAATCCCATTAGGTGAAACAATATGGAGTTGTTCAGTAGCTTAAACATTATTCAACATTAGTGTAGCAGTTGTATACTCATTACAATGATGATGCTTTCATTAAATATACCTTCAATTAGTTCTGGTTCATTTTAATCTCTACCTCCTGAAAAAACATTCAGTCAAGCGCTGTGACAAGAGCAGAATGATGAATATGCCAGGGCCAGTTCTGCTTAGTCCTTCAAGGGTACTGCACAGGCTATAGTAAGTTGAACTTTAGAAATGTTTGCCTTTCTTTTCCTTGAAACTTCATATATAATCACCAAGTCATAGAATATCCTTAGCTGGAAGAGACACAGAGCATGAGGTGTCAGACATCAAGATGTTATTTTTCCTTAATGCTTTAAAATAAAGAACATTAATGATCCAGCCATTTGCAACATTGCATTTGGACCCACAGAAGAAAATAAGGGGGAATCAGGGCACGTCTTTCTTATATGCCTCCTCCTTGCCTGTCATACTCAAAGCAGGTTGCCCTTGTACTAGAGGACCTGCTTCCTTGAAGCTATTTTCCACTTCTCCCAGTTTTGATCCTTTCAGCCGTCTTAAGGCGGTGCAGGGGCAGGAGGGCTGGCATCCCTGGGCCAGTGCTGAGGCAAGGGATTTTTGGGGTCACAGGACTGTACCTGGGAGGGAAAACAAAACCCATCCTGACAGACAGAGCTGCCCCCAGGTCAAGGGGGGGGCATGCCCCCTTTTCTTCACCCACGAGCGACTTTTCTGTTTGTAGAGTTATTTACAGCAGTGACTATCCTAATAAAACCTGGAAAGTGGCTCCTACGATGTGATATGTGGGTAACCAGTGGGTTTTAGCTCCCCTATGACGTGACGTGTGGGTAATCAGTGGGTTTTGGTTCCCCTCAGAGCAGTACTGCACTGCCAGTTGCCTTGTAACGAGTTCTGCTGAAGATATTGCTTTGCTGCTTCTCTTGCCTATATTTAAATGAAAACCATCACTATTAATCAGAGAATTAGAATAGCTAACAAAGGAGACAATTCTTATTCCCTGGAGGATGTGATTTTCAGGGAGTCAGTAATGGATACAGAGCCTTTCCCCTTTCAAATCCCAGCAAGGGCAGCCGTGACTGAAAAATCATTACCATATGCTATTTTGTCTGTCATCTTTGTGAAATGAGTAAGTAGACTGGACAGATTCCATATTACATGAAATAATATTACTACCAGCATCTTTGGAGCCTCTGCGAGCTAGCTGAATGTAGCAGAGAAGAATATGGGGGAAGTGAGAACTGAGAAAGATTCAGGCTTACACTACATGCTTTTTTTGTGTGGTGATGTTTTTGAATATGCAGCCTAGAAAGCTGCATTCCATATTCATAATCTGTGAATCTGAACTCTTTAATATAGTTTCTTCTGGGCTCTAAATGATGCAAATGATGCATTCCTGGTTAATAGTTCTCTCCAAAACTTGGATCTGAATTTCTTCTACCCACTCAACTTGCACAGTGGCAGTGTGAACTTCTTCACAGTGACCTGCTGCAGCTCCTTTTAGAAATGCCACCCACTAATATGACAACTGTTAACCCATCTGAGCATAATATTAATGAATTTATTCTCTGTTCATTTCAGTTCTGCTGCTGAAACACATATACAAAGAGTTTCTTCATGCACTTCATGTGCACTTGTCCTGGGAGATTGTGTGAGTACTGTGTACTTCAATTTCATTTGCTGTTTTGGTTTCTCTAGCAACTAGAAGTTGCCTTTGATCCCTCCACCATCTCTTTGTTTTTGCATTTTGATGATTTTATCATGAATTCATGTTTAATTCATGTTGAAGTGATGCAGTAAGTGGCAACACTCAAAGAAAAGATACTTTCTGCAAAATCAAACCATATTCATTTGAACTCTGTATGAACTACTCCATTCCTTTCAAGTAGAATATATTAATGAGGGCAGATATTAAAAAAGATACTTATACTAAGTAACATTTATTATCTCATCTGAGACTACAGTGGAAGTAGGTCTATCAGATTAAAAAAGTGTGCTTTGAGTAAACTTTTAGTTGAAACATGTTGACGAGTGACTAATTGTTTTGTGTCGGCTTTTTGATTTTTTGTAATTTTTATGTCCTTTTCTACTTCTGCATTACATATTCACTGATGTACTTGAATTTTATGGACAAATCACATGAATAATTAACAAGACATGCACAAATGTGAAACATGTTTCCTCTGGGGGAAAAAAAAGGGCATATAAGCTTCATGTGGCACACTCTCTTTGCAGGCAGTTTTCATCTTTTTAATCAGAGGCTTCCTGTGAAAGTATTGGTGGGGTTGTGGGTTTTTGTTAGTTAGTTTTGTTTTGTTTGTTTGTTTTGTTTTCTAATGAATTGGGATTGAATCAAAGGAACTTTCTATAATTCTTTCAAAGGAAACCACAATGACATGATGTTGAAGGTACCCATAGCTCTGGACATGAGATGCATGTAGCACTTCCTTTGAGATGGGTTAGGCACAGCCCAGGAGTATAAATTGATAGATGTCATCATAGGACACTAGCATATGGCCTAGAGTAACTAGTGATACCATCTTGCCTGGATTTTAAAGGACCCCAGCCACTTTGCAGTGCAGTTAAAATTGTTTCTACAGCTAGTGGACCTTCTGCAGGTGTCTAGATTTGCCTCATGTTAATACTTGAACTTTTTTTTTTTTTTTTTTTTACAGTAGCAAAACATCTTAAGTATTTGAGTTTTGACATATTAGGAGAGAGTTGTAAGCCTACAATGTTACATTAAAGTAAATGCATCCTAAATTGCCCCCTCCCTTTTTTTTTTTTTTAATGGTTTTAACGTTCATTTTGAAGTACCATCATGATTTCTGTTAGTCATAAAGTCGCCACTTTCATGCAAAAGTGGGTGTCATCTGCCTGGGTGGCAGCACACTCCCCCTGCTCACCAGGTCAGAGCAGAGGAGGAGCAACAGGACAAGTGACCTCTGGGGTGACACAAAATGTGTAACACTATGTTTATAATTTAAGGCAAATGAAAAGCAGACTATCAAAGAACAATTATGGCTTACGAGGAGAAAATAATTGTGAGTACATAAAGCTAAATTGGATTATATTTGAATATATGTAAATTTGATTGAACTCAAAATTTAATCTCTAGGATACCATTTCAATTTGCAGTTGCATGCAACAATTTATCCTTTTGAACGGTTATTTGTTTATTTGAGAATTGCTGGTCATTGATTTTTTTTCTCAGGATTTTGGTAGATGTTCAAATTTTTAGTAGTTTGTTATAGACTGGACTATTTCATGGTTTCTTTAGCATAGTGAGTTTTTGTCTAAACAGAGTCCTTAGCTGCAGTCTACAAAATTATTGGAAGCACTGTAACTGTTGTTCATAACGATGGTAGCCGTTTGAATCTATATGACATTTACTTCTGAAATAAGCTGATATAATGATACAAGATTACTTAAGAAAAAAAGAAAAAGCCATGTGAGGTTTAAAGTGAACTCAGATGAGTTTGGGTTTTCACAAAGATCCCTTTGATTGATGTAGGGAGTGCTGAGACAAGGGAGGTGGGTTGCTTGTGAATATAGACTCATATATTGTGTTGGTCAGGTTGATGATCGGACTTTGTGATCTTAAAGGTCTTTTCCAGCCTAGATGATTTTATGGTTCTATGATTCTAGAAGACAGAATTAAAGGTAAGCAAATGTGTTTTCATTTATTATAGCCAGAAAAAAAAAAAAAGTGATTAGCTGATATTTATCAATTTTTCTGCTTTCTGATCAAATTTACTTCTTGGCCGAGGCATGTGACTTGGAGAGTACTTACTACCTCTTTAAGTTATGGGTCAGCTAACATGTGAAAATGTGACTCCTGTTACACAGAATCAGCTCTGATGGACAACTGTGGTGCATGTGGAAAAGGGATGAGAAGAAAGTGCAAGAGGGGAAAAATAAAAACAGGTGGCAAGGGGCCCAGAAACAATAAAAGTCTGAATGAGAACACCTTTATCACTTCTGCAACAGCAGCTTAGAGGCCCAAGGAGAGAAATAGATTTTGTAAATCAGGGTAAATATTTTTTACAGGGTGCAGTGTGCAGCTTAAGAACCCAGTTGGGAAAAATAGCTTTTGCAAATCAGTAAAGAAAATATATTTTCCTGGCTACTGTTTAGGAGCAGGGGGAGAGAGGAGATGGAAATAACTTTTACAGGGCAAGGAACAAATGTATATGTATATATATTTTGGGAGGAGTCCATAAAAAGCTACATTAAAGAAGCCTTCTCCATTGCATAGCCACATTTACTGATTCTTATAAAACCTTTGTGTGCATTTTTATGCATTAGTTACTGACATGCACTTTTATATATACTAAGCATTTGCACATAAAAAAGCATCTCTTTTTAGAACAATGATTCTACATGTGATGACTTTGGAGAAGCCCTTTGAAATAAGAGAAAATGATGAAATACATTGTACGGCAACTCCTACTGAAGTTAGAAATAGAAGTATTGAGCAACAAATCATTACAATGACCCTCCCAAAGATTATTACTTAGCTTATCAAGGCAGTTATGTGAAAAGATCGTAATTTTGTGTAGGCCCTCACACAGCAGAGGTTGGGGCCATGAGTAAGACCCCCCAGGTTTTAATACCCAGTTATAGGACCCTTTGCAGAGGCATGATGCCCATTATTGCTGGTCTAGGACAGGCTCATCTGTGAGAACAAAAGGATGATATTGGAAATAGAATTACATCTTAAATAGACAAAATTTTTTATTATTATTTCTAGTAAATGGAATTGGTTAATAGTGCCAAGAATACTGAAATTGGATGGAATCATTTACAAATGCCTGCCATTTTTTGTTTTGCCCTTTTTTTTTTTCCCGTCTGATCCATCTTTCTTCAAGATGGACAGGAACTGTGTACAGATTGAGAACAGAATAGACTGGCAAAGAACATACTGAATATCTACCCACTCATTTTTTTTTACGTCATTAAGAAGTTGAATAGAAAAGATCAGAACACTAAAATGATTCTCATAAAGAAATATTTTGATTTTTATTTTTTTTTTAGTTCTTTTGGCAAAACTGGGCTTTGGGATTGTCCGACTTTTCTTAGTCTGCATTGAAACAGACTCTTGTGCTTACCTGAAAACTGGGGCAATTTTTTAAAGAGTGGAATTGTCTTATTTCTGCTCCCTATAACTAAAATGATGCAGGAACAGTCACCATAACAAATAAAATGATGTATTACCACTGTCAATGTAAAATGTTATATCGGGCAAGATGCTTCCTCCTTCTCTGGGATGTGTTATTGTTATTGATGGCAGCTCTGGGTGTCTGTTGCCAGTGAGTGTGCTGGGAAGCTTTTATATTCCTCCTTGTGAAAGGACAACTTTTTTGCTTTGACATCCGTTGTCCAGACTTCTGTACATTTTTCATTTGATCAAACCTCTTGTAAGTGTCACCCTAGTGTTTCCAGGCTGATTGGTGTGGCTGTTTTTAAGAAAGAATTTCCCCTAAACAGTGTCCTCTTTTTAAAACAAACAAACAAACAAAAAAAAAACGATGCCTGCAGCTCTTAGCTTCCTAATGAGACCTTCCTACCCAAGTATAGGGGTAGTAATGGAAGAGGTTGTATGGGGGAGGAGGAGTTTTTAGTTTGTTTTTAGTTTCTCACTGCTCTAGCTTGTTAATAATAGGTAATAAATTTTGTTAACCTCCGTATGCTGAGTCTGTTTTTCCTGTGACGATAATTGTTGAGTGATCTCCCTGTCCTTATCTCAAGCCTTGAGCCCTTTGTATCCTATTTTCTCCTGCTTTTCCTTTGAGGAATGGGAATGAGAGAGTGGTTGCGGTGGAGCTCAGCTGCCCAGCTGGGTAAAACCATCACAGGGATGTTCAGACTGGAGAAGAGAAGGCTCCAGGGAGACCTCATTGCAGCTTTCAGTACTTAAAGGGTGCTTATAAAAAGATAGAGAGCTACTTTTTACATAGGCAAATAGCGATAGGATAAGGGGCAATGGTTTCAAACTAAAAGAGGGTAGATTTAGATTAGATATTAGCAGAAAATTCTTCACTCAGAGGGTGTTGAGGCACTGGAATGGGTTGCCCAGAGAAGTTGTGGATGCCCCATCCCTGGAGGTGTTCAAGGCCAGGTTGGACGAGGCCCTGGGCAACCTGATCTAGTGGGTGGCGTCCCTGCCTATGGCAAGGCGATTGGAAATAGGTGATCTTTAAGGTCTTTTCCAACTCAAGACATTCTATAATTCTGTAAATATTGTATTAACTCAAATAAGCTGTATTTTCTTAAATTTTGGAATGGATGAGGGAGCTCTGTCTGATATCTCCTTTTCCAGCAAAACAACCTCCTTATGGTGGGTTTCAATGCCACCCGTTAGTCAAAAATTAAGGTAGCCACATTATGTAAGGAAGCCATTATCAAACTCGCTTAGGACATGATGCACATGTTCTGTGCACTTGTAACAACCTCACCTGTGTGCTAAGTTGACTTAGTATTGGAAGAGCTGCAACTGTATGCCAAGTGGATAATAAGTTTTAAAGCTGTACTTCCCTTGGACATTTGGTGGTCCTGTCCTGTGGGTGTTCCCCTGACCCTGAGAACTGCTGCTCTGGAGTGTCAGGGATCTGTGCAAAATCATGGTAGTCAACCAGCAAAGCCAGAAAGCTGATCAGGTGTTGTCCAATAGCCTTCCAGGATTCAGTGAACAATAATTATACATGTACAGTTAATTCTTCAGGCAAAGGAAAGCAGCAGTTCATACATTGATTCAGATTGTCTGGGGATCATCCAGAAGGTATTTTAATAAAAAAAAGACAATCCTATTAAAATTTAAACATTTTTGTAATGTTGGAAATAGAGTTTGAATGTATATCCAGTATGCATTTTTAAAATGCTCCATAAGCCAAATCCAAATTTACATTTTATATGAACCTGGGATGCTTTAGCACTTCCCACTAGGAGTTTCCAGAGCTTGTTTTCATGTTGTCCAAAAAAAAAAAAAAAGTAACCACTGGCTGGGTTGCAAGGTGTAACTTCAGAGGCAGCTCAGGGAATCACAGCTAACTATGACCAACTTTCCAGCTGTCATTTCAAAAGGAAGTTATCTAATACTTAGATGCACTAAGACAAGATAGTGTTAAGATAAATGATAAGATGGAGTTCAGGAATGCAGGAAAACCCTAGTTGCTACCTTGTTTGCAGAGCATAAAGACACTGAGGTGTGCCTTGTTGTGTATATCATCTGCATCATTTTACACAGTGACATGTTTGGTTTAAACAGAGATTTATACTGGTGTTAAAATGTTAATGAAACTTTCAGGTACCTTCACTGGAATAACACAGCATTTAATATGAGGATGACACAAATAACTCTTTACAAGTCCTGTAATCTCAGTGATTAAGTACGTAATTTTGCAGGTGCACGCCTGTGTTGTGTTAAATAGGTGCTTTTAAATTGTGTCCAAATCTGAACTCGAGTGTTGAGCTGCCATTGTGACTGTTTTTTTTTTTGTTGTTGGTTTTTTTTTTTTTTTGAGTATAAAATAAGCCTCTGAATTGGTGCCTGATTTGTTACCACTAATCAAATACTTTTATCACAGTAATGGCCTCAAGTTGCACCAGGAGACGTTTACATTGGACATTAAGAAGAATTTCCTCAGAGAGAGGGTGGTCAAGCGTTACACTGGGCTGCCCAGGGAAGTGGTGGAGCCCCATCCCTGGAGGTATTTGACAGACATGTGGACATGGCACTAAGGAAAAATGATTTAGTGATGGGACTCAGTAGGTCAGACTGATGGTTGCGCTTGGTGGTCTTGAAGGTCTTTTCCAACCAATGATTCTATAATTCAGTGATTCTATGTGTGGCTGTCAAGTATCTTATAAAACTACCTCTGGAAGGAGCAGCCTGCTTTTTGTTTTTGTTGTTGTTGTTTTGTTTGATTTTAATTTATGTTGGTGTCCATTTGAGCTGAGTCAGAATCCTGTAATGAAGCCCTTGTTGAAAAGGCGAATTGCTGTCCTGATAAACATTCCC
This sequence comes from Anser brachyrhynchus, assembly GCF_964034855.1. NCBI lineage: Eukaryota > Metazoa > Chordata > Aves > Anseriformes > Anatidae > Anser > Anser brachyrhynchus. The sequence continues at coordinate 19,479,427 of NC_137696.1, forward strand.
TTTGGTTGCTCTATCTCTGCGTCTGTTATTTCTGTATCAGGACTGACGTTTCCAGCAAAGGCAACCTTGAAGTTACAATTATTACTTACAATCAGTAATTAATGGTAAATATTAGAATGATAGGTATATTGTGGAAAAATCTAATAATGAGGAATTGATGTAATGAGCATAGCGATGATGACACTGGTTTTTCCACAGCGGAAGAACATGAAATGTTAAATTGTACGTAATCAGGAAGCGAGGTAAAAACATGAATTATTTCTGACTGTTATGTGGCAGTAGGCTGTCACTTCATTCCTTCTCTCCACCACTGGTAGGTCCATGAGCTGGGGCAGGGCACAACAGGAACAGTTCAAAGAAGGTTCCTCGAGATCTGAGGTGGAAGGTTTATTCGATAAGCAGAGCTGAGCAGGCGGTCTGGATGGCCAGGAGCGGGAGTATTTGAAAAGGGGAGTTGTGAGCCTGTGCCTGCTGTGCTCGACAGGTCTGGAAAGGGTTCACAAGAGGAATACATGCAAAGCAGGGGGATGATGAGAGACTTACAGAGCCATTCAACCATCCCTGTGGAAAACACACATTATTTTCATGTGAAGGAAGAGCATCAAGGTATTTTCTGCTTAATGCAGGAAATGGAAGGGTGTGTGGCAGTGTGTGCTACTGTTTTTTTCCTTTTTCTTTTTGTTTTGTTAAACTACTATGCTTAAATAGGTCTATTGTACTTCCCCAGGAGCCCTGTTGCTCTATCGTATTAGCACAGAAGTTAGCTAATGAAAGGACTCCATCCCTGCATTCTCTAAGCTGTGGGAAATTATTATTTCATTTGAACTGACCTGCTGAGTGCTTAAGCAGAGCAACATCCTCTAGGACAGGTTTTGTTTTCTGTTGGTTTTGATGTTGAGGTATGAAAGAAAACCAAAACAAACCTACAATTACTAATTTCAGATTTAGTCGTTTACTGAACTCTTGTTAACACCATTAAAAAAAAGTCTGCTGGTAGCTGTTCCTCTGACAATAGCAGTGTGGCACAGAACCAGTATTTCTGTTTTACTCTGAGAGTGGAGAGAGAAGGAAGTTATTCTTTAGAAGAGACGTTAATTGGTTTGCTTCTCCTTTTATCCATTATTGATCAGGGAGGCTACACTTCTGCAATTTTAAAATAGTAAAATGAGTATTATGGGAATGTTTCATAATTATTTATTGGGTTGACTTATTATTACTATTGAAAAAATTGTTATGGAATGCTAGAGGATAACCCTTATTATAACTTCTACAAAATGTGTGAACAAACAAGCTTTTACTCTTACCAAAATTATTGTTGAAATAAAGGGATACTTGCTTGAGTAAAAACTCAGTAAGGCCTACAGAAGTACAGCGCAGCAATCATATGCTGGGCAGGGCATGATGTAGTGCAGCAGGTTGTGCACCTAGAGGCTTATAGCCCAGGGATATGGTGTATGAATGGAGAGTTCTCCTTGCAAGGACTTACTAACTTGGGTGAAGAGTGAGGCTCACATCACTCTTCTGCTTTCAGAACGAGAAGGGGCTTAGCTTAAAACTATATTATTATCAGGTTAATTTCTATGTTTCTTAGGCATTTTTTTAAATATACATGTATTTTAAATAGTACCTTAATTTCATTTTTCTGCTGGAGCTTAAAATTTTGTGCAAGATTGTGCTGAAATAAATTATATATATATATATATATTTTTTTTTGTATAAACCTTACACTGATAACATTGGTTCCTGATTAAAAGAAGTGTAAGATAAAGAATCTTGTAGCAGTCATGGGTTGACTTATCACTTGCTGCAGTACAAATGCCTTTTTCAGAACTGGATGGAAACAGGAAGACACGTTTCATTTATTTTCTTGCAGTGCTTGTGGCTAGTTGCCAGCTTGTCAATGAGGTGCTCCAAAAAGGACATTGAATCATGACAAGAACTGTCAGTACAGCTGTGTTTTTCCATCAAAATTGCATGAAACAATAAACTTCATGTGGTTTTGAAGCAAAACTGTATTTAAGGTCTAGCTTGCTTGAAACAGCGCCCAGGTTTGTTTGCAAAGTTCTGGAAACTTTTTGAATAATGCCCAGGGTAATATCTTGCTGGGATCAAAGAATATGACTGTCTTTGTATGGTTCAGATACTGATTACAGAGATTTGAACCAAATTACTCTCACATGCTCTTCTGTGTATGGGGTCCTTATGTCATGATGATTTATAGCATTATGAGCTAAGATAAAGGCTGTAGGCTACTTCGTCTACAGCCATTTAAGTCTTTTTTCCTTCTCTCCAACACAGAAATGGAACTTCAAGCTTGTCTTCTCTGCAGAGCTAGATAAATATCACTCGTTTCAGCATGTGGTAGGTCTCAGTGAAGTTAGATTTATCTTCATAAATGACCACTTTTTAGAGACGTTATCTCCTGTTGTGTGGTGCTTATGCCTAATTTATTTGGAGATTGCAATGCTTTGACCCATGGACAGAAAAAGATACCAGAATGAAAGTCACACAATTCAATCAGTTATAGACTGTGGCAAGGCAAGATCCCGTACATTTGCCTGCGAATGTCTGCTTGTCATGGGCGCACCTATAATATAAATGGAAATAGCAGTTACAGTCGAGGAGTTCTGTAGAAAAAACAAAACAAAACAAAAAACACAAAAAACAAACAATGATTTCATTTGCTGTTTTGTTGTTGTTGTTGTAGGTTTTTTTTTATTGTTGTTGTTTGTTTCTCTCTCCAGGGCCCAGCAGAATTCAAAAAGAGGTGGGGAACCTTTATCCTTCACACGTTAAAACTTCAGCTTGCTGTCAGCAAAGTGGCTTATGTAAATGTTGCAGTACATTCAGGTGTGGCTGTGCTCTAAGAATAGGGCAGCTTCAGAGAGAATTTTAAATGGCTTGTCTTCTGGTACTGTCAGTCACTATTTTGTAAGCTGGTCACATATTGCTGGTGATGCGTACTAACCCACTTTCTTGCCTATAGCATCACCTGTTTTATTTTCTATCCCAGTTTCATACCTTTTTTTTTTTTTTTGGCAAAACCACAGGGGAAATATATTTCAGTGACAGTAAATGATAATTCTGCTCTATGCACTCTAGCTCATTACCCAATCCTTGTCTTTTTAAAATAGAGAAAGGATTTACATCTCCTACTATCATTTCTGCCACACACTGATTCAGTGGAAGAGCTTTGGGGTGGTTGGGAGTAAATTTAATTTTCCCTGCTGTTTCATGAAGTATGTGAATCACTTTCTAGCAGTTGATGTGACTACCAACTTACAAGTTTTTCTTCCTGTACTCCTGCGTAGGAGGAATCATAAGGACTCTTTTTGTCATGGTAATGCAGTTAGGTGTAGAGGACTATGCAGTGCAGGAGGCAGTGTTAAAGCTATTTTATTTTTGCCGAAACAGATAAGCTAAGTTTGAAAGGAGGGGCAGGAAGTGCCCCATTCAAACTCTGACTAGTGGAGAGTGGAGGATTTTGTCCATGTTTGGTTCTTAGACATTGTGGAGACTTGTTTTCTGTGCAGTCCATGACCATAGCTCTAACAGTGAAGAATTTAGTTTGTTTTGGAAAAGAAATTTTACTTTGTTTTTGAAAAAGTGGAAATCCAAAAGAAGCATGTCAGGTTAGAGGGAAGGACAGTGAGTAGTTAGCACTGAGAGAGAGGAAATCATTTATAGATTATGCATGTCTATTAGGCTTCGGAGGCAGATATAAGTGCTTTCTGTAATTCAGACAATTGTATAAGCTAATACTTCTTTACATATATTCTATGCATAGAATCATAGAATCCTTTAGTGGTTTGGCTTGGAAGGGACCTTAAAGACCATCTAAT